>NC_140771.1:120795757-122012455 GCF_044657685.1 Stegodyphus dumicola
CTTAAATTGTTCCCCAAAACTTTATGTGGCTGAGACTGTGAAATAACTTTGAAACTGTTCCCCATGGAATGGTTCAAGTTTAACTGTACAGGAAGTAACTTCACAGTACAGGAATTAGAAATGGGAGTAGGAGTACTTGGGAGCAAATTAGAAACTGAAACATTATTAGCAATTTCAGATATGATATTCTGAATAGCTTTACGTGCTTTAGAAATAACGAGTTTGACGTTGTCTGCATATTCTTCCTATTGCAAATTCTGTATGTTATTCATATAGCAGATTAATATTCAGCATCAAAGAACAAATTATGAATACTATTACTCAATAACTTCATTTCACTCAACAAATCCGAAAGACGATCACAAAAATATTCTAAATCATCATTATTCACATGAAACTATCATTATTATCTGTCTGTCGACTTTGTAATAAAGCAAGTTATATTTGCTCTAACAGCCTTTCGTTTTTGTTTAAGAAGTGTAATATCATCTATAGCATACCCTTGGAAAGACATAATTCGGAGCAACAGGAGTGTAAGTGTTCAAAATCCTGCAAATATCAAGTTTCGGCACCAAAATTTTGCGTTGTATTTTATTCAAACAAACAAAGTACAAAGATTCAAACATAAACATATCATTCTTGCGTAAACATTGTTGCCAAAGTTTAATGAACTCCAGGGCCTAGGAAAATCGCGACTGATGCCACGAGCAGCACTGTCTATCGAGAGCCTGGGACAGTCATCAAACAGTTTTGTTTCGATTTTAATCAACCATTTCAAATTAAGCAAGAAAGGCAACCTTAGCTTGGCGTAGATTTTGAATAACTCTATAGAATTTTAAGGCAATCAGACACACGTCAATTTTCTTCAGGGGAGGAAAAAATTCTACAGAATTTCTCTTTTTCCCTTGTTTCTGGGGGAAAAGAAAGAAAAATCCATGGAAACTTCTACTAAGGTTGTTCTTTCTTTTGAGCCTAATTTTTTATTTTACATTGGCATATTCTCTTTCAATACGGCATTAAAAGTAGTATTAAGTATTAAAATTAGCGGTTCGGCATCGTACAAATAATTTCCTGAAATCTTATAAACAGCTCATTAATATGAACAATTCATAAATAAATTTTTGCATTTTTCTTATTAAAATGCTATGAAATTACCTATCATATGTTTCTGGCTAAATGTTTATTAAAGTATTTAACTTAAGACGCTATTATGAAGGGACTTTTTTTTCTCGTCTTTTAATGCTATCAAAACCGACGCGGGCAAATGATCCTTAGAGCTCGCCTACTGTATTCTTATTTAGTGCAATAAAAGCATTTATATATATATCCTTTAAATACTTCCTTCTCTTATATCCTCAGTTAAAACGATTTTCAGTAACAGCTGCTATTTCCGGAATATTATTTAGGATGCTGGGAAAGAAACCATTACGCCTCCATAGTTAATTATTTAGAATAAGCTGGACACCGATATTTCCGGAATAGGAGTCTTAAAACAGTGCTTAACATGTTTGTTATCATTACCACAAGTAGGTGTGCCTAGGTAGGTGTGACACTCCCAATATTAGCCTAAAGCCGCGGACTGTCATTGACCTTGAACAGAGATCAAGGTCCTTTCGATTTCTTTTTTTCCAAACTCTGCTCCATGTAGGGAAAAAGAGATACACGACCAAATCAGTTTGACTTCGTTATGGGTGCCTATTAGCAAGGGAATAATCATACTTCGGCATGGCATAAATATATTAGAATTAAGAAAGCATAACAATTTGTAAATATTAAGAAGATGCCTCCACAGGGATGCATCCACACTCCCTTCATTATTATTATCGTATATTTACTCGCGAATTTTCTCCTCTGTTTAAACTAATTTTATCGTCCGAAAATCAAGAAAGAAAAATTATGCAAATATTTTAAATTCCGAAGAATGCGGTTACAATAAGAACGTAACAAATGAGAAGCATCCACGGATAAACTACTATTAATTATTAAGTTATTTTTTCTTTAAAAGAAACCTACATTCCAATAACAGCACATAGTTATATTAATATAACAGTATCGATAGGTACTGAGCCCTTAATGTGCAATTGGTCTGGTTCAGTTTGGTATAAAGCCTCACTTGAATGTGTCTTTACCACAGTTCCCAAGAGGGGCATCGAGGAACTAAGGAGAAGAAAGCGAAAAGGCCCAGATTTCGAAAGTTCGAACACATCAGCAAGAGATAATACTATGACAAGCTAGAATGTAAATGACAGAAGTAAGATGAAATCACAGGATTCCAAAGTTTCTAAGAGTGTGGACATCTACCATGTCTAGGTGGTTTAACGAAGAATCTGAACAAAAGACATTTTAAATAATAAATGTAAGGAAAAAAATAAAATAGTTTAAATGCGTATTAAAAGAACTGAGTACACCGAATAAAAATAAAAATTATCAAGAGAATGCAATTTACTAATAAACTAGCAATTAGCGGAAAAAACTGCGTACAACAGAGGAAGGGAAAAATTGTGTGAATATTTTGAAAATTTTCAGAACCTAACGATGAAACGCTGGGGGGAGGATACTTGAGAAAATAATGCAATCATCGATATCTACCTTCAAGAAGGATAGAAAAAAGAAATTCATTATAATGTCACGCTTACAGCAGGAACCATATTAGGACTTTTGGTATAACCATTTAAAAGCGCAGAGGCTGAAATAAACATTTCCGTGTTCTGTTAATATTGCAAAATTTTCTTCTCCCATAACAAGTGAAATTAGCTTGCACAAATGTTCCCCAAACTGCTCGCTCGACATCCACATTGCTAGTCGCCACTTACCAACTAAATTTATACTAACACGGTTTCTTTCAGTTAAGAAAATGCCATTATAACAACATGGCCTCTTTATTGTGCGGTTAGAGAGTTTTATACAACACCATATAATGTGGGTTATTATCGTAGTCGGGATCCCCTTCATCTGCGCATTCTCCTTTCAACATTTGACGGAGATATGGTCTTTACATGCAAAAGTACCACGTCGCTTATCTAACTAAGATAAAATGCAGTATAAAATTACTACAGAATTTAAGCACAGATCTTTAGTTAATTACTAAGCATGCAGCAAAATAAATTTGAAGTCCAATAAAATATGGTGTATTAAAATATATAACTTCAGAAATAAACTTGATATATATTGTTCATTTGCAAATTCGAATTTTTTTAATTACCTTCTATAATTCTTCTCTAATTTATTTACTCTTGGTAATTAAAACCTACTTATGTCACAGTTGAAAAATATGGTAGTAAAAAGTGAGGAATTTATTTATGATGTTTTGTTTGTATGGATCTCATTAAAGCTCTAATATTGTTATAATAATATACTTATTTTGAAGAATCGTTACTGAGATCTGTAATGCAAAGGTGTGTCACTATTCAAATGGCAAAGGCGTTATTATTAATCATTCCTGCTGTGAGAAACCTATTTTGTGATGGTATTTGCTTTGTTTTTGATTTCGCTTTTTCATTACAGGAAACATTCAGTTGTATTTGGTTTTGTTCCATTTCCATGAACTTTTAAATCAGAACTAGAATTCGATTTACAGATAAAAATTTTTAAGATTAACTGATTTTGTGATTTTGTAACGGGAGAACCACTTAAAAGCCATAAATGAAATTAGTATTAAAACATAGTTTTTAATTTCATATATTTTAAAACATTCAATTGAAATGAGAAAATGATTACTTATTTAAATGATAAATTACTTGTGTCTGTTATCTTAATGATGTTTTTTAATTCTTGATGTATAGGAAATGGATTTCAATGAGCGTACAATATGAAATAAAATATTTATTAGCAATTTGGGAATGTGAAAAGATTTGTGAGAAAATATCGCATTACCCCATTCGAGTGCCTATCAGACGAGACGGGATAGTGGTTAGTGTCACTAACTAAATACTTTACCGTATAAGGTATTTCTCCCACTTTCTTAGCGTGCCTTCGGGGTGTAGTGGTTCTGCACGCTGGGCTGGTATTCCAGACGTCCGTGGTTCGATTCCCAGCGAAGGCTCAAATGCTAATTTGCTAATTTTTCATTATGCCTGCTTCCAAAAAATACCTAATGTCTCTACAGTGGCACCCGAACTAAAAGGGTGTTGGATGAGGTTTTTCCACGCCCAAAATTTGGCGATTGGGTCCCCTGAAAACCCCAGTCGCCCTATAAAAAGGGGAGTATATAAGGTATTTCTCCCACTTCCCTAGCGTGCCTTCTTGGTGTAGTGGTTGTACACCCTGGGACGGTATTTCAGAGGTCCGTGGTTCGATTCCTGGCGAAGACGGTTGCTAATTTTTGATCTCTCCGGCTTTCCAATTAACCTAATGTCTCTACAACCGAAAGGCCCGTGTTCGAATCCCGCAGAAGGCATGAATGTTTGCAAGCGTGTAGCGTCGGTACTTAAAATATACAGGCACTCAAAATATGAGGCAAGTCGAAATCGTCTCGAGAATTTGGTGGTAGGAGAAAAAACGATTGGGCCTTCGGACTCCCCAGGTGCTATTCCTTGGAATATCTTTCAGACAGAACCTTAGCAATTAACAAGGCCCGGCAATAGCTAATATGTCAAAACGGATGTACACATGCCGGCTGTGCTTTAACTTTCACCTGTAACTGCTCCAATCGTGCTTTCGTAGTATAAGTAGCTATTTTGTCCGGCTAGCTGTTAGAAGACCTAATGATTTGAGTTCTGTGGAGTCTACAGTTGATTTTTCATGTTTACCTAGCTTCAGAAAGAAATTTTCCGCAATGGTTCACGAGCTAAAATGTGGCGGAACATAATTCATCAGCACTTTTATTTGTTCGAAAGCGTCGCGTTCCTTTAAGTAATATCGCATTTCCTAGTACGTACTTTCTTAGCGTAAATGGTTAGCGCCTCCAACATTTGCGATTTGAGTCCGGAAAGGGCTCGGTTGATTTACTCACTTTTTCTAGTTCCGAAAAGAATATTTTTTAAAAAAAGACCTTAAGGAGATGCCCTTGAAATTAAGCGTGAAGGTAAAATTTTTTGATTTGTATTTTTGCTGTTTTATTAAACTATTATTTTAAACGAATAGTAGCTTAAAATCTCTTTGAAATGCAGCGATTAATGATGTTTTCTCAGCTTTTATAATATAAGCGTAACTTTACTTACTTTTTTTTCAGGTGCTATATCTTGAAATAATATCATTCCAACTCAACTGAACCATTCGAACTGGGTTTGTCTACCGTTTCAGCCCAAGAATATATGGAAGTCATGTCTTATTCTTTATGAGGTGAATGAATTATTATTAGGCAGCCTTTTTTGAAAAATATTTTTCAAAAACTGCTTTTACCTCTTATCTCTTTTTAACTTTTAATGAATTATGTAATTGAAATTATCAATTTATTAGAAAATAAATTCACTGTTGGTATACACTATAGTAATGAATAATTTTATAATATAAATGAATAATATATGCTTGTTCTTGGAATGCAACTTGGACTATTGGAGGTAAACTTGGACTATTTTGGAATAAATCCTCCAAAAATTTGCTAACAAGGATATGCCTCCAATACTTCCTGTGTTCTTATCACCAGAAATATACGTTTACCTAGCTTAATTTTTGATTACGTGAGTAAACGTGTTAACAACTGCAGTCAATTAATGTTGACTTCCTCCTTAAAAAACAAGGCAGTTTTTTAGCTTCATTCATCATCAACACATTTTTTAAAGTTTCCTTTGCGCTTTCATCAAAACGGAAAGGAAATGGGAATCTTTACGAATTTTAAAAGCTCGGTAATTACATCCATTAAACCCGTAAAACATTCTCATACTAATGAAGATAACATTCTCATTTCTACCATTTTGCAGAAAATTAATTTTTCAGGCCATCCATTAACTTACTAAGTTTCATTAGGATTCTAGTCTTTACTATTGGATAATATCTCCTTGGGAAGGTCTTAAACAGCACTTGTCATCAGCAATAACATGAAATAAGTTACTGCAAAACAGAAGGCGAAAGCAATGTTTCCACCTCCTGCTGAGACAGTTATAGGATATAGCCCTAGCACTTTCACAGTAGGATATTTCTAAACGTAGACATGTTTATAGCTACAGGTTTCATGCTTTTAAAATTGTAATTAACAAATCACAATTTATGGCTGTAAAGAATAGCAGTGAAAAATCTAAGAAGGGAATTTTTCCCTCTTAGATTTTTTGTCTAGTGACCTGGAATTTTAACAATTCATCCATTGCTATCTCTGTCCCTTAAATTTGATACTTCCTCATTCATTGCAAGGACGCCTCAAGTACGAAAACCTGCTAAAGAGCATAAGAAGGTTGTGAAATGTAGACGACGTAATATGACTTTGCTTCTAATGTACAGCTAACCTTGTTAGAGTAAGAGGTAAGCGATTTCCAGAAACAAAACCCGTTGAAAGGGTTTCAGCATTTAATACTGAGAATGTTTTGATTATGTTCCTTATCATCTCGAAAGGAAGATGGGTAATTTTAAAAGGCATAACATATATTAGAATATAGAACTGTGAAAAGTTACATCGCATTATCAGAAAATATGTTATATGAGAGCAAATGCTGTTACGAAGCGATTAACGATACTAATGCGTAGTTCGAAAGGCTAGTAATAACTTGACGATTCTTGTTCGAACGCTAATTTTGCTTCGACGAATATGCATCAGTGGTAAATTTGATCTTGATTTGGATACAAAATATTCATGACGATATCTTTCATTTATATTTAATGAAAACACCAAAATATATCACAGCAATACACATACATCGCAATGGCGAACCACAGTTACATAATGTTAAAAACACAGAATTCTTTTGGCGCAACAGCGCCCTCTATACTATGAAAAGTTCTAACACACCCCACCTGTGCTCTTTTAAGAGCACATTAAATTTACATATGAATAATATATTTAGATATAATCAAAACCAATATGCACAAATTAATACTGAAAACTACATTGCAAATTAAATACAATACATGAAACAAACATATATATATATAACTTTAAACTTCAAAAGGATAGATTAATTGGACGGGTCTTCGATAAAGTCCTTGAGAAGTACGAATCAAACATGAACGCACATACCCATCCCTACCTTTATAAACTTCTATAATTCCAATAGGCCATAAAAATTTTGATTTCGTCGACCCCTCCAGCAATACAACCTCACCCTTTTTAAGATTCCTTTCAGGAGATGGATTTAGAAAAGTATGCGCAGACCGTAAATCGAGGAGATAATTCTCCTTCCACTTTTTCCAAATTTGTTTCAAAAGATTAGTTTGATACAGTTTTCTCCTAGTCAAAGTCTGCCTGTTCAATGGTTCATTCCTGAAAAGGTCGGCAAAATGTACAGGATAAGAAATATTTTCTTGCCCTAGAAACAAGAAATGGGCAGGTGTAAGAGCTTCTGGCTCTTTTATTTCATTATGGACATAAGTAAGAGGTCTATGATTTAAAACCAACTCAATTTCTGATAGAATAGTCATCATTTCCTCAAAGTTAAGAAGAGCCCTTCCGAGAACCTTTCTCAAAGGATCTTTGATACTTTTCATAAGCCTTTCATAAAAACCACCCCACCAAGGCGCGTGAGGCGCAATATATTGCCAAGTTATGCCGTTTATTGATATGAAATCTTTCAATTTTGAATCTATTATAATTTTTGCTAATTCTTTAAGAATTTCATTAGTGGCTCTAAAGCTCTTAGCATTGTCGGAAATGATAACTTTACAATTTCCTCTCCTAGCTAAAAATCTCCTTAATGACAAAATAAAATTTTTTGTTGACATATTTGTGATTAATTCTATGTGCACAGCTCTAGTAACACTGCATGTAAATAATGTTATGTAAGCCTTTTGAGGCGTATCCTTTCCTGATTTTATTAAAACTGGGCCAGTGAAATCTATGCCAGTTACAGTAAAAGGAGGGTTTTCAGTAATTCTACATTTAGGTAGTTGACTAGTTATTTGTTTAGCTGGTTTCAACTTATACTTTCGACAAATTAGGCAGTTACCTAATACTCTTTTTATAATTTGTCTACCTCGTGGAATCCAAAATCTAGACCTAATTTTGGCTAGCGTAAATGTAACTCCACCATGAAAAATTTTATTATGTTCTCGAATAATAATTAACTCTGTAAATTTAGACTGCTTAGGAAGAAGTATAGGATGAGCTTCATCCTTTGTAAACGCTCCTTGTTCTAACCTTCCTTTTATGCGCAATACACCATAACTGTCGAGAAATGGGGCTAAATTCGAAAGTGGAGAGTTTTTAGGAATCGATTTACCATTTTTAAGGTTCTGTAATTCTAAGTTGAACTCTATGTTTTGCTCATGTTTTATCCAGTCTATTTCAGCATTTTGAAGTTCTGCTGTGAGGGGACCTGCAATCGTTTGTCGTTTTTGAAGTTTATTAACAAACCGTTTAACTAGTGCAGTTACTCTTAGTACTTTTAACAAACAACTATGTTTCCTTAAATCTAAAATAAATTTCGAATTTTCTACCAAACAGTTATTTTGCACTGTACTTTCAAATTCTTTTTTTAGCTCTAAGTCTACGTCTGTAGATTTTAAGTTCTCTCTTTCAGTAGGCCAGTATTCAGGTGATTGGCTTAGCCACGGTGGACCGTACCACCAAAGATGGTTTGTAGCTAAATTTGCTGCAGAAATTCCTCTGGACAAGATATCTGCAGGGTTATCCTTACCAGGGCAATGAGCCCAATTATTGGTATCTGATAAAGATTGAATTTCTTCTATTCTATTTTTTACGAAAGTTTTGTATTTACTAGCTTGTCCCATAATCCAACATAATGTAATCATCGAGTCGGTCCAAAAATAACTAGAAGTATTAAATTTAAGACATTTACTTACTTGATGGACTAATCTTGCGGACAATAAAGCTCCCATTAATTCCAGTCTTGGTAATGTAAGACCTTTCAGAGGAGCTACACGACTTTTAGAACAAATAAAACTGATACTTATCCTCCCATATTCAGATATAGCTCTTAAATGCAATACAGTTCCATAGGCTAAAAGAGATGAATCTGAAAAAGAATGAATTTCAAATGAAATAAATTTACAGTTCAAATTTGAAAAATAACATCTATGAATCTGGAGATCTTCTAAGTGTTCGATTTCACTGCACCACAACTGCCACTTGTGATCCAGTGACGATGGAAGTTTATCATCCCAGTCTATGTCATGACTCCACAGTTCCTGTAGAATGCACTTCAGCTTTATGATGAAAGGCCCAAGAAATCCGATAGGATCATAAATACGACCCACTACTCGAAGAATAAACCTTTTCGAAGCAGTTCCGTTCTTGACAAATTTTGATAATTCTTTCACGTTAAAAGATATACTGTCCGCATCTGGATCCCAAACTAGACCCAACACCTTGGATGGTGAGTCAAGTCCCGTACTTGAGCTCTTTTCCTCATCGATGTCGAACTCAGCATCTTTCCACAGCTTACGCAGTTCCATGGAATTGGTTTTCCATTTTCGTAATATCATGCCACATCTTTTGAGAATTTCTACACTTTCAGTCGTAATTTTCAAAGCCGCTTGCAAGTCTTCTTCGCCTCCAATCAAATCGTCGACATAAAACCATTCTGACAGTAATTTGCAAGTATCAGGAAATTCTTCTTTACATTTATCAAAATGATATTTCAGAGTTGCAGCTAACAAATATGGACTTGGTTTTAGTCCAAATAAAACTCTACTAAAGTTCATTTCTTGATATGAATTAGAACCGATATCATCAGTCCAGAAGAATCTAGTAAATTTTCTATCACTAGGATCGATCAAAATTTGTAGATACGCTTGCTTTATATCCGCTGTGAAGGCGATTGTATTTTGTCGAAACTTTAAAATCATTTCAAATAGATTTGGATACAAGTTTAGTCCTTTAAATAAACAGTCATTAATTGAAAGTTGTCCTCCTTCATGAGAAGAACCATCAAACACGATTCGAAGTCGACTAGTAGATTTGTCCTCGCGAATGACAGCGTGGTGGGGTAAGTAGAATGACTGCTCAGAATATGACACTTCAGTATCTGACGACGAATTCTCAATGATACCTTCCCTACGATAATCATCAATTACCCTTTTGTAATCCTCATAAAAAGCTGTATCATTTCTAAATCTCCTAACCAGACTATCGAAACGTTTCCGAGCCACTTCTCTATTATTTGCTAATTTCTCCTGCATACCTGGTTTCCACGGAAACTTTACACAATACCTTCCATCTACGAACCCAACAGAATTATTAAATTCATCAAGTATCTCCTGTTCCACTAAAGTCAAACACTCCGCTTCCTTGTTTTCAATACCTAAACTTTCCAGTTCCCAGAAACGCCTGAGTTCAGCTGATACAGTGCTTTGATCACCTAAAACTAAGTTCACAGCAGCCGCTTTACTCATATCACCACAATTTCCCTGCAAGGACCATCCAAGTTCTGTGTTTACAGCTACCAAAGACGTATTTAACCTTTCAAAACCTTTTGTCAACTTCCAATAAAAATCTATACCTATTAACAAGGAAATTTCATTATCATCTGACGCTTGATTATAACCCCACGTTAAAGTTAATCCCTTGGCTTCCATTTCAGCTCTTGTACGCTCATTTGGCAAATTAATCGCCGCCCTCGAAATTTCATCTGTTTCCAACGCCTGTATTACGACTTCATTTCCATCTAAAATATTTCGCAATCTCACTTCAACTCTGCGACATGTTTGCAACCTAGGATCCTTTGCTCCAAATGAATAAATCTTTAATGTTTCTGACCCTAGACATTTTAATCCCAACTTCATAGATACATTTCTTTTAATAAAACTCTTCTCACTACCGTTATCAAACATTGCAATAACTGTACCTGACGATTTACGATCAACAATTTCTGTCCTAACACACTGCAATAAAATCCCATTCCTATCATTTACAACTGAATTCGAAATAGTAGGCTGAATTTCCAATTCCTTTGGTTTTTCTTCTTCCGGTTTTGAATTAGATTTACACTTGCTAGAATTTTCAAATTTAAAACAAATAGCTTTGGCGTGTCTACCAAAGCAGAATGAACACTGTTTAGCATTACATTTTTTCACAAAACAGTTTGTGTTACAACATAACAGACATCTCCTTTCCTTAATTAATTTATCCCTTTTTTGCTGTACAGTCATGTTCTCACATTCAGTCTTACAGTGACCTTGACCACAGAATAAACAAACTTCGGAAGTTTTCGCCATAAATTCTGTTACTGACGCGTGTTGATTATTGCGACTCGGATGAAAGTTTCGTTTCTGATTTCGAAAATTGTTTTGTTTGTGTTGGTTAGAATGAAAATTATTATATGAAGATACATTATTAGAATTAATACGGAATGCTTTTTCTCTTGCACTAATAGCATTGTGTAAAAACTTCATCAATTCCTGTAAATCATGACAATTATTTATATTTTGCTTAGAAAATTCAAGAGTCAATTCTCCTGGCAGATTTTTTAGTATTATGTTAGTCAGTATTGTTGTGTATGTTTCCGATTTGACATTTAATTCCTCTAAACATCTAATTTGAGTTTGGGCTTCAAAATAAAGGTTACGAAGGGCTTGAATGTTAGAAGCATTTTTTACAGGTGCCAGATTTAATAAATTTGACAAGTGAGCATTTATTAAAATGTCTCTTTGGCCAAATGTTTCCGAAATTAATTTAACAGCCTGTTTATAATTCTCTGGAGTAATTGAGAATCCTTTGATGCTAGCTAGGGCTTTACCACCTAATAACGACTTCAAATAGCAAAATTTGTCAACCTCAGTTAAATTAGAATTATTATGTACAGAATTCTCAAACTGATTCCAAAAATCTAAATATTCTGAAGGCTCACCATAGAATCGAGGAAGTGAAAGTTTAGGAAGTTTAGTTCTGTTTCCTAAAGTTTTATTTTCTACGTGAACATTTTCTGGATTTACTGTTTGTTCACCTGACTGATATGGAACTTTTCCAATTGATTTAATTTTGTTTTGCAACTTTACTTTAACTGGTATTATTTTTCCGTTATATTCATCTACTGTGTTAATTTCATCCTTAATTTCTTGTTCTTCTTTCAACAATTCATCAATGTCACTATTTAGTATGTTAATAATTTCAATTTTACTATTCAACTGTTCTAAATATGAATCACATACATCTATGTCAATATCTGATTCATTCAAATATATGTTTATTTTTTCTACTAACTTTAATGTTTGTTCACGATGTGTGTCACGCTTAGTTCGAAGCTTTAACAATTTAGCCATTTTCACAGTTTCTAGCAACAAATTTTACCCCTCAAATACTTTAACAATAAATTCTAATTCTAGAATTATAAGAAAACAAACTGTAATTTTCAACAACAAATCACACTTCAAGCATTAACAACAAATTCTAATTCTAAGAAAGTACAACATTTTCTTATTTTCAAATACCAATGCAAATATTCAGTAAATGCGAAACCTAAAGTTGTAAATTTTTACCAAACAAGATCAACAACATCAAACAACCCTACTACTTCAACAATTACAAAATATTCTATTCAACCAAATTTTCAACAAAACTATTTACTCACCCCACCATTACGATAATTCCCGGCCACAGCACCACATGTTACGAAGCGATTAACGATACTAATGCGTAGTTCGAAAGGCTAGTAATAACTTGACGATTCTTGTTCGAACGCTAATTTTGTTTCGACGAATATGCATCAGTGGTAAATTTGATCTTGATTTGGATACAAAATATTCATGACGATATCTTTCATTTATATTTAATGAAAACACCAAAATATATCACAGCAATACACATACATCGCAATGGCGAACCACAGTTACATAATGTTAAAAACACAGAATTCTTTTGGCGCAACAGCGCCCTCTATACTATGAAAAGTTCTAACAAATGCAAAATATGAGAGCAATTTGCTTCTGATATTCAGACCATGTGTGGTTAGAATTAACAACTATTTTTTCTTTACTAAAATATGACATTGGATATATTATAAATTGCATTCTATATCTAACATGACAATAATTTCAAGCGATCATTAAATTTTCAAGAAATTTTTTGTATGCAACGTTATAACGAATAATCATAAATGAACAAAATGGAACTATGTAAAAATTAAATTATGTAAGTAAATTATCTAGTACCCCTGAATATAATAGAAGTATACTACGTGAAACGTTACCTGTATGGTAGTATGCCATCAAATAAGTGCTGGAAAGTGCCATTTGATGTCCCAATCAAGTACAATACAATTTCAATGTAATGATTCTTGCCAGAATAATATTTTAATATATTAAATGTCTGAAACGTAACAGGCGAAAATTTTTTTCTAGAAGGATGTAAAAGAAGGAATTATACAATTAATCTATGGCTTTGTCCGTGATGGAATAAGAAGCCAGAGAAGGGAACTAAGGCAAACTGAATATACTTTTCTTTATATTCTGTATTGCGATTAATTGTGCAATGAGAGTTAAAAACTTTTATTTTGAATGCACTGAACATCCAGTTACTTTTGTGTCGATTATATCTGAATTTGGAGATTTACCATTGCATTTTTCCTCAAGAAAGATTATAAATTGGCAACTGTAGAAAATTAAAAGCATTTTTGAAGCCATTTAATATTTTTGACGGAGTGAATGTTACTGCTAAAACTTCTAATGAAATTAAAGCTTGAAACTAACGCAGTTCTGTCAATGGAGAAGCAATCAGAGACTGGTAAAATCATTTCTTGGTCTCAAGGACATGAAAATGCAACTGAAGGAAATATAATAGTGTAAATGCAGATAGATGAGAACAAAGAATACTCAAGGATTTTATTAGGTGAAGTTATTATTCCATGTAATGATTTAAGACGAGCTGAAATAAGAGCACGACAAGGAAACTGAAAGCAAAATAGCAAAAATAGTCATGGTGGAGCGCTGGAATGATTACACAGCTTGATGATTATATAGAGTGAACGTATTTCGAGTTAAATAACTTTACAGCTTTGCGAAGTGCTTATTTTATTTAAAAGAATTATTGTACCAGCATTATTCTCAATGATTATTAAAAAGAACACCAGCATTATTCTCAGCGAAGCACTATAACATACGATTTATAGGAAAGAAAATAGATAGACATTATAAATATCTTAATGATTATTTTAATCTAGCCTTATTTCTAACAACATATCTTGCGCTGGTCATTTATAACATCTGAGCAGCTCTTTTGCATTAATCGTCACTTTATGTGATCATTTTTCTATTATCAGTGGTTATCATTTATCCATGCGTATCTGTGCATTAAATTAGAACGGATAACCAGAAATCAATGTACATTAGATATTTTCCCTTGAATAACACTTTCATGTACAAATAATTTTGGTTTTCAGTTATAAATTCATGACAAAATAATATCTAAATATTAAAATAAGATCTAATTGTTGTTTATTTATAATGTCTATTACGAATCTAAAATGGAATAACGAAACATATTGCTTAAATTATGGGTAGAAAAACTTATAAAAATATCCAAGTGAAAAAAATCTTTCTCATTTGGTAATTTTTCTCCGAACAATATGAAGTCCTTTAGAGCAGGCATAACCAAACTGCATAGCACGGGGGTTGCCTTGCAATGAGAATAGTTTCGTTTTTGAAATTTAAAATATAACTTTGTTATGACACTCTTTTTTATCAAACAGTAATTTAATATTTTAAATTGCATTATGTTGTTTGATAACTGTTGTATGATTAGCATAGTCATCTGTGAAGCTCCTTTCCCTAGAAAAAGACTTTTCCAGAACTTCTTATTCGCGAGAGGGAGAGCTGATAAGGGAAGTGACGTTGGTGACCCCCGAAAAAAAACCGGTTGAGGCAGGCTGGTGGGGTGAATATCAGACTTGGAAATTTTGGCGGTTGGACCCAGGGATAAATAGAAGGGCTAGCTCATTTCTTTGTTCGACTCCTCGCCGACGCGAGCCCATGGAGGTAGGAAAGGGAACTTACTTCCTACCTCCATGCGCGAGCCTAATGGGGGGACGTAACAGGCAATAATCTGACGTCACTGTGATGCCACCTGGCCTGATTTCCCGCGTTTAAAACAGTAGTTTCATTGAGCTGCGAGACGATTTTCTAGAGGTTACATATCCCACATCAATTTTAATAATATATATATATGTTTTCTAGTAATGTATATATTTAAAATAATTTATATATATGTAATTTTAGTCAGTTTTTATTTTCAATTCTATATTGTAAAGTATCGTTTACGTAAAATGGCTTTTTGCTCTGCAGCACTGCGGCGCTGCAGCGCTGCAACGTGCCGTAGCACTTACAGAAGTATGAAAGGATGAGATATTTTATTTCATGGGACCAAAGGATCCAAATGAGAGTTTGCTTTTGACGAAAGAATGGATACACAAATGTCAAAGAGAAGATTCTATTAATGTGAAGAGCGGAAAAATCTGCAGCGAACATTTTCTATGCAGTGTTTATGAAGATGATATGAAAAATCGCTTGTTTGGATAGCCACAAAAAGAAACTGTTGAAATGGAATGCTGTGCCGAAAGCAAATTATGATGACAATAATAAATCGAAATTGATGATGACAATAATAAATCAAATTTTAATGATTTTAAAATAAAACTCACAAATGAAAATGTAGATGATCCTGAATGTTTAAGGATAAATAAGAATGCATTGGTAATTTGAAGAACAAAACAATATCCTTAGAAAATTGTATTAAATTGTATTAAAGTATTGAAAAATAGAGAAAAGAAAAATTTTAGAATGTTTGTTCAGCGACAAAGAAGGTGGACGACATTTAGACAGAAATTGGTATCAGAAATTAAAATCTCAAATAGCGAAATTTGGGGGGGGGAGCACAAATCGGAGAATTTGGAAAAATGTCTAAAGCCTATTTTTATATAATATAATAGAAGTATACTACGTGAAACGTTACCTGTATGGTAGTATGCCATCAAATAAGTGCTGGAAAGTGCCATTTGATGTCCCAATCAAGTACAATACAATTTCAATGTAATGATTCTTTCCAGAATAATATTTTAATATATTAAGTGTCTGAAACGTAACAGGCGAAAAATTTTTTCTAGAAGGATGTAAAAGAAGGAATTATACAATTAATCTATGGCTTTGTCCGTGATGGAATAAGAAGCCAGAGAAGGGAACTAAGGCAAATTGAATATACTTTTCTTTATATTCTGTATTGCGATTAATTGTGCAATGAGAGACGCAGATCAATGCATTACTGAAAAAGAAGAAAAAAATCAGGTGGACTAGTGAAAATATTTCACGTTGCATCGTCAGAAGAGCTCTGTCATCTTAAAGCTATGATTTTTGGAAAGAAAAAAAAATTAAGAAACAAATTGGAATATCTTTACCTAGTATTATCAAATTAAAGAAATTGTGTTTATTTTATTTTTTAGTGTTGTCTAAATTTTAGTGTAGTCCAAGAATTCAAAGTAATGTTCTTACTGTAAAGAAGGAAAGAGGCGAATATTTGTATTCTGTAGAAGAAATATGCGTTCTCAGTTTCGACGAAATGCATATAGATTGAAAACTCTGCTATGACTCTAAACTGGACTAAGTTGGTTCTTTCCAAAATGTGCAGTTTGTTTTAATCAGGGGTCTCATTTCGCGCTCTGCCTCAAATTACTGAGAAACTGCGTTTTAGATAGAGGATTTGTTTTAGAAGATGTAACTGTTTTAAATTTTGATATTATTAAAGAGGTTTTAAATAGAGATTGAGAAGAAATCAAATTGTGTCAAAAACTAAAAAACCAAATTATTTAATGGTCAAGGGAAACGAGAGACAAAAAGCCGCTCCAGAGAAAACATTATTTTCAAAAAGTACCGCAAAAGGTATACTCTACCCCACAGGAAATCAGAAAGCATCTGACTTCTATGAGTTAATCGATAATATCTTCGGTATTATGAATAGTACCAAAATAGTACCAACAAGAATAACAAGTATTTAACAAACTAATTTTGTTAAGTACTTGTTAAAGTTATTCTTATTGTTTCCTTTGTAACTAATTATTGATTAGATTTTGTGCTGGATTAGCATTCTAGATAAAATATAATAGTATAAAACATCAAAGTAATTGGCATAAAAAGACCTGCTTCCTTTACTCACACTTTTGAAAAATTAAATAACTGTTTTAGGTACTCTGAATAAAACTATTTTGTCAAAATTAAGGTAACAATCTTATATACATTTATTTAATTGTAATATAGATATAAGTATAAATTACAAAATTATTTTAAAAATATCTATTATATTGAATCGGAAGAGAGTTATAACAATGTAAAATTTACAATTAGGCAAAAAATCAAACGTAGGTTAGCAGAAATGTTGCTATATATGTCATATATGTTTAAACCTATGTCAATGTAAAGTTGTTTTTTGAGTAAATTTAAATAGCTGCTATTATAGTTATCTTAGAAGCAGTATAAAAATTCTCTCAGCATGCAAATAAAGAAATGATTAGAAATATACGTGCATTAAATAAAAAAAACCTGCAAATATTAAAAAAAAATAAATAAATAAAAAAAAAAAAAATAAATAAACCACGGAACTTTATGTTAAAGAGTAGCACATTTTATCTATTATTTTAAAATTGAGTAAGCATTATTAAATTTTTTAATGGTTCAGTCTAAAATGCATAAAGCAGTAACATTGCCTCTTCCAAATTATAGCTATCTTTCACACACAGCTCATTTTAAACGCTGGTTCAAAAACGCTAATTTCGAAGCTGTGAATTATACTGGCGCGCTCAGTGTCATCATGGCTACGTCATCACTTCTCACTTTCTGCTTCAGGGGGAAAAGGTCTATGAGCTAGCCCTTCTCTTCTAAGTCCTGGGTTGGACCGGCAGCCATGCCGTGTGGAAAGCGATAATTTTCCACACGGCATGTTTTTCGCGCCTTATATTATATTATACATACATAGCCACTGTTATACGTACATAGCTGAATGTATAGCAGTGGTATTTGTGTTATTGTGTATTGCGTACCGTTATGTGTAATAAATCTGTGGATAAAATTCAAGTTGATGGAGATTAATTTTCCTACTATGGTGAATATATGAGAAATCGATGAACCCACCTTGTGATTGTTAAGGCGCGAAGTGACAGTCATCCCACGGGAAATAAGTGAGGAAAAAAAAATAATTCGTCTGTATTTAGGATATCTAAGGATGTTATTAAGGGGAGTTACCTACAGGCGAAGACAGAAGATGAACATACTTGTATATGACCTTGGAAAAAATCTAGATAGACAGTTCTTGTGTTTCAGGAAAACAGGTTAAGTTGACTATGTTGATTTTTTACGGCGTCACAGGCGTCACTTCCGTGCTTTCCATATTTTAATTCATATATATTCTCTAATTTTTTTCCGGCATGAAATTTATTATGCTGTTTCTGTCATTTTAGAAAAATCCCAAGAAAATCCATGATATAAGCGCAAAAGGAAAGCCTAGTCTCGGAAGCTTAACATGAAAAATGGCTAGCAAGGCAAGCTCGATCAAAGAAAGCAATCTCATGTAATTTGAATTGACGCATCAAATCAATGCATTGTGACCATGTGGGGCAGTTCTGCGAATCAGAAATGCCACCTGGCTCCTACTGGTGGTTGAATACACATTCATTACAGCTAGTTTTCAGGACTGCGCTGACGGAAAGAGAATGCGAATCTCCAACAATAATTTTAAGCAATTTTAAACAGCTTGCTATCGACTAATCGTCAAATTAAAAAATAAAAGATGTATAACTCAGTTTCTGCTACTTAACACCGTACAGGAGTTATTTATAGAATAGGTAGTAGTTATTGGAATAGCTGAAAAGGCAAATATTTTGGTAGAATGCTGCTTTCATAATTTTTCCTAACATCATTGTGAATATGTGCAGTGGGGAAGGAAACTTGTCGGCTGATTTATATTGCATCTTGTGAATTAAGAAACGATTTAAATCTCGGTTTGATTTCCATTTGTTTACCTTCTCTTAGATGTGTAGGAAGCACCAAACTCTTACATTTAATGGAAAAAAATTATAAGTTAGTAAATTATTTTGAAACAATTTTGTCTCGAACTGTAACCTTTTTCTTTTGTTGGTTCTGATTTGTCTCCTTTGTTTTGTTTTTTTCAGAGGATAGCGTATGAGCATAAATCTCAGGCATATTTTTCATTTTACAATATTTTTGCCACTTAAATATTAGTTAATTCTAACATGCGGCTTTTACTGACGTCCCTGCTTGAGGTGCTGTTTTCCCGTGACATTCAAGGTCTTCATAGTCAAGGTATCTGTAACTGGAATATTGTTTGGTTGAATTACTCAACAAAATCAGAATTTAAATAAAGTAAAAGGTTGAAAAAAGGCACATAAAATGCGAAATTTTAGTACTTAGAATGAAAATAGTGGTGTAATCAGTGAGCAGATTTCTGGAAAACGTTAAATGCGTAAACCTATGACAACATAGGACTGTTGGTTTCAATGTGCAACGCTGTTGTGATCTAAAAATGGGTTGTACAGTTTTAGATTCAAATGTTATTGGTGGTTTAATTTCCAAGCCACGGACTGAAGATAATGCTTGTATTTTCGTGCCGTTGACCATCAACACCTTTGTAAGGCTAGAATGATTAAATTTTTCAGTACAATATTCTTTTTCAGAAACGTGTAAAAATTAAGAGAAAGGTACGTTTATATGCACAGATGTGTTGAGATACTGATCAGATTATACTTTGCAAGTTCAACAGCATTATTATTTGAATGCATGTACATACTTGATATAATTTTAAATGACATTAATGCTTGCCATAAATTTCTTTGAATTATTTTCCTATTTTGATTCCGATAAATCTGTAACTGAAATTATTACCTCATACTGCATAAAAAACTTGATTTGCAAGGTTGCATTAGGTATTTTTTGGAAGCAGGTAAGATGAAAAATGAGCAATCGCCTTCGCCGGAAATCGAGCCACGGACCTCTAGAATACCGGCCCAGTGTGCAAACCACTACACCACGAAGGCTCGCCAAGAAGGAGGGAGTAATAACCTTATATACTCCCCCTTTTAAAGGACGACTGGGATTTTTAAGGGACTTAATCGCTAAATCCTGGGTGTGGAGAATCATCATCCATAACCCTTTTAGTTCGGGCGCCACTGTAGAGACATTAGGTATTTTTTTAGCAGGCAAGATGAAAAATTAGCAACTGGCTTCGCCAAGAATCAAAAACCACGGACATCTGGAATACCGGCCAAGCGCGCAGAACCATTACACCACGAAGACACGCTAGGAAAGCGGGCGAAATTCCTTATAAGGTTATATAAAGAAAAGTGATTTTTCTAGTTTGTGATCTTTGCGAAACATTTCCTTTATTTATGCATAGAGAAACCTTTTAACCATTGAACATATCTAACCTGGTCTATCTAGACTAGATAAGACACATCAGTGACCTGTTCAATCTGAGACTAGATTTCTAACTAGGCATTTACTATTTAATCGCTCAAATTTCGGTAATGAAAATAAAATGATCTTTTTACGGCCTGCTCTAGTTTTAAATTTTAATGCGTGGAATAAAAATACGAATCAACCATCTACTTATGTTTCACAGTTTTTAAGATTTATTAAGGTGTGGTCTAGTCATGACAAGCGTTTCAGGGGTTAAATATTTGAGAGGAAACCACAAAATGAATGTCTCTAAAATGCTTAAAACGAAACCTTGTAAGGAAGTATGTAATTACCCTAGGTATCCTTTGATATTTTGGTACCTGGTAGTGCAAGAAACGGGGGAGGCTTGACAAAAGAATGCATATAGTGGTTGCTATAACCTTGTCGCCAAGAAGATTTTTGAAATTAAACACATGCTTGTTTTGAGAGAAAGATTATTGCTGGGATTTGTTGACAATTCTCATTTGGTAAAGTACTGAGTAAGGGATCAGCATCTGAAAATACCATAGGGATGTTTTTTTAATTTAAAACCATGTGTTACGAAATAAGCATGTAAACTGAAAATTGAAATGATTATTAATATAAGCAGAAGAAAATGTTATACAAAAGTTAAAAACAAGTCTTTAAAAAATTAGTTTTGCATTTCTCGTGGTGGCTTTATTAGAGGTTTGTTGTCCCAAAAAATGGGAAAAGTATAAGCTATTTCTGAGTTAACCCATACTTAATTTATTAAGGCCGACACATTTTTTGAGAACTTCGAAAATTTTAGAAAAATCCTAAATTAGGAAAACGTATATTAAATTATACATTCATTCTCCAATCCAGACACGCTATAAATGTAAAAGGGACAGCACTTGGGCGAAAATTTTTTACCAGAAAGCTTGCAAATTAAAAATGACTGCTGCCTGTTTCCGGAGTTTTATTTTAGAGATGTGAATGTAGTTACGAAGGAAATTATTAATAAATCATCAAAATACGTATAAAAGAAATCAGAATAGATAAAAATGTGTAAAGTTTTTACCTGTTTTGATATATTATAAGAACTCAATATTTTTAGGATACAAAGGAGAAAAGTCATAAAGATATTCAAAAATTTAATTGGAGAAAAATCATTCTTTATGTTAGCAATATGAATACATTTTGAGCGAACAACATAATATATATTCTGTAATTTCTGAATGTCTTGTTGATTATATCTTTTAAAAAGTTTTAATATTTTATATAAACTTAAAGCTAAAAAATTCTTATAATAGTTCTACAGTTCTTTTCTAACTTGACAAAGCTTTCAGTGAAACTAAAATGAGATGCAAGAGCAGTAATATTTCCATACAATTTCTTTTTATTTTGTTGCGGAAAATAAATACTTGAAATTTATGACTTTAATATAAAATTCACATTTGAAGTGATAATTCTGTAGGTGATTGATAACCATTAAATTGATAATTTAATATAAACATTGAATAGACCAACATTGGGATGAATATTAACTGATAGTAAAAAGCTATACTTAAATAATAATGATAATAAGAGAGCTTTGGGTTTTTCTTTCTTTAGAACGTCTATTATATGAATTAATTTCCATATGCCTTTTCCTAGTCTTAAATATTTCCTGTGAGTAAATTGCTTAAAATGTTTATAAATAATCCATATTTAATTAAATTTATTAATATCATAATAATTCATTTATGTTAGGAAACTGTTTGATTAAGTTCAGAGAAAAGTAGTACCTCACCTTCAAAAGAGAATTAGACAAAATTATTTTCATCAATACTTAATTTGGCTTTCGATAATACTATGAAGGCAAAATATAGTCAAATTATATTGAGTTGTTCAGTGTGAAAACATGTTGGACATTTGGAAATATGAATGTAAGCAGTGCGTTAACTATAATTGTACGGATGAAATTTACCGTATACTTCATCAAAAATGTCATTTGGGAACATGATGTTAGAAATTAAACGTCTTTAATCTGATAGTGGAAACTGAAGATATGAGTTAATTTGCGGCTGGATGGTTTATTTATCTTTTCTGTGTAATCTATGCTGTTTACTCTGAGGATTGCAGACGGACAAAAGTTGTCTAATTTATTAAATAATTCTTTACACATTTGTGTTGTCTGATGCATTTTAAATTATGCAATTAGTCATTTTAGCCAATCACTCATTATCTGAAACTGCGCCTTTCAAATGCCGTCATATATAATACCATCAAATGCATATTTTATTTTGTTCTCTTCCAGACGCCCATAAATTATTCCACAGGAAACAGGAGTGTTTTGTCAATCTTTTATTCTAGATGTAAATCATATCTTGAAGAATAGGTGTTGAAAGCTGTTTTTAATTAGTTTTCTGTGACTCGAGGCGTTTATTATTGTGTCGTTAAAAAGCACTGCATATGGAAGGCGAAAGCCAGTGTAGACTTGTATTTCTAATGCTTCGGCAACCATTACGAAATTCTAAAGAAAAAGAGACAGTCGAAACAGGAGCACTTTGACAACAGATAATACTGTGAACATATTTTTTTAGGTAGTGTTAAGGTAAGCACACGAGAGTGCTATACCCTTAATACGAACTGCACACATAGCTGTTCAAGGCAAACATCATTGCTATACAACATACAGTAATTATACAAAGAAAATGTTAAATGAATTAAATGTTTAAAAAAAATTATAACGGAAGTTTGATATAAAGAGAATAAAATTTTAAACGTTGTGACGAATATAAAGAGAATAAAATTTTAAGGTTCTTGACGTTGCTTCCGGTTTACTTTAGATCTGACATGAAATGAGTTAAAATATATATCATTAATAGTTAAGAATTACATTCAGTAACTCTCTTCAGGAACTCTAATTTTTCAGCTGAAAAAAATCGCTAATGCAACACAGTAGCATTTAAGTTTCATGCAATGACTGCGTGCGATGTGCTTTCACAAAATTCATTAAATATAGTATCTTTCTTGACAAATATCGTAGTATTTAATTATATTAGATTTCACTTCCAACTATCCAAATAGCTGGAGTCATAACCCAGTCAGATATTCAGAAAATCAGATGACTGGATTACTATTTTTCAGTAGATTAATTCGAGGTTGTATTAACACAAATACAACAAGAAACACAAATCTTATGTTAGAAATGAGAAAATAAATATATCTTCAGAAAGTAATCATAAATGGATGCGTAACTGCAATTTTGACATTGATTCTACGAAAGCTACTACATGGTGATCCATCCATACGTTTGCATACATAAGAAAAACAAACATTATTTATGAAAACCATTTTATTTTTAAAATAGACTCTACATGATTACCATTGCTTTGAAAATACATTCCGATGCATGTCCTCCACTGCTAAGATCATGTATAAGCACATTTTTAGTTATGATTGCAACATCGTTGGTTTTTCATTCGTAGAAATAATCATTGATTAACATCCTTTCCTGAAAAACTGTAAGGTTATATTTAGTTTTACTAACAGTTATTTTAATTTGTAAGTCTTTCCTGAATTATCTTACTTCTCCTCGCATTTCTTCGCCAGAACTTAAATTAAGTAAGTAACGAGAGCATTTAAACTGTTGGAACGAAAAAGGCTTAGAGATAATGTGATTTCGCTAGTGAAAGCGCACGTTGGCTAGTTTGTTCTCCGACTGGTTAATCTTAGTAGTGGCAAAGCGTTCTGGCCGTCTAGTTATTATATCGCCGATGTAGGTTTCTGACTCAGCCTGTTAGATCGAATTGAATTGTGTAGTCTCGTACAACATCTTTACCTTTTAAATTTATTGTTACATTATCGTTTAAGTTCTTACAGGAAGTGGACGGTGTTTTGGTTGTAAGCACGTAAGACCGTGTCAATCTGTTAACTAATTTGTGATAAATAAAAGGGTCCTTTTCCGTGTTGTGTTCATCTTTACGCCTACGAGAGAATTCGCAAGGTACAACCTCAAATAGATCTAATTATCCTTTTATGACAGCAATACGTACTAGACCTCACAACATTATGGCCTTCAAATTTCGACCATATCTCTGCTGATCTGTAACACTTCAAGGTTTTCTTTCATATTTAATATAATTTATTTTTCTTCTTCATAATAAGTTTTGCAATTGTGTTGTGTGTGACGTTCGCTCCATAATTCTTAATAAATTTGATTGCCCCTTTTTCCTGAACCAGCTCTCAGTCTGATTTCATTTCGTTGCTCTTTACTGAAACGCTTTTTTTTTAGATATCTAAAATATCAAAATCATAATATTAAATAAAAATAAACAAAAATGGTTTTCCACAAAAAAGTTTATTTTTGGGGGCATGGAAATTTATGGGAATCCCTACGTGAAGCTTCTTCAGTAATGAAATTGAATTCTTGGAGATTTCCCTATTTATAAAAATTAAACATCTTTAATCAATGACATTAATTTCAGTCCAAATCTTCCAAGCTATCACAATTCTAATATCTTAATTTTTCAAGTTGTATCATTTTTTCCCTCGGCAGATGGCGCAAAGTTTGTTTTTGCTTAGTTCTGTGAGTGCTTTGGATATAATAGAGTTATCCCTCCTCCCATCTATGTAAACATTTTTTTTTCAGTTCCTGAAGAAATGAGACCCACGAAAGATCACCCACGAAATCGATAGTTTTATTCGAAATCTACGCTAGCCTTCGAGGTTGGCTTCTAACAGAACTATCAGTTCATGAAGTTGTAGAGTCCAGCAGGTTCATTTCTGTGTGAAAACTGGGATAGTAGTAACTGCACAAGAGAAGGGTTAAAAGCACCCTTTATTAACTGTTTAAAATTTACAATGCGTTAACTCGACGCTAACAAACTACGCTTCTGCTTGGGGGTAGCTGAAAATCAGATAACGAAACTAAAAGTTTGAAGATAAACTAAACTACAGGGCTCAGCGAGATCACGTTTCTTAAACCCCATTCGAAACTAGTGGCAGCAAGTAAATGCAGTTATGCCACATGAACCAGCAATAAGCAAACGTTTAACCAACAGAGGTGGCGACTGTAGCCTAACTCTCCTCTTTTTCCCATTGAAATTCGGCCTCTTTTTCCCACTGAAATACTTTCTTCATAGTGGAAATTTGCATTCCTTCCTCCCGCGCGCTACAAAATTAAAATATTCTGACACTGACAATAAGGAGAATGAAGGCTTATAAGAAAGAATAGAAACTTAAATAAAATTGATTTTTTAAAATATAAATCCCTACAAAGTTATCATCAAGTCAGTTCGGTAGTTCTCTTTATTCGCAACTGTAGTACTCAAAACAGTTTGGGAAAGGAGTTTTGCCTTAAATTAGTTTGCATTTTTAAAAAAAATTTGTTAATGTTAAAATAAAAATACGTAAATAATTAAAATGTATACTTTCTTTCAAGTCTTCTTACAGATAAAAGCACTGATTTGACGTCTACGCCAAGCACTTTTCGAAGACACCCTTGTCATTTCAGCTTAAACTTCAAAATGATCAATAACGTCACGGACTTACGCAACTATACGATATTTTTTCAAAGAATAAATAAGCTAAATGTAGGCTTGCAGAACAGTTTCAAGTTTTTTTTAAAGTGCATGATGAAATTCATTTTATGATTAAAAATTTTAGATTTTGAGGAATATTATAATAAAAACGCCGGGCTGAAATATTTGTGACACTTTAAAACCTCTTGATGGAAAAGCTTTCAAACGAAGGAAAGAGAACATAACATTTCATTAAAGAGACTCTAAAGGTTGTTCAAACAGAATTCTACTAAGCGGAGTGAGGTGGATAACTGAATTTGAAATGAGTTGAATGACGCCTTTAAAGTAGCCTCAAAATTATAAAGGAAGAGAAAGGATTATATATTAATTATACTTCCTGATCTTATTCTTTTCAGTTTATTAATTTTATGACATTAATATTATATTAATATATATTGCGGCAATATATATTAATATAATCTTAATATGGGTGGGTGTTTGGAAGGATTGTTATGTCAGAGAAAGATTAGTGATATAAGATACACAAAAGAAAATAGCGCGAAAACCGCTGCTCGAATAGAATACAATATAACTACTATTTTATATTTACTAATATATTACAAAAATGATAGTAATGTAGTGCAATTAACTGAATATCCAGGTTCTAGGTTCCGCTATATGCCGAGAATAGCATGCAATTTGCAGGTTTTTATTCGGCTGTCGTAAGATAGGTGCCACTGGATTGGAGCTGGGTCCAAAAGGACAAGTATAGGTGGTGTGAAGGGATTAATTTAACATCTATTTTTGAGAGATTTAAGTATGCAGATTTTAATATGTTAATCGTACAGCGTCCTCTGGCGATGAATCTTGAATAAACGTGTACCATATTAGCACTCACGGGAAAAAGCGTCTGCGTTGATTAAAAATCTTTGAAAAAAAACTTTGCTCACACGGGAAAACCATCCTCTGTGTTGATAAAAGCATACTCTGATACAGTAAATTACGTAATTTAAATTCTTCTTAAAAAGTGTCCATATTTATGAAACAATTTATATATGTGAAGCTCAGAAATTAAAAGTGCATCGCGAGCACCTTTTTTAGTTGTTTCATGGATATCAGATACTCGAATATCCTAGAAATTTGTAACTTTTCAAGTTCAATTCATTTGAAGACTTCATATTGTTACGTTTTTCTTCTTCTGACACCAGTTGCTAAGTTATTTTCTTCCTTTACGTTCGTGCGAGGTTCGTTTCAATTTGGAGTGAATAACGACGACAGCACTTGATAGATTATCGAAACACACTGTATTGGGAGATATTAATCAGGACAGCTCCAAAGTCACGTTTAACAGTTGTCGAAGAACTGCTATAAACACGCTGTCACAATCAGTGACACAACCTTCACAATATCAGGCTATAACGGTGAAGACAGCTTCACTGCAAAGCACCAGAGTACAGCTGCCGACTCTGCTCGGTCGTTGACAGAACTCCACGTACTCTCGAGACTCTCCACGCTGCAGCTCGCGATGCACTCGACAACACACAGAGCACAGCTCCCGACTCTTCGATTCAGTCGTTCCAGGAGTTCAACACACTCTCTCGACGATGCACTAACCTCGATACACTAAGAGACTCCTTCGGTGCACTCGACGACCCACTCGGCACTCGCTGCCCGGCTGTCAACTCGATCGACTCCTCACTGACTAACTCGAGACACACTAAACTCTAAACTAACTCTAAACGAGGCACACTAACTCGCACTCCGCCTACCAGCAGGGTTTATATAGCGTTTGCCTTGTGTTTGAGAACATTCTGGGCTAAACCGGTAAGAATTCGTTCCAAAAGGTTCTCCATCCGTCCGTGGCATATCGCCAATTTTATCGCCAAATGGGTGATTTCTCGCCAAATGTGGATACCCTGCTTCCTTTGCTATTTTATGGCAACCCTAAAACTGCTTTGCGGGGAAGCCATCCTACCGCGCCTGTACATTTCGTTACAATATTTATTTAGGAATATTAGAGAACATACACGCAACTTAACGAAATTTTACTTTACTTAGGTACACCTTAACGTAACGTTACATATAGATTTAAAAATATTTCTTTCAACACGAACTCATCATATTTTGTAAGTAACCGGGGCTATTTTGTGATAATTCTACAACAGTTTCCAAATTCGGAATTTTAATCTGACTGAAAACTTCTACGGAAAAATCCACTGTTGCTATGAGAAATTACCTGCCTCAAATCGGTTTTCCTGTGTATTTGAACTTGGAACGTTGCACATCAAAGCAATAACAAATTTAAAGTATTTTAAGGAATTAAAATGTTATTCCCCTCGATGTTTGACGTAACAGTTGAAGGTAATGTACAGTTAGCTGTTTCCTGATATTTTAATGGCAGTTAAAGCTGTTTCTAATGGCACGATTTGCATATAAATGGCCAAATCAGGACACAAAAAGCATAAATTATGCAATACCTTAGTATTCTCCCTTCGTTATCATCTCTTTAGAATAAAATCGTATGATTATTTCATAGACATCCAGTCTATAATAATGCATGTTAACTAATAATTAACTTTTTGTTCAAGGAAATCAGTTTCATTTTAATCTACAAACATCAATAACGTTCTTTTAAACATTATATATTCCCATACGTCGTAAATGCTTTTTGGTTTGATTTATAATGACTGAAAGATTGCTCTAATATAAATAAAATTTCAATAGTTTCATTTTAATGTCTATACAGATTTAGTATAAAGGGATAAAATATCGATCAAATGACTACTTAAAGTAAGATGTATGTAAAAATAACATATTCACATAAATGAGTTAGCAATTAGCATATAATTTGGAGAATTTGTTTACAGTAGCATGATTTATCTTTATATATATATATATATATATGTGTGTGTGTGTGTGTGTGTGTGTGTGTGTGTATGTATGTATGTAAAGAAGCATAAGTAAATATTACTTTGGTAAAGAATTTTTCAATTTTATTTTGTTGGGATTAAAAATTATTAAAAAAATTAGTTAATCTTCATTCAGATTATTCTAATTTCTTGTAAAATATTAATTTATGCTAGGTAGAAGTTATAAGGTATTCCACCCGCCTTCTTAACGTGCCTTCGGGGTGTAGTGATCTGGACGCTCGTATTCGAGAGGTCCGTGGTTCGATTCCCGGCGAGCACATTGCTCATTTTTCACATCTCCTGCTTCGAAATCACCTAATGTCTCTACAAAGTTTTAAGGCGAAGAGTCGTCTCTCGTTTACTTGTCACTGGCTGTGCGATCATACATATTCATACAGAAGCTGAAACTCTGCTAAAATCGCTAATAGAATCGATACTTTTGTAAATTGCTGTAAACATTTAAATTATATTAATGATGCTTGTAATGAGACGTATCTTTAATAACATTTATAACTTATTTTTATAGTGCTCATAACTTACTTTTATAATGCTTATAACGTAAATAAGGCTTACAAATTATCCTCAGATTATTCGCAAATTAACGTATATAGCTTATTATAAATATAACGCATTTAACGCTTATAGCTTATCTCCAAATTTACAATGTAAAAATCTTTCAAATAAATCATAGACTCTTCTAAAAAATACCATATTGCCAAGAGTTTGCTTTTCGGACGATGCCGTATATATATATATCGCTTTTAACGCAATATATAATCTCTCATTATGTATGGATATATATAAAACGCGACTCATATATACATCTATATAACAAGATGTTTATACATATGTGAAATGAGACACTTTCGTATAAACATTTATATAACAAAGGAGTTCATACATATAAAAATAAATATGCACCCTATATATATGTATATATATGAACCCTTTGTTATATATATGTTTGTATATGTATACAAGGTGGTCATAAGAAAACATCTCGATATATGAACCCATAGCGTCTTATCCGCTCAACAAGTCGAAATGAAATTTCATATATTATTATTTGAAGATATACGCTCGAGATTGTGATGATTTGAAACAATAGAACACTAGTTACTCTAACAATGAAGCAATTTCGAAATTTTCGAATGGCAAAACTCACTCTTCTGCAAAAACTGATCAGGGTATTGAAGAAACATAAATGGCGTTGGGACACTATACGTATGATGAAAATTACCAGCGAAAAACATTTGCAAAAAAGAATATTGTGTACCAATGATAACACAGAGAGGAGCAGTGACGCATTTTGCGTAATTCACAGGGATAAACAACAGAGGCACCAATCACAGAATACCATGTGCAAAGCATTGCTTGTGGAAAACCTTTAACAAGCAGCATGGGAAGGCTGTTTTTTCAGTCAGGTGTTCGAATTTACTAGTAATATGGTACAGGAAAACAACGTGGTGAATTGATAAAGCCTTTTGTATCTGAACGGGGAAGTTGCTAAGGAAGTAGCGCGAATTTATCAGGGAAAACACAATCTAAGTGAAAATATAACCGTAGAAATTTTTGGTAAAAAAATCTGAAGAAACTTGTTGCATATGTGACAGACCGCGATCCAGACTACCACATGTTCCCGTTGAAGTTGTCATGGAAATCTATAATACGATTACTGCAGGTCCATTGTATACTGTCAGAAGTCTTGCCCTCAGTTTGGATGTACCGAAAACTACAGTCCTCAAGCTTAAGCGCTATATTCTGCGGATGTTTCCTTATCGATTCCAGTGCGTCTAGAGCCTGCAATAGCTTGTCGACTTTACAAATTTTTTCTGCATCAAATATGATGAAAACACAGGTGACCGTTGCGGATATTATGGACGTATGAGGCTTATTGCACCTTAACTGGGAATCTAAACTCCAAGAACTGTGTTTACTGGGATGACGAAAATCTTTACGATATGTTACCAGCGCCTTTACCCAAAGCTAAACTAATGGTATGATGCCTCATCGTAAGCACATTTGTTATTTACCCATACTTCTTTGAAGACGTCACTTTCACACGTATGAAAATGCTACATCACAAGTTCTCAGCAACCAACAATGTAACAGAATTACATAATTCCAGAACGGCAGCAGCGAAATATCGTATGATGCACGATGGTGTTCTTCCACCCGCCGCACGTGTGTTTGGGAAGTGCTCCATAGTAGTTTGGAGATCGTGTCATCTTCTGTAACTTTGCAGATTCGAGGATACTCCGATCCCCCACCTCACTCCGATGGATTTCTGTTTGTGGTTATCTGAAATCTAAGCTGTACACATAAAAATCCTCGAGGTTTATCAGAACTGAATGATGCCCTTAAACGTGAAGGCACGCATATTTCGCCTGCTCTGTTACGTTCGTCATTGTTGTCAACAATCCCCCGCATGCAATAAATTATCGTCTTCTAAGGTGGGCATGTTGAAAACTTTTTAATTCCATAAAACGTTTTTTCGGTCTTTTCGCTTGTGTTGTCATTGGTCCTTTAGAAATGTTTTATGCTGACGATTTCCGTGATACATGTATCGTTCCAACGTCATTTATGATTTTTCAATGTACTGATAAGTTCGTGCAGGAAAATATGAGTGTTGCCATTGAAAATTTCAATATTTTTCAAAACTTCTCTGTCAACGTAATCGTTAGAAAGATGTTGTTTTAAATCATCACATAGAGCGCATATCTTCAACTAAAAATATCTAAAATTTCATTTCGATTCGTTGAGCGAATAGGCTGCTAGGAATTCATATATACTTTGTCAGAAAAGTTCCAGGACAATTATGTTTTTTTTTTTTTTTTTTTTTTTTTTTTTTCTTCTGAGTTTTGCGTTTTGCCAAGAAATATTGTTTTTATGTTACCTGGCATGTATACTTACTTGACATGACCTTAGCCATAATTCCACCCAAAGTTTACTATGTGGCAGGACTGTGTTACCTGGCATGTATTCTTACTTAACATGGCCTTCCCCATGATTCCACGCAATCTGACTAGGTGATAGGGCTGTACTTAGGTCATAAGATTTTAAGCGAAGATTTAGGGTAACGGAAACTTAATGCAAGAATCGTCTCTTACTCCCTAACAGATGAACAAAAAGGGGAAAGACGAAGAGTTTCCGCTAAACTGTTGGATAGAGACAGACAAAATCCCACATTTGTATAAAAAATTATTGGGATTTTTTTCTTGTTTTTCTTGTTCTTGAGTGAAAAGGGACTGAAAGGAAAGCTTCATCAAGATTACTGTAGACATTCAACGGGCTGTGACAAATGAGCTTGCAAGCATCGCAGTTGAAGATTTCCCCGCTTGCTTCCAAGACATCCAGAAACGTTGGCAATTGTGTATAGCCAAGGGGACTGCTTTGATAGCAGCTAGGATCATTAATTGGTAAATGCAATTTTCTATTTTTTTACGAACTATTTATTATTTTTCTATTTTTTTACGAACTATTTATTATTTTTCTATTTTTTTTACGAATTCTATTTTATTTTTTTATTTTTGTCCTGAAACTTTTCTGACAAAGAATGTACACCGGAGAAGTGACCATTCTGTATATACATATATGAAATGCAACTCTTATGCTTATAGTTGCATATAACAAACGGTTTATATATGTATGGAAACTATATATATATATATATATATATATATATATATATAGTTTTCAGGATGTCGTTACTAATAATTGCTTTTTACCTTTTAATATATTATTGTCGCAATCTTTGCTAAAAACATTAAATGATATATTTTTAATTCGTTAGAAGCATCATTGGACAAAATTTTTGAATGGTACTAATACCAACGCTATTTCTATAGGATCTTATTTTACTCAGAATAGCTATTGCCCGCAAAAAAGGATATATTAAAGTTATTTGTTGCACATGTAAGTTCATTAGTAAATTCTTAATAAGTAACACACATTCTACCTTCCAATCGAATTTTGCTTTTGTCAATGCATTAAATATGATAGTCATTCTTTAAGTCTAACTTGCGGCTTCTCCTTGAAATGTATTCAGAACATTGTAACAGTAATAGATTTTACTGAGAACAAATGCTTACATACATTAAAATTCGGCTTTTAGTTGTAGCTTTAATTCTATGAAAATGTCAAAAAAATGTTCTAAAATTTACTGTTCGAGAAGAAAATTGAAATTCGCTAGAATGCAATTATTTCATTTCAATAATGTGGTGAGCAATAATAAACCTCGCAATCCGTGCATAAAAATAATCATGCTATATTATTACTATATATTGCAAGGAAAATATATTAGAGTCGTCTAGCCTCATCACTTCACACATTTTGCTGTTTGCCTTCCATATTGAAATATTTTGCACATAGCTATTGACGGATCCATTTCACTCCAACTGTGGTAAAGAAGCTGCTAGAAAAGAACGCGTTTTCCGTGTCCCTCTACGTTGCTTCTGAAACTTCGCACAGAAGCCCCGAGGACTCAGAAAAAACAGCAAAATGATGGGTGGAGTTGTTTTAGTGACAGGCGATTTCCGTCAATCATTATTTTGGATACCGATCGAAAGCAAGGCTGATGAACTCCAAATCTGCCAGAAGGTAACGTGTTTTCGCCTGTAATAGATTACTCCTCACAATGCTGACAAATAGATCCCTTATTATTCAAATTTTGGAGAATCATGAATGAATGCACCTAGAATTATTCATCTTTATTTCCAGATTAACTTTGCTAAGTATTCTAATGCCATTTGAAATTATTTTACGACAATCTAAACTACGAAAGCTTTAGTATTAAGGTGTAGTAATAAAATTTGCATTTGATATTCTTTAAAACTGGATGTTTTGCATAACTGAAGATGCTTTGAAATTTGGATGCGCAGTGCACTTTTCATACCTCGTTTCATAATTTCTGCAATGAATACTTTACTTTAATCGCACCTGAGTTGTATAGCTGAGTAACTAACTTAAGTGTAATATTTTACATAATTAACGAGTTGTTCGGATATATCGATCTACTATTGCAATGAACTATAAATCAGAACAGAAGTTTCAGTTTAATCAATAGAACAATACAGCTTTTCACAACTTTGTCCATCACACACTACTACTATTTGAACTGGTAAATATAGCATATGTATATATTTAAAAAAAAACAGATATGAGTAATATGCGAGTATGATCGAATGTAATATGTGTAGTGTAGTCAAAATAGTATTACTATTTTGAATGCTTAGTGTATATTTTCTTTACGTGAAAAAGCTACTTGTATTGCTGCTCTGTTAAAATCTTTGCTTTTTTTCTCCTATAGGACGTTGTCTGCACCTTGTAAAGTGATGGTAGTCTCATTAATTTGTTGACATTCAATGATTCATTGTTTGCATGGTTGAACAGAATGGATTCTAACGGAGTCTAACATTTGTTGTGTGCGGTATTTATCGATTCTCATTCAGAGTGGGTTATTTTTAGCTTTTTGAAATCTTTCAAATCTGGAAATTTTGATAGTTATTGCAAAAAAACTTATTTTCTGCATTTTCATCGATTACTCAGAGTTGTGAAGAAATACAGAAGTGCAAGAAAACTTACTTTCTGCATTTTTAATGTTTACTGTGGTATGTGGAAAAGTACAGAATTCAAAAGCGTCTGTATGTCACAATGGTGAAGGCCGAATGTTCCAGGAAGCTCAAAATCACTAATTCATTTTTAAAAGATAGTAAATGTGATCTACGCTTAAGAAAAGGAAGCTCTAAAAAACGCACGTGGGACCTCCTCCTCCCAATTTTTAAAAACACATGTGGCAGCATGAATAACTCCAAATCTGCCAGAAGGTATCTTTATCAAATAATGTGGATATATATTTTGCCTAAACTGTTTGCTAATTTATTACGTAAATCACTAGAGATTAATTTTTCAAAAATAATTAAAAGCATGAAGCAAGCCAAAAGAATACACTTTGCTGAGAATGCACTTTTGCTGCCTTAAATCTGCTGTTTCTAATAATGCACATTGAATTTTAACTTTATAATTTCTGTTTGTGAACATACGAATGCTTAATTTTGTAGCAACAGTAGTATTTCTGACCTTCTCGAATGTCATGTCAGAATTATTATGCTCATATATGTGTTTAAGGTAAATTTGTTCATTTTCAGAATTTGAGGGTTATTATTAAAGAGCAGGATCAAGGTAGTCAACATTTTAACATGCAGAATTTATTTATAACAGCTTTCGGTTTTAATATAAAAAATGAAGGTTTTTAAGTAATAACTGTGAATCGATTGAAAATAGTGAATTAGTTGAATTTTTTATTAGTACAAATACGCATAAGTTGAACTTCTTTTCGGTTTTTTCCGAGTGTTAGTAAAGAAAACTAATTATAAAAAAGTTGGAGTTCTTAAGTAAATTCTTAACTTTCTTTTACACTTTATTACAATATTATTTGCAGATGTCTGCGAAAATAAAAATATCAGTTATTTATTTCCGTATGAATTTCGAAATTTATTTCTACATAGAGACAGGCTTATCTAGTCTTTTTTGAGTTTTTATAATTCAACAAACATTTAACTGAAAGATACTTGAAATTTGTGTTAGTATCAAATTGCAGCACCGCTGCCTATGCTGCCAAGATTTAAAAGGAAAAGCTTTTGGACAATATATTTTAATTTCTCTTCTTGTCTGCTCTAAATTATTGAAGGAGACTGGAAGTAAAAAAAAAAAAAAAATCATTTTGAGAGAAGGAATAAATGGCTTTCTCAACTAATGTAGGTTATTATTGGAACACGCATAAAAGTTTAAGTCTTTTATAAAGAATTCCACGTATAAAAGAGCACGTGGCAACGGCCCAGTAAACACATTACCCTCAAAAGAGCTTAAAATAAATGAAAATTATACGTTGCTGTTTATTTCCATACTAGTTCAATCACGATAGCAATTTGGATGGCTCTTTTTGCAAAAGAAAAACCACGCTTAATTCGATTGTACTTTTCTTCTTAACTGTGCTCCCTCCAACATCGAACGCAAGAATGTAGGTTGAACCCCAAAAGTGTTTTTCTTGCTTGTGATTGACAGCTGGCCCTGCCCTCCTCTTAAAGAAGTTCTCTCCTCCACCCTTGGTGACTTTCACTTTTTGTGGTCGAAGCTACAATGTGGGAGTGCCACAGTTTTCTAAAAGGTACACTGAAGTTAACCAATTACAATGGCAAGGTACTTCACGCTTGTCATATTTGTTGAAACTAAAGCGGCGTAATTCCGTGAGCAAAATTTTAATAATAGTAATAACAAGAATGAAGGGTTTGTAATGCAACTGCTTCGGTACCTGTTAGTGCATAACTTTTCTTCTGAAGTGTCGATTCTAATGTTCCATTTCTGGGAAATGAACTGATAAAGTTATTTCTTTCGTTTTACATTTTTCACAGCAGTACGGTTATATTGCATATTACTTTTTACCAAACAGGATTACGTTGTGTCGAATGTATTTCTAATTTATTCTTCCTCAATTTAATGAGCAAATGAAGTAAGCCTAAGCTGTAAGAAGCTGTAAAATAACAGGCTAAATTTTATTGAATATTCATATGTCACTAATACTTTTTTCTCTAATGTTATCATTATTTAATCAAACTTTAATTTAATTCGAAATTTAATTTAATATAAATCTTGAAAATTAAATAAAATGAAGTTAAAAGCTAGAAAGATAATATTTCTTTACCAAAACTATCATTTCCATGAGGGGAGGAAATATTTTAATTGCTAATTTTTTATGGTTTTAATTCAAATTAGAATTATCTTTATTATTCATTGGTGTTAAAAACTAATAAAGTTTCCACGTTCAGTCGATCATTTCTAGAACTGATGGAACGATTTTAATAAAATTTTGCAAGGACATAAATTGATATAATATTAAAAATAAAGCATACAACAGTAGTGATACACAATTATGATACTGTGTAAGGGTCATTTTTATGGGTAAAAGAGCTCATTCACATGGAAATAATCTGGTGGATGGTTTTTCTGGACAATGTGGATATTAGCAGGATGGATTTAAATAGCCACATCTCCAGACGAAGCACAGATAGGGTATAGTACAGGTATAGATATATGTGTCTTGTTTTGTAAACAATTTTTAGTGCCTGTAACTCGCTCCCAGAATTTAAAAACTGCTTTGCTGAAGAAGTGGGATCAGCTGCCACAGAAAATTTAAATCTGTTTCATTCCCATGACTTCACGCTATTAGATTTGTATGACTGTTTGAGAAGATTCTACCATCTACTAGTCTCATTTTTTGTTCAGTTTTATATCGTCTGTTTTAGACCGTCAAAGTCTGTTTTATTCAGTCAGTCTATGCCCTTAACGAATTTTATAAAAAATCAGTCTGTCAGGTTTGGATAGCATTGACTAAATGGGAGAATTCTCTTAGTTTTAAGCGTCAGCGTAGTTTAAATAAAACTTCTTAAAACAAACCTTATACGTTGCTAATCAAATATAAGTGAATAATCTTCAAGAAATGGATTTTTAAGTTTATTTAGCAGATAATATTTTTAGATTTAAAGAAGAAAAAACATGGTTAAGTGCATTTTAACATAAGATGAACAGTGCGAATACTGATCCGTAGAATTAAATTTTAAGAAATTATTGGAAATCAAATCGAAACGCAAAATACTTTTTACTATTTTGTGAGACTGCCCATTAACCGAAAGTGGAATTAAAAATTACTAAAAGACCGGTTACCATTGTTTACTGAAGCATGCAGCTTCTTTCAGTTTTGCATCTTTTTCATCTGTATTTTGAAACTTGTATAAATAAAGTTCACTGAATAGAAGTATCAAAGAGAAGATATGCATGATTTAAATCTGAAAGAACGATTTCGATTCTAACAAAGGACATGTTTTTAAAGGAAAGGCGAAGCACTTGTATAATAGCAGACAATGAAAAGCCTCCCTTAACGCCTTGTAATAAGTATTTAAACGATTCTCTTGTTTTGCCCATCAAATATTTAAACAGCTATTTCCGGACATCGCAGGATATAATGGACATAAATTATATTTTGAGGTCTATTCAAAGAAAGGAATTCCGATTAGAACAATTTTAAAATGATATTATAAAAAATACCTGTTCTCGTCTGTAATTTTAAATAAATATTTTATCATAAATATTTGCACATGAATTCAATTATGCAATTTTCTTGAGTATAAATGATTTCTCTCAGTCATTTATCAAGTTGTTTAAGACAATGGGTTGGAAGAACAGCCATTGTGGGAGTTTTGTATGGAATGTAGAAGCGTACCTATAAATGAAATGCAGAAAGATTTTTTTAAACATTAGTTGACATTTAAAAGGTACTAGCAATTTCTTATATCGTGATATTTTTTAAATAGCCTCCGGCCATTTTTAAGTAGGACATTCACTAGATATGTTTATTGAATATCCTTTTTTTCAGGTAGAAACTGAATATACTAAGTACTATATATATATATATAACTGAGTCACGTATGTCGCTTTTCACGAAGGTTGTTTAAACGTGCTATATATTTCACCAAAAGGACAGTGTTCGGCACAAAGCATTTATGTGTCCAAATACATAGTTGTTAGTAATTAGAGGAACTTGTGAAGCTATATTTACGATAGGTACGATAAACAATAATTCGCTCCGGGCTTTAAAGTACTAATATTGAGGTGTAACCGTAATTTCAGCTTTGAAGACTGATACGGTTCGAACATTTTTATTTATACTTCTCTGTTGAAAAATTCGAGGAAAGTGATTAAACGCAGTTCTATTTTAAATGTAAAATTTTATTATTTAGTCATTTAAAAATAATAGTTAGCGGATCATATACACTTGCCACTGTCTCGAGAAATCTGGAAACAAGTATACTTGACTTTTCTTGGAAAACTATATCAAAAGAGATATTTTCGTTTGTTTTGGTATATGTATAACGGCCCTCATATCATTTTGCATAGGTTAAATTTTCTAAAATACTGACTCATTAAAACAATCATGATAAGAGAAAATAGCAGTATTAGCAGGTAGGAAATTTGGCAAATAAGACGGCTATAAGACAACAGGATATGTTTCTGATCAAAGAAACTTTTTTATTCCAATATTCTTTGCTCAAAATGTGACGTCATGATAAATGGTCGAAAGATACCTTAGTAGTATAAAAATACGGGTTCACCTGCACGCGGTGTGCGGTGTGGGCGTGGTCAATGACGTCACAGAGGGCGGGGCCAAAGGCAACGTCATCACACTAGGAGGCGTGGTTTCGAGTGGAGTTGAGTTGTTCGTAGACTACTGATTGAGTTGTAGACCTCCTGCTTTTCATTAAAAGTTAGTTTTTTTTAATTTGGCAACGGAGTCATGGCGTCCTCTAGGGATGAAAAAAGAAAATAATCTATTTAGGAATTGCTCATGGCGTCCTCTAGGGACGAAAAAAGAAAATAATTTATTTAGAAGTTTCTTTTATTAAAAAAAATATTCTATGATTCAAAATATAGGATCGAACCCTGAAACAAAATATCTGCTTTTCTGCAAAGAAATAACTGTTAAAAATATTGGAAAGAATAACATAATACTCATTAAAATTTCACACACACACACACACATACACACGGGCTTTTATCGAAAGCATCAGCTTTCTGACACCTGAGGGTCTCTCTTCACAGTTTCACAGTCATGGGGTTTTTTTGAATTCCCAGGTGCCAGCCCCTTCCCACAACTCCACTGTGAAGTCATTGACCAATGATGACATTCAAAAAAATATTAATTTACTTTTTCTTTATCAGCCTCTATTTTATAATGACCGTACGCTAGTGTATGGATGCCATCCTCCAAAATGTACCTTTTATCGTCGAATGGGGAGAGACTCAATTTATTCTGGCGAAGAGTGAAAAGATGATGTTCTTCACTTGCAAGTCTATATTGAATCTCACGTCTAGACTTCAGGTTTTGAAGGCAGTGCTTGTAATTCTGATGCAGGATTTTACTTCGCACGACGTGACGTGAAACGCCCTTTGCCGTCTTCTTCTCCCCCGTCTCCGATAAAAAGGAATACATTTTTGCTCTCAGACCCACAAATTCATAAACCAATTTAGATGAAAATTCATCTTTCATACATCCAATTTTTTTCATGTTTTTCTGACTGTAAAGAGGATGATTAGGGGGATAGTCTGATGTATCGTAAATGTCGCTGCGATGTTTCATATCCTCATATACATCCTTCGTACGAATTTCATACGTGAGAGAATCTGTGTCAGTGAATAACAATGACGCATTTTCTCCGTACTCCTTCTTTATAATATTGTAATGGAAGTTGTACATCAGAATTTTACTTAATTCCAAAATCACAAAACCTACATAGATTGGTCGATTCAAAGTGAGAGTGTTTTTCAATCTCTCCACTGCAACAAGATTCTCACTGAAAATTTGGAATCGTTTAAAAGTGGGACATGCTACCAATTTTTCTGCCTTTTTCCGTTCATTCACAAGTTGCACGTTAACATGGTTTCTTATATTTTCCATAGTTTTACCATAGATGGAATTATTCAGTAGTTTAAAGAAATCTTTCTCAAAAGCAGATTTTGAGTTCTTGCGTTGTTCTGTATTAAAATCAATATATGGTTTTAGCCAGGCCTTCTGCTTAAATTTCAAAATCCTATGTACGGCAGTCAATCTCAAACCTTCCTTTAAATAAAATTGTAAGTTCTTATAATACACAATATAATTTTGTTTATGCTTCAAATTGGGTATTAATTTAATTTGGCTATTGAAATTTTGATAGGGGAGGATGTTTTGAGAGAAAGGAGAAAGATCTTCTAAATTAATTTTTAACTTTTCAGGTGCGAGAGGATAATCATTATGAGCGTCATGTAGTTCAGGAGGATACTCCAAATCAACTTCTAAAATATAACCTTCTGTTGAATTTTCACTAATGGAAAGAATCCATTCAGGAGTTACAGCTTCCGCAGAAATCCATTCAAATTCGCCATAGGGTAATGCTTGCGACATCGCCCATCCATACAGGTTATTTGCATCTAGATACATGATATAGCTCTCTGGGTTTGTTGAATCGTAATTTGGCATATAGTGATTATTTGCCTGCGCCCACCGCTTTGTAATCACTGAAATTCCCCCTCGTATGCCCTGTTCAATGAAGAGATGCATATCTACATCGGTTAAAAGTTCTAGAGGCTGCTCAATCATTTTTAAACATGCTTGCCAGGACAGACCGGGTGATGTCATTACATGAGCACAATCGATTTCATAAAATTGCAAACACAATTTCCTAAAATTTTCGAATACGTCTGCCAGTTGTAAAACGTCTGATTTCACGTACAAGTCGTGATATTCCCCCATTGTACGGATGTTGAAGCTGTTCCATACTGCCTGTGCATGTTCGTAATCTGACGCTGAAATCTCCTCGTCCGTTAAACTATTGTGAAAGGCGGCAGGAGGTGGTAACGCCGTCTCTTCAAACATCTCAAAGGACTGGATGTAATCGTAAGGGTAAATGCCCTTTTTCAAGAGAAGAGAAAGATCCCCTTCTCTTACATTTTCCTTTAAAATGTCGAATTTTTCTGCAGGCAGATTTTGTACCAGTTTTTCAAGAGATGTATTCAAAAACTGGAAACTGTCGATGAATTGTAAAGAAACTTTGATCTTATTGTGTTTCTTGCTAAGGGCAAAAGTGATATATTTTTCCATATTCGTAGCGATGACTTCAATTTGATGGTCTTCGATCTTTCCCAGTCCCTGCATTATATGGTGAGCGTCATAATGCTTCAAATTATGGAAGACCACCGGTATCTTTTTCTGCAAGCGATATTTCAGATTGCATAAACTGTGTAATGCTCCTCTGTAATGTCCCGTCAAGTGATCGTGATCGCGAACGCGATCCTTATAAAGAGGCTTCTTACACAGATTGCAAATCGTAGCCGTTAAAAAGTCCTGCTCTTGTTGGGGTGTCATAATTAATGGAACGATGTGAGTTAATGTTTCCGCAAGTTCATCTTTTTCACGGATGATATTTTGCAGAAAATTATCTACCGCATCTGATCCTCGATACACGTGAGCAGGTTTTAAACTTTTGCCATCGGGACCTATTATGATGTAAGCGTACCCGCAAGCTTCATGCTTCATAATGGGTTGTGTGTATGAGGTAGCATGACTCGGTTCCGACGTATGCACTTTTTTGACGATAGCCTCAAAGTCAGCATATATGATATATGGAATTGGATGTTGGAAATGTTGATTTCTAAATGAAAGAAATTTATCTTCCTCCGAAGGCATTTTAATATGCCGCGGTGAGTGTTCTTTGCAGAAAGTCATGTGCTTTTTTAAATTTCGCTCTTCCGAAAATCTGTGGAGACAGCGATAGCAGTAAAAAGTGCATGCCTTAAGACGTGTTAAATCTCCCATTAACCGCGAAAAATTTCTAATGAGGCAATAATGACTGCCTCCTTCATTAGAAATGTAGAGCAAATTAATACAGTCCTCATTTTCTTGAGAGGATACATAGAGGGGGAACACTTCATCATCTTCATATCCGAAGACGTTAATACGGATATTATTCAGTCTTTCAATGACTGGTATTTTCGTGACTGGAACGGGACACTGGATCTTGCCTAATTTAATATCTGCTTCATAGGGTATGTAATGACTAACTCGTTCAGGGTTATTTTTCCAGTGAATCTTCATTTTATGTGCTAGTAGACACCATACGAAGCATTTTAAGTCCATGTTCTGGATATTTAAAATGGCTTTCTTATCAGCCAGCTTTTTGGGAAGGGGGATGTAACTACTCGGGGCAAGCGGATGATATTTTGCCACACATAAATCTAATTGATTTATTTTATCGAGAATCCATCCCGATCCCCGCTGAGTAAATGCTTCGAAGGACTTTAGGATTTTTTGAATTCCCTCTTCCACATGACCTTCCACAGTTTCCTCCATTAATTCAATAGCACATTTAGATCGGAAATGGGGGGCAATAGTATCTAATTCCCCATCCCGTGTTGTGCGTGTTAAATGAACTTTTGCCACGACATACCATTTAATAGCAGATTTGTCGGCTAATTCTTCTTGTAATTTTGATGTAATTTGGGGGCGCATCTCTTCAAAACATAACAAAAAGTCGGACGCATTTTCCTCAGAGGGTGTAAACGTATGTACACTAAGTACGTTTAAAGCACCTTCTTTCCTCATTTTTTTAACGGGACGATAGAGCGCATCGACCTTCCTTTTAGCGTAATGAGCCGTGCGCACATGTTGTAGCAATTCACTCTTTTGAGTGAACACTTGGTCGCAAATATTACAAGAGTATTCTTTAGAAGGCTTGATATGGATCAAAGCATGACGTTTCAAGTCAGAATTTCTTGCAAATGCTTTCTGACAAACATCGCAAGTAAAACTTTTTTCTCCGGTATGAGTTTTCATATGTCTGGTTAAACTCTCCTTGCGGGTAAAGAATTTAGAACAGATGGTACAGACCTAGGAAAATTAAAGGGGAACCCTATAAGTATATATCTTTTCAAGGTGTATGTTACATATTATATAAATATGCGTCACGCAAAGTGTAATAAAAATTTCTCATCTACCCCAACTATTTCACATAACACGCTTAAACATAACAGATATAACTAAACATAGTTTCCTCAAGATTTAAATCCTTTCGCATTTAACTCAAAGATACGGAAAAACATGAAGTGAATAATACCCTGAAAGCGAGCAGTTAAGTGAGAATCTTTACAAATACGGAAACGATCGCTGATAATGATCAGGTAGAAACTCTTCACAAAAGGGTCACGTGTGCAAAGCTGGTTAAAGTCACAAAGCAAGATTGCCAATTGTATCGTTACTTAAAAGATAACAAATAGAATTCTTCTACCCCAAAACAAGAATATATTTTCAATAGAAAGTGTGTATCTAAAATATTTAACTAACTACCGATATTTTTTCTTTTCTAACATTTAATGTATACATGGATTTACGTTGCATTTCAAGTACTGAGAAACATAGTTATTTCGGAATTTAAGATTCATTCATGTCTTAAGCGTGTAACGGAGAAGGATTATTGTTAACATACTACATTTTCTGATACCGTACCGCTACCTTTCTTAAAACACAAAAACTTTGCAAATTATATGCAATACATAAAACTGAAAATGTAATATCAAAAATCACAACTATACATATGTAATTAAATATCAATACCTCTTCAAGAAACATTTATCAGCGTTAACTAAGTTCACGTTATAAGTTTAAACTTTCGAATGAGGTATTAAAACTTCAAAACATACACTGATACTAAAAATTCACACCGTAAAATCATGTAAAACATACCTAACAAACTGAAAAACTTAATCTGTAATAATCCATTTTAAAACTTTTCCCTAACATAAGAGGTCCTGAAAGAATGATCCACCCTAAAATAATTTTTGCAAAATAAAATATTTTATAAAAAAAAAAAAAAAAAAACTTACATGTTCCGGAACCATACTGATTATCAGATCTCCAGCAACATCATTTTCAAAAGTTGACATTTTCAATTTAGAAAATATTAATCAGGAAGACTTGCTCTTTCCGAGATTGTCGAGCGAACTGACTTCTTCCATTTCTGAAACACCTTTTATAGGGATTAAAGAATGTTCTCCAACATTCCAGATTTGTGTAATCTGAACCAGGATAACCCTTTCTTTCGAATACAACTTCAACTTCCATTAACCCTTATCATGATAACGTGAAGTCTACAACGCTTATCAAGGATCTTCCTTCACTTATGTATGTATTGTCAAACTTGGAATAGCAACAACAACCTTAAGATAATACATTCTTTCGCATATGATTATCAGAGTTTTAGAAATTTTCCATTACTCTATCATGATAAGTGGATGATGCTTTTAAGATTCCCCTTATGCATATATGTAATGTCAAACTTAAGAATAACAACTCTTTCAAATAAGTTTTCAGTGATTATCAGAGTTTTCCATTAACCTATCTTACCCTGATAACGTAATATACATATGACGCCGGACAGACTGTCCTTCCCAAACAAGACAAGACAAGAATGTATTACGATAAGTGTTGATGAATTATATTGGTGAAGATATATTTTTATGTATTAATTTTAAAAATATAAGAGATTCTTTAAGGCAGGAAAAAATTGTTCATTTATTTTGTGATAGGTTTTTTGAATCGAAATGTTATGAAGATTATAAAAATGCATTGATATAAGTACAGCTATTCTATTTAAATTTCTGTGTTTGGTTGATGTTATGACTATTTTTTTTTCCTTATGTTTTTAATAGAAATATATTGAAATTTTGTTTTAATTTTAAAGCAAACGTGTATATCAAATGTCAGTAAATGGATATTGCTGTTAATTTGACATTAACTAATGAAAGAAAATTCCAAGTATATTTTATGTATAATACAGAAATTTATTCTTTGAAAATAAATGTATTGAAAGGTAAAAGCTTCTTGGTGAAATGAATGTTTTTCATAACATTTAAAAACGATGTAAAACAAATATTGATTGTAGAGAGAAGAAAGAGTCTATATATAAAAATAATGATTTTATTCATTTAATAAGGTTCCCATTTTCGTGGAGAACGTATATGTTTTACAGATTTAACATGCAATATTTTTTTTTTTTCATATTAACATCATGATTCTGTAAGTTTTCATTTTTGATATAGTCCATTGGCATGTTGATTTCAGTCAAGGCTTTTAAAAATTCGTTTTTAGCAGGAATATTAATCTTTTTCTTTTTGGTTGTAAAAAGGATATTGAATAAGTCTATAATATTTGAATGCTTAATTTTTTCCTTATGATAAAGTACTTCGCCTTTATCATTCCACTTAAGAATATCAGGATGTCGCTTTAAAATAGCTAATGCATTTTGTGCTTTTCTTCTCATTCGTAAAGGTACACTGTCTAAGATAACAGTAGAATAATCAGTTGCAGTCATCTGTTTGTCGCCGTCTGTCACAGATGAGGGGGCTTCTTCTTCCTTTTCACTTTCTTCATCTCAGCTGAATCGTCTAAAGAATTTTGTGAGTCGTCTTTAGGAGGTTTAAAGGGTGAATTGTATTCCTTTAAGTTCAATTTCTTTTGTAAAAGTTCATAATAACGCACTATTTTCTCACGATCGTCAACTGAACTGTTTAAAATATGCATCATGGCTTTATCCAATTCACTTAACTGTTTATCAGAAATGGTATGCTTTGTCATCATCTCTTCTGGAACTAACACATATTTCTTAGTGAACTCCATTGATTAGTCCTGTAAGAACACTGAGAGCAGCAGGAATCAAAACGTTTAGAAAACCTCCTTTTTGTAAAATTAATTTTCGTTTCTTCACAAGAGAAATCTTACGATTTCCTAATTTTCGTAAAGTTGTTTTATGCTTACAGAGAGACTTCTTTTGTTGCTCCGACAATGGAACGTTTCCTTTGAGTATGTTTAAACTACATTCGCATATAGCTTTTATGCAATTGATATTAATTTTCTTTAACAGCTGTTTCCGTAACTTTAACGGACAAATGTTTAACAGCTGTAACTGTCTTAGCTGTTTCTTGACCAGCGTCATTTTATAAAATGATGATGCATTTTATAAAGCTGTTGTTTTTATTATTTTTTAATAATGTTTCATTTGATAAACATACTGTACTTGGTTAGGTAAAATTTGGGTGCGTAAACGTAATTCTTCCGGAGTTTCACTGCGCAGATCAATGAATAAATAAGAAAAAGGTTTCTTGGTTGCATCTTCATATACTTCTTGAAAAAACTTTAAATGACGCGGAAAGAGCTGTTTTCCTAAATGTACGATTTGACTGACATCTCTTCTGTTTTTACACAAAATCAAATAGTGTGCATTTAAAGTCACTTCACGCATTTCTTTTCCCTTGTGAAAAAAGTTTTGTGTGATAAAAATAACGCTTAAATTTAAATGATGACTTCCTTTTGTAAATAAGTTAGTCAGACGTTTATCATTCCCACATTCACTCATCAAATCGTCTATGATGAATAATGTGTTGGAACCTAAATATTCTTGATATTTAATTGGTAAACCTTCGACAAAAGTAACATTCGGTATATCATTATACAGAGGTTGGTAAATTCCATAACACCATACTACTTTATCGGGAATCGTTGAAAACATTTCCTCTTTATACTTTAACAGTTCTCGTACAAAATAGGTTTTCCCATATCCAGTGGGTCCCGAAATCACCATTGTGAAAGGATGTTGTAGCTTTGGAAATTCCATATTAAATGAGACAAGACACATAATGTATAAAGTTTAAATGTATTTATTGATAGAAAGAAGATCTTACATGAAATTTCTTGATTACAAAATTATATACTTTAATATCATTAGATATATGTTGAGGTATGAAAGATAACAATATATCATTGAGAGATTGTCCACGACATTTACAATGTAAATAGTATATGCAATATTGACCACATACTGCCGTTACATTAGTTTGGAGAGTCATCGAATTAAAGTCCATCTGTGGAAATCGTTCTGCATACTTGGCTATCGGTCCAGGAAAATAGGATGGGTCATGTCCATAGGAATCGAAAAATTCTAAATGCTGTGGGGATGAAATGTAAAAGGCTAACCAGTGACTACCGGATTCAGATGCACGATCTACATTAGCTATAAAGCAACTTGGATATTTCTTGATCTCGATAGGGAGTCGATCACTTGCAAAAACTCCCAGAAATGCTTTTCGTGTCTTTGCATTCTGAGAGAGTGCTCTGTTTATTTCACGGCTGTCCATTGCTTAATTAGCAAAATCGCATAGTACATGACGAGATTTTGTTATTTCAATCACGTTTTGAAATTCTGCATAGACTAGCACCGAGAGAGTCACAGAGAGAGCTTTAGCAAATTTAATTTCTACTCGCAAATTACCTTGATGCTGTAAGTTAAAATGAGATCCATCACACATATCTGGAGTTAAATCGAAAGCATATAACACATGCCCTTTCACAAATTCTTCTCGAGATAAATAGATGCCTTTGTCGCGATTAAATCCAGAAAATAAACTGTGGTAAGCACGCACATAATGATTAGATTCGAAATCAAGGTCCATTGGTTTACATGGAACGGGTTGTCCATCTACATAAATCGATATAAAGTTGACATGATGATGGGCAAACAGAAAAGGATTCATTGAATATTGTCCATTCATTGCAGCATTTTCTACACAAGTAATAATGACTCGCTTGGGCATCAATCCTAAAAATACATTATCTTGCATAAAAGACCAACTTCCCTTAGATACTGAATATGTTTTGCATAATACTCGATCTATAGGGTATTTAGCAGAACTTTTTTCCAACGCTTTTACATGTCCGAGAGAGACTCCAGGGTTTACTTTTACTTTTCTGATAAACAAAGAAGCATGATCCAAGATCACTTTATAATCGGCATCTTTCTCAGTAGAAACTAGACAGAAAGCAGATTTACTACGCACCATTTTAATTTTCACATCAGCTAAATTTAACATGAGTCGATTTTGTTGAAAAATGTCACAATGTAATTGTCCTATCAAATCCACACTTTGACTGTTTTTTATAAGTTCACCGCGAGCTTTTAGTCCAGCATCCGCATCTTGAGCTAAGACATCTATTTTATTAGGTGAAGTGTCTTGGAAAAATCCTTCGCAGGTGAGTAAACTTTTCTTTGCATCTTCCCCATAATTCAATAATGTTTCGATGAAGGCTCTATAGGGATAGGTATTTGTCGCAGATGAAATGTTTCTTTCATTTAAACTTACATCTACTTGCGAAAAGAGAGAATGTAAAAATAAATTTACAGGGGCAACCGGTTCTTTGTCCGTTAAACTGGATCCGTCTGCCTTAACTACTTTAACTTTCACGTGTATATAAGAAGCAGCTAGATCAATATAGTCTTCACCACTGCCAGAAATATTAAATTCGATAGGTCCTCCATCTCGTATATTTGCGAGAGGGTGATATTCCACAAACTGTCCTTTTTCTATAGCTGTTTGCGTAGGAGGAATGGTAAATAAATCTAATTCAGATTTGACGCAAACGGGAGAGTCTCGATGTATATACGAAGTCATACTTTTTTTTTTTTTTTTTTAAGAGAAAATATCCTGTGCTTTCACCTTCTTTGATCGGTGAGAAATGGTACGCTTTTTCCTACGTTTCTGCTTTTTATTGACTCGTCCAGAACCAATCATATTCTTCACTTTAGTAGCAGCTTTATCCGTTAATATATTTCCGGCTTCTTTCAGTCGACGCTTAGCAGCCTCTTTTACATCTTGTCCTTGTGATACATCATTTAACAAATTCAGTCCACTATACTTGTTTTCATACTTGTTTTCCAATTGCTTTGGCTCCTGATTTAATAAGAGGTACGGCAGCGCGAAAGAAGGATCTGAATAGACCCCCTAATCCGTATCCTCTCTGATAAAGATTACCTTGATAATAATTCAATCCATGTCCTGTTTGTTGTACATAATAATCTTCAAAAGATTTTTGACAACACTGACAAGGTACATACATTATGACAAGTATTTTTGACGGAAATGAAGTTTCACGTATGACCTTCCTCGTTCAAATGGCGTAAATGCTCCCATATGCGTTCTTATATCGATTTCCAAAGTGTCTATCATTTTCCGATTCACAGGTAAATAATGAGGTCTATCAAATAGTGCACTCACCACTTCTCCATCGCTACCAGTTACTCTTACAATTCGAAGTAGAGGAGCTAAAACATCTCCTACGATTTGAGGTTCTACAATATCCGTATATATCATTAATACACGATAATGTGCACAGGGGTCGGCTGCAAAAGGACTTTCTACAACAGTTTCGGAACTATCATCTGTAGATGTAATTTCCATAGGTTCAAAACCTAACATTTGTGCTAACCCATCATGTAAAATCACTTTAGCGTTATTTTTCACTTTGATTTTCACTCGTTTTGTTACTGGGTTATAATTAAAAATTATTTTGTTTTGATGTTCTTTAATATAAATAGCTTTTAAAATATCAGGTACTGTTTCATAACATCCTGGAGGTAATCTACGACCTAACATTTCACCATCTTTCTCTAAAACAAATCCAATTAAGTTATTGTCTGCATTCACATTGTGCCATGTGTGGGGATATAGCAATTCAACCAAACCAACTTCCCACATACCTTTTAATTCAATGGGAACAGGTAAACGTGTTATAAAATGTGAAATTTTATTTTCGGAGAAGTAATTCATAGAGCTATCGCTCGGAAGTGTTACGTAGAAACTCATTTTCACAAATGATTCGGATACAATATTTTCTCACACTTTATATCGAGAGTAAATTAGAAGCTGGAATCCATTGATTGAATTTGTCGGGATAACCGCGATATTTTACAAAGTATTCTGTCTGTTTCTTACGCATACGTTTCTTTAAAATTTTTTCAATGCGATATTCCTCTTTCAGTCTCACTTTCTGCAACTCTTGTGCATAAAACGTTCCTTTTACTGAGTCTTCAAGTAAATCTTTAATTCTATACACGGCTGGATGTCTTTTAACACACTCTGTCACCACAAATAGTTCTTCCGTCCAATTGGTTTCATAACCTTTTTCGAAAGTAAGCTTTAGTTTGGAAACACGTACCACATCTCCTACAGCGAATATACATTTAGAAACGTTAGAAGGATGATCTTCATACAAGGTAAACCATACATCACTCTCATTTTCTGAATTGACTTCTAAGGGAGCTCGCTTTATACTTGAATGAAAAGTAGCATTATAACTTTCTATTAATTTATCCAAGACATCTACATATTTATACGTATTTCGAGTCGTAAAGTATTTCCACATTTTTGTTTTCAAAGTGCGATTAAACCTTTCCACCACGGATGCTTTGGTAGTATTGAATGTATTGAAAAGTTTAACTTGATTTCTTTTTAAAAATTTTATAAACACTTTATTTTTAAATTCGGTGCCCTGATCCGTTTGAAGGAATTTTGGTTTACGTTGACTCATTATTTTTTGAAACGCTTTCACAATATCTTCTCCTCTCTTTTGTTTCAGAGGAACAGCCCATGCATATTTGGATAATATGTCAATACAGGTTAATATATATCGATAACCATCATTATGATCACGTAAATGTGAAACATCCACTAAATCAGCTTGCCATTGTTGATCTATAGAATACACGATTACTCTATTCGTTGGAAATTTTCGGCGAATCGGTTTGTGAAGCGTGTACGCATCTATTCCCTCTAACCATGTTTGAATCTCTTTCCTGGAAACTTTACCTCCTGCAGCATGATGTAAAGCTTCAACACCACCAAAACTTGCAACATGAGCCGGATCCTGATACGATAAATTCATATTCATAACCTATTGAATTATTCTTCATATGGATAATGATAAATTCCCACTGTCGTTAAGACGTAGCGTAAAATCAATAGGAATTTTATGAAATTCTGTAAAAATATAGATGGATGATAAAATAACACATAAAACAGTGTATAAACACACCGCAACGGTGGCTTCTCCTGGGGTAGGCATAATTGCAATTGATGAGCTGATTCAAATTCCATTTTCTTATATAGGCTTTTTTACCTGAATCTGAATGTATCCCGTCAGCTTAGTGGTTAAAATCTTCAAACTACTGAGCTGGTGAGATATTTTGTTTGAGAGTTCAATTCTATATTTTAAATCATACAACATTTTTTTAATAAAAGAAACTTCTAAATAAATTATTTTCTTTTTTCGTCCCTAGAGGACGCCATGAGCAATTCCTAAATAGATTATTTTCATTTTTCATCCCTACAGGACGCCATGACTCCGTTGCCAAATTAAAAAAAACTAACTTTTAATGAAAAGCAGGAGGTCTACAACTCAATCAGTAGTCTACGAACAACTCAACTCCACTCGAAACCACGCCTCCTAGTGTGATGACGTTGCCTTTAGCCCCGCCCTCTGTGACGTCATTGACCACGCCCACACCGCACACCGCGTGCAGGTGAACCCGTATTTTTATACTACTTACCTTAATTGCGTTTGTATTACAACACGAAATATCTCGTATAATACTGTGTTAGCTATCCCGGATGATATCATGTATATAGTGTCTGTCTGTCTTTCTAAGCTGAATACTAATAATAAATTATAACTGAAAAAAGAGGCAAATACAAGCCGTTTTCTCCAGAAATGGTTAGACAAATAGGAAAACAATATATGGTAGAACTGAAAGTAACACATTTATTTTCATCAGAAGCACTCAAAATGGAATGTTGAATTGGCTTCGACATTTTAAAAGTAATGCATCAACAAGGAAAGAAAGCTTAATACAGGGATAACATTAAAATTAAGTAGATTTTTGACATTTGCTCTAACTTTACACAAGCTGAAACGAAATACAGTACTGATAGCCATTTTTATAAATATAGTGGGAGAAAGTTAGACTGCATGAATTCACATGTAACGTACTGGACAGTCAAACTGAAGCACTCGGAGAATATCTTATGTGAAATTTTGGCCCACCGTGTGCATTTCTGGTTAGGAATGCTGAATGATTTCGAATTTTATCAACAGCAATAGAAATTTGAATTTGCGGTGATATTTAAGGTGTAGATTTCAAACATTAAACTTATAACACAAAAATAATAGTTATACTATAATTTAAAAAAATAATTATTCTTGCTCGTCTGGGCTTTTAGCTTTTATTAAAAATTATCGCAGGTCGTTTTTATGTATCAAGACCCATAGTGCCTAGCCTCGCGTCAATGTGCACATGAGAAGACACTGTCCGACCAGATTAACTGACAGGGTAAGAGATATTTCTCTGAAAATATTCTTAAGTATTAATAAAGAAATCTATTCAGGAACATAAGCAACGGCTATTCAGTTTGTATTAGAATTCAACTTTCTGCTGAGGTCACACTTCACAACTTTCACTGAGTCACACTCACAACTTTGTCAAAAACTATTTGTCGAGAACTTAACAGCTTTTAATATTCACAGTCGATCACCTATAGCAAAGTCTACGACAACCAACGTCTTTGTTAGATTATACGTTTCACTACTGTCACGACAGCAAAATTTGAAAAATACACAATGAAACGTATGTGATTTTCATCAATGGTCTCATCTTCAGTATATTTGCCATTTCTACAAACATTTTTATGTGGAGAACTCTGTGTGATTAAGGCTGTATCACATTCAAAATAGAGTACAGAGGTGGACCGGTAATGATTTTAAACATACTTAATTTGCAGTTTCTGTAAACACAAAATTGTTTTGAAAGACATTTCGTAAAGACAGTCGTTTTCAAATTTTAAGTCTCAAAAGAAGGACCTATATTAGATTGTTAATGCACCGATTTCGTAAAGACAGTCGTTTTCAAATTTTAAGTCTCAAAAGAAGGACCTATATTAGATTGTTAATGCACCGATTCTTACCTCAAAATCAATGATAGAATAATTTGAAGAATATGAAAATGTACTTGGAAAATTCAAAATCTTGCAAATACCCTGATCTCAACCTCACTGAACCTGCCTGATGTAAGCTAAAGTTAAGATGTGAAAATGTTTTCTTCCTGGAATACTATGAAGTATAAACAGTGGTTGTTTTGTAAGTAGAATAGCTAAAATTACCTCTAACTATCGTTCAAGACTTGTATCGGCCATATATGAGAACAATGCTGCAACATCAGCTACCAGAAACAGACCTACACAATATTTATAAAGTATTATCCAGATGCAGTTGCCTCAGGTTCATTGTCAGGCCGATGTAGAAAGGAGAATTTGATCATTGTAAAACACAGAATTGTCTAGAATTTACTCACAATATGCATGTGGATCGTCTACATAAAATTCACAGTGCAGATAGCTCGTTCGAAGGGAATCGAATTCGAGAAAAACTATCAGTGTAGAAAAATTGAAAGTGTTGTACAATTACCTTGACCATTTGTTTCGTACAATTCAAAAACAAAGAGAAGACAATTGAAATAAAGACTTTAAGAATCCAACGCTTTTGTTGCTGAGATTATATACTTATATTTAGCATAATTTTAATTATTACCTCCAAAAACAGTATTTCAATATTGTTGTAACTTAAATAAAGTAAATTAAATTAATATGCTGCTCAAATAATTTAGAACCGTGAAATATAAAAGTCAAATTGGACTGATGAATAATAATCATTAAAATGCTATAAAAGTTTGCCCGAATATATGATACATTATAAAATTATACAAAAAAAAATAGAAATGTTAAAACATTTTTTTTACAGTAGAAACAAAACGTAAAAATTATAATAAATTATTGTTTATTTGCCAAAGGAGAAATGACATTTCCTCTGACGTATCAAGGAAAAATAAGGGTCCTTTAGCAGATGCATATATATACGTATAACATGTACTTGAACGTTATAAATGCATTTGAACAAATATGCTAGGTATGTAAAACGGCCTAAAAAGGCCTAAACATTAATTTGGAAATACTGAAAACATTTTAGTTCGACATTGCGTTTTTTTAACAATTTAAACTTCCTCTGAAAATTTCTCTTTCTTGAGGTATTTCTCTGGAAAGGCGTTTATACATTTTCTCGGTATTCTTTCTTATTTCACAGATTTATCATTAGAAACTTTAATTCTAAGATGTCCTTCCTATTTTTTAGAATAAAAAATGTAATTGTTTCATTTCTTTCTTACGCTTTAAATTTCTTTCTTGAAAGTAACTAGTTTCGCTTTGTTCGGTTAGAAGACACAAAATGATATTAGACAAACACAATTATCTTTGTTAACCAATTTTCTTTAGAAAAAAAATTACAAAATGATATTACCGAAGGTTGAATGACTAAAGAAAGATCATTTAAGCAAGACTCTAATGAAAATAGAGCAAATGAAAGAAAATAAACATTTGCCACAACAGTCAACACCCCTTTCTAATTTTTCCTGTACTTATGCAATTATGGATGAAGATTTTTAAAATATTAAGGTTTACGTTTCGTTTTTTTTCCCTAGAATAAATACTATCAGATAGGGCATTAAGAACAACAAAACTTTCTATTCACATAGGGAACTCTATTCTGTGAATGTGAATGGAATTTGCATGATCCGAGATGCTTGGCTTGACGTTTGATATCAGATTTTGATTGCCTATTTTTAATTATGTTTATGATTTTAAAGAATTTTGTTCAATTTCCAATCATAGAAAAAGAATATTTTCAAGAAATTACTGTTTAAATACTCTGCTGTTTCTCAAGCTTTTTCAAATTTTATTGGCATCATTTCTTGCTGTACTGGAGATAATTACAAACTTTTTATTCTTTGTTAGCAAATATGTTGGCATGATAATTTCAAAAAATACTTTAACTCTTGTAAGTATTGCATATTGTTCACACAGCGTTTACAGAACTAACCAGAGGTCCTAAGAATAATTTTAGGCTTTCTAAAAAACATATCCTTATGGAGTTTTGTGACTAAACGTTTTTCCCGTAGAATTCTAATATTCTTTATATAAACCTATATAGTTTTAAACGTTTAAGTTTGTCTTGTTCTTGCAGGTTTTAACCCTTTGCAGCACAGTGTGTCCGGTCTGGACACACCTAAAACTTTCCTTCTGTACGCACAGAAAAATTGAATGAAAAAAGGATTTATAGGTTACTCTGAACCTTCTTTATTTATAGTAGATCGCAGCTCAACACAAACCAGTCCATATATTTTAGCCATGTTTAGTTTTTTAAGACCCTCATTTTTTAAAGGAATTTTCCAGGTTTTTTTAGGGTATAAAAGGAATTGTTTGAAAAGAAATTTCCATGTTGTTTTTTGGATGTATGCTAATCTCCTTATTCTATATTAGTTTTAAATTTGTACCTTGAAATTTTGTCTAAAATCAAACGGCGAACCCTAGGTGTGCCCAGACCGGGCTCACCGATAATCTAGGACAACTGAGAGTCTGTATTCTTTGTTTCTCCGCATCTGATCGGTCAGTTCATTGACAACAATGCTCGTTTCAGCACTCTTTTAGAAGCTCTATTCAATCATTTTGCCCACTTTGGGGGCACCCACAGAATTAAAACGATAAGTGCTATCTTCACAAAATTTTACTTGTGTACTCCTCTAGGCCTAATTAGGCTGCCTAACGGTTTTTTTTTTTTTTTTTATCAAAACTCTGACTTTAAAAGGTAGCGTGCCGGAAAGGGTTAAGACATTTTTACCACTCAGGTAAGCAGTAGTTTTTGTTTCTGTAAAAGTAATTAGAATTTCCGATTTTTCTTCCCTTCTTTCCTCATTCAGCGTGAGATTATCATTCAACCAAGCATTACTAAAGTAACAATGCGAATGTTACGCTTAAAACAACTTTTAAAATTCTACGTGTTAGTGATAAGATACTTTGGAATGTGAAATATAATCTGAATATTGATTTAAATTTCTTTACCTTAAATAAGTAGGGTAATTTAAACTTCTTTAAAATAACTTAATCAGTGCATGCACAGATACGATACTTTATGTACATACCATACCATACTTATTTTAACGTTAGCGTTTTAGCTCTAGCTTCTACATTTTTTTTTTTTTTTTTTTTTTTAAATACTCGCGTTATTTTGCCCTTCTTCAGTGCTTTCAGAGAACGAACTCTCTTAACTTTTAAAATTGACGTAAACTTGAAAACCCTCGTAAACGTGGTGATTTTTTTTTTATTTTACTAAAAAGATAAACCATCGCAAACTACCTGTCGAAGATCACGCCAGACTCTCCCTGTCTAAATGCTGAACTTAATGCCAGCGTAATACGTGCACTGACCAATTACAGGAAAACAAACACGATCTTCGATTTATCTGAGTCAATCTTCGATTTATCTGAGTCAGTTGCACATTCACCTTATCTTATTATTTACGAATGATTTGAGGCCTGATGTGTAGCAGAGACAACAATAAGAATAGGTGATATATAATTTACATGGATGTAGAAATGAAGATATATTTTTAGACATTGTAATGTTAATATCACTATTTTTATTGGAATGCAGTTTTTTTTTAAACAAACAATATTGTGATAGTTACCTAAAATTTATCTATGACTACTTTTCATTTGTTATGTTAAACTGTGTTTTATGCTATGACTTAGTTTTATTTGTTATAAATATGTATGCAAAGTCTAACAGCGCGTCTTTCCGAAATTAAATTATTCGCATAATTTACCCTTCTCGATTTTCGGCCGATAAAATTAGTGAAAAAAAAAAGGGTAAAAATAGCCGAGAAAATAAGGTATTGATAAATAGTAGTAACTATCAGTGCTGTTTTTATGTAATTTTGTTTATTTTATCTGTTTCTCTTCCAAGCTATTAAACTACGGCTTTCATGCTTCATGTTTCAAGCTTTTGACATAAGCCTTTATTTAGTTCAATCATGATGTTTGTTTACTGTCAAAAGTTTGTTATAGATTTTTTACCTACTTTCTGATAAGCTATCGAATTCCAATTTTGTGCACACACTGTTTGTGAGTTTTAATGCAATACGGTGAAGCAAGGTTTTCGAAATTCAATTTAGAATTTTTTAAATTTAATGTTTTAACGATTTTTTGTACGTGTCTTTTTTTAACCAACAAACAAAACCAATTGAGAAATTTACTTTTTGCGCACCATTTTAAAAAGGAGAAAAACACATTTTAAGATATTATTTATATTTATTTCAAATTTTTAACATAATTTCAAACGTTTTGACGAATTTTAAAATCCCTCGACTTTCTCGACTGTTTGGTGTTTGTGATTTTAAAATTTCTACATCTAAAAATACATTAATTACAAAATTTTGAATTTTTCACAGATTATAAAACAAACTCTTACCCTCTTCTAGCAAAAATGGTAAAAAATGTATGAATTGGACAATGACTGGACAATGTGAAACAGAATTGTTTTTCATTGGGTTTGAGCACACCTGGGAAACCGAATTTTGAGGTATACGTATGTTTGGAGTCTTCGAAAGGAAGCGAGAAAATGATCAACTAGCAATGGTGACAGGGGCGCATGAGGCAGAAAAGGTCGAGAAACACTGATCTAGATGTTTGAAAGCGACCGGAAAAGTGTACTGCGCAGAGACGGAGAAGGACAGCTGTAAGTATTAACGAGAAATCAGAGCGAGAAGTATTGTATATACATAATATGTATAATGCAGACGATATGTAAATGCAGTGCTCAGAATTTTCTACATTTTCCCGAAAATTATAAATAGAATTATTTAGAAATAGAATTACAAATAGAATTATTTAGAAATAGAATTACAAATAGAATTATTTAGAAATAGAATTACAAATAGAATTATTTAGAAATAGAATTACAAATAGAATTATTTAGAAATAGAATTACAAATAGAATAGAATAGAAAAATAGAATTACAAATAGAATAGAATAGAAAAATATAATTATTGATGAATTATTTCACTTTCTGGTTAAAAAACTAATAAGGTAAACAGATTGCGTGCTTATTAAATAAGTGGCTTAAAACCTAAGATTATTCCTTTTTTCTTTTTAGGATTATTCCTTTTTGCTTTTAAGATTATTCCTTTTTGCTTTTAAGATTATTCCTTTTTGCTTTGCAATTTGCAGCTTTATTTAAAAAAAAATTATAATCTTATATAGAATCTTAGAATCCCTATTCAGGACTGCTCTATAATCAGGAAAAGGTTGAAGACCACTTTTTTATATATGCTACTATTTCCTTTCCCCTTAAAGGTCAATCGTTGGATTACTGAAATTGCACTTATTGAAGAGGAAGCTAGCATTAGAGAAGATGGTATACAAAAGACGGAAAAAGCGGCACAGGATCTCATACAAGTAATACATACACACACATATATATAACAAACTGACAACATGGATTTCCTTTTACATTTATATTTTAGTTTAAGTAGAAACTAAAAAGAGATTTTTCATTTCTTCTTTTGCTTTGGCAAGCTAGAATTTCCTTTGGAGTCACATTTTAACTTTGATATAAAAGAATAAAAAAGCAAAAGGATCTCTTTCAATTTTTCCGTTATAAATATAACAGAAAAAGTAACCATTGATAATACGAAGAATAAGATTGTAATATGACTTTCGTTAAATGCATGTCCAAAGCAGGAAATGCAAGTAATGTTCTTTACAAAAATGCAGGACCCCAAAAGAGCGTTACAATACTAATAGCGAAGGCCATTAGCGATTCATCATCTCCAAGGTCGTTAGATCACAAGATTAATTTTTATTGCTGTCGTTCTGGTCTCAAGAAAATCTCAAGTAATTAGAAAGCTGATTAGTTAAGCTTGTTTTATTTGTAAATGGACTTTCAGAGGCATCTAACTAAGATTATATCTTAAAGCTTTTAAGCAGATTCACTTTTCAATTCATTTCTATCAAATGTTATTGCGTCTTAGCTACGGTAATCCTTACATCGGGGAGGAGGGGAATAATTGAAAGGGTCTTGTATTCAGTAATTAAAATTAAGTTTATTTTACAGTATTTATTTATTTTATTCATAAATGAGAACACTTTTATCGAGTCATGCATTTTAATAAGCCCACATTATACCCACGAAACTGTAAAAAAAATGATAATTCAGCAATGGTATTCTACATTAACTTTGGTACTGTTTATGTTTAATTATGTTTTATTTGCAAATGCTTAAATAAACGCCTTACAAAGATTTAACCCCCTTCCAAAACAACAAATACAGAAATTTATGCAGGTACATTTTAAAGCTCTGAAGGACTTTCGTTTGAATTTTATTTTCTGACAGCTCAAGATAAGGCAGAAGAAATATCTTTGAATGGATACTAAATGCGTTCAACCTGAACAGAAACCATCTGAGCTTAACAAAATACGATGTTCTCAGTGATTTCTTAAAAAATGCATTTTAAAACTAGTCTACCAGAAAGTTTTACCTGCATTTAAGACTAATTAAAAATCTTATCTGAAAGTAAATGATTGTGCTGCTGTCCTTCACAAATACACATCTTTAGAAAGCAGGATATTTCGCCTATACATATGCCGAACAATATACAGAAAACATATTAATACATAAAAAGACATTCGTTTGCATTATCAACAGTTAAACTTAAAATTAGAAAAACCTATCACAAAAAATGCAATCATAGGCACCTTATTAAATTTTTTATCATATGTCTTAATTTATGTCTACAATTCATTATGATTGCATAATAGTAAACTAATGGAAATTGCTTTCCATAAAAAGTAATAAAAATAAAAAATAAAAAAATTTAAAAATCTGAAAGGTTTCAAATTTTAATTTATGTCTAAAGGGGAGTTTTATTAACGTTTTGTGCGTTACCTTTATTTATTAAATATCATGTTCTACGTACTCGCACTATAAAATTCAGTTCAGCAGCAATATCACAATTTAATTTGAAAATAAACATATCTTTAGAATTTCCGATACAGAATCTCGCACGCTGGAGATAAAAATATTTTTTTCCCGGACAGTGTTGCCATTGCTCGCTTTGAAATCGTTTAGATTTTTAATTAAAAATGTGTTGAACTGATACAAAATCTGAAATCGATAGTGAAACAAATTTCAAATTCAAATTAGGGCTTCCACATGTCCATATTCTATGGCAGATAACGTTATTTAAATTTTGAGGGCTCTAGGTACCGTTGTTTTATTGACAATGCGAGGAACATACATACATTTATGCAGCTTCACCATTATTTAATTTCTTTAAATATAAGACAGGGCGATAATATATGGTAGCAGAGATTTGAAAAGTGATACATTCTTTTAAAGATTTTAACGCAAAATGCCAAAACGAAATTTAATAGTCCTTCAGGGCAAATTGCCCCTTTGGACTAATAACAAATAATGAACAAATATGTATTTGAACTAAATTGTATGTAATGATTAGCTTGCAAGAATCGAATTTATTGCAACAAACTTACAATACTCTCAGCAATAAAGCATCTGTCGTATTTGCTTCATTGAATTTTGGAAAAAACCTTAGTATGGCTAATTTTTTACAATATCACGTTGTTGAATGAACTGACTGAGATAGTACGGTAAAACGAAAAGAAAAATGTCAAATTCCCTTACAATCTATACCTTTTTCCTGTCCCTGTAATGCTATTAGTAAACATCATTCATTTGCAACACATAAAGGGGCTCTGCTGAAGAAGTTGATTCTGAAAAGGGCTTCCCAAGCAAAACTATTTTGGAATCATTGATATTTTATTTTACAAGTGCCTTGAGAAGGATTTGTATAATTATATCGAAGCGTAGACAGTCTATGTAGTAAAGATAAAAGTGTATCAGCTTAGGGTTTTCCTTTTTAATGCAAAAATGAGTGAACATCTAAAATACATGTCTCATTTTTTTCAGGTTTTAAAACAATTACTTTAAATTTTTATCAAAAAATAAAAGCTCAAAAGATTTACTCAAAAATATGTGCATGAAAATTTCCTTTCAGTTTTTTTAGATTAATATTTCAGGTGTAAAAGGTAAAAGAAAATTTTAACAGTACTAAAATCTTTAATTTACTTAATTGCAAACTTTTGAAAGAAATTTTGTCGTAGAAAGAGAAAAAAGAATTCTTTGGACACTAATAAACACTTAAATACTAGAAAAAACATTTACAAAAACTCCACCCCCAACTCCATTTCTCGTTTGTTGTTAAAAGAAGCAATAAATAAAATAAACAATCGTGTTTCAATGGATCCCTTCGCATGTAGGTATCGATGGTAACGAAAAGGCAGACTCACTAGCCAAGAGGGGAACACTTGCGCCACAAGACAGCAAACCACTTCCTCCAGAGTCACTTAAAAAGCATATATTTTGAGAAATTAATGTGTATTCTTAAATCTGACCAGGCAACAAAATCAACAGGAAAATCCTGGGCTAATATTCAAGGCACATGGAAAACTTTTGTCGAAAATCCCGTAACGAGCCTGTGGCAAATTTCAGACTGCAAACAGGTCACGATTGCATGGCACATCATCTTAATGAAATTGGCATTCTTCCATCTAGCATATGCCAAATTTGCAATTCAGGGATCATAAATGCAGAGCAAATTCTTATATGCATAGAACTAGATAAAGAGTCTCAGAAACGTGGTGAGAAAAGTAAATTATATTGGAATGTTAGAGCTTTCATGAACTCCTTCTAAAGACTGCATGTCTTATGTTCTTGTCCTTGTTGTTTAAATTTTTAACTTTTTACTTTTGTTCTCACGTTCATTTATTCTGATTCTTACTTTAAAAAATGTATGTCCTTTTTTACTATTTATCATTGTTCTTAGTGATATTTGAGCTGTTTTATATGTTTAGATTTATCTTTCCAATAAAGCCGTATGTAACAACAATTTCTCATAAATAGAATTTGTAGGGTTACATTAATGTACATTGTAGGAATTACATTTGTAGGACTTTGCCTTTTTTTTACCACAGAAAACGGAATTTCTGTAATTAATAAAATTCAAGGTAAAGTCTTTCTAAGAGTACTGAACATAAACATTATGAGGCTATTGGTTAAAGCGAGAACAAATCTCTCTAATCTTATGAAGTTTTCATCTAGTCCTACACTTAAACCGTTAATTTAGTTTATAATACAGTAACATTTTGATCAGATCAGAAACTGAAACTTCTCGATTTCATCAAAGTCGCTGATTTTTTTAATTTCTTTTTCAAATTTTTATTTGGACTTCGTAAATAGGTGACATTACAAATGGCTGCAGCAAATTATAAGAGTAAACATACAGCTTTTTTCGCCCAAGTTAAACTTTCTAGAAAGTTTAAACAGAATATAAAATGTGAAGACCTAGTTTCCAAGGAAAGTGAAGATGGCTGGCACTCGGGTCTCTCGATCCGAAGATAGATACTGTAGCCACAGAATTCTCTGAAACGGTTTCTCAATGTAAGATGATCCCTACTAAACAATGAGACATGTGTAATTTGACGTTTAGTTAAATAATATTGATCTGGTGCGATCAATATAAAATCGTCACGAAATAAAATTTCATTTATTTTCAAGAGAATGTTAAAATTATGGAAGCTGTCTATACTAGGAAAGGTTTTCTTTGCGAAGTCGCATCGGCGGCCGAAAAGATAAGACCACTGAACAGTCCACTGGTAGTTCGATGTAATTTCGAATTCTGGTGAACAGGCTGGCCACATGGGCACCTGGACATACTTCTGCTTTGCAGTAAACACACAAAACTTTAAATGAAAAACCTTTTAAAGAGGAGAAGTTAATATTTCCGATGTTGATAAAGACTCCTTTCAAATTTTTTGCATAACACATTGACAATAAACATTTTAATCTTTCCCTAAGATAAACAATTACTTGAGGCATTTCGGAACTATTAAATCTGAGCAACGTGTCTGATATTTAATGTATATAGCTATTATTAAGACACAATAGCTATTTCAATATTTATCAATTTTGATAGATTTAAACATTTGATAATTAGAATTATGACAGTATCATAAAATATATTTCATTGGGCTTGGTCTGCTCATTCTTCACCAAACGAAGTCTTAATTGGGCAATCAGTTCACATCCCGAACATGAATGCAAGCGAGCTATCAAGCTTAATAGCATTATATAAAGGAATGCATTTATCTCCTCACGGTGTTTTTGAAAACCAAACGTTCAATTAAAAAAGAAGAAAGCTCTCACAATAGCAAGCGTTTTAATCCCATTATTTGGAAGTCTTTGAGGTAAATAAAAAACAGTCATTTCTTTATCCTTGAAGACAACGCCTATGTGATCCCAGTTTCCAATTAACTTGAGATAACTTCTCCCACTTTATAGATTTCTGACTTGAAGGTTTTAAAATTTTTCATTATGTAACAGAATAAGTCTTTATTTTTCTAAGGTTCGTCTTTAATAGCACAGAATCGTGACCCGGCAAACATCATGCAATTGTTCCCAAAACACGGTAAAGATGGCTTACCAAATTCATGAGTTCCTTACAAGTAATTTCTTGCAAAATAGCTTGTTCCGATGAAATGTTAACAAAAGAATTAGTGGACTTAATTTTCTTTCGAAAGAGAAAAATGAAATATTGCTTATTTCATTTGTCCGTTTGATATTATTTTTTTTTCTGGTTTAGAAAATGGTTGACATAAAACTAAGATAAGAATGAAAGTTTGTTACTCGTTTCTAAAAGCTGAGTCTTGTGGGTTACATAACATGGTTTCGTGAAATTATTGCAGATTCCCTCTCTCTGTGTTTTTAGTAATGTTTTTAAGCATTGCACATAAACTTTTGTCACGAACCATCCTTGATCTAAAGGAATGTATTGAAATTATGACAGACATAAATAAAACGCATTGCATAAAAATAAGACAAGTTAGACATGCTTTCGGCATATAGGTTATGGCTGCAAATGAGAAAAATAGGATCAGATATTGTCATTTCTATCCATCTCTTCATAGTTTCGGCTGTCTCAAACACTCTAGTTAAAATACATTTTAAATATTAAAAACGGAAATAAGCTAAGTCATGACGTAAAACATAGTTATGCTTTGCTGAAAAATAAAATATTTTTAGCAAATATTATTTGTATATTTTATTGAAATTAATTGCTATCTGCTTCAGTCACTAATGTTAGAGTACTGTCAGAAATCAGAACCTGTACTTGGTAAATTGCCAATTAGTTTATTGTTGTTGTTGGCAATTAGTTTCTAATAACTATCATATTATCCAGGGCAGTTATTTGCAATTTGAATACATAAAACATATCAAAATAAGTTAAAAAAGCTAATGTAATTCTGTTTTGCATTTTTGCGAAAGTGAGTTATCATTAGTATATTGCCAACATTTCACATCATTTTATATTATCAAATTCTTTACATTACTTTTCAGAGGAATATGTCTTAGATTTTATACCTTTAATATTGGTTAAAGCTACTTGAACAAATTTTAGATTCTATTTTTGATTCATTTCTTACTCTTAAGGTTATGCGCGATGAAAATAAAAAGAGGCAAGCTGTTCAAAGCAGTCAGTTCTTTCTATAAGTCAATAATAAAACTGATAATGGATGCCTAAAGATTAAACAACCATTTTTAACTGCATGTCAAATAATTATTTTGAAGGTGCTGAAAACTGGTGTTTTGACCTCGGTTCGATTCCATGTGAACGGGCTGGTTGTATTGGCATTTTCGAGGATTTAACGCAGATCCAATCCAGTATCCTTTAGGAAGTTCTCCACAAAGGAAACTCTCCTTCTAGGCAGAGAGCCGTCGTGTGCTTTGCTATAGTTGAATAAGCCAAGTAAACCAAACTTTTCTATTCCATAGAAATATCCTTTTTATAGCTATCATATAGATCATTAAAATTTACATAAATATAACTACCCTCGATGTACGGAACATGAAAAATTAGTCTTCAAACTGATACTTGAGAGTGCCAACCATTTTCAAAAGCGTGCATGGGGGAATGCGATAATTCCTTACATTCTCCACCCCTTAAAGAGGGACTGGAGAAAGGCACGAAATCCAGAATAATGTATCCAATAGACAACATCGTTGTCATTTGGCAACTAGCATTTTAGCTCGTTTCTGCTTTGATTTAAAAAAATTAGAACTGTAAAGAACAGTTCTTTTTTTCGAAGCAGGAACGCAAAGATTTAGCTATAGCCTCGTTGGGATTCGAACCTCAGGTATTCAAGCTGCTAGCTTAATGTGCTGACCCCTTATACTAGGAGAACAGGAATAAATAACTCTTTGCAAATTCTTTGCAAAATATAAAAATTTCTTGCAAAGCTGAAGGAATTTGAATGAAAATAGCTTTTATAGCAATACGCATAGCAATTCAAAAGTCTGCATTATGCTGCTAAGATCAAAAGTCTTTTTACAATTTTACAATGAAGGAAACTGTGACAAGTATATGAATGTTTTATTAAACTGTTTATTTGATATGTAAAAGTCTAACGAAGGTCCCTCATTGTTCCTCTTCTTAGAAGCTCAGCTTCACAACTGACCAAATGAATATTGAAAAGTTGAAATATCACACATTGAAAAGCTAAATATGGAAGTGGAAAACTGAGAAACTTAATTAAATTATTTCAATAGTGATTTTCAGATTTTATTGTAAAGATGATATTTTAGAAACCTCATTCCTTTTTTGAGAACCATGAATTCCCTTAACAATATATATTAAAAAGCAGAAAATCGTTTCTTTTGTTAACAAATCACAGAGAATGAAGTGCTGTATTTCAAAGAGTGGTTAATAATTCTCTTTCTTTCGTAACCACAAAATGGATCTGCCAAAAATAGAAGAACAAAACTATTTTCCGCTTTTAGAAGATGAGCATATGAGCACGTGCATAATTATTTACTCCAAAAGATGTTTTCATGTATTAATACCTGTAGATCAGGGACAGATTTCACATGGTAAGAGACATATAGATCGTTCTGATATTTTTTGTTCTGTTCGATACAGAACGAGATAAACAGCTCACCTCAATTTATTCAAGGATAAAATATTTGCATTCCTTTTATGCGCCTTTATTTTTCTTGCGAACCATCGATCAGGATGATTTTAAATGGGCTCTTTTGAATACTGTCGAAGGTCGCGTGATAGCAAAGGTCACGGCAGTGCTCTAGAACATTTTCTCTTCATTAGAAAAACATTCATTCGTGTAAGAAAGAAGCCATTACGGCCTTCGGTGGCTTTAATTGGTGTACCGTTATTCTTCTTCCACAGGAGCTATTGCTGAAAAAAAATATTCCGAGCTTTTGTTGGTGAATTGCAATCGTCATTTTGCAATAATAATTCAATGAATATCTCAAGATTTATAGTAGCTATTTCCTGATGTAAAAAAGCAGAATTATCTCTAGGTTACAGAAGATATTCTACGTAATAATTCACACATAGTCGAATCAACTCGTGCTGCTTTGCATGTATCTGTAAGCAAGAAACCATAATAATGTTGCAGATGGCCTTTTGGAACAATTTTTAACTCTAGAACAAAGATTCCCGACTTTTTCTTGTATCGATCACTTTTAAATAAATGGTTTCTTCATCGACAGCCTTCCTTTTTCTCTATAATGTACAGTATACAAAAAAGTCATTATACAAATAACTGAACATAAATAACTTAAGATAACAATTAGATATGAATATAAAAAAAAATTTTGAAAAATGTTTTTACTAGATTTATGTTTAGTTATTTTTCGTATTATTAGGCCAAAAATTATTCTCGAAACACGACTTTGTTTCACTTTAATGCTTAGTATAACTTTTTTTCGAGTCTGTTGCCATTCAGAAAAATGCAAGATATTATTCTTTCATATTTAATCTGTCTGTTATTAATTAACAAACTAAAATATTTAAAAGTAACAGGTGCGTATCTTAAGAATATTCTTTTAAACTTTTTACTCTGATTCATATAAGCATTGTGTGTGTATTGTGTGTATTGTGCGTATTGAGAATACGGAAAAGCACAGCAGGGCTATCTAGCCTAAGGGGAGGAATGCCTTCGTGGAGGACTTTGTAATAGAAACTGGCTCGTATACATAGGTAAAACCACGAAAACGCCCATGCAGCCAGCCCGTGCGCGGGATTCGAACCTCGGTCCGAACTACCAGTGTTCAGAGATTTTACCGCTCAGCCGCTAGTGGGCTGATTAACATAAGCAAAAATGCATTTAATTTATGATGTATCCAATTAAAAACATTAAATATTTTTATAGAATCACGTTGCATATTTTTCCACTTTTTAAATATAATGAAAACATATAACGTTACCATGTTAGTCTAAATTTATATTCATCTACTATTCTATAAAATGTTTCACAATTCCCTCTGGGCCTTCACAAAATTAAGATGTTAATTGATGTGATGGCTGTGCTAGATGTCGTAAGGCAATTTTTTTAGTATTTGTCACAAATTTTCTTAATTTAATTTTTGCATTACCTCGTTCGAAAATATTCAAATCGGTTTTTTTTGTTTGTTTGCTTTTGTTTTCTAGTTTCACTTTTTTTGCATTAAAAGTATTGCTTTTCTGTGTCCTTGCATTGCATAAAAATTTATGTATAAATAAAAAAATAATTATTGATTTTTTAAATATATTATAAGGTATTTCATCCACCTTCTTAGCATGCCTTCGTAGAGTAGTGGTCAGCACGCTGGGAGCGTATTGCAGAGGTCCGTGGTTCTATTCCCGGAGAAGACGTTGCTCATTTTTCATCTCACCTCCTTCAAAAAGTTCTAATGCCTCTCCAGTGGCGCCTGAACTAAAAGAGGAGCGGATGATGATTCTCCTCCCCCAGGATTTGGCGATTGGGTGCCGTAAAAACCCCCAGTGCCCTTTAAAAGGGGGAGTATGTAAGGTATTTCTCCTGCCTTCGTAGTGTAATGGTCAGCACGCTGGGCGCGTATTCCAGAGGTTAGTGGTTCGAGTCCCGGCGAGGATGTTGCTCATTTTTCAACTTTCCGGCTTTAAAAAAAAACCTAATGTCTCTACAGTTGCGCCCGAACTAAAAGGATGGCGGACCATGATTATCCACACCCAGGATTTAGCAACTGGGTCCCCTAAACTCCTTCGCCCTTCAAAAGGTATATAAGGAATTTGTCCCACCTTTTTAGCATGCCTTCGTAGTTTAGTGGTCACCACTCTGAGCGCATATTCCAGATGTCCGTGGTTCTATTCCCGGCTCATTTTCCACCTCACTTGCTTCAAAAAATCCTAATGTCTTTACAACGTAAATTAATTCTAGAGTACATTTCATTATATTTATTTTACATTATTTGTCTCATTACAGCATTAATTATCAATAAACAATTCATTATCAATTTCATTAATACATTTTTTGTAATAAATTGTATGTTGATTATGCCAATCAATTGTCGGTGCATATCTGCCTGTCGTTTCCTCGATCATCATTAACTAACAGATTTCATCGACCCCCCAGAGGGTCAGTATCGGTTCCGTTGGGAATCCTTGCTTTGGAAGAATTCACTGCTAGGAAGCAAAATTACTTAGATATCTTGAAGCTTGTAAAAAATGCAAGAAAGCGTGACCATGAAAATAACCTAGTAAATAAATCAATAGCGTAGAATCCATTAGCTTTTCTGAAGCCAGAAATATGAAAATTATCTTTGCACTCAGTGGTATTCGAAGCATGTAATTTTTTACTTGCTAGCTTGCTACGCTAACTAGTTATATGATGAGAATATGCCTGCAAGAGAGAAATAATTCTCTGCATTATTATTGCGTAAAATTGATATTTTGCATAATTCATAATCATCTGTAACGTTTGCCTGAGATTATTTGGAAAGCAAATTTAAAAAAAAAATATGAGATGGAAAGACGCTACGTAAACTAAAATAAATTATTTAATATAGAGTAGAGAAGTTATATTTAATAATAACTCGAGTTATTATACTCTATATAATCTGCTTTTGCCGTATGAATAATAAATTTACGATGAATATCATATAAAATTCCCAATCTTTTCAATTTAGTATCTCCATTTTCTTCCTTTTCAGTTAATCCAGCCATTGTTTGAAAATTCTCTGATGATACCTTTTCAGACGCTTTAGAAATATTTTTTCATACAAATCAAATTTTTTTACGATTTGTAAAATTTAACGCTTCAAATAACTTTATAACTCTTCCATTTATTTATAATTATTTTTAAAAACTTACTTCGTAGTAATTCTAATTGCGCCTAGTAATTTACTTAAAGTGCTAGAAAGTATGAACATAAAAAGAATCAAGAAAATAAAATTTGAAATTTTCTATAAATTCTTCTGGTAACTTCGGATTGGAAGACATAGCTCTCCAGTCAACCTTATCCTGAAATTTTGCAATAAATTGTTCTGAATAATTCTTGATTTTCAGAAATAGATTCCCAGTTAACCATACCTTGAAAAGATTAAATAAATATTTCTCATAATTTCTGAATTTCGGATATGCATCCACAAGCAAATTTTTCTTCAAATTTTTCTATCAAATCTTCTGGTTATTTCTGACGTACAGCTATGATTTTCCAATCAATCATTATTGAAATTTTAAGATAGCCATCCAGGTTTTAGTCAAACCGAGCCAGATCAGTCATTATTACTCTGTCTCGTATGAACGATCTGTGGTCGATTTAAATAAATGTATTAACAATTTAAAGATATTGCAGATTTCGATTTTACAACAATTAAAATTGGTTGCGAGCAGCTCTCTATAATATACCCCCTAGGATATTAATCGGTTCAAATAAAGGAAGCCTGAAGACCATTTATTAGAATCATTGCTTTTGTGTAGTCTGATGCGTTGAATGGCCACATTAACATCCTGAAACTACTATTTCTTTCTGAACGGAACTTTCCTGTAGAAGTTAAGTTCATCTTTTAAGAACTCAAAGCGCAGGTCAGTGAGTTCATTCATGTGATAACAGCTGATATCAGTTATTCTCTGGCGGAAAAGCCTGCCCAAACTATTACTGAACTCCCGCCCATCTGACAATATATTAGAGATGCTTAAGTGCACATCCTGTTATTCTCGTATGAAAAAAAAAAAAAAAAAAAATTCTGGACCATCTAGATTAAATTTTCTTTTTTCATCAGAGAATAATAATGTATCTATCTCAGAGGTATAATATGCAATATTTCCAGCACAATTTAAGCAAAAACGTTAATGTTGGTGAAGCATATTTGATTTCTTCCCTGTTTCTTAAATTTTGTTTTTGAATTATGTTCAAGTAATTGGAACATGTTAAGCATGCTAATTTCAATTTGTTTTATTTTAACCGCAGATATCTGTTCAATCAAATATGCGATGCAGTGTCGCTTTAAAAGGAATAGGAGACATTTTGTCCATCTTTCTCTGATTCTCATTTTATTAACTTCTTAAGTATGTAAGTCTATAATGTTTTACATTTCTCTCAGACCTGATGCTGTATTGATTGATGGTTATCTGGAGTTTGAAAATCTAATGATTTTTGTTTTCTCGCAGGTTCATTTCCCGAAGTAATTATTCTGTTTATCAATATTTCTTACTTCGAATTTCCTTCCACTACCTTAATTAATCATGTAGTTAATTTGCATAAACAGAACGAGGGATTTTTATTAAAAAAGAGTGTTTTCCACTTTTTGCAAGTGTATATTTTTAAACGTTTAAGAATAATTTTAAAAAGAACTTTTAAACATTTCTTGATTGAAATGTTTTTTTAATATTATTTTTAAAGAGACTAATAAGAAATATTCAAACAATGAAAATTACAATAGAAATCAATAGTACTTCTCTTCTAATTACTCACCAATACTTTCGGATTTCTTACACTTGTATCTCGTTCCGTACTAATTCGATCGTTAGTGAATCTGTAACGACCCGAATCAATTATTTACTCGAAATCTTCTGTTAGTGCTCTAAATGAAGCAATTAAGTTCCTAACAAGCTTGATTTCGACTATTGCATTCTTACAAATCACGATAATTTGGTGCAAATGATATTTTTAAATATTCATTTTGTATTTAATTTATTTAATAAATTAAATACAAAATACTTAATTTTATTTTTGTTTTTAACGAATTTTATTTTCGAGTTAACCTAAAGCTGTGTGTTTTACAGACAGATTAATTCCACAATCTGATGGTCGACATTTTAGATGGTGAATCTTTTAAAATGAACTAGCTTGTAAAAGTTAAACACGCAGAGCGAATAAGAAATTTCCGAAAGCTTAGTTGAGTAACTAAAAATTGTTACGGATGCAAACGACAGTATACAAATACCTTGTATTACAGCCAGTAACAACTAAGTGTCCGAACATGTGCTAACTAGGTAGTAGTTGAAAATGCCAGCATTCTAAAGGAGTTGAGGAGGTTCGTTTAAAAGCTGATACGAAATGATTAAAATTTTGTGGTATAATATTTTAATTATAGTCATATCGCTAAATCTGAAAGAAGGAGAATGAGAGAGTGAGCACTGGCAGGCTGTCCGATACATTGAAGAAGATAAATCAGTCAAAGATATCGCTCTTTTCTTTGACGTTGATCACACGGTAATTTCTAGAATGTGGAAAGAATTTAAAAAGAGTCAAATAGACCCTCCTGACTGACCAAATGTTACCACTCCTTCGAAAGAACAGTATATTGCTATAGTAGCCAAATGGAATCAACGAGCGATTTCCAGAACTGTTCATTGTTGCAGCGTCACTTCTTAAGACAATATCTGTTATAATTCTGCTTCGAAGGCTTCACGTAAAGACACTGTGCGCATGAAAACAGAGCGTTTGCGTTTCACTAACCGCTCTGTCCAGAAGGGAAGATTTAAAGAATGTCGTCTACATCTCCATTGGACCCTCTCAGATTGGAGAAATATTTTGTTTACAAATAAGTCAAAATTTGTTCGCGAATCAAACGATAAGCTTGTCGGGTTCTGAAGAAAATTACGCACACGGAATCAAGGGCCAGAACCTTACCTAATATGACACCAAAGGTGGCAACACGAAAGTGTGGGCTGGAATTTCAGTGTTATATCGCAAGCACCTGCACATCTTTGGAAGGTGTGAGGATGAAGTTTTACACCGCATCTGGAGACTCTGTGCTGCAACATTTGATTCTGATTTCTTTCTTGGATGATAATACCCGTCACCATAGAACACCGTTAATGCACACCTTCAGAGTGAGGAAATTTCTCGTATGTAGTGACTGTGCACTCCCCAGACCTTAACTCCACTGAAATTATTTGGGATGCCTTTGGGTGTGCTGTCTTTGCACGTCTGCCTTCTTCAGCTAGTCTCAGTTGAAAACAGTCTTAATAGGGCTGTGGCAATTGTTATCATCTATAATCGTTGATCACCTCACAGAAAGTATGCACAGTCGCTGTACAATTCCTGTGAAGTTTCATGGTGATCATGTAATTTAATAATGTGAGTTTTGTTGGCTTGCTTTTAGCTCTAGACATGAGTTTGCAATCTCCTAAATATGACGCCAACACATAATTTGCAATAGTTAAAAATTTTGTTTTTATCTTTATACAGCTTTATATCTGTTTCTTTCATGCATAAACACCTTTGCTGTGTTCGTGTGCAGCTTTACTTTTCAGCTTTACTTTTCCATCTTTGTTGATTTCACCGTCGCGTGCTTAACTTTTTTAAACAAATGTACAACAGTTGGAAAAGCTATCATGCTAAAAGTGATTATTTTAATCTTGTTTCTTTTGGGTAAATTTGAAAGTTAGCCTTTTAGTACATCTTATTAGCCCAAAAGTGCTATAAGTCACGAAACACGATTTTGCATTATTTTACTTTAATGCGTAGTTTCACAACTCATTCGGGTCTGTTGCCATTCGGAAAACGTAAGATATTATTATTTTATACTTAATATGTCTGTTATTAATTAACAAACTAAACTGTTTCTACTCAGTTGATGCAGTTATGCAGTACTCAGTTGATGAGTACTTAAAAAAAATATATGTATTTTTTTTTTACATTTTAATCTGTTTGACTTAAATAAAAATGCATTTAATTCATGATATATCTAATTAAAACATTAAATACAGAATCATATTGCATATTTGTTTCACCTTTTAAATATACAGAAGATATATAGCATTCCTACGTTAGCCTAAATGCACATTCATCTAATATCTTATAAAATGTTTCGCTATTCCACATGGATCATCTCTTTCGATAATCTTTACTGATAAACCTTATTAAACTTTAAGAGTCTTTTGGGGTGGTCTGAAGCCTTTCAGATTTTTTTAACCTTATTTAAATTGAAATTTAACATCTCAGAGAAAATTTGAAGTAATTCTTCTAATTCTGTTGACGTAAACGGTTATTGTAATTTAAGTTTGCAGAGTTTCTGTGAATCCAAAGTAGTAAAAGTAAAATAATAGTAAGTAGTAAAATAATAAAGAAAATAATAACAGTGCTGTCAACAAAAAACAGTTTAAATCTTCTATAAACTCGCAGAAAATTTCTTAAACACTTTTATTGTCAGCAATTTTACTTAGTTATTAGATTACATTTATTTGACTGCAAGGAGTAACAATGCGTAGATGTGTAGTTAGTTGAAGCTGAAAACTTTTCTTTTTCACTTCTCTCCCAATTTCCTTCCAGTATTAATGTTTGTCTTATATTTTAACTCTTAATCTAAACACAATAGATACTTACTGCGTGATTTTATTCCCTGTCTGAAAATAGTCATAAATTTCATCGTGGTATCGTAAAATATTTTTTAAACCTTTTTATTATTTTAAACGGGCTGTCATACAGGTGAGTCAATGGTGGTTTCAGTGCATCGTATCTCACAAATACGACATGCGACATGCGACGGAGGACGTGGGAACCACCCCTCTACCAATACGGTTAATCGGTATAGCGCCACGTCCACCTTTATCTAGATAACCATACGTGTTCATTGTGCTAATATACTAATATATAAACATACATACGAATTTGGTACTTCATACAGAGCCGTTAAAGCTAATTAATGTTAGACACTGGATAATACATTGCCATGTTACAAGGTGTATGCAAAAGCATGGATACGGTAGCATATATACATAACGTGTGTACTCATATGTTGAGTACACTATGATCCTTTGAGACATTATCATTAGATTACAGAAGACATGTACATACTGAAATATTAGGTGCGCATGTCATACTGGAATAAGTAATTAGTACAGTGAATTAAAATTTAGACCCTAGATTAGTACTGTGTGGTACAGTGTCTTGCTACTGAATTATATGTACTGTTTCCTAAGTACAATCTCACAAATACGTGAGTGTATGACTCTAAAGTTAGGTGCATGAAATACTTATTGTTAACATTAGTTGATATGGTTACTGATGACATTTTTCTTATTGGCCTAACACAATTTCTATATAAATAAAATCTGGTCAACAAAATTAGAAACCTGGGGGTTTGCAAAATCTCTGCGGGAAGGCATAGTAGTTCCGTAGACCATCTCCGAGCAGGTTCTACTCAGATCTTATTTGTATGTTGATTGAAGACCGAGAAGTACAATTGGAAGGCTCACCGTCTACTGGACGTTATTATGGAAAATCAACGCTTGTTTTAGTGAGCGTTGAAATCTCTCAAGTAATCCATTCGCTGCAGGGAGCTATAGGGTATTCCGAGTTCGGTGAACATCAAGAATTTTATGTTGGCTTTAGTTTTCCTCATGCAAATTTTGATCGGAGATCAATCGGCGGTAAGCTAACGTGGTTGCCGCTGATTGGCCGATGACGTCAAGATCGGCGGGTTGGCCGAGTATTATATATATGTACGCCGCTATCGGCGAATGTCTTGTTCTCTTGTGTTATTATGAGTTAGCATAATGCTAGTTTGCTTTCAATCAAATGATTTTAAATGTAAAGGCTACAGTGTTAGCTCTTTTATTTTAATTTACGGAATAAAGCATGAATTTTATTTAGATTAGTCTTAGCTTTATTTAAGCAAAATATGCTTTGCCTTTATCACCACTGCCAACAGTTTATTAAGAGTAGTGAGCATGCGCGAATCAAATTACACCTATTAATCAATACCTGATTGATTAACAGGTGTAATTTGATTTGAGCATGTACCTTATCAGTACGTTTAATGATGGGAGCTCCAAACTTAGCAATCAAAGGGGTAAACAACGTTCGAGCGACAGTTCCTGTGGAAATATCTTTAATTCGTATTGCTTCCGGCCATCGGGAGGATCGGTTGATGAGAATTAAAAAGTAGAAGTATCCTTCCGAGGGTAGAAGGGGCCCCCGACTATAGCCAAATGCACAAGTTAAAAACATTAACTATTTACAGCGGAAGACTGCAATGGGTTATATGTATGCTGTATAACTTTGTGCTTCTGACAGTCGATACAATCACGAGTCCAGTCAACACAAGGCCAAACAAAATGAGAAAGAATCAGTCTTCTGGTCGGTCATATACCTGGATGAGAAAGTCCATGGAGTGAATCAAACACTGAACGCAAGCTAAAACCAAAAAAGGAAAAATTAAAAAAATTAATTATATCTTCCACGACTTGTAGTATTATAACATAAAACAAATATTTCGACTTCTGGTGAACAGCAGCTCGCTGCTAATCTACAGTATTTTGGCAGCCTTACAGTTCCAACAGAATCATACACAAAACTACAACATTTTGATTTTACATTAGGATCTGTTATGAATAAAAAATGTCCAGCTATTTTTAACCGAAATGCAGTGCTTATTCGACCTCGTGACTCGGTGTAGAGTGGCCGAATGAACTTGCCGCTGCGATTCAATTCTGAATTTACAAATTCTTCTCCATCCAATGTGTTCGACGAGGGAAAATATCTTGAAAGACAAATATTAAAGACCTACATATAAAAGAAAATAACTAATTGCATGAAGAAGCACGAGGACTTGCTAATGAAAATTAACAAGCTGAATCGGTGAAGTAAAATGCCCCAGATGCGTCTTTGTAGCCTATCTTTCACGCTAGCTTCTCCTACGCGTGCGAGCGTAAAAAGTAAAAAAGGTAAGAGAGAGAGAGATGCTTTGATGCTTCCATGTTGGAGTTCTGCTCGGGAAAACAATCTGAAGAATTTGTTTTCCCTGTTACCTAAAAAATTTGATATGGACAGTGTCCAAGAGAGAAGGAACTTCAAAACCAGTCTTTTTATAGTCTTTTTAGCCAACGTCTGTTGCCACAGTCGAAATGGAATTTATAGCGAAAAATGTGAGGGCTTGCCTTCACACTCAAATTACCGGATGAGATTTCCTCTTAGTTTTAATTAGTTTTAATACGCCGTTGGCTGTACAATATGCAAAAATTTCTGGTGTGAGCGAGTACGGGATGAAGCAAAGCATAAATACGAGAAAGTAACATAACGCTAACTTTCAGTAAAACTTCAATCATAAATATCAAAACTTTCCTTCCTATTTCTGTCTTCATTTCTCTTAAGTTGATGACTAATATTTGGCATTTTGTGGAATTTTGTTTAGAACACAAAATAAATTCTACAATAAAGGATAAATTTTTATGCTACTTCTTACAATAGCAACTGTGGTAGCAAGCAGAGACCAAACGTATGTATGGATGGTGGTATCGCATATATATAGTTTACGCACCTTATATAGTGATACGTATACAAAATGTATGGAGCTCCAAATCCTATTCTATATTTCATGATATTATTATGAAGTCATTTATGTGTAGTATTAAAAAATAATAGAAAGTATTTTATATTATCAAAAATACCTTGAACATTTACATTTATTAGTATTTTTCCCTGTACTGACCCTGGCATCTCCGAATTTTCCGAATGGCATCTCCGAATATAAATACACAACAGAATTAGCGTCAGATTAACCAAGAGACATATAAAACAAATAGACATTTGTTTTATATGTCTCTTGGTTAATCTGACGCTAATTCTGTTGTGTATTTAATATAATCCTTTTATTAGTGTATTTCTAAATTAATTTCTGACTGCGCAAATATTTATGACGAAGCAATTATTCCACTAGCCTGAAGTAATTATTCAGAGAAATTTCAACCTGATAGTTAAGTCATAGGAGATTAAAATTTTATATTCTCATGATTTATCTACCGGTTTAATAGAATTTTTTGCAAATCTTTTATTTTGCATTCAGAACGTGACAGATGCATTACTACGCTATCCATTTGGACTAATCCTCCAATTCTAACAAATCTTATACAAACAAAAAAAAAAAAAAAATACTGGACAAAAATTGAAAGTATATTCAGTGAAAAGTCAAATTATCATTTCTATTAATTTCTTGAATAGACTTTGTTTCTGAACTTTTCAGTGCTATTTGATAACGTTCTTGAACCCATCAGTGGCCGAACAGTAAACTCGTTGAACACTGGTAGTTCGGCCAGAGGTTCGAATTCCTCGAAAGGGCGTTTCGCAGTTTTCCGTATGTGCCACGTGTATACGAACCAGTTTCCCTTAGAACATCGTCTCCGAATGCATTCCTCCCCTTAGGCAAATTACCCTCTAGTGCTTTGGAGAATTAAAATAAACCCCTGATAATGTGCCTAGAAAAAGATAAAACTTGCTTATGCGAACTTCAGTTTTAAAAGTAGTCTTTCAGTTAAGAATAATAAGAACAATAATAAATTAACAAAAATCACTGACTTCAGTGAAATTTGTGCCTGAAGTCAAAAATCACTGTCTCACAGAACCTTATAAGAAAATAAAGGAAGATTTTTCACTTCACTGCAATATACACCATATTCACAAAGTCCTTACCTGGTTTTAATGTTACAACCGTTGGTTGTAGACATATACTTCCAGTCGCAAACATTATGCTAAATGACGTAAAGATTCGTGTTTTGCTATTTTTAAATTTTAAGAAATCATTTTTTTTAACATAACGAAAGCTTCCTATGCTTATGTTTCGGAAAATTATATACTCGTTTTAAAATATAAAACACAAAAAAGCTGGCACCATTATGACAAAATTAGATATTTGGTATCATATTAGGTATTGGTATTAAAGTCGAGGATCATATTTAGAGGCCGTAACACAAATTGAAGAGCGAAATGTTTGCATGTGTATAAAAAAAAGATAACATTTTTATAGGGAACGAAATATAAAATGTCAATTAAGAGAAAGGTTTCAGATTTTAAGAGATTCAGTAGACAGCGTTTCTTCAAAGATTACTGTGAAAAGTAATGATCAATATAATTTTTCAAAAGAGAGATCTTAACAGAATCTTACAGAATTCGTGTTCTAAGAACCGTAGCAGGTTTCAGTATAGTCAGGCAGCCAATTCGAAATATCATGTGCATTAATTAAAAACGAAAAATATTTGTAATTAAGTGAATTTTTTGTGAGATTGCCGAACTATAGTTCTAAAGTAATAAAACTTCCTAAGTATATTAATAGACTTTGTTTTTAGAATTAAAAATCTTATAAACACTTATTTGTATGCAAATTCTTTTGGCAAACCATATGTAACACAAATATAAATTATAGTTAATAGCAAATCACAATACTATTGATATTTATCATTAAATGATCATTTATATATCATTAAACGGCATTTAAAAGAAAAAATCAACATCGAATAATTTTAAATCTTTTATAAATCGATCATTCAGTGCACGTTGAATATGACATCAAAAATCTCCAAATTTTGAAACTGAATATATTATATAAAATATGTTTGTAGTACGGGAGTTAAACTTTTGGAACATATAAAATGTTAGATTTCGTAATTTTTACAAAAGTGATTTCCTTTAAATTTATAAATTTCAAAACATAAACAGTTGTCTTATTTAAAACACTTTTGTAATTGGAACCATGTGTCTACGATCAACGATTACGAACGTAAGAACTTTTGTGGAAACGATGTTATAATAAGCACTGTGTAAAAACTATGTAGCGTAACACTACGTATAACACCGCGTAAAATTTTTTCAAGGATATTGTTATATATGCTAACTCAAACTCAGACGATTCTCGTTGTTTGTTTTATCATTATTTTAACTTTCTCTCTTTCTTTGAGACGATCTCTGTTATTAGTTAATAGAAATTCGTAATTATTACACTTTTTTATGCAAATAGTTTTCCTCATTAGAATCCAATTTTTGACTGAACACAAAGAAACTCAGTGCGTTAAATTTGGAAGGCCGCTAAGTCATTCTTCGGGCTTTCTGTTCGATTAATCCAATATGATGAAGGCATTAATTGCTCTCAAATCGAAATATATTTTATGAATCCGTTTGCTAACTTATATAACTGTCTTTTGCGTAAATGGTGTTGCAAACCCAAATTGAATAATCACCGAAGCATGTTTACCAGTTAAACAGGTTTCGTTTAGAAATGATCAATTATATCTGTGGCAAATGTCTCACGAATATCTTTTATATATATAAGAGAAAGAAATAAAAGAAACAGCTACACATACTAAGTAATTAATGTTTGATATTTTAGTATATGTATGAATACATATATGTTCGATTTCGAATTCCTGTACTCTATTTCCATAAATAACCCATTATTATGAGGAAACAGATGATTTACAGCAACAACAAAAAAATTATTTTTACTAGTCAGTTTTTGTACAAGCAACTACCCAAACGATAGTTTTGTTCATAACATTATTGTCAGCCCCTGAGAGTCCTATCTATTGCTCTTCATTATTAACCTGGAAGAACTCAATCGGAAATGAGGTCATCTTCAGCCTGGGTAAGGTGTTTTATTTTTACGAGTTCAGAGTTGATGGCTGTCGGGGGAAAAAGCACAATTCCTGAACTCAGGGTCGAATAACTGCTTAATAACACCAGAAAACCTTGTATACCCCAGACCGACCTGCCTTCGAAAAAGCATCGCATTTTTTCAGGTAGGATCATCGCTCGCGCAAATGAAAGCGAGATGTTTTCTTTCTCTAAATTGATTGAAGCATCTTGAAATACCCTGCTGTGTTATAAGTAGCTGCAATCGATCAAACTACATATTTCCAACGCATGCATTGTTTGGTAGCTACTAGTTCTCTACCATAGTTTAAAATTGCCGCGATCCCAAACTGTGTGGCAGGTACCATGTGTATGTAATCAGGATTTTAAGCTAACTGCCTCATTGGATCTCCCTTTTTCTACAAACTTTGGAAGTACTTAAGAAGTATCAGAGCTGTTATGGATTCTAAAAGTTTTGATGTAAAGAAAAGTTCAATATAGTTTTATAAGCTCTTATTTCGCTTTTATATCAAATTAGTAGCAATTAATTTGCGTATCTTATCACAATAATACAATTAATTACTTATTAAGTTATGTATATCTTCAGATACAAAACAGGTTTGATTCAAATAATTTTAATGTAATCAAAAAATTTCACATCTTAGCTAAACATTCGCGCATCCTACAGGTTTTATTTTGTTTATTGTATATTCCACAACAAAGGCCATAAAAGTGAAAGTTGTATGAATATTCTGCCTCAATTCTGTGGCTGATTTTTACTTTCTACAGTGAGTTACTATTACTTATTTTAAGGCAACGAGAAAGCAAAATTTCTAGCAAAGAAATTTACTTTTTTTTCCTGAAAAAAAAAGTTTTACTGCATAGTATGTTATCAAATGTCTCACAATTTAAGAAACGGCATAAATCTGATAGGGAAAAGAATTCTATAAAACTTATCTAAGTGATGAAACTTACCGTATGTTATTATGAATCTAAGCGTAAGATTCATTCTGACTCTCTCAACACATATTATCCTTATTTTTATAATAGGAAAAAAGATTGAAGAATTATAGCGATCTGAAAACGCCTTAATATATCCAGTGGGCCAAACTTTATAGACCTCCTTAGCAATATCTCGTTATTTCAAAGTTCTTGTTATTCTGTGCTAATTCAGTTCTCATTCTTATTGGTATTCTGAATCAATGTGATTATTTTGTCGCCCATTTTTTGTACTGAACTCAGAAATTCATCTAATTATCCTCTACGTTCGATGAAAAAGTTTATACCTGTGTTTAATCATTTTGATTGAACTGTTCAACATATTAGAAAACTAGACATATATTGGCTTAAATGCTGACTATACGGCATGTGAAAATACGTGTGACTTTAAGGCATGCAAATATATATATATATATATATTTATACTTACATTTTTCAGTAAATATGAAACTTTTAGCGAAAACAAGTTTAAAACAGACAGAATGGTACTTTTACAGAGCAGGAAACACAAATATTTATTTTATTTGCTTCTAGTTTTTGTAAGGGAATTTCTATTTCTCGTGATATTTTCTCATGTATTTCTTTCCTATTTGTAAATTTTTCATCCTAACATTTTTTACGGTATGATTTAGGAAAGTGTTTCTTTTATCGTATAAATTTCAATCTGTGCTCTGAATTCAGGAAATGGAGTCTTTCACAAAAATATCCAGTTACTGGAGTTTCTAATTTCCTGAAATCGGAATATAAAAAGTCTTTATACTTCAGCTAATTACTATAGGATACTGTAGGCATCGAAAATATACTCTATAATTTTCTGTTTTCTTTTTTAAATTTAAAATTTGTAAGATTTTATTGGTAATAAGATTCTCTAGATTTGAATTATGCAGCATAACGAAAAAGTGTGATTTTTATTCACAGTCCAAAGGGTTGGATACCAGCACATGGTGTAACATTTTTACTTCATCTGTACCTTCAGAAATTACACATACAAGTATATATTCCCAGTCGTAAAAATTGAAATAAAAGGGGAATTATGTAATTAAGTACGGTTTTTCGTAAATAATATATTTTAAAATTTTACTTAAATTATATTTTATTAATATTAATACTGAATGTAATATACTTATATAATATTAAAATTAAATTTCTGCCAATAAACTTTGTTCTTCCCTGTAAATCTTTCGAAATATTACTCAAATGTTAGTCACAAATAAATTCAATCAGATATAAATTCGCACTTAACAATGAGTCAACCGAATGCGCAAAAAAGTTATAAAATCAGATTTTCAGAAATGTTAGAAGATTTAATACTGACGGCATGCCAAAACTAAATATTTCATTATATTTTTTTTTGCTTAAACTGGTGATCATTTAACATATCTCTTTCAGCTCAAAACTGTGTACATAAAATTAAATTTTCTAGGCAATTTGTCTCCGAAATTAAGATTTCCTCCGTTCTAGTTTCAAAGTACTTGATTTAAAGCAAGGTAGCAAAACTATACAAGCCGGTAAAAAGTGTTGCGTTTGAACCAATTAAAAAATATAGAAAGTATATTTTCTCTCTAAATGTTTCTAGTTAATGCTTCTGATAATTTATACATTCCCTACCTGTTTTCTAATTAATATTATTTCCATTTTCTGTTTAGAGTCATTTTTAAAACTTTGTTTGCAGGAATAGGTATTTTATATGTTCAAAATCGCTAATAAATTTTTAAAGATGCACTCACAGGTTCTCGAACTATCTTAACTATTTAACCTTGATGATACTTTCTTTTCTTTTAGCCAACTGTGTGTCCTATCCCTTGGGCGTTAGCATATCGGCGGGAAAACTACACTGTTGCAACGGTCTCTAACATAATGATAAGAAAGCGTATACAATCGGCCCTCGACTTTCGCACTTAATTGGATCCTGAAAATGTGAACGAACGTTTAGTGTTCAAAAGGAGAAGGACTTACAAAAATATAGAAATTGTATTTTAAAGTATTTATTTATCAATATATATAATTAAATAAACGAGGCATTGTTCAAGTGCTTTGTTTTCTTCATTAACTTGTCATGAATTAGTTGAATACCATACACTAGCTTCTTCTTCATCACTTTCATTGCGTATTTCATTTAACTCTTGCTTCTCAGTTAAGTATTTTTTTCACAGAGATACTGAAGGAGCCTCAATCAACACATTAACAACTTCGTTGTTGACGACCAGATTTAATGCTTGTTGTTGTTGTTGTTACTTATGTTCACTTGTCTGACGCAGTCAGTCCAAGCCCACGAAGTTCCTTGTGGCAAGGAGCGCAAGATTACGCCCGTCGTTGGCAACAGCCCTTGAGCACCTTACAGGTGATAGTGCGATTTATCTCAGTTCCTCCCCCAATTTTGATAGAGAGCACCCCAGGGGGACGGGTCCGAGAGGGTCTCCCACCTCTCTGCCCTTCCGCCAAACCACACGAAAGGACTTTCGGCTCGTCGCATATTTAGAATGTTGCCATGCCGTACCGACACTATACATTTACAAATATACATGCCTTCTCTGGGACAAATATACAGTTAAATACAGTTAATACAGTTAAAATAATAATATAATTAATACAGTTAAAATATACTGTTACAAATATACAGTCCTCCACGAAGGCATCCCTCCCCTTAGGCAGATAGTCTTCGAGGCTTTGCCGTAATTAAATAACCTAACCATTCGCTTGTGAATCCTGATTAAGTGTTACTGCGATAATATATTAAACGACAGTTTTTAGGAAAAAATATAAATGCTAAAAGTCTGGAGATAAAAGTGTCTAGTTACCCATCGTAACAAAATCCTTAAATGCATAAAAGGGTAAACTAATAGGCGAATTTTTTATACGAGCCAGTTTCCCTTAAAAAGTCCTCCACGAAGGCATCCCTCCTTTAAGGCAGATAGCCCTCGAGTGCTTCGCCGTAATCTAATAAATCAAACCAAACCAATCTCTGGGATTCGGCATGAAGACGCTAACCACTATACCGGTTGGGTGGAAGATTTAATACTTTCATTAAGCCAACTATTTCATCAGTAACAGTTTCTGAAATCTTTTCAGAATTTATGAAATCATTCATAATTTGTAACCATAATTGTTTCCATGAACCTTTCATTGATGACTGCCTTATTTCAGCCCAAGAGTCTCCAATATTGTTTATTGCGTTCCGTATATTATATATAGTTTTCTAAAAACCTCTTAATGTAAGCCCACCTTCCCTGCCAGCGGCCTTGAGGGTCTGATTCATAATTTTCCTGTATATAATATCGTTTAAATGTAGCTATCACTGTTTAATCCGTGGGCTGTATGAGGCCTATAGTATTAGGAGGAATAAATACGATTATAAATACTTCAAATATTTTGGATGTTCTAAAGCTTTTTTCTAAGATTAATAGTGCTTTAAATTATAAATTTCGACTTTAAATATTAACCCAGTAACCAGCTCTACAACCTGTCTTTCTACTTACAGAAAGACAATCAGAAAATTTTCTACTTGAAGAAAATGCTTGTCGAATTATTAAATTTCGCACTACATTATCAATATTGTTGATCAAAATTTACGGCTTATATGCTCGCACAGTCTATTTTTCGATGGAGATTGGGTATCGAGCCCTAGAACTCCAGTGATGCACCATTTTTATGATCTTAAGCACAAGAGCGGACGCATGAAAATGAATGATTTTTGCAATATTAACAAAAATCTTTAAAACTTGAATTTTTTAAAGTGTGTAAAATAGCGAATTGTGAGAAAGTCCAGAGCCGACTGTATTTAAAGTAGGCTCTTTCCCGAATATATATATATAAATTCTTAGTATAGAAGGTAGAGCAGGCGACTGAAAAAGATGGTAACAAATTTCTAACAGTTAATAGGCGAAAAGGGTGGTTCAAATTCAACAGAAAAAAGAAAGAGTAAAAAAAGTAAAATAAAAGTTATAAAAACTAAATAATTAAGTTACATAAAAGGCGTTAGTGTGCACATATAACAATACAGGTGTACAAATACGCAGTAGTGAGGTTAAATCATATTAATAATAACTAAAAAAGACGCAATTGTAAAATAGAGAAAATGAGTAAATAAGGCAGAATACCCACCAGTGGCTGATTTGTAAAGTCGCTGAATACTGGTATTTCCGATCTGCGTTCCATTACAGGTGAACCGGCTGGCTGCATGCGCGTGTTCGAGGTTTTCCCCATGTGTAACGTGTGTACGAGCCAGTTCCCTTAGAAAATCCTCCGCGAAGGCCGTCCGTCCCCCTAGGCAAAGTATTAATTACATTATAAACCTTGCAGTTACGACAGTTATGACATATTATTTACAAAGGACAAACGGACGAATTAAATGGAGACTTATTGAATTATAATAAACGCAGTAGTTAATATAGGGCAACATAATTCGATTGCACACCACAGAAAGATGCTCTGAAATGACAGAACAAAACTGCATTAGTAAAAAGATCTCACAGATGATTATTGAATCACGTGACACAGATAAGAGGGCAGTACTACAATATACGAGAATAAGATGCGGATCTGCCAAATTACAAAGCTCAGTTAATGTACTTTGTACTAATCACAAATTGCTTTTCGCTGGGTACACACTGCTGCGTATAATTTTAAATAAACTTTTCTTATATTTAGAAATAAATTTCAGTTTGTTACTTCATTTTTAAAAATATTTTAATTTTAGTTTTAAAAATCCAAAAAATGGAGTTGCTCGGATTTAATAAACTCTGCACTGAGAGAATTATTTCATTGAATTTATCATTTAACGTTTTCTGAATGGAGAAAGTGGGTATTCTTCTATAAAATTTATTAGAGTGCCTTAAGAAAATCTTTAAATTTGTATTCAGGAGGATGCTTATAAATTTACAACCGCAGCAATATATATATACATATACATTTATTTTTTTAAAATTATTTCATTAACTTTTAAGAAATTTTTTTAGTTATAATATTTTTGAAAATTAAAGCTAGCAAATTTATAACAACAAATTCAATTTAGCAGTATTAGAATTAAAGCTATTTTTTTAACATAACAAACCTCATATGAACCAAGATTTTCTTTCCCAGTTTTAAATTTGGGAATTACATTAACAACAATACCAGTTTTTATTGCTTTAATTGTTTTTATTATTCTAATTAATTTGCTATTCAAAATAAAAGCTTTTTGAGAAATATCAGAAGAATTAGCGATGAGTAGACTATAATTAGTTCAGGGGGAAAAAAATAAGAAAATCTTTTTGCAACTGAGGCTTCAACGCAGTCATACGTACAAATAAATAAAAAACTCTTAATTTTTAAAATTAAAATATATATTAAAAAAAAAAAAAACTAAACTCAGTGGCGCAAACAGCCCTAATGGGCCAAGGCCTGCAGTGCCCCGAAATCTGCTTTTTTGACTGTGGGCCTCGAGGTGCGTAAGCATATGTCCTGAACAAGAGCTTGTCGCAGGACTCCCCAAGTGAACTTGGTAATCATTTTATCGATCCAAGGAAAGGAATAGCAAGGGATGAAAGGCTGATTCGACCTTGACCAGCCCGGGGTTCGAGCCCCGGAACTGTGGTGATGCTGCGCGATGCGCTAGCCACTGCGCCACCGGGCCCCAAATTGAAGTATCAGTATATAATACACTCATGTCCATAAATTAAGGATAATGCAAAATCAGGCAAAGAAATAGTTAGAAGCAAAACAAATTTGACTTATTTGTAAAGCTTATTTATTAAACAAAAGGTAAAGAGCAAAAAAAGATGCTATATGTTTGATTATTAAAAAAATTAGCGATTTTTCCTCCCTGGAGCAAATTACAAAAAAAAACCTATTTACAAAAAACCAATATTACATGGTTGGTATGATTGTTAATACATTGTATGTCTCCCAGACGATGCAATACAGTCCATACAACGGCTAGGCATGCTGAGTATCAAATTATCGGGATATTACACCACTCAAAAACCAATGCTCTCCGAAGTTCCCGTAGACATGTAGGAAGAGGTTGACGGGCTGCAACTCGTCGGTCAAGCATGTCCCACATGTGCTCTACTGGATTCAAGTCCGGTGAGAATGCTGACCAGTTCATACGGGTGATATCCTCCGATTGAAGGCATTCGCTTACGATGTTTGCACGGTGAGGACGTTGTCATCCATAAACACAAATTGTGCGCCCATGGCGCCCCGAAACAAACGTACATGTTGTTCCAGGATGTCGTCCCGATAGATTTGGCTTCCAATTTGTACATGCAGGTCAGTTCTGGAACCCAGAATAATTCCACCCCAAACGAGCACTCCTGCACCACCGTAACGGTGTCGTTCAATGATGTTTTCTTGGTGGTAACGGGTACCTGGAGCTCTTCATATGAAATTCCGGCGAGAATCAGACTGCAAGCTAAACCTGGACTCGTCGGAAAACATCACACAAGCCCACTCCTGCGGTGTCCACAATGCATGCTCTCTACTCCAGGCTAACCGCAGGCGACAGTGAGTTGCAGTAACTGTAACGCATCTGAAAGGTCTACGAGCATATAGACCAATCTGCCCTAAGCGTCTGTACACGGTCTGCCTTGAAATTGTCGTACCAGTGGCTGAAGAGAGCTAATGAGACAGGCCTGAGGCTGTGCTCCTCCTGCTTCTTTTCGCAGAAACTGCCAAATACCGGTCTTCATTCCGCGTTGTAACTCTGGGGCGACCTGTGCTGTAACGTCTACTCACATTACCATCATCTTGGAGTCGTTGCCAAAGCCTGGAGATGACACTCTGGGCAATTCCAAGTTCGTCTGATACTTCCAATTGGTTACGCAGACATTCCGGACGGCCGATAATTCTACCACGTAAAAAAGCATCCAAATGCGTCCTTTGTGTCATAACTATTCGGTTATTGCACTGAAATGCTTATAAAGCGCCTGCGAACAATTTTACTTCTTTGCCTGTATTCCTTATATATCATTCTCTTACACTCTCGTCATTGTGACGTACCATCGGTGTCATCTGGTTACTTCCTGAAATTTGCATATGATTCTTGAAGATGTGTGTAGTGATTTTACAGGTTGTATATGTATTTTAGAGTTCAGTTTCCGCGTGACTTCGAATTATCCTTAATTTATGAACATGAGTGTAATATATGTTTTGTAAAAAATGTGCCTGTAGTTGCTGCAGTTCTAATTGCATTTTTAATAATTAATGAAATCTTATAGTATCTTTAATATAAACTTAGGTATCTCTTTGCATTATTCATGATTATGAAAAACAATGATTTACTTAAAAAATTGCCACATATTACTAGCATGTTAAAGTGTTGAAAGCTGCTTATACATTAAATGGCAGGGCCTTACTAAGGATGCCTCAAGTATATACAGATCAAATTTCAGTGCAATATAACAAACCTCATAACAAACCCGAGTTTATTAATTAGATATGTAGCATTTACTATAACATCTTGGAATGAGTGTATATGCAAAAGGGGAAATTTAGCAGATTTGTGTATAGGTTTTGCGGTATACGAAATTTAGTTTGAAACTCGTTTTCTGTTCGTGTATAGAACTTAAGATTATTTACAGTTTTATTACTTTAGAAGTAACAAGACAACAAAGTGTCCCTAACAATAATTATACAGATCAAATGAGCACGCATTTCAACTTGGTGTGCTTTTATTGGGGACAATCATTTTAAACGCAGCAAAGTATTAAACAGAAAAGAAATAAATTTCAAGAAATCCATGCATAAATGTGTAGCCAGAAGCTACTATTGCAATTACTTGCTAGAAGAAGCAAATACAGCGGATAAATAAAAGATATAATAATCAGTCTTTATTACATTCGAACTGAGCTTTCTTTGTTTGCGAAGATAAATGCGGAAAACAGTAGAATGCTCACTTGATTTACGCGTTTAACACACGATTGTTTCCCACCCTGCCCTCAATTAAGAAAAAAAAAATTCTGGTTGAATTCTTTATCTCGGGAGCAATACTAACACAAGATCATCTCTGCGTAAGACAAGTTCCTGCAAGGAAAAGCGGAAGAATCAAAAAGGAAAGTGAAGTTTCGATGTCTTGCAAGGCCAGGTGCTTCAGTAACAGGCTGTAAATATCGAGATGACTTTTATGCAATCGAGCATAAATGACACGGCAAGGACGAGTTCCCTTTGTTCGAAGCTCGCTTTTAAGAAAGAGGCAGTATGGGGTACAAATTCAGAGATGGAGTTCTTTGGGACTTCCTCCAGCTCCTGTAAATTACTTGAAATTATTAACACTAGGGCTTCCGTCACGATCCAGTCGTCGAGGTTGCTTACTTTCGAGGAGAAAAACAGGAAATGGGTAAATTTATCGCCTTTATTTCGTCGATTAAAACGTTAAAAAGTAGCTAACAGGTGTTGGATGATCCAGAAAAGCCACATTTTTTTTTTTCCTTAAATTTTTAATTTAGTTAAAACTCAGCAGCTGTTAATGAAATATTCAGCGCTCGTTTATTAAATTTTCTATTTTGGTAAAAAAATGATGTCCTTAAAAAATTACGTAAATAAAATTAGGTACAATATTTAATATGTTTGCCATTAAATCTCGGCAGTAGTGTTAAGATGCAGTGAAGGTGATTAGAATTTTCGCATTTTCCCGTAATTGCTCTTTTAGTGTAAGTGGTACCACATCCATCTGGCATTTAGAAGGTCCGCGGTTCGATTCCTGTTGGAAGCATGATTCATTTTCCATGTTTAAGGCTTTAAGCTCACAATTCTGTACTGTGATTCAAGTCTTAAAATGAGGTGGACGATAACTCATAACTGCTCGCATTTGGTGGACGAGATCTCGCTCTTCTCTTTCACTTGATTTTAAGTGCGAGAAAACGTAATGAAATACTTAGTACCACATGAGGACTCTTCTTATGTAAGTGGTTAATATATCTAGTTGGCTACCAGAAGATCGATGACTAAAATCCCGGTGAAAGCACAATTGATTTTCCACGATTCCTCCTTTGATGCTCTGTGCAATAAGACATTATTTTTGAAAAAAATACAATCTAATTCTAATCCGAACATTATTCAAACACTGAAATCAAGACCCTTACTTATAGTACATACACCTCGAAAAAGTTACATGACAAATCATAATACCAATTTGTTTGACAATCTAAAATTGGACTAGAATAGAAGCGAAACACGCTAATGTGACAATCAAAATCGTAAAAACAACCTTGTATTTAGCGTAAGTATATTGGAACATTCAATCGATTTCGAGGGCAGCTAAAGGTCCCTCCTCATCAGGAGAAAGAAATACCTAGAAAGAAGACCACGTGTTTCTGAGACTTCTTCCCCTTTATTTTTCTTCTTTCTAGGTATTTCTTTCTCCTGATGAGGAGGGACCTTTAGCTGCCCTCGAAATCGATTGAGTGTTTCAATATACTTACGCTAAATACAAGGTTGTTTTTACAATTTTGATAATCTAAAATTGCTTTTAAGACTCTTCTTTAACAACCTTTCTTAATTATCTCCAGAAAATGGTAAGAATAAACTGCTAAAATTGGTTTTTACAACATAAAACTAATCTGTTTTACATTACAGAAACAAGATGTTTAAGAATTTATAAGGAATTCCCTCCCTCCTACCTGGTCGCCCACCAGCGGCCAAACGGTAAAGCTTTTGAACACTGGTAGTTCGCTCCGATTTTCAAATGTTAGCGAACGGGTTGGCTTCATGGACGTTTTCATGGTTTATCCCATGAGTAAGGTGTATACGAGCCAGTTTCCTTTAGAAAGTCTTCCAAGAGGACATCCCTTCTGTTAGGCAGATAGAACTCGAGTGCTTTGCCATATTTAAAATACACCGAACTCTCTCTTTTTGCGTGCTTTCGCAGTTTAATGAGAAGCACGTCCAGGAAGCCATCGGAAGGTCTGGAGTAGGAATTCCGTCGAGGAAATCGCTATTTATTAGTTCTTATTGCACCAAAATAAACGCAATGACTTTTAAAATTTAAATTAAACTTTAGTCCAAATGATTTTATCTAAGTGTAAAATTAATTAGCTTCGAACGCCAAAAAGATAAATTATAATATGCATTGAAGTAACGCAATCAACATTTTGACAGTCTTAGTTGTTATTTGTCATTTTATTTTGATTAATACATGCATTAAGTCATTATTACATGCATTAAGCTATCGTGCGATATTTAAAATATCAGAAGCCTGGCTTTGGTTTTGTTCTTTCCTAAATCCTCAAAAAAATTAACAAAGAAGGTAAGGCTCTGTTTTGAAGTTGTTAAATTTTACTTGGAAGACTAACTATTCCTGTCTTATAGTAAAAAGGTTTAAATAGAAGCATTTCTGAAATCTGCGCAAATCGTCTGATGAACTTGATAGTCATAGAGCAAACAATTAACCGTATTTAGATATTTAGACCTTATTACATAATAATACAGATAGACCGTATTAGATAATAAATGATATCTAAAACGATGGACAAAATGATCACCTTAAGGCTTGTGGAGTATCATAAAAAAGTAAATAGCATTTCTCATATTCAAACAGATTTAAAGTGAAGCATATCCTATAATATTCCACAGTTCAGTTCAACAGCACTGCATATTTCTTTGAGTAATTATTAATGTTGGTGTATTGAGAATACGGCAAAGCACACTAGGGCTATCTGCCTAAGGGGAGGGATGCCTTCGTGGAGGACTTTCTAAGGGAACTGGCTCGTATACACGTTACACATGAGGAAAACCACGAAAACGTCCATGCAGCCAGCCCGTTCGCGGGATTCGAACCTCGGACCGAACTACCAGTGTTCAGCGATTTTACCGCTCGGCCGCTGGTGGGCGAGTAATTATTAAAGACGAGCTTGATAAGAAAAGATCAACAACAGATATATTTATACGGGAAGCGATCATTGGTTTATGGACCTCAGATTTGTATATGAAAAGAACGAGGTTATTTATGCATCGAAATATAAATCTCTTACATGAGAGAGGTTTTCCGCAGTAAAATATGAAACTATCTGTTTAGAGCTCGTTTTGAATGAAATCTATGAAACTTGTTCTGTCTCCGAATGCTATTCTTAGGTTCGTGATATTTAATATTTTCTATAACGAATTTAGCACTTAAAAGATAGGATCAGATTTGACCTTACGACATAATAATGAGACGACATAATAATTTATGTAAATGCCATGAAACAAACGCAGGACGACTAAATTGAAACATTCAGTCTTGCTCTATCTTAGCTCGATATTGGGTATAATGAATTTGCAATGATTTTAAACCAAAAACAAGGACACATTCAAACTTTTTCACTTTAAAGAATTGGAGCAGTGGAAAGAGTTCTTGTTACAATAAGTTACTATTCAAAAGAAAGTTTTTTAAGATGGAAATAAAATTCAGTGAACAAGCTGCATCAAAATAAATTGATTTCTGTGCTGGAATAAGGGCACCCATCAGGTATGACCTCTGAGTGTCGATGAAATTTAAAAGGGGGTCAGTGAAGATTAAGGGCTCGATTGGGGTCCGAAAGCCCAACATGTAAAGGAAACTGATTCAAAATAATCAAGATCAGTTTCACTAAAACATTATTAATAAAAATTAAACTTTATTGTTTATTGAAGTCTTATCAAACAAGCAAAGTGTATCATTTGAAGTGAAATCTCATTTAAGTACGCAAACCATTGGAATTTCAAAGTCCTCTGAGACAAATATTCCAAAGTAAAAGTTGTTACCGAACCAACATTACCCATTTTTCCTTCTTCTTGCATAGTGGAAACAGGCTTTAATCAAGTCATTCAGTCATTACCTGGCTAGGGAAAATAAGAAAAAGGTTAAATATCTTTGAACGAGGTGATTTAAGAATAGATTTAAACAATTTTGTGCCAAATCCATAAAAATATATTCTGAAAGGTTTCAATTTTAACGGTCACCTAAAAGGGCTTGTTAAGATTTCTTACGCTCTCGTTGAGCTCGCAGTCTACAAGCTCCTGTTCTACTTACACCAGCTAACCCCAACTTTTTTTTCTTGCTTTTTAGCTTTGTTATTATGCAGTGTTTTCTTCGCACTTACGTCATATATAGTTCAACAGCAAATTTTGCAACACGAAAAACATTTAGTAGAGAAACACCAGGTATTTGTTGCATGAATGGAAAAATTCGATTACCAGTACTGGAAGTACCCTCATAGGAAGGTTTACATTACATTCTTCAGAAACAAAACACTTCAGAATCAAAACACTTCAGGGGAAACTTCAGAATCAAAACACTTTCTTCAAAATATAAAAGCGTACAACGCCTGCTGCCGAATGAATTTTTTCGATGTCACTTTGATCAACACTAACAGAGACAAAATAGATTATGTGTTTTACATCTAAGGACAAAACCGTTCATATAATGCTTTCCAATATCCATTAATATATCTACATGGAGAGGACGGATATAATTTTAATGTGAAACAAATCCAACCTGAAACAACCCAAAGCGTCACTTTTAAGGAGTTCTGTGCTTACCGCTTAATGATCAGAGACAAAGAAACATATTCCAACAATTCCTGGTAGATATGTTTGAAAAAAATAGAAGCGGAACAGATGCTTTATATAAGACTGTATCAGAAGAAACTATGCACGGAAGAAGGCATCCTCCTTCGAGACACGATCATAAATGACGAAAACATTGACAACATTGGAACAATGGCAATCTTACCGTCATCTTACGTAGAAAGTCCGAGACATATGTAGGAATACTGTCAAGATGCCGTGACCTACGTAAGAAAATATGGACGACCTGACTTCTTCATAGCATTCCCATGTAGCTCACCGTGGCCGAAATCAAAGAACAACTAAGATACGGACAAGCCTTCGACACGACACAACACGACAAGACACGTTTAGCAATAAGAAACCAAACCTTAGTACAACTTGGTATGCCAACACCATGATAAGATGCTTTCAGAGTACTAAACTTCGAAATTACAAAAGAAAAAAGCTACAACATCAAGGAACTACTTCAATACAATGCTCACAACAAACCACTCATAAATGACAGTAAAAGAATTGCAAAATTATCATGGATCGGATCAACAACATTCCTGACAGAATTATTTACTTGGACGCACCAGGAGGCACCGGAAAAAGTTTCTGATAAATCTATTGCTAGCAGAAACACCTGCTAAACAACACATCGCACTTGCACTGGCATCATCCGGCATTGCCACCACTTTTATGAAAAAAGGACGACCTGCCCATTCTGCCCTAAAACTACCGTTGAATATATCCGAAGAGCAATTCCCGGTATGTAAAATTTCAAGAGCATCTAGATGGTATGAACTTGTAAAAAAAGCTAAAATTATCTTCTGGGACGAATGCACAATGGCACACAAAAAATCACTCGAAGCCATGGACAGAATATTACAAGACTTGCGAGGAAACTCTGAAGTGAGCTTTACTCATACTCTCAGGTGATTTTCGGCAAACACTTCCAGTTATCTCCAATCCATCACCAGCAGATAAAATCAATGCATGCTTAAAAAAGTCACGTTTCTGGCAACACATACAAATACTACGTCTAACAAAAAATATGAGAGTTGAACTCTCGAGAAACGAAACAATAGCACATTTTGCTTAAACACTTTTACAAATAGGCGAAGGCATATATTCTAATAACTAGACGACGACCGGAGCCTCATTGAACTCAACCGTGATTTCTGCAAAATAGCCACTACTGAAAACGAGCTCATCGACCAAATTTATCCAAACATTTTTTCACACCTATACCAATCCGGAGTGGCTATTTCAAAGGGCAGTTTTGGCAACTGAAAATAATATTGTCGACGATATCAACTTTAATATTCCTAAGAAAATTCCCGGTGAAGAGAGAATATACAAATCGATTGACACGATGGTAAACGTTGAAGGAAGTGTTAATTTCCGTACAAAACCTACTCTTTGTAAGTACCAGGAAGGCCATGACACTGCCTTCGACTGAAAATTGGATCTTCGATGATACTACTGAGAAATCTCAACTCACCAAAACTGTGTAATGGAACAAGGATGGTCTTCAAACAGCTATGGAATAACATCATCGAAGCCGAACTTATGACCTGAAAGGAGGACAAAGGACACGCAGTATTTATCCCTAGAATACCACTGATATCATTCCAGTTTAAAAGGCTGCAATTTTAATCAATTAGCCTATAATTTTACAAATAGTAAAGTGCAAGCATGAACTTAAAAACATTGCGGTATCAACCTCAAAGACTCCTGCTTTTCTCACACTCAGCTATACGTAGCTTGCTGTCGAGTAGGAAGTTCGAAAAATGTATACAATAATACCCCAGATAACAAAATGAAAAATGTTGTTTATGGACAAGTATTGTAAATAGTTAGAATATGTTTTTAATAAAAATTTTTACCTCTAATATTTTAAAGTTTGTCCTTTTATTCCAACTGTCACACAATCTCATATCAAGCCCCTGAGTGAAACTGGATACCTCATCTAGTTAAGAATAAAATGCAAAGGGGTCAAGGAGATGTTCTTTGAAAGAGTTCAAAAGCAGGTTGGGAATCCCTGTTCTAGATTCTTGTTTAACTGAAAATACTAGGGAGTGAGCGAATGACTTTTTTCCCTCCCTACTGATATGTTCATTCGTAGTATTTTTCGATGTTAAAATGCTGATTTTGTTCTTAAGGAGCCTTTTGATTTTGCTGTTTCAGAAGTAGTATGGTTCATTTAAAAGGCATCTATATTGCGTGCAATGATCAAAAGATCTCTGAGGCCTTTTCAATTAATCCACTTTTGCTGACTGAAAGGAATTCTAAGGGATTGCCACATTATAACTTTATTTGATTTAGGTACATTTTAAATTGCTTGGGAAGCGTCAATACATAATTACCATTTCTGTTTCTAGTGTTTTGATTAATAAGTTTCTAGAGTGGTCCTAACTTGAGAAGCCAACATTTTACCGACAGTTAAGTAATTGTAAAGAAATAATATGAGAAAAAAAATTTAAATTTAAATTTGCATGCTTCTTCATTCGAACTTAAGCAGAATTTAAAAAAAAAAAAACTGTCAAATATTTTTTTTTGTTGAACTTTTAGCCGTAAAATTTGAATATGCATTCATTGACTAGAGTGTGACAAGAGCACACCACACAACACATAAAGAGAAGCAAAAAGGGCATGAAAAACATCAGAATGCAAAATTACAGCATGTCAAAAGACAGCACGTGCCAAACAGACTGGAGATCTTGAAGGCTCTTTCTGGTCTGCCAGTATTTATCATACAAATGTACAGTCACTCCAGGGCATTCTTTAAGATGAGAAGCATAGTGTCTCTCCCGCATACTACACAGATAGGAGACAGAAATATATTAAATCTAAATACGTTTCCTGCAAGGCAATTATGCCCGGACAACAGCCGAATATAAAAGCCTTGCAGATACTTAAAGCTGTAGCAGCAATTTGTCTAGGAGCACAGTTAAACCTGCAGCAACAAGCTGGGCACACTTAAACCTGCAGCAGCAATTCGTCTAAAGGCAACTGCAACCTCTAAAAGAGATTCTCTCCACCGCTTTTCTTGATTTGATTTACTTTTCTGGATCGAAAGCCATTATTCATGCGTTCTTTTATTACTCGCATTATAGTAGAATAAGGGATAGCATTCCACGGAATCTGTTGGATTTCGGTTACCTTTTTGGCTAAAAAATCAGCCATTTCATTACCATACACTTCATAGTCTGCCAGAACCCATTACAAAATTAACTTTTTTAATAATATTTTCTGTAAAATTTGCAGTATATTTAAATTAGATATACAGCCTTTAATTCTTTGCGAGTCAGCAGGTTTCGAAGAGATGATAACCTGAATTGAAGACATAGAGTTGACAAAATAACAACATTATCAAAATTCTCACACCATGAAATCAGTTGTTGAAATGCCAACCTGATGGCCTCCACGTCTCCGTGATAAAGGAACCAAGGGACGAATAAAATGTAAACAAGTCAGAGAAAACACCACTTTCCGCATTTCCAAACTTTCAAAATATTAATGAAGCATCAAAGAGAGTTTATTAATAGTAAATGGAAAATAAAATATTAGTTTCATAAATTTTTAATCTCTATGTATTAATTTCTGAACTGATATTTTGGGTAACCCTGAGACTTGATTAATAGTTTTGAGACTAGCAAGATTTCTTTCAAAATTTTAATTCATCTTTCCTGTACCTGACAGAAGTGAGATAATGTAAGTAAACTGGCTAAACGGGTACTTCATTAATAAACGTTTATAGTGCATCGATTTTTCGATTTTAAGGACGCATTTTTTTTTTTTTTTACTTTAAGCTAAGTACTATGAACGCTTAAATGTATCTTACAATGTTTTTATTAGATTAGAATTAACATTAATAAACTAAAATGCGGTTCTTAAATATTCATGGCAGATATTACTCAAATTAAAACTATTTTCTCTCATATTTTTTACTCTCTGAAAAATTATATTACTTTATATTACGCCCAGGGAGATTTTCTTTGGAAACTGATTTACCTGTTAACATTTGAAGAAACTACAAATAGACGTCAAAAATACATCAAAATTAATGTCAAATATCAGCATCATTATTATCAAATTTTAAAAATGAAAAGGAATTAAAGAAATAATTTTAATGTAGCTTTAATATTGTCATCCAGACGGCCGAAGTAATTCTTATGGCATTCTAAAAGCAAGAAACGTACCCATATAGAAATATAAAAATAATGAAACAATTAAAATGCCTAAATGAGTTAAAATAAGTTTTAAAAACAAAATTATTTCGTTTCTTCTTCTTTCTTCTTTTCTTCTTGTCGTTTTTAATCCAGATGTGTGTTGAAGGATTTGACGCCAAATCAAAATATTTGAGACTTTATTGAGCTTTTTATTTTATTATAATGATTTTCATTAATCGTATCTTCCAGACCAGCCACTTGCATGTCTATCTGCCTGAAGCTGCTATTATAAAAATAAAATATGTACCTTCTGCTTATTAAAATTACTTCCGTTTCAAACATATTTGAATTAAGCGATTGAATTTAATAGACGAGTATTTGTGTGTTGCATATAGCGATATGAGTTTTAAAATTTTCAAGTAAAATAATAACTGATAGTTAATTCATTACATAATCCAAAAATAGTAATAAAATTAAACTATTTCCTCAATTTTTAAATTAACTTTTTAATTTTGTAAAAATACTTTTTTTACGTTCTTTATAAAATTTTATCTCTTACAAAAATTGTGTTTGTTTCATATTGTTGAAGAACATTTTTTTCGATTCTATTCTCAGTTTCATAAAACTGCTGATAGCGTTTTTGATCAGTAAGTTTCAATTCAAGAATTTTTCTTAAAACGTGCAGTTCTTTCGATTGATAATGGCATGTCGTCAGTTCTTCTTTATGACTTTTGCTATTAATTTCTGAAGTTCTTTTAACGCTTTCGTAGTCAGTTTCTATACACGTAGTCTCAATATTGTTGTGAAATCACACATATCCTAAAACTGAAACCTCATAACTCCCCTCCCTGATATATGAAACCTTAACTATGTTTTGTAATTTCTCTGACGCCGCTTCTACGCAAAACAAAATTTTCGAAAGCAATGTTTAGCTGATTTTGAGAGATTAACCGTTTTAATTGATTGTAATATGCATAGCATCTAACAGATGCAGGGTGATTATAATTAAAGTTGCGATTTCAAAACGCTCTAACTTTAAAACTCCAGGTCAGAATGACTTGATATTTTACCAGAACAATCTTGAGGTAATCGAATTTTGTTTGGCGAAGGAAAAAAAGTTCCAAAATTTGTCCATAGATGACGTTATCAGTGTTTGCATTGCTATTGTGGATGTATAGCCGATACGACAATTTTATTTGCGAAAAGACAGGAAAACGTACTTATAGCGAAAACAGCGATAGTGAGAAAAAAAGCTTCGCGAAACAAACATCTTAGGAATGATTAATGCGTAAGTTGTACGATATGCTCTCCTCCTTATTTCGCTGCTAATTAGAAGCGCAAAACTGCATGTTCCACAACAGATCGTAGGGTATCTGTGCTGATGCTATGAATGTCGTGCTTGATGCTTGCCTTCGAGTCCCAAGCTGCCTACCGTAAACAACATTTTTCAGATATCCCCAAACACAAAAGTTACACGGATTTCAATCGGGAGAGCGTGGCAGCCACGCTGTTGGAAAATGGCGGCTTGTGATTCTGTCATCTTCGGAGCGATTAGCAGCAGCTTCACACGAGTAGCAATGTTCGAAGGAACGCCATATTGCATGAATATAGTGCAATCCACACATTAACATTGCTGAAGTGCCAGAAGGACGTGGTTATTCAAAAATGCTTCAATGCCGTTTCCCAGTAACTGCGTAGGAAACGGGACCCGCGGGTGTGATCTCCTCAAAGAAAGGACCGACGGCAAATGCTGCCATTATTCCGCACCACACAGTTACCTTTTCAGAGTGAAGAGGTAATGGTTATAGCAGGAACGGATTCTCAGTCGCCTATATCCTGCAATTTTGCATATTTACAAAACCTTGCAAATGGAAATGAGTTTCGTCAGACAACAGAATGTTCCAAGGCCATTCATTATCCACTTCCATCCGGGCAAAAAACTGTGCGAACGATTCATGTGTTTCCAAGTCAGCAGGATTAAATTTATCTAGCAGTTTTCAGCAGACCATATATGGTCATTGGGTAGGATTTTATGACTTTTAATGTCCGGAACTTCTGATAGTTATTAACGCATTGTCACCATTCTGATAGGAAAGCTTCAAGAGAAGAGCATGAACCTTCATCGTCAAAGTCATGATTTTTTGAAGCACTCAGGCAAAATGTTATGTGTATGCTCTACATTTTTATCTTAAATGTATCTGTCGGTACATTTTGAAACTAATTCTTTTCCTTCTCCAAAAAAAAAAAATTCCATTGGCTCACTATTATTCTAGTAAAATATGAAGTCATTCTGACAAGTAGTTAGAGAATTTTGAAATCGCAACTTTAATTATAATCACCCTGTATATCGGTTTGCTTATCTTTTTCGAAGGGCTTACATTTTCATAAAATTCAGTTGTCTTCACCGTTTACCGAACATGGTTTTTATAATGATATTTGAAAACTTTTATAGTACCCTAAAATTAAGAATCGAATCATAAAAGTTGTATTTATACGAAGTGCCATTAGTGTCTTTCCAAACGATATGGCTGTGCTGCACAGTTATCTAAACAGTAAACATGTTTTTTTTTCCCTTTTTCAGTTCGCTACCTCATTTCAAAAGAAAATTAACAAAAATACTATTTGTCATTCATGAGTTCTTTTTGTTACAGTAAGTTAGACGTAAATTCTCAACGCCTTTTAAACATCGATTATTTTTTCCAAGTCAATAATCAGTGCTGTCTTTTATTTGTTGGGTCCATACTGCATGTTAATAAAACAGTAATTTATTCCTTCAATTTCTTAAACCAACTAATTGTAAATTATAATGTTTGTTCTGATAGTGTTCTGTAATGGAGTCCAAGTTTCCAAGTTTGTCTGTATTATAAATTCAAGTAGCTTGTGTTCAGTTAGGAGCTCAAGTAAAATATCTTTTATTTAGTATTTTATTAGTATATTACGATCCGCTTCTTCCTTCTCACCATGAAATTTCTGATGAATAATGTTGAATTTCTCTTTTGCCAACATGTGAGTCATATATCAGCTAATATAAAATTCTCTCGTAGCATTTAGTTAGAGAAAAAACTCTAGAAACAGAATTTTTTTTTTTTTTTTTTTTTTTTGTTTTATAGCTTGAAATCAGTCTAGAAAAGCAATTTCAACGTCTGTTGATTTTCTGTCTCTTTTGCGCTTCTTTGAGGTATTTGCATTACTTCTTCATTAATTAAAATTCCTTGTTTAAGAAAATTGCTCACTCCTTTTTGGTAAATTACATGTTTAAGTATTATTGTTCTCTGGCTGCAGTTATCAAGAATATTGAAATTGTTTTTAACAATTTACCATTTTCTTTCAGGCTCAAGTCTTTTTGCTTGGCATTTCGACAGTTTACAAGTTAAGCGAACAACAACTTTTAAAAGACATGCCTCTTTCATGATTTATTCAAATTCCAAAATTTACTTTTCTAGCCAGCAGAAAGATTGCTCTTTGTCTGTTTAGTCGATCTGCCACTTCATGATTACAAGCATGACCAAAGCGTTTATTGTTTTTTCTTCAGTCTATAGTTGCCACTTTGTCCGTTCAAAGACTCTTAATGAATGGCAATGCTTAGAAGCATTTCATGAGCTTTTTTATAACACTACATATAATGTACTGTCGAATGTGGAAAGTTTTGAAAGTAAAAACTTTAAAAGATGGAATATAGAAATTGCACGTTTACTCCCAACACTTTTGGCGAAAGGTTGATCTAATTCTAAATGAAGTCAAATACTTCAACAATCTACAAAAATAATCATTTTATTTACAAAGCAACCTGGATTGCATCGAAGGTTCACTGCTAACAAACTACGTCGCAAACTAAAAAACTAACATTCTTCCTCAGAAGCGAAGCGCCCTCTAACGGCGATACAGAAATCATTTGGGGGATTTTTCGACAACACTGGTATTCAAGAAGGGCCCCCACTCATTTATAGTGCCTATAGAAAATTGCTTTTGCTAGCCTTAAGATAAGAAGATTCTGCCGCTCTAAAATCGACTGCGGATAAAGAACTCTGAAAGCAATGTCGCTCAGGTACAGGGACCAGAAGCTATTAAAATTTAATCACACCCGTTTTATTGAAGCACGACATACCTGAACGATTTAGCCACAGTCCACAATACGTTAAATGAATGAATTGGGAAAATCTATGAGAGGTACAAGCAGCATATTCTGGCACTGAAGAATCAATCTTTTACCAATCTGAGTTTAATAAGCGGCAGAGATGAGTTTAATGAACGGCGATTTTCTATTGATTAGCATGTATTTGTTTTGATTCCTGGAAATTTGATTATAACAAGCCACTGTGTTTATTAACCAGTAAGTTTAATAAGCAGCGGGTACTGCATAATGATTATAATGGATGCAATTTCACAGGTTGAGCTAATAATTATTAGTAATAGAAATAAAGAACTGTGTTTGTTGTTTTTATATCGCATAGCTCGTTAATAATCATATACAGATTAAACTTGAAAGTAAACTTCTCTATCTTACATTTTGTTGAATGACAGCACACTAGTGATGAAGGATAGTAATACTTTATATCAGGCAGTGATGACATATTCCTTTTACATCACTACTTTTTTTAATTAAATTTGAAAGACAAATACATTACCCATTGCTGAGTGAGAATGCATTCTTTTAACTCGATTAGGTTTTTAATTAAAATTTCATTAAACTTTCAAAAACCATAAAATAAATAAATAAGATATTGAAAAATATGGGTATGTATGCACACGTTCGGGGGGGGTAACTATCTGAATTCAAAATTTAATTACTGTAAGTGTCGTCGTATTTCTACAACTCGATGAATATATGGGGTCGCTGATGTCTCTTTAATACTCCAGCTAAGCAGAAAAAAATTCGCAATTTATTAAAAATTTTCATGACGTACAGCACAATAAATAACTAGAAATAGCTGAAGGAAAAACGCGGATATTAAGCAATTCCATCTTAGCACACCAGAAATACCATCAATTCTCAAAATTGGTATTTACAGTAAACTCTAAATCGCAATACAGCTGACTGCTAAATTCATCAATTGATTAAGAAGTAACTTCCTTTGGAACTTTGCGGTTATACTGGCTTTCAGCAGGAAATTAAAATCCTGCTCTTGCCAGTTCCTGATGTGATCCCATGTGGGGCCTGACAGAGTAGAAACCTGAAAGAAATTTTCTCTCGTGGAGGTAGAAGTGTGCTGGAGAGAAAGAGAAAAAGACGCACTTTGCTCCTGTACTGCTACATCTTGGATGGAATCCGCCAAGCAGGGGCCGGAGATAGAAACTTCGGATGACCCGTGTAGGATATCCCGAATACTAACTGTTCATTCGTCGGAGACAGTCACGTGGGAGGTCACCCTCCCAGAAACTGACCTCGATTGATGCTGCTTGAAAACCAGAAAACTGGAACTTAGAATTCTGAACTCAAGAGATGAGCGGCGAATGGGCGGAGGTTTTTGTCTTCAGCCAGGATTTCGTAGATAAGAATGTCCATGAAATTAGCGGGATTCACATTGATAATATTATTAAAAAAGTTGTTGTTTATTCTGCTGAGGTAGTCCTGAATAGTATCTATTTTCAAGTCGGAGTGGCAGTGGCGTAGCAAGTATAACTGGCGCCCGGGGCAAAATACCTTTTTGGCGCCCCCCCAAAAAACACTTTCAGTATATAATGTATAGAATATATTCCTAATAAGAAAATAATGTAAATGATAATAAAATGCTGAATCTGCCATAAAATACTCAAAAATATATTAAGAATAGTCACTACCTAACTACAATAGCCTTGGATTCGGAAATGCATCTGTGTCGGCGAAAAAAATCAGACATACGATGATCTAGAATTAGTTAAATTATTTATTTTGCATATTTACATAAGTGTTTTTAAAAAGTACAATTTTTAAATAATTAATATACATTATAGATAAAAAGATATGTGGTAACTTGCCTACTACAACTCAACTCTGCCAGTCTGGTAACCCATAGCAACCAAAAAAAAAAAAAATAATATTTATTCTATTTAATTGTTATAATTATTTAACGATCTGTCTCAAAAAATTGTACTACCATAATTGGTGAACAGTATTTATTACGAATAGCAACCTTCAATGTTGCACGAATATGGAGTTTAAATGTCAAAATTCTGAGCACCAGTAAGTTATTCAGTGTGATGAGATGCAAGTAAGACATATCACCTGTGATTTCAAGCGTTGTGCCGCATTCCGGTGAGTCAACATATTTCTGTCATAATTTCGGTGGATATATGTATCGTCTGCTGCATTTGAGCTGCCAATTTCTCCTGATTTCAAGTACCAAGAAACTGTTTCACTATATACATATTGATTATTTTTCTATACATATTATTACTGTGCATATTTGATTAGTCTAAATTGGTTGACAACGATGCTGCTTCACAATTGGAGCGAGTGGCAGTTAAGACACCACCTTTTTGTCGCCGAGACCCATCGTTAAGGTTCATTCAATTGGATGCGCAGTTTAAATTGAGTCGCATTACTGCCGACGAAACTCAATGTTATACAGCGTTCGCCGCGTTAGAATTCAGAGGTACTGCAATCAGCTCGTGATATAATTTTGAATTCACCGGCGACGGACAAATACAAATCTTTTTTTAAAAGAAATTAATTTCTGTTTATGAAGAATCAATCCGAGACAGTTAAAATCAAGCAGCTGTTGCACGATTTACAGTTGGGTGATATAAGGCCTTCTCAATTGCTGTCTAAAATTTCAGACGTAGCCGCCGGTAACCTAACGGATAACATTCTTAAAACATTATGGATGAATAGACTCCCATCTAACATGCAAACCATTTTAGCGGCCAGTAGCGAGCCACTTAAAAATCTTCCCGAAATCGCTGATAAAATTCACGAGCTGGCCATTTCAGGGCAAATAGACGCAGTGCAGGCTCCTGATCAAGGTAGTGTGGTGTTACAGGCTCAAATTGATGATTTGTCTAAACAGATAACTCAACTAGTAGCCATCCAAGCTGAACCTTTACAGCGCAACTGCTACAAATCACGTGGTCGATTTACACGTCATAGCCCACTGAGGAAACGTTATGAAAGCCCTCCTCCGGGTATTTGTTTTTTATCACCACATATTTAGAAACAAGGCAAACAAATGCCACCCACCGTGTGTCGTTATAACGACCAGGGAAACGAGAAGGGCCGTTGCTCGAAGTCGTGAATCACAACGGATGGAATTTTGCACGCCTTTTCGTCATCGAAAAGAATTCGGGCTTAAGGTTTCTTGTAGACACCGGGGCTGATGTTTCTGTCCTTCCACCACATTTTCATGAACAAAAGCGCCTTACCAAGTTACAACTTTATGTAGCAAATGGAACTCCTATTCAAATGTTTGATGAACGCCTAATATCTGTTGATTTAGGATTGCCGTGCAATTCAAATGGCCGTTCATTATTGCTACTGTCCTATTATTGGCGCTGACTTTTACAAAAATTTTCTTTGCTTGTCGATCTTAAGAATCGCCGTTTGATAGATTCCACAACCAACTTAACTTATCCGGGAGTAATTCTCAATAGTCAAGATTTGAGCATTAAACTGATTTCGAGTAACTCCCCATGGCATCAACTTCTCAGAGAATTCCCTACAATCACGCCCCCCAGTTATGGGTATTTCCGAACCCAAGCACATTATATTGAAATTAACGGACCTCCAATTGCCGCTAAACCAAGACGCTTACCTCCGGACAAGCTTAAAGCCGCCAAAGAAGAATTTCAATATATGATGGAACAGGGAATTTGCCGTCCTTTAAAAAAGTTCATGAGCCAGTCCGCTCCATCTAGTTCGGAAAAGAAATGGTAAGTGGCGATTATTGCCGGTTAAATGCAGCAACAATTTCTGATCGTTACCCAGTCCCGCATACTCAAGACTGTATGCAAGTTTTAGACGGAAAAGCTATTTTTACAACCCTTGATCTTGAGCGGACGTATCACCAAGTGCCCGTTAACCTAGCTGATATTCCCAGCTGTTAACCCGTTAACCCAGCTGAAACTGGGGTTATTACGCCTTTTGGACTATTTGAGTTTCCGGTCATGACTTTCGGCTTATGCAATGCTGCTCAAACGTTACAATGCTTCATGAATCAGGTGTTAATCGGTCTCGACTTTCGTGTACCTTATTTTGATGAAGTCTTAATCGCCTCATCTTCAGAGCAAGAACACCTATCACATTTGAGAACAGTTTTTGAACGTTTTCAAAGATACGGCGTCAGTCTTAATCCTTCCAAATGCGTTTCTGGCCAACCAAAATGCGTTTTTGGCCAACCAAGATTATCCTTTCTTGGTCATGAAATTTCCGCTAATTGCGTTCGACTCCTTCCAGAGTTACCGCTATCCGCGATATGCCCGAAACATCTACAGTGAAGGATTTAAAGATTTCTTGCTATGCTCAATTTTTATCGACGTTTCTGACCTCATGCAGCAAACCATACAAGCACTTCTAAATTCTTTTTTGGTTGGAAGCAAGAAAAACGATAAACGTGTTATAACCTGGACCACAGAATCTCGCGAAGCGTTCCAAAAATGTAAAAATGATTTAATTTCGGCAACAAATTTGCAGTATCCTTCCGCATCTAAACCATTATCATTCTACGTTTATAAGGTATTTCTCCCGCTTTCCTAGCGTGCCTTCGTGGTGTAGTGGTTCTGCACGCTGGGCCGGTACGCCAGAGGTACGCGGTTCGATTCCCGGCGAAGGCGGTTGCTAATTTTTCAATCTCTCTTGCTTCCAAAAATCCTAATGTCTCTACAGTGGCGCCCAAACTAAAAGGGGTGTTGGATGAGGATTCTCCACACCCAGGATTTGGCGATTGGGTCTCCTAAAAACCCCAGTCGCCCTTTAAAAAGGGGGTGTATAAGGTTTTTCTCCCGCTTTTGTAGCCTGTCTTCGTGGTGTAGTGGTTCTGAACGCTGGGCCGGTACTCCAGAGGTCTGCGGTTCGATTCCCGGCGAAGGCGTTGCATATTTTTCATCTCTTCTGCTTTCAAAAAATAACCTAATGTCTCTACACGTTGACGCATCAACAACAGGTATAGGAGCAGTTTTACAATAGAAAGATCAAGAATTATGGAGACTTATATTTTTTCTAAAAACCTCTCACCAGCACAAACCAGATGCAGCAGTTACGATCGCGAATTATTAGGAATTTATGAAGCTTCCAAATATTTTCGACATATGCTAGAGAGACGCGTTTTAATGATCTTCACAGATCACAAACCCTTAACCTATGCTTTTCAACAGGATAAAACTTTTCTCGTCAAATGAGACACCTAGACTTCATAGGGCAGTTTTCAACAGCTATCCGTTATGTTGAGGGTTCGCAGAATATTGTTGCAGACACCTTGTCTCGTATTGATGAACTAGCCGTTCCTTTGCCAATAAAGTTTGCTGCCCTTGCGGATGAACAGCACCGGGATTCAGAACTACAAACCTTCTTGAAAAGCAAACCTTCCACCAATCTCAAGTTGCAGCCTATGCAGCTGTCACCTGGAAAATCACTTTATTGTAATGTAAACATTACAATAAAGTGATTTTTGTAATTTTTCGGATTTCGCCATGCCATTTTTAGTCAATTACATCGTCTGTCACATCCTGGCATCAAGGCTTCGAGGAAACTGATACAGCAACGTTTCGTATGGCCTAGCATGCAGAAGGACATAGCCAAATGGACACGTTCGTGCTTGGAGTGCCAAAGATCTAAAATTTTTCAGACAGACCACCAGCCAACTTAAAAATTTTAATTTGCCCTCATCTCGCTTCAATCACGTGCACCTCGACTTGGTCGGGCACTTATATTTATTAATAATAATATAATACATGAATACAATTTATTACTATGTATACATTTTTCTTATCTTGGATAAAGCAAATTTATTATTTACTTCATCAAAGTGGACCCTTTCAAATTTTTCTCTTTCCACACTAAAAAATGCTAGATGACTTAGGGGATCTTGTCTCATCGTTGATTGTAATTATGTGAAAATTTATTTTAATTTGCTGAACGAGCGTTCATAGTTAGCATTTTGATAATGAAATAGTAAGTAGTATTTGAAGTGCGACTCTTAGGTTTGGAAAAACATTTTCTCTGTAGATCTGTAGTGAAGTTTTAGGTTCCGTTTCTTTTCTACTGCTGAGTAACGTCATGCAGTCACATTCACTGCTCACAACAATTAAGGGATATTGTGGGTTCGGTATGAAATAACCATATAATCGACAACCTTTTTGAACAAAAGGAAATAGAAGAGATTATAAAGGAAAAATATAACGTTTATAAAGATGGGAATATGCAAATTTTGTCTGTGACGTCGAAAACTATGCGTTTTAGATAAGGAGTAAGGAGCGACCTGCAGTATTCCTTTTGTAATAAGAGATTAAAAACAATTGACATGCGATGAATGCTTCGTAGCAGTGAATATACGATGTCTCAGCAACATGACTTGTAGTTGAATGGGTAGCCAGGAAGGCCATCAGTCGTTTACAGGTGAGTCAAACGCAATCCATTGTAGCGGAAGCGTTAGCATTTTCCCAAAATGTCATCTCCAGATTATGGAATCGGATTTTGGAAACTGGATATGTTTGAGAAATTCGGGACAAGGTCGTGTTATCGTTTTAAAATAACAAGCGGGAGATATACGTTCATTTCGTTTAAAAAATAAAAATATATCTCTACTTTGGAGAAATAAAGTGGTCAGGGAGAACGTTTTGGTTGATGTACTGCAAATATTTTATTAGACATTTTATCAGACAAACTAAGAAAAAAAATAATTAATTATATTACAATAGTTATTAATTTTAAATATAGTTTCCAGAAATCGATCTAAATGAAAACTGAAATTTTCCGGAAAATCTTGTTTGGAGACCATTTGACGCCCCTCTACGAGCGGCGCTCGGGGCATCATGTACCCCCTTGCCCCCCCCCCTCGCTACGTCACTGCGGAGTGGAGGGTCTTATTCCGAACATAGTAAGGAGCTTTTGTGATGATTCTTAGCACCTTATTTTGAAGCACTTGGAGTTTGCTAATTTCGTTTGCTTTGTAGTTTGCCCAGGCTGGGGAAGCATACGTGAGAATGGGTCGGATTACAGTTAAGTAACTTCGTAGTTTCTGGATCCTTATATATATACTATAACGAAGGTCTCGGGTAGCCTCTAAAAGACTCGGTATTAGGGCTTCGAAAATATACTTTCCCGAATCTTACAGAAAGTTGCCAGCTTAGTATGCCGTTAATGTGGCGACAAAAGTTGTCCTCAAGACTTATCCAACACAATTACCCCATATCGTATTCTCCTTGAACTATTTTTACAATTTAAGTTATGTTGCACTTAAAATCAAAAGATCTACAATTCTGTATAAGAAATAAGTACTTAAATACCATAAATAAATACGGTTACAAATTTGATTAAACACAAAAATACTCGACAATAATCATCTTGAAAGCAACAAATGAATAAATCTTCCTGAAAGCAACAACAAAATTAATAAGTAATAATGCATGACACTATACAATACAATAAAAAAGGATTTAAATGTTTACAAATACTTTCTATAATTCAGATTCTTTATTAATTGTAGGGATAAGCCAATAGATTCCATTGAAATGGCATTTAATCAAATTCTATCATGTGCATCATAATTTTTTTCTTCAAAAAGAAGAATATCTATGTCTGTTGTAGTAGCATGATGTAGTCTGATAAACAATTTGATCAATCCGTGAAGAAATTCACTCAGAGAGGCCATCAATTAACCACACTAATGGAATTTATTCCAAGGATAGGTGGCAAATCCAGACAAAGATTGATGATTGTTCGTACTTCTTCGAGATCATATGATATGAAGAGGAAAGCATCTTGTACATAACTTGAAGGAGTCGTGATTAATTATCATGCTTATTTTCATGCAAAAATCCATGTACTTTTGCCATAAATTTTAGCTTTTGAACTCAATTAAATGAATTTCACACACATAAAACTTATTTTCGAAATATTGGATTATTTATGAAAGTTTGTGCTCAGCATTACGAGATAAAGTTTGTTTTACTTTCTACTCAGGTAAACATTTGTTATAACAAAAGGGCTTCGATTCAGGGCCATCGATGGCTATTTTTAAAAGCATTTCAGCTAAACATTCAGCTCCTTCATTTCCATAAAAGCCGTGATGACTACGCATAGCAAAACACATGTCAATCCTTTTGTCTGTAAGTGAACTGACAACTAAAAACATTTCGATTACCAGTTTGTCTCTGTTCGTAATACAGCTCAAAACTAAAAGAGAATCAAACAAAATAAGGCAACTCATTTTAACGTACATGTTATATTATAGCGTATTGTATAGTACTTACAAGTTCTGAAAGGCATGCTGAGCATCTCGGTCAAAGTAAGCTCTTTGACGGACACAGTGCCTGCACTTAAAATTTCTTAACCAGCCGTTACTTGATGAACAACCAAGCTCCTGAGCTAAGATCTTAGCTTTTTCACAAAGAATCGGACCCGAAAGTGGGTTTCTAGTAGGAGGTTGCTGCGAAAACCACTTGAAAATTACATCTTCTAAATTTGTGTTTGTTGCTACCTTCATTGATTTTCTTGAAGAACTTCAATCTTCGTTTTCAAGCAGTGACACGAAGTTTAAAAGTGTAGGTTCGCTCCTTTTAATGTCTGAAATCGTTGACTGTCCAACACGAAGTTTCCGTCTTAATTTTTTTTCTTAAATTCTGAAAGCGATTCGGATAATTGGAGTTGCACTGTATTTGAAGTCTCATTTTCTTTGATTCAGTCGACCGCAAAAATAGTTGCTGAATACTGTTTGAAAATTCGTGCATTTATATTGAACATGGCGCTAAAAACAGAAAACTTCGCATTGGTTTCAAAAGCACCAAAGATGCCAGATCCAAACTTATTATTTACTTTTAATAAACGTCATACTCTATCATCTGCAAAATAAACTTTATGAAAAATGTTTTCAGCATTCTCTTCATAATCACAGAAATTTATGGCCTCTAAATCACCTGGATGAAAAAGATCACAGAAGGATAATTTCCATTCATGACACCAGAGAATCTTTATTTAGAATGTTAGGAAGCTTGAACACCTTTTACTTTATAATAATTTCTTCCTTTCATCGCTCTCCAAGAATTCCATGCGATTTATAAAATCGAATTCCCACTTCACTGTACGTTATTTGAGACTATCAGAATATTCAAGATCCCTAAATGCATCGTAGGAATAACTGTGCGAACCATCCAGTAGTCGAAGTCATATTTAAATATTTCGATATTACTGTAATAATTCCGTTTACGTAGCATACATTTAAAGTTATTTTTTAAGATTTTTAAAATAATAATTCATTTATAAAATTTTCAAAAATAAAAACTCATAAAATGCATCAAATATGAGAAAGAAATTTTCGTAGAAATATTTTGCGACTATCTAGGATTATTACAATTTTATACCCCCCACACACATTTAGAATACCTTCAATTTATAACAATGTAAAAATATATCAATTTTTACATTGTTAAATGTAAAAATTGTTAAAATTCTGTTAGAAATTATTTTATTGCTTTTGATTTCATGTTTTTTAAAACCTAATCCCTATCTTAAAGAAGCTGAAAAATTGCTTTTAAATCTTACTTGGCTAGGAATCATAAAGCTATCTTAAATTACCTTTTTCGTAAGAACAAAATTTTAGTTACAATGCAACGAAACCTTGTAGAGCTATTTACATAATATAAACTCCTAAATACAATACGTTACATATGCTAAAGACATACATTACGGTGATCAGGTCCAGAATAAAGGATTTAATACGTAGACTTTAATCGCTGAGGAACATCGATCTTTTGAAAATTAAACATGGTACCCAAATTTTAAATGCTGTCAAAAATGTCCTCATGTAGCAACATCAGTACATTTTGTGAAACATGTACTTGAAGTGAAAGCGGAAGTATCAGGTGCGTTGACAGCATGCTCTGATGAAAAAGTGCGCCAACTGATAAAACAGGACTTGACAGCTAACGTCAGTCGTTTCTTGAATACACAACTCGTTAATAACAATGTAGGAATGACTTATTCAGAGCAACTTCTTGCTCTAGGAAAATATGATTTTTCTTGCCTTGGTATTTTCTGAAAGTACGCGTTACGAAGACATCCTCAAACGGAAACTAATGAAAATTAAAATAGTGTTTAATTTCTATAGTATATCTGTTTTCTCTGGCACACAGCGCGAAACCTCTTTTCATGGCAAATGTTTTTTCCCCTTCAACTTATGTGATATAACGCCTGCTTGAAAGGGAGAAATCAGCTTTCTATGTCACTTCTCCCTGGGTTTCTGTGCCGTAATTGTTATTATAATTTTTTGTAAATGTTTTTGTAAACAACATTCTTGACATGTTTAGAAGTAACCTGGAATCAAAATTCGGTTTATACCTATTGTTACATTTAGAAGATGCATGAGTAAGATATTTTTCTTTGTATAAGTAAGAAATTTCTAGTCCAGTTACATTAAGATTATAAAATATATATAACTGCTAATGAACTTCTGAATATCTTACATTTAAAATAAACTTTAATTGAAACTAATTTTAGTGTTTCGATTAGCAAATTTTGTATTGTAGGATTTTTTATGTTATTTAACCAGTTATTGTGATTTGAATCTTTGTTTTAACGTCTTTTTCTCTGTAGTCACGTTTAGTCTTCGAACTGAGATTAAAGTATAGTCACTGTAGGACTTGGTAGTCTAAGCGCAGTAATATTTTAGAGCATAAGATATCCATAGTAGAACCACCTGCCATACTATTTTGACTTTTTCTCATAATAATAAAGCTACTTTTTGAGCAACCTTCATATTAACGATAAGTATTGTGAGTAAGTTACTATATCTGTAACTTAGTTGTAATTTTTCTGACGATTATGTTTAAAGAATGGATAGTTAAAAGATTCAGTCGAACAACCGATTTTCATAGAAGTTATCATTCTGAAATTTAATCAATGCACATTCAATGCATGATGCACAGTTGTTGAAAACAAAGTCGAATAATGATTTAATTTACCATCTTCTTTACCTACTTCTTAAGGCGAAAACGAAAGCCGTGAAAGTAACAACTTTTTAGTTCATTGATAGAATTAATTTTTTCTCTAAGTTTGCTGCATCCAGTAAGCTTCTTTATTTGCTTGTGAATTAAATGTAACAAAATGAAATAATATTATTATCTGCCTTTGTAAAGAAAATACATCATTGTGGCTTATTTAAAAGGCCATGCAAAATTTAACTGATTAAAAAACAGAATCTATACAGAAGATTATCCTTTTTATAAATGCTTTTTGTTCTTTTATTTTATCTGAATGACGAAATTTTGCACTGTTTTCTAAGGAAAGTCTAATTAATGCATAGAAAAATAAAGAAAATTTCAGCCTCTCTCCTTACAAAAGCCATGTTTACCTTTTCTTGTAAGTGAATAGCTGTGGGTTATTTTTGTTTTTCTTTATTCTTTGAGAGCAAAAAAAAAAAAAAAAAAAAAACTTAAACAAATCAGACTCTTCCCTAAAGCGAAACAAAACCGAGTAAAGGAAAAAGTATGAGTAGTTTTATGTTTATACTGTTGAAAGCTAGCAGATGACTGATGATGTCGTGTCGTTTTTGTGCCGGCAGCATACTTAAGCCGATATCTTTGGTCACAGTTTTGCATTGCCACTCTTGTCCTTGAATTGGACAATGCATAATTATGGAATTTTCCTCATGAGAGTCATTTCTTTGCTTATGTGTGCTCATATCGTTTATATAACTGTGGTAGTTTAGTATGTGTCGAGCTTATGCAGATATCTGCCTCCTTAAATAATCAACAAATAATTTCAGAATGTAAAATCCGTAAAACACTTTTTTGAGGTTATACACATTTTAATTTTTAATTTATATTGTCTAATGATTTATCATAAAGTAAAACTCCAAGCATTTTAATGACATTACCCAATTTTGAAGAATTTCTCAATTTAACTCTTATTTTTCAGTACTTAAGTATATTTAAAAATATCTCAAATTCATATACATTGAATTACTTAACTTATTTATAATACGTTTAGTTGAGATAAAAATTGCTAACAATGACAAACTTAATTCTTGAAGATTTTTCAAATGTTGAAATTAATTTTTGAACTAGTGACAGGTTTACAAATTCACATTTTCTTCCAAAGACTTTAGGAAATGCTCACCTGATCAAAGGTAAAACTGCCCTAGATGAAATATTGAAAGTTAAATTGGAATCACTGTTTTCTAAGGAGGTAACTGAATAGCAGTATTAATAACTTCATTTCTAATTTTTTTGCTGCTAAATATCCGATGACCTTATTAACTGCTCACAGCAGTACATGCACTTGCGAATTGAGTTGATAAATCGTCGAAATTTGAATCAAGTTATAACTACATGTTTTCTTCCTCATTTTATTATCAGCAAATTTATATGTTTCTAGAGCGACTGAGCGATTTGAAAATATCGAAATGATAGGAAACATATAACATTTTATGTTAATTAACCTAGTTATTTTATAATTTTGGCTTTATTACTTCTACCTTCGACAACTCCCTCCTGAATTGAAATTAGATAATGCATACGCGTGCACAGTATTTGAGTTTAAGAGAGAGTATTTGAGAATTTTGCCTGCTTGCTTTATTTACGTCTCTTCGCTATTTGAATCAATGGTCTTTAGTTTCGGCAAGTCGCATTTACTTCGAGAATATTTGACCCCTAAGTATTCCAAAGCATACTTAGTCGTATGCTAATTTGTATTTCACATTTTGACTTGAATGTTTGTTCTAGATCTCTCGCAACTTGCAGAGCTATTTTTTTATTATAATAGTTTTGTTTAATCGTCTGACTGACATGTTAATAAACATGTTGGCTAGCAATCTTCACTGAAGTTTGTGTTTTCTGCAGTTTGAGGATAAGACGGGACGCTGTGTCATGTCTTGTCTTTATGGTTCAAAGGAAGATCATTTAAAATGATGCGGAATTGTACAAATTCATAAGTAAAAACTTTAAATTTAGCGAAAAGAAACTAAGTGTTCATGTTTCTTTAAATGATAAACTTGGAAAATTCCAAGCTTGTTAGTCGTATTATCGCCATAAATCTTGTCGATAAACTTAAGAAGTCTGCATATTTCTGCTGTTCGTTTATATTCGCTTTACTGATATGTCATTTTCTGCTACCATATATTACAAAACAATATTCCAATTTTTGAGATATTTTACGTAAGAGAAACTTTTATTGTTATTTTTTTATGAACAAATTCACAATTTTGATTAAAAGACTTCGTGTTGACGTCTTTTTTTAGAAGATTTCGTGATTAAATCCGAACAGTAAAAGCAAACTGCAAGTTCATATTTTCGTACTTTGTGATAAGAATTTCATGTTTCTCTTGGCTTTAAAAGATTTCTGCTTTCAATCCTACCTGCTTATAACTGGTAGAAATTCCAAATCTTGTTTGTACGAATTGATTCAAAATGTATCAAGCTCCTATTGGTTTCGTTCTTCGAGAAACTCACCTTTCACCGCGAAGAAGATATTAAATAAATAACAAAAAGAAGAAATATTAAATAAGAAAAAGTCTCACGAATCTTCGGCTGACCAGAACGAAAGTGAGATTTCGCGTCTGTCTGTCGTGACGATAATGACCTGATAAGGTGCACGGGGGGACTGCTAACTTCACCTACCGCCCACACAGCAATTGCCTCACCTTCTCATTCTTCGGTTTTTCGTTCCCTCTGTTCAGGAAATTTCGGATGGGTTCCCGCTGAGAGGATGTCATTTAATCTTGAAACAGTTTTTCAGAAATGCCAGCTTTTTTCCGAGTAAAATGTTAGAAAGAGAACTTTGGAGATCTTCTGAAATAACAACTTAAAGGAAAGTAACGCACGTGTTAGGTAGATAGATCTACATAGCATTTGTTCTTAGTTTTGGCTTCCAGTACCACTTTAGTGAGGGTTTTTAATTTACACTTAGGTTTTCAATAGTAGTAAAATATTATGCATTAAGCTGAAGATGTTTCAAATTGCTCTATACGTATTCAGTACTTCTATACTGAATATTATTTGTTTGCCAGTATTTCTTAGCTTTTTTTCGAATACTTGCAATTCGATACATTACATGTACTGTTATATTCAAAATGTTCCTGGATAAGGCGTATCTATTCGCCTCTGAAATGATATCATCGGTACTTGCCATAAGCTCCTTAAATTATGAACATTGATAAGACTCTCTTTGGTTATCTGTAATTTTACTGTAGCGTAGCGAAAGAATACGCTACGCTACAGTCCGTCTGTTTTCAAGAAGTTCAAACTCTAAGCTATGTTTATCAATAAGGCAGCGTTGAACGTCTTAAAAACGTGGCCTCCATAGCAGCATTTTGCCGAGAGAAAACAACGAAGTCAGTGAATGAGACATCTAGTGGATAAAATATTTGTTACATACCACGGATCTGTTTCTGATCAAAGGAAACCAAATCTCATTGCTAAGATGCACATTGCTGAAAAGGCACCCTCAAACTGATTAGTCAAAACATTCTTAAATGTTGTCTTCACAGTTGATTAGATCTCTGTTTAAGACCTCTGTATACGATTAAGACGCTGTAAGTGGTTAATACCTATGTATACTGGTAATTCGACATAAGTTTGAACTGAGGTGAACGGTATGGCTGCGTGGATGTTTCCTCAGGCAGATAGCCTTCACGAGCTTTGTTATACACAAATTGCCTTTAATTTCTTTTGTACTGCCATCTCGTATGATATCATTTAGTATATGTTTCTATAGAAAGAATGCCGATACCCTCCAAAAAGGCTCTTCCACACAACTACGCTCGGAACGTAGCTGACGGAAGCGCATTTAAGTTAAAAGAGAAGCAGCGTCCAAACGAGTACTCTTGCGAAGAGTGCGTTTAACCAATATAATTATTTGGCTCAAAAAATATCACGTGACGCTTTAATACAGCGTTGTTCCCTTGGTCCGCAGAGCTGTCATCCTGTTACTTCGCTGTGTTTCTATATTTTTGCTGCAAGATATCAGAATCAGAGGATTTTTTTTTGATAGTTGAAACTTTACTATTAAGTACAATCATTAAACAGAGGCAAAAACGGTTGAGAATGGATCCGAAGAGACTCATTTAGAGCGACCTGGAGATTTTTGAGATTTAGAGCGACCAAGGAGATTTTTTTCTTTACTGCCTCGTTTGCGAAATGAATATACTGAATTATTTTGTAATTACTTCAGGATGAATATGGATCAGTTTGACAGACCTTGCAGATTCCATATTGTATGAAAATTAAGGTTTATAAAATTAGATTGGAATACAGTACATATCGATAATTAAATTACTTGAAATATCATCCACCATATAATAAAATCAACTTCATATTTTTTAATCTCCCACCCTGCCTTGTGTGATACTTCTTTGGCAATATGAAGCAACTCAAATGATGGGACACAGAAAAAACTTTATTTAGCACTCAAATGGCGACATACAAAACAAAAAGAAAAAAAAATTCTAACATTTTAAAAATAATTTACATTCTTTGTGCGAGCACTCGAGTCTGGTTTCAAATATTGCTATTCACAAATACCTTAAGGTTCATCTATTTAAATTATTTAAACTACAAGATTTTAATACTGTTTAAAGCTGTTACACTTGGTTTGCTTGTTTATGTGTGGTATGGAAGTACGTGTAAAGGGATCTGTGTAATAAGTAAAGCTTTCTATAATTTAATTATTTCTATATATACACAGATAATCTTTTAATTCTATACATAAATAAATTAGAAGAAAAGATTCATTCAACAAAATTTCTAAACATATACTGTTTTTAAATAATTTTAGCATAATGTGATGTAACCTCAAATGCTGTCGAAACACGTGTATGTGCCTGTAAATGAAAAAAAAAAAAAAAAAAAGGAAAAGCCCTTTTGAGCCTAATATAAAATCTGAAAGTTTTTCAGATTTTTTTCTTTTCTTTTTCTTTTTTTTTTTTTTTTAAATTTATAATAAGGTTCAAACTTTGAACAGTTTATATAAAATTATGTGCAATGAGATAAAAATAAAGAAATAATTGATACAAGAGATGCAGATGTATCATTACATAAGGGGTTAATGGTTTCTATTTGCAGTGCACATTTTTAAACTAAATTTAAAAACAATAACAATAAGATAAAATGAGAAATGAAAACAACAATAATAATAGGTAAAATAAGAATATAATGATACATTATTAAATATAAGAAACACGTTTCAAAATGAAGAAAAGCTAACTTTGACTTGCAGTGGTTACGGATGAGGTTAACTCGAAACATTTCCGTTGACAATCCAGTAGGCTGACCATTCAGCTATCCGTGATAGCCGTTTTCAAGAGAAATAAAAGTAAGAAGTAGAAGTTACTGTAAAGGTAGTTTAATTAATATTAAATAAATGATTGCTATATGACCCAAGTTGTAACTGTCCTCGAAAGTTTCGTAACATAATTTTGCTGAATAATACTCTTCCACAGTGTGACGTCGTGGATGCTTCAGTGGGAACCGAATCAACACTGGTATTGGTGATGCATCACTTTAATTACAGCACATACCACAGATACAACATTTAATTAATACATTTAGAAAACTTGAGTACATATCCGAGTTGGTGACACGATCAGAGACGTTAACGAAGATAGCACTCGTCATCACTGGACAAATTTAGTCTCCACACCTCAGCTCGCTGGCGGAGCTTCCCAAACTCTCTCTGACAGGCGTCTCACAGAAATCTCATCTCTTACGCATGCGTATTAGTCAGTTAAGTCGTTGCCATTCACAGTTCTTTAAATAAGGTGTTAAAATGAATTATAGTACTCGTAGTGTGAGGAGTTTGCTAACGATGTTCTCTCTAGTCAAGAGCATCATAGGTCTTTCTAGTAGAGTTCAGGAGCGTTCTTTACAGACTAACTCCTTCCGCCTCCAGATTTTGTTTTCCTCGGACACAGAGGAAACAAAACTTTTTTTAAGTTCCTACGGGATAAAATACAAGTTCAGGCAGGCGTTCATTACAAACAAACACCTTCCGCCTCCAGTTTTTGTTTCTCCGGACACAGGAGAAGTAAACCTTCACAGTTCACAGTTTATGGTTTCAATAGATTGTTTAACATTTTACCAGTTAATTTTAAACCACACTGTTACAAAGGTTCTCCACTCTCATAACCAGGCCATCATAAAAAAATACATATACAATATATGAAAAACCAACACAGAAATTTTGTCTTTATGAATATATGAAGCTAACAATTTACTATATAGTATGAATTTTAAAAAAATACAACATACATAATCAAATAACAAGACAACTTAAAAGAAATGATAACTAATGTATTTAACTGGCATGTACAGAGTTTCTACTTAAGCAGTCTACATTTAAGTTGTCACTTCTTTTTTTATGATGTATCGTAAAATTATAAGATTGCAAGGCTAAGGCCCAGAGTAATAATCGACCATTTCTACCTGCATTATTTTTTAGCCATACTAGGGGATTATGGTCCGTTTGAATGGAAAATTTAGTCTGCCCATCTATATACACTTTCAATTTTTTTATTCCATACAGAATTGCGGCACACTCTTTTTCAGTGCTGGAATACTTCCGCTCACTATCAGTAAATTTTTTACTGAGATACAATATGGGATGTTCTTTTCCTTTATCATCCTTCTGGGCTAAAACAACACCATATCCTTGATCTGATGCGTCTGTCTGTAGTATAAATGGTTTAGAAAAATCGGGTGCATGTAGCACAGGCCTACTAGATAGATTTTCTTTTAACGATTTGAATGATTCATTACATTCATCATTCCAAACAATTTTACCCTTTTTGTTATTCCCTTTTAATAAATCTGTCAAAGGTGCGGCTATAGCAGAAAACATGGGTATATATTGTCTGTAGTATCCAGCTAACCCTAAGAAAGCTCTAATCTCAGTTTTAGTTATGGGAACAGGAAAATTTTGAACCGCTTCGATTTTTAGTTTTGCTGGAGAACGTTTTCCTCAACCTACTGAGATATTGCACTTCTTCTTGTGCAAACTTGCACTTAGAGGGTTTAATAGTTAAATTGGCTTTTCTTATTCTTTCTAAAATTTCATGTAAATGTTGTAAATGTTCCTCCCACGTTTCAGAAAAAATAGCAATATCATCTAAATAAGGGGTCGCATATTTATCACATCCGCACAATATTTCGCTCATCATTTTACTAAAATAATAAGGAGCATTTTTAAGCCCAAATGGCATGCGCAAAGGCCTATATACGCCAAAATTTATAGCAAATGCAGCAATTTTCTGAGCCCTAGGGGTCAGCGGAATTTGCCAATAACCTTTAGTTAAGTCTATCAAGGTAATAAATTTGGCTGCTGCAACAGTTTCAACACGTTGCTCTATGTTGGGGATCGGATAGAACTCAGTACGCGTTATTTCGTTTAACTTTCTGTAATCAATACACGGCCTAGGATCCCTACCTGGTGCTTCAACAATTATCATGGGTGAAGTATACTCACAGGGTCCTGGTTCAATAATCTTGTATTTTAACATTTTTTCAATCTCGACTTTAAGAATTTCGTTCTGTCGATTTGTCATTCTATAAGGCTTATGCTGTACGCGTTTGTCACTGATTAGTTCGATATCATGTTGGACTAAATTTGTTTTCCCTGGAATATTCGAAAATATAGCAGAAAACTTTACCAGCAACTTTCCCAACTGCAGGATTTGTTCATCACTAAGTCTTTCTTTAAGATTATCTTTTGCTATTATTTCATTAAAATCAAACACATTGGGGTCGGTTAACATATAAGGAAAATCCTCCTCTAATTCCGAGGGTTCAATAATCTCCTCGTTGTCAAGGAGCACCATATTCAAACGTTCAGGTCTCTTATGATAAGGTTTTAACATATTGATATGATACTCTTTATTCCCTTCCTGATTCCCTTCAAAACTAACCACATAGTTTGTTTCTGATAATCTTTTCTCTATTTTCCCCGGCCCTTTCCATTGAGGAGCGAGTTTATGGGGTTGGTTCAATGCTAATACTAATACAGAATCTCCCGGCTGGAATTCCCTTTTCACGGCATTTTTGTCATACCATTTCTTCCTTTTGTCTCTCACCTCTTCCATTTTCTCTGTAGCTAATTCTCTACATTTCTTTAGCCTATTGATTAATTCGAAAACATATTCTATTACGGTATCTTCTTTTTCCTGAGGATCTAACCATTTCTCATACAATAATGCGACAGGTGTTCTGAGGTTGGTTCCGTACACTAATTCAGCTGGACTAAATCCTGTACTATCATGCGTTACTGTCCGCAGAGCAAAGAGAGCGACAGGTAATTGTACTTCCCAATTCGGGGCAGCTTCAATACATAATACCTTTAAGACCCTTTTTATTGACCTATGGAACCGTTCTACAGGATTGCTCTGGGGGTGGTAAACCGAACCTCTGGAAATTTTTATACCAAACCGCTTCAAAAATTCAACGGTTAAGCGACTCATGAAAGATTTTCCTTGATCAGTTTGAACCTCCCTTGGAAAACCCATCCGACTAAATACCTGCAAGAGTGCACTTACAACAGATTTCGACGTTATATCTGGTACCGGGACGGCGTCAGGATATTTAGATGCTAAGCACATAACTGTAATAAGATATTTATTACCTTCAGTAGATGTAGGCATAGGCCAGCAAGCATCTACATTGACCTTACTAAAGACTTCCGATATCACAGGAACTATTACCAACGGTGCTTTCTTTATGTCACTTGCTTTTCCTACTCGTTGACACGAGTCACATGTTTTAACGAATTCCTCAATGTCTTTATAACAATTTGGCCAGAAAAAATGTCTTAGTAACCGGTCTTTTGTTTTCTGAACTCCTAAGTGACCTGAAGTTCCTTCATGACAAATTGCTTTAATTTGCTCTCTGAGGTTTTCTGGAACAACAATTAAATGTTCTTCTCCTCCTAACTTATTTACCTTCTTTTTTACTAAAACCCCATTTTCAATCCTATAACTTGTTTTACTTCCGCTTTTTACTAGTTCTAATAAAGGCGCAAGTTCTTTACTTTTTTGTTGTTCATCAATAAAAGTACTTGAGTCTATTTGAATCGCAGGACTTGTGGGGACACAAAGGTCGACAGGAGGTAATATCTTTCTGTTTTCAGACCTCTCATGAGCATCGTCCTCCTCTTCCAATTCTAACTCATTCTGCTCAGAATTTTGATTCGTCTCACATAAATTTTCCGCTTTCTTAAATTGTCGTGCTTGAGATCGAGTAACGACCGCATTAACATTACCGACATACGACGAATAATTTTTCTCAGTTCCTCTGAGAAGAGCCGCTGTCTAGTTGCCTAATATATATCGTCCTTGGTCTAAGTGGTCTCTTATAACAGCTGCTTTAGTGGTTACTGTACCCAAATCGCATTCAATATCTACTTCAGCAACAGGTAAACAAGTCATATGATCATTCAAAAAATGTCGAACCCACACGTGTTCTCCCTTCATTCGATCTATGTCTACATATTTCTGACAAATAATATCTACCGTTGCTCCCGTATCTCTTAGAATAGGTACTTCAAAACCATTTACTCTTCCATTTAATGTATAGGGATCTAACAGATTCTTCTCTGATCTCCCGCTTATCCGATACAAATCTACCTTTTGAATTTTTAATTTAGGGCACTGAGGACGTAAATGGTCAAAAGATCCACATTCATAGCACTGGAGTCTTTTTCTCCTATCAAAATTCAAGTCCGACTTTTTTCCAACATTTCGTGCGTCATCATTTTTTTTTAATTGTGTGCCTTGAGAGTTTTTTCTATTTTTGAAAACGTTACCAGTGGACTGAAAAACACCCATTTGTCTACCTGATATTTTCGTTTTCAGTTCACCCAATTTCGTTTTCCCAACCATCGTCTTTTTCGCATCTTCAAATTCCTCTATTTTACCCACCAACTGTTTTGGTGAAGTGATCGTGGCCCATTCATCTATAAAATGTTCCTTAAACTCATTAGGCGTACGCCTTTTAATCTGATCTACCAACATTAAATCCTTGAGTTGCTCAAATGTTTCGATTTTTAATCCCATGAGCCACCCATCTAAAAATTTTTTAATTTGATGATAAAAATCGTACCACGTAGAATCCGGATTTTTTTTAGTCTTAACAAGAAGTTGCCGAAACTTCTCCGCACTTAACTTAAATCTTTTAAGTAGTAATTCTTTAATATGTTGGTAATCTCTAGCCTGTTCTTCAGGCTCCCTAGCAATTATATTATTTACCTCAACCGGAAGGACACCAATGAGATATGTCACCCATTGATCCGTGGGCAATTTTAGAACTTTAGCTTGCCTCTCAAAAAGTTCTAAGTATAAACTGATATCATCAGTCTTTAAATTAAACTTGGGCATGAGTTTCTGAAAATTCTGATTAAATACGGTTTCACCTCCAGGTTTAGCAAATTCAGTGTTCTGTTTTGCTTTAAGGCATTCTATTTCTAACTGTTGCTTTTCAATTCCTTTATTTTGTTGTAATATCTGAAATTCCCTTTCCCTAGCTTCCTGTTCTAACTGTAGTTCTTTCGCTCTTGTTTGCTTCTCTAAGTTTTCCTTTTCTATCATATCAGTCATAATACTTTCTAACAAATTTTTAACAAATTCTTCCTCATAATTTTTACTATTCGTTATTAATTGTTTTAAATCTATCACTTTCATATCTTCTAAAGCTATTTCCCCAAGTTCTGAAGCGACAAGGAATAGATCTCTTTTCTTAGCTTTCCCCAAAAATGCCATTTTTACGAAAGTAATTGCTCAAAACAAATAAGAACTCAAATAGTTATTCACAAATAATACACATAAAAATATATCAGACATATAAAAAACACTTTCTTCTAGCTTACAAAATTAGGCAAATAAAAATAAAAGGTTAATAAAAGCATTAACCATTTTGAATTTATTTCCATTAAAACATAAAACGAATAAACAACCTTACTGAATACTTCGTATAAAAAATAATAACAAATTCTTTTCATTTAGTACAGCCAGACAGAAAAAAACCAGAGTGGCGCCAATAAATATAAACACCTTTAATTAACTATCGTTTTCATGACAGCTACTTCCTTTGGCAACCACATGGCCAACGCAATTACTACGTAAATTCGATAGGCGCAGGTTTAAATCAGAACACTATTAGAACATTTCTTTACTGCTCAAAGCTTAAATTTTTATACAATGAAATGATAAAATTTAACATTCTACTTATCAGAAAAAACATATAATATTAAAATACAGCACTGGTGTGCTTTCATGAGAAAACCAAAGAAACAAGTTTTTAATATCTTCAACAACTTATTTCTTTCACAAGAATTTAACATAAATTTTCTTCTAATGACTTAGAAATGAAAATTGCAATATTGCACTGATGTGCTTTCACATATACACAAAATAAACAGTTCAGATTCTATCACACCAATTTATAACGAAACGTTAAACATAAATACACTGATGTGCTGTTTATTTACGGGAATGGATTTTCCCCATTATCATACAAAAGAAAAATATCTCGTTAGATATATATAAACGCAATACTTTGATTGTTTTCAAAAACTCTTATGCACTGACGTGCTATAAAATGCACTGATGTGCTACGTGTCAATGGGAAAATGTTTTCCCGAATATACCACAAAAGGAAAATATCTTGTTAGATATATAAACCAAACACATTGCTTAAACTCGTATGCACTGATGTGCTACTTCTGCTTTCGGAATTGATTTCCCGAATAAGTAATAAATAACTACATTATACATTTCAGGCCTGGAAATGAATATTGTGGAGAACACACACCTGGTCTCTTGTCACATATATCTCGGTGGAACCTCCAATTTTTATTTCTTTTTCGTCTGTGACGTCGTGGATGCTTCAGTGGGAACCGAATCAACACTGGTATTGGTGATGCATCACTTTAATTACAGAACATACCACAGATACAACATTTAATTAATACATTTAGAAAACTTGAGTACATATCCGAGTTGCTGACACGATCAGAGACGTTAACGAAGATAGCACTCGTCATCACTGGACAAATTTAGTCTCCACACCTCAGCTCGCAGGCGGAGCTTCCCAAACTCCTTCCGCCAGGCGTCTCACAGAAATCTCATCTCTTACGCATGCGTATTAGTCAGTTAAGCCGTTGCCATTCACAGTTCTTTAAATAAGGTTTTAAAATGAATTATAGTACTCGTAGTGTGAGGAGTTTGCTAACGACGTTCTCTCTAGTCAAGAGCATCATAGGTCTTTCTAGTAGAGTTCAGGAGCGTTCTTTACAACAGTCAACTGCTTTATTTTAGAAGTTGTTACATTGTTGAAGTTAGTTTTTGGTGTACTTAATATTGAAATATTTACCGAGCTTTTTGTTACACATGAAATAGCGAGCATTGATAATAAGTAAGGAGAATTTTGTAAGGCAGAGAATTTGATTTCGTAGAAACTGTAATTTATTTAGGTTCCTATTACTTTCGGTGTTATAAACAGGTAAAGCATATGGGTATACTGGTCGGATCATGGCTTTATAAATATACAGTTTTTTTACCTTAAATAAGAATTTGAAATTTATACCAATATATATGGTTTGAGGAATCTGAGGATGCCATAAACAATGCTGTTTATTTTTTTGCTGTATACAGTTACGATTTCTTTAAGCAAAAATTCATCTCTGTGTGGTTCTGACGCCATGTTGAAATGCACAAGAAGATTTTCCAATTATGACACGTCATAAGGACTTAGTCGGCTACTGGCTGTTCGTTCACGTCACGGACAAAAATGCATGGACCTTATAAGAGATAGACTAACCCAGTGGGCGGGGCGCGCGTCACCGACATGTCGGCAAGAAAGAATAGGGACGATCTGGTTTACTTTAACACTGAAACCTATGGCGTTTGTATCACATAACTCCTTTTAATTATTAAATGTGATACGTTGTATAGTGATGAGATTATGAAAGGCACAGTTTTTTTTCCAAATAGGATTTAATATATCTCATTAAAGCACTTTTTACTGAATTTCGCGCATTTTTTTCACGCGTAATTCTTGTACAAACATCTTTACTTTGGTAAAAAGGTAAAAATTCTAACTTAATTTTGCGTAAAAATAAAGTAAAATTAAATAAGATTGATAGTACGCGATGCTTAAAAATAAATAAGATAAAATTAAACAAGATCTGATATTTTTTTTTTTTTTTTTTGAATATAATGAACATTTTCATGCAGTGATTTTCCAAAATGTAATAACATTACAAAACGAACATATTTATTTGATTATATGATCATTAAATTATTAACATTAAAGTGGATTAGTTATTTTAATAATTTATAAAATTCGGAGCATAAAATTTTTCGAGCGCAATGAAGGGAAAAAAAAAGATAAAATAAAATCTAGAAGCACTCAAATTTTATATTAGGCGCAAAAGGAACTTTTTTTTTTTTTTAATTTCGTGTGTTACCCATATTTATTGAATATCATGTTCTTCGCCCGTAAACCACATACATTTGAAAACAGCATATCTTTAGAATTTCCGCACTGCAGATAAAACTGTTATTTTCCATACAGTGCTCGCTCTGAACTCGTTGAGTTTGTTATTCAAAAATTCGTTAAAATTTTACAAAATATGAAATAAATTAATACAAATTCGAAATTCGGCCGTCCAGATGCCCATGTTCGGGTGGAGGACTACATTATTCAAAATTTGATGGATCTAAATGCTGTCGTTTTTGTCACAGTGCGAGAAACATACATGTATTCACGCAGATTCTTCATTATTTAATTTCTTTACATATAATACAGGGCGATAATATTTGGTAACAACAATTTGCAAGGAGGCACGGACATTTATAGTAAAACAGTGCAAAATGCAGCTTCGAAACTTACAGCTTTTCTAGGTTACCGCCGCTTTGGGCTAATAAATTAAATTAACAGTAAATAAAAAGATCTTATGCACAACTAAATATAAATTTAAAAAATAATTACTATAAAATACAAGCAAAATTAATTATTACGGTTAAATACAATTTTAATATTAGAATTAAATGTATAATTTTTTTAAGGAGTCAAAAGTGTTTTTCACTATGATGTATTATGAAATATAATTGAAATAAAATTCCTTTATAGAAACTGTGCTATAACACTCATCTATAATTTTAAAAAAAGCAGCACAATTTAGAATTTTATTTAAAAATTTGTTTTTAAATATTTTAGTATTTTTTACTTATTTACACCAATAAAAAGCATAAAAATTGCAAGAGAAAATTGCTTATTTGAAATTTTCTATTAGTTCAGATTTAAAATATTATTTTCTTAAAGAAGTAGTTACAAATTTCCTTACAGCATAGGAAGAGCTAAAAAAAATATCCAGTCCTGAAAGCATGCAACAGCTTTGTAATTATTTTGAACGTTAATTGTGCTTAATAAATATGCTAAATTTTTAAAAATCAATCTCACTTTCAAAAGTAAAAATATGTAGAAATTCTAATTTGTGAAATGAGGCTCTACAACCAGCTTTTTCTTGACAATTATGCACGCTGCAATAGGCAACCAATGTTACATTTCTACAAGTCGTCCCTACTCCTCCGGATGTGATCAAGGTGACAGCTGGCAACGGCTCAGACGAGAAAGAAAACCCGTTTGGGTTAGTCTATTTCTTATAAGGTCCATGCAAAAAAGCCGAACACGAGCAAACTCAGTTTTTCGTCTTCCGCGTAATTCGCATTTAGCCGGCGAAAAAAAAAAAAAAAAAATTCCGTCAACTACGTTGCGAACGTGCTCGTGTGGACGGGCCTTAACATCCAAATTTAAGTTGCAGATTTCATGCACATGACTTGACTTTACCTAAAGCATTTTGAACAGAGGAGTGCGTACTTATGTATATATTCATTTATCTTAGGTATTATGCACATATGTGAGTGTATATCCGTCCATTAATTCGTTATTTGTAAGTATTTCGAAATGGAGAAACAGTTTTCAGACGTTTATTTCTTGTGATGATTAAAAAAAAAATGTACTTTTTCTGAGGGTGTGTTTAAAAGTAAAATGTATGGGAAACATACCCACCGCTTACAATAACTTCGACAATGGATTTTTAACGAAACGTTTAACTTTGACAACACATTTATTTTCTATAACATTTGAAGAACCAAACTGGTTCTGGAAATAAACACAATATTATTTCACGAATTTCAGCTTATAAAAAAAAGCTTACAAAACGACTACTGATATGATACTTTGTGCTGTACGAGGATTTCTTTTACTTTAAATAAAATTAAAAAAAAAAAAAAAAAGACTACTGCAGCAAAATTTCATGTTTTCGTAATATATGACGCAGTCTATGCAGTATATATGACGCAGTATGATACTGCACGAATATTAGAATTTTGGAAGTAAGTAAAATCTGTTTCTGAAGGATTCTTATTTAGACTTTACGACACGTTATTCAACAAACCCGTTAAGAGGAGCTAAAAACCATTAATGGTAAGGAAACTATCAAAAAACTGAAATCAAAATAAAGAAGTGCTGAATATAAATCTAGATTTTCCAAACTGCGCTTAAACTATAAAAGAAATGGAAATACTTCGCTTTTAGTGGTTTCATGTTTCAAACAGAATGGAATTCATCAAAAACTTTTAATTGATTTTTAACGCCAAGCAAAAAGGTTGTCTTTGAAATTCATTGCTGAGAACCTAAAACTTGAAATATAACACAGGTCACGAACTGGGCGATGTACAGGTTTCGGCAGGAATGGAAAAAAATGAAAGTGAAGACAATAGCTGTCACTACAGAACAATGAAAAGCCATATAGAAAATATATTTTCGCGCACCGGGAGCGGATTTTGGCGTGTTGCTCATTTAAAAAAAAGTCTTTGAACCCCTGTCATGCTGAAAATTCTACAAATAATTGCTTTTAGTCGGATGGAAATTGCAAAATATGTCATTTTTCAAGTAGCAGTTTCAATTGAAATAAGAATATGTTTCATACAACTCACGGAAGTACAATTTCACACTTATGTTTCCTGTGCAAATAATACTTAGAGCTGTACTTTTAGACTAGAAAACTTAGAAACACTGAATAACTTCTAATTATGCAATCCTCATTAAAAGTCTATAATCCTAATACAATTCATTACAAATAAAAAAGATTAATTTTTTAAATATAATTAATATACTTTAACATCTTGTTAGTAATATGTAATGCATATTTCCATTACTTTAAGCATAAGCTAAATCTTAAGATTTTTTTTTCTCTTTTTGTTATGGTTATAATAAGCGTTAGTTCTACGATCTGAAAGACAAAGAGCAACTCTTAGCAAATTTCAAATCTGTATCGACTTCGAAATTGTGATGCATTTATTATATGTATGCATTCGTATTTCATATGTATGAAACCTATATCCTTCTGTTAAACGTGCGTTGAGTTTTCAAAACATCTACAGAAAATGAAAATCGAATAAGAATGCAATATTATGATTTAATGGGAAATAATATATTACGCACTATTTAAAGTATCATAAAAGTAATAAGCAAGTAAACTGCAAAAGCCTAAGAGATTATATTCTCTTTATGCAGTAATCTATAAGCTTCTCAAGTTTGATAAGAATCTTGATGCATGGTTCATAGTGTCGTAAATGTGAGAATACGTTTTTTTACGCAAATTATCTTTGATGTAGTTTCAGATTTAGACGGGAATTTGAAAAATGCATAAACTCCGTTTATGTTTCTAATAATCTGTTAATGCTTTTATCAAGGCCCTTATAAATATGCTGTTGATACGCTTAGCCAAGCAATATTTTCAGTTAACTGAAACTTCCTTAAACCACTGTTTCTTCCTTTTCGGTAATATAGAAGCTTACGTTTCTGATGCTGTTGCTTACAGTTAGCTCAGAGCAGTCGTATCCAAATTTTGTCGTCTCACGGAACCTTTAGAATAATAAAGTTTTTTTTTTTTTTTTTTTGCTCAGGGACCCCATCTCACCCTTAAAAAATATACTTTAAAATAATATTTAAAGTAGATCACTATGTTATCAGTACTTTACATAAAGATAATAAAAGAAGAATATATTTTTATTAAAATATTTTAATATAAAATTAATATAATGTACTCATTAATAGCATTAACTCGTATCCAGATGTCACCTGCCTTTCAATAATACTTAGTAACTGGGACGTGGTGACATTTTTTTACACGAACTTTTGAATGTCTGTCGATTCTATGATTTTGAGTGTTCATTTCTATCGATGTTGCCTGTAATCGCATTTCACACCCTGCATTGAATTTGTATCTATATTTTGTTTTTATTGCCTGTCGTGCTTGTAGAAAAATGTTTCACTGAAATAATTTGTTTCGAATGGCAATAAAATGTTTCTAGCTGTGTGAGAAACTTCTGGATATTCTGCATAAATGCCAGAATGAAGTCTAAAATCTTTAAGTCTATTGTCAAAGTCTTTTGGCAAAATAGTTATTAATGCCACATACCTATCGCTCTTAACATGATTGAGTCCAAAGTTAGAAGAATATTAAATTATAGATGCGATTTGTAAAGATTACATTATTTTATTACTATAATTGATACTTTGTTGCTACTACAAACACATTGTACAAATAATTTATTAGATTGGAGGCAGATCCTAGAGAACAGGAAGCTGTCTACTGACAATACTTGCATTTTCCTTTTTGTATCTAATTTCACAAAATGATACCAAATATAGCTTGAGTTTCTCCTGTTCGGTAGGGCCGTATTTTGTTCTGCAATCTTAGAAAAACATATTAGATGGAAAAATTTATGTTTCAATTAATTCCAAAGAAGATTAAAGAGAAATTTACAGCTCTTGATTACGAGACGTTAGTGAAATAAGTAAATAAATGAAAAGGTAATTTATTATTTTATATAAATATTACAGTAATATTGTCTAAAAAAGGTAATACCTAGTATACATAGCTATACTATGATATAGTATTAAAAAAATCGAAATGAAACAAAGAAACAGCTCCGAGAAAGCAAAAAGAGCAAATAATCGAGACCCCTCTGGAGCCTGATTTGCGGCTAGAGCAGGAGCGATGAAAAGAGCGAATAATTACGACTCCGAAGGACACAGATCTGCGGCTAGCGCCGGAGCGCTGACAGCAGGGAGTGCGAGGAACTAGTTACCATAATCTACGTACTTTAAACAGATCCTCGCACTGACAGATGGGGGGCAGGAGAAAACTGCATTTATTTGCAAACAAAAGTAGTCAGTTTCGCTGAGATTTGTCGGTTTATTTAATATTTCATTTTTAATATTCTAGATAGAACACAAAACCGAAAGCACACGTATATACATACATAACACACATACACACGTAAAAATAGGTCAGAGATGTTTCGGTAAATAATAAAGGAAAGAATGCTAGTGTTAACGTTAAAAGGAATTACAACTTTTTGAAACACTTCCCAACAACAGCTATCTGAACTGGCGTTCCGTTTTCTCCCGTGCGCTGATCATCCGTTCAGTAAAGTGAATCGTTTCTTTGAATCGATTCCGGAGCGGATCATCCATCTCTACTCAGAGTCACAAATCCTACTACAGCTAGGGAAAAGAGCACAGCTGCAAATGAGAATTGAAACTTTGCTCAGACAGACGCACTGACGCCAGTTTGTGAGTTTTCATTTAGATGTGGAATAGACTTCATGGTGAAAAGAACTGAATAAAGCTGTTGTGCCCTGAGCACGCAGTGACATTTGTACCCAAAAATACTCATTATACCATTTGTACCATTGTAACCCATTGTATATATGCGCTTATATTACGTTAATAAAGAATACAATGCCATTAGATTGGGGTTTATTCACTCTGTTCATTCCTGAATCATAATTAAAAAGATTGCAGAACCGAGAAGTATCTACTACCAGGAATGCCAGGACACCAGACAGACAAGTAAGTAATTCTGAACTAGAGATAGTAGCTGCTAAACTGGAGACTGAATTAGTAAATGTAGTCCGCCAAATATGAATATTTAGAGCAAGATTGATGTTAGCTAAATTGCTGTTAGACCTTACAGTACGGATTCAGTTTATGAAAGTAAGTAAGGAATATATCAGTGGAAGACTAAAAATTACCCATTCATTTCTCATTCTCATATTCAGCCTCGCATGCCATCACCTTTCGTTCATTTTTCAGCTATGCACTCGAGCCGCATCTTCTGACTGCGATTTTAACATGTTTGGCTTAAGAGCTAAACTTACCAAACACCACTTTTCTTTTTGTCATGGTCTGACTGCATGCAGCTTACATAAAGTCCCTATTATACGTAAATATTTTTTTGAGAAAGCGCATCAAGTTAGTGTATGAGGAAGAGGCTGTGTGTGGTTTGCAAAACTTAAGCTGGAGAGAGATTTAGTTTCGTTGCTTGTTTCTTCCCATACCAGTGCACATGATACTTTGACACTCTTAAGAGGTGGAATCTAATTCTAAAATTATTCTAAAGATTTAAAAATGTCTTTATTAAGGCTTCGTTTCAAGGATAATTTATAATATCTTTAGATATTTTAGGTAACGACAATTATGATTTTAGCCTTTATTATATCTTCTTTCCGTATTTCGCACCAGAATGCAAGGCGGCCGAATCTTGCTGTGATTTACCCTCGCCAGCTCTGCTTAAAGTTATTTTCCGACTTTAGTATCTTACTAGCCGATGTTTTAGAATACGCGCCGGTAAAATTCGAGCTAAGCGTAGGTAAATCCTTTTTTCATGCAGTCAGTTTTCTTCGGTGTTTTGTGAGTTCTTTAAGATGTAACGACTTTCTGCAGACCCTACTAATACCCCTACTAGTTATTAGAAGGGATTACAGGACTTGGAATTACAACCGAAGCCTAAAATATATTTGATATATTTTCGCTTGAAATACAGTCTAAATTTAAATTTAAATTATATGATCAAATATGAAAGCTGACATAAAAGTTGGAGCATTGTTTATTCACTGATTGTTTCTTAAATTTACTAGCTTTATAAAAGAAGAATTAAGTGTGATGCTTCGTTCTTTTTTTTAATTACTAATACAGATTTATTTATGTAAATGAATGAAAATGAGCAGATTTTCCATAAAACCAGTATAATGAGCACTGTTTAGAATGTATGGTATTTTCATAATATATCTATTCCAAATATGTGTCAAATTTCTTAAAGCAATCTTCCAAAGTATACAATTATATGTAAATAATTCTCATATGCTTTGATATATTCTAGTCAGCAAGTTTAAAATAATTTATAACGGAAGCTATTAAATAATGTAAATGGATTGTAAATAAATTTCATTCATTTCGTGTGGGAAAAATTAAAACTTATCATGTTTTGCATACTATTTATTTATTTTATTTATTTTAAAACTAAAATCACCGAAGTGTCCTTTCCCTTCATCTATAGCAATGATTTTTTTTTTTTTTTTTTTTTTTTTTTTGCGATTGCAAGATTTCGTAAGAGATTATTAAAGTAGAGGAAGTGATAAACGAGAACAGCAGACGTTTTTTCATGGAAGACATTTATGTGCTTCAAGTAAAATAAAACTATTCTCTAAACTACAAATAAATGTTACACCATTTCTTCTTTCTCTAGTTTTATAGCGCTATAAAATGAGTGCTACAGGTGAATAGAGATCAGAAATTTAACCCATTTCCTAATGGAGAATATTTTGGTAAAGAAAGTGAGGAAAGCAAACAAAAAATGTAAACTAGCATGCTTCTTTCACAAATATATTCGCTTATAACCAACTGTTATCAGGAAGGAATCTCCCCCCAACAAGGAAAGCAAGGAAAGTTTCGACCTGCTCTTTCTTTCACTTGAACAGTAATTTCTAATCAGTTTATATATAGGTCAGATAAAGTATCAATTTTCAAATCCCTTTCGTATGCTCCAGGATATAGGAAATGCGTAAAGTTTGATCAGTCCTTGGGTAATGCACTTATGTACCCGGAAACGTGCTCAGACCTATACTTAGTGCATTGACTTCTTCAGTAAGTAAACACTCTCAATAATGAATTACGTTGTATGTACGCAAAATACATGCCATTAATTAAGCCTTTCATTTATTTAGCCGAATCCCATAATAACATTATGTAATGACATTAACTTTGCCATCTTCTTTTTTCCCAATACTTTCTGAACATCTTATTTCTGAATATCTTGCATTACACTAAAGTTGCAACATCAATTTCTGGTACATGGAAATTTTGAGTAAATTAAAATGTATCATGCTTATCTAGAAATTTAGATTAGTTCTGCAAAATTTTTTATTTGTATGACTGAACTTGTGCATATATGTAGATTAGAACAAAAATATCTGAAATGAGACCCGAAGCTATGTGCATATTTAAAAAAAAATTGACAATATTCTGAAGGTTAAATTCTTGTTTTGTAATTCAAAGTCACAGAAATGTATTTTTTCGTTTTCCTTATTTTATTCAGTATAAAAACACAAGTTAAAAGAAAATAATTCTGTATAGAGTTAAAATATTTTTTTAAAAAAAAATTCATGTCTTCATAGAGTTCTTAAAAAGTTAAATTATAACTCTTTATCATTAAAAGTACCAATTACACAAGAAACAGTAATATACGACTAAGAGAAATAGTAATATATGACAAACGACTAAAAGAAAATAACTGATGCAGTTACATAATACATTGTTAAGCAGATTATTCCTATTATCCTCAATAATACAAAATTGAATTCAACGAACAACGCGGTATATAACAAAGAACCAACAAACAACTGTCGTTTTTATTTAACTGTCATTTACCATGAGGCAAAAGAAAGAAACTGTTTTAATATTACCACATTTATTTAATTATTTTTTATAAAATAATTATTGGTTATGATCAAGAAATGATTCATGAAGGCTGTACAAAGCAGTAGCTATATATACGGTATATAATTTCGTTTCCATTAATAACTATAATATACTATTACTTGGGAACGGGCTCGTAAGGGATTGAATGCACACATAACCGATGATAGCTTGGTTAAATTCATTTTACCTAATGAAACACTTTAGAGTTCTGGAACTTTCCACAGACCTGTACAGGTCCTCTCGGTAGGGCACAAGGCAATCACTTGTTACCATTTCAAGTTACTAATAACGTTAAACACATGGACTCGTTAAGCTCGTATGGAAATATCTGAATACACCGAAATTATTTCTGAACTAAAAATTGAGAACTGACGCTCCTTTCGGTCTTGCATCGTTTTCCTATGGCCGTGGATAAATCACTAGTACCTTCCTTTTCTCGAAATTACCGAAAGGAATATACTGTTAAAGTTACATATTAGGGCCGGATACGGTTACATTTACATACAGGGATCAATTACAATTATTCATGGACCGGACCAAAAGGTCGCCAAGTTTGGCGAGTTTTCGCGATCGCTCTTTGAATTCCGAGAGAAATATAGCTTTTTGACAAATACGGCGACAAAATGTCGTCACCAAAACATTGGCAGCTTTGCAATACCTCGCCAATGTAACGAGATAGCCATTTATTTCAATGTTAAATAGACTTGTCCCTGTAATTTCAATTTTCGGGAAACGCTTCGCTCTTCTTGAAGCCATTAATCTTACATCATACAAAATTCGTAAGAATATAAATATGTCGAATCCTGTAGACCAGTTTACATATCGCATAAACAGAGTTAACTTGATTAAAATATTCTTAAAATTACGTAATACATAAGAGCTGTTCTGAAATTTCATGAATAAAGATTGCTATTCTGTGTCCACATCTTTAGGACGTTTAGCATGAGTTTTGTTTTCGAAACCACTCAATAAACCATTTCCAGAAATTGGCTAGCTTTTCAAAAACAAATTACAAGCTATTTTATAAAAGTCGATGTGAAATAGTGAATATAGAAATGTTCGCCTCTTGGTCCTCTCTAAATTTCCTTTCTCTCAACGCTTTCATAAAACCTGGAAAACCCAAAAATCGTTGTCTAAGAAGAGTGGACGATATGAGCATAGAAAAAGATTTAGAAACGGTCTACTGATTTTCTCAAAATCGTCCACATGCTGAATTCTAACGGAAAGATCATTCTGATAAAGCAGTTTATGCCTTTTCACGAACTTCTGCTTAAAAAGCATAATCATAATAATCTACTTTACAGATTAGTTTTCTGGAACTCAGTACTACTGCATTATTTCAAGGCTACCAAGAAACAATAGGCCCATCATCGGCCGAGCGGCAGAATCACTGAACACTGGTAGTTCCTACCTGGTTCGATTTCTGGAAAAAAGGTCTGACTGCATGGGCGTTTTCGTAGTTTTCGCCATGTGTGATGTGTATACGAGCCAGTTTTCCTTAGAAAGTCCTCCTCTTAGACAGATCGCCCTAGGGCGCTTTGACAAAATCAACTTTTAACTGAAACCGATCAAATACAATAGATTATTTAAGGACCCAGAAAGCCGAAGTTGTTTTGGGGTTGAAATGTTTCAGTATTCTCGACTGCTGTTTTCATTTGTCTGACCCACGACACGTCAATAGTGGTTACTGTGCTCAAGGACTGACAAAATGTTTCCACTTGCTGACTTTTCCATTTGCAGTATTTAGCAAGAATTTCTGCTTTTTACTTAGTGAATGTGTCTACTTTCTTGTGTGAACACGACACAGCTTTAGATGCTTCTTAATGATGTCGTGACATCATAAAGTACACCAGCTTTACGTTTAACTGACATTTCATAAATCAGCTTCTTTTAAAAATATCTCTGATTTTCTAATGTTGATAAGGGCATAAATCTAATATCATTCGCGTATTGTGTTTTCTATAAATGCTTCAGCTACTTGAATACTTTCAAACTACCAGTTTCTTCTTCACTGAATAATAATTGTCATCTTCAAAACATTCTGGCCATTCTTGTTTGATTTGACAGAAATTCAGAAATTCAGACAGAAATGTGCCAGCTAATTGTAGATATATCCTTCTCATCCACCAATGAAATATAAATTGCTATAGTACTTTTATAAAAATTAAACTAACGACAGCTACGTGTTGGCTTTAGTCAAACTGGTAAAGCATGGCATAGGCTTCTTCATGGGCGAGTAGCTATACAGGGTTTGTTCGAAAAGTAGTAGGACTGAATTTTTTTATAAAAATGCATTTACAATTTTGACACATCAAATTAATAGTTTTCAAAATATGCCCCTTCTGCATCAACACAGCGTTTCCAGCGACTCCGCCGATCACTGAAGGCTCTTCAGAACGCAGAAACTGGAATGCTGTTCAGCTCCATCGTTACGATCTCTTGATTGGTCTGGACAAAGTTGTATTATCGTCCTTCTATGGCTTTTTTTAGTTGCGGAAAGAGGGAGAAATCTGAAGGAACGAAATCTGGGCTGCAAAGTGGCTGGGTGATACCATGTTTGGTCAGGAAGTCCATGACAGCAAAGGCGGTGTGGCTAGGCGCATTGTCGGGATGGAGCCTCCATGATCCAGCGATTCCTGGACTGACGCGAGTTGATTCGTTTTCTAAGTCTTTCAAGTACTTCCACTTAGAATGCAGCATTCGAAGTCTGCCCAGGTGGTACAAACTTTCCATGAACCATTCTTTGCAGTCAAAAAAAGATGATCAACATCAATTTCATCTTCAACTTGCTCTCTTCCCTCACGAAGTAATTGGTGCCACTCAAGAACTCTTTATCGAACTTGAATTTTTACAAACCTCTAATTTAGGAACTTTACGCTTTTACCACCTTCTTTGTCGAGCCTGGAAGTTTATGTTTTGTTTATAGGAATTATTTACTAACTTTGATTTAGGAATATTTTGCGCTTTGTATGAAATCACAAAATCGAAATTTTGTATTAGGATCTTATGAAACTGTCAAAGTTCACCTCGAAAAGTATTTCTATAATGCATGGCAGCTTCTATTAGTAATTGAGTTAAATATCAAATCAGCCTTCATCAAATATTTTTTAATGTATATAAGCCGAAACATGAACTAAGAAAGTTTCAACAACGGGCTTATGATTATCGCAGGTTGTGCCTTGAAAAAACTATTTCTTAGTGCAATCCCGCCACTATTGATAGACTGTGGAAAATAGTGAAAGAGGGAAAAAAATCAATACTCCTGGAGATTTTACGATAAATCCTTTCTATCATGGAATTCATGATGTAGACATACAAGTCTTAAAAAAGACTTTCACATAAAACATTAAAAACTACTTTTTGTCTTTTAAACATTATTTAAACGGCTCAAAATCGTTCTAAAACTGTGTAAACACCCTCTATTTTTTCGATACATATTATCTATTAGTTTCAACATCTCGATTTCAATTAAGTTAATTTCCTGATAAAGACTCATTCTAAATAACAAGAAATTGCTACATTTATATACAGTAAATACCGCTTAAAGTGTAATGCTGCAGATTTGTCTTCTTATAAGGATAAAGACTCACTTACATAAAAATAACCTTTCAGAGAAAAACAACAACACTGTTAATAAATGCATACTTAGTGCATATGCAAAGGTTCATCAGAAAATACGGGAACAGGTGCATATATCAAATTCCTGTCTTTTTAATTAGTATATAAACCACAATGATATGCATGCGAATGCATTTATCATTTGTATTCTTGTGGCACAGGTTTGTTTTTCCTTCTCTTCCCTTATTCAACTGAAATTTCAAGGATTTGAAAGTAAATTTACTCATTATGATCTTCTGCAATAGATTCTATTCTTCACATGCTAGATAATTCTAGAAAGGAATTCATTTATTATATTTTTGCATTATAGTTCGAGATACCATAATAAATTAGCAGCACTAATTTTGTTTTCTCAGACAAGATTTCGAAATCATCTTGTATATACCCAAAATTCCAATAGACCTTTTGAAATGCGGTTTAGATTTTGAAACGCGATTTTAAGTCCTCTCTAAGATGTCACATCCATGAGGACTTCGTATTTCTCTGAGTTCACATTCAGTATATTCAATACCCATTCAAAGATATTCAAGCAACTTTTCTTGAGCTGTCGAAAAACAAAATTCAAACAAATCTTTCAATATTTCTTGATACTTCTAAAACATTTTCTGATTTTATTTTAAATCTTAATGTTAATTTTCCAAGAAGGCTTCGTAAAAGTCTGCAAATATTTTCGTTATTCTTTACCCACGCATTCCAATCCATACAAACGTTTTCTCTTAAAAGAATACACTTTGACGTTGGCGTCAAAAACTGTGGCATTTTTCCTAACAATGGTTGGCTCATTTTGTTCATTTTGCTCAAACAAATCAATTAGATATCCTATTTATATAGGGGTTTAGAGAAGCTAAGAGCGGATTCCAAAATTCCTCTAAGGATATCGAATGAGTGGGAAGTTTATCGAATGTGCAGCTCAAAGGAGACACAAAGTTCCATCTTGAAAATTTCCCCTTTCAAAATGTATTTTATAAATTTCTGATTTTTATTTTAAATATTGTTTCTTATTTCTTAATTTCATTCAGTTTTTATTTATTTTATTTCCCGATCAGCCCCTGAGAAATGCATGCGGAGCCCTACGGTATCCGCCAAGCAAGTTAGAGAAGTGCTGTTGAATTCAATTATACACTCACGTTTGTGAAAATTGCAACACCATGAAGGACTTACGCGAGTGAGCTGAAATTTTCAGGAAATGCAAAGTAGCGCATGATATGCAAATTATTAGAATTGCAAATCCGTAGCGCATGCGTATGCTGAGCAGCGCCCTCTGAACGGCTGATGGATCCGAACAAATAGACGGCTGTAGCGAGGCGTGTATGGTTATCGGTGGTTATCTGCTAGTGGTAACTCAATCTGTACTTATGCCTCGTCGACGAAAGAGAGCGAGATTTGAACAACTTACAGAGTTTGAACGAGGGAGAATCATCGGCCTTCGTGAAGCTGGATTGTCGTATCGTGCAGTAGCCTCTCGTGTGCAGCGTAACAGCAGCACAGTCATGCGCGTTTGGAAGCAGTGGACGGACGAGTGTCGGACAACTCGGAAATCCGGGAGTGGACCCCGAAATGTGACGTCAGCTCGCGATGATAGACACCTGGTCCGCATGGCGCGGACGGACCGTACAGCTTCCTCTAGACAATTGGCAGCACTGTGGTCAATAGCTACAGGTGTTTCATTGTGTGCTTCATCAATTCGTAGACGTCTGCTGCAGTGTGGACTGCGCGCACGGACTCCTTTATACAGGATCCCCCTAACGCACGACCATCGCCGCCTGCGGCTACAATGGGCCAATCAGCATAGAGACTGGCGTGCTGATTGGCAGCATGTCGTGTTTTCTGACGAATCCCGCTTTAATTTGTGGTACCATGATGGCCGCATTCGTGTCAGACGCTATGCCGGTGAACGCCACCTTCCGGAGTGCATTATCGAACGCCACAGTGGACGAACACCCGGAGTTATGGTCTGGGGCGCCATAGCATATCATAGACGATCTCAATTGCTACGAATTGTGGGCAATCTGAACAGCAACCGGTATATCCGTGAAGTTCTACAGTCCGAAGCTGTTCCCTTCCTTCAAAGCTTGCCAGGCGCTGTATTTCAACAGGACAATGCCCGCCCTCATACTGCTCGGATTGTTAAATCCTTCTTTGCAGCGCAGCAGGTACAGCTTCTTCCTTGGCCTGCGTGTTCCCCGGATATGTCGCCAATTGAACATGTGTGGGATGTCATTGGTCGGCGTCTTGCTCTTGATCCTCGTCCTGTTGCGTCTGCAGACGAACTTTGGGTACGCGTACAAACGATATGGAATGCTCTTCCTCAGTCAGACATTCAAACTTTGTTTGACTCCATGCCACGTCGTGTAGCAGCACTTATTGCGGCGCGTGGTGGCCACACAAAATACTGATTCTGATCTCTTGTTCTTGTTTGTTTGCTTTGAACATTTAATCATTTATTTGTACCACTACCACTCAACTGTGTATTAAATTGCATTCAATTATGACGATTCCTTCTTGGTGTTGCAATTTTCACAAACGTGAGTGTATTCAGAACATGTTATGAGGTGTTTCTTTAAAATATATCATGACTATAATATATGACGTAGGATGTATGATAATGAATTAAAATAGCTTTAGAGGATTTGAAGGACATCGTTCAGCTTAGAAAATCGATTATACTTCATTAATAAATTACAGATGCATGTCCCAAACTCCCCACGTCGACACATTAACCAACGTTGTTCAAGAAACCGCTACGTGGCTGCTGATGACCATGCCTCTGACACTCTTAGTAGGTTAGGTTAACACGTTGAGCGCCATGTCAGCCATCTGTGGCTGACACTAGACTTTCCGTGTAGACTGCGTCAGCCATCTGTGGCTGACACCAGACTTTCCATTTAGGCCGCGTCAGCCATCTGTGGCTGACACTAGACTTTCCGTTTAGGCCGCGTCGAACACTGCTGGCTGACAGCGTGCAACATGATCTATAACTATACAATTTACCCTGTTTTATGGAATTACAGAAAAATTATTTACAGTTTACTTAACTTTGATTCATAACAGGACTAATGGATTTCATTGAAACACGGTAAGCATAAAAAAGGTTCTCCATTACAGCTATTTCAAATTGTGACAACTGTCTTAGTCTTTTTTCTGGCTATTACTCTACTAGATCCAGTTGCATTTTTATCATAGCATAATTTACAATATTTCCGTACTTCAGAGGCTTTTTTTTGGTTTTCTTTGGAGTTTATGCTGTCGTTTTTTAGATATTCTTGCATTTCTGTTTGATGGAATATCTTCTTTTTCACAACTTGTAAGGGATAGCGCTAATTCTTTCTGGACTTCAGTAATGCTAATTTTCTGCTTCGTAATATCTTTGCATAGAATATAACTATTTACAAAACAGACTTGGAGCGTAACGTCTTGAAAGAATGCCTATAGGAATCATGTTCCAAACGTAAACTATCTTCTACTGCGATAAGAATCGCTGGCTCTACAATGCCAGCGCTTTTAAGCGGTGCGTGTGGCCTGAACGCGATTGCCTAAGAAATACGCTTGGCGCTCAACGTGTTAAGTATAAATGCAGGGGCCACATATTATTTACCCTGAGTAAGTAGGTATAGCCCCTTACACTAGCTATCCGTAGTTGCAACGCCTTCCTGGGACCCAAGGTACTCGAAGTGCTGCTCTTTGCATAATGATTTGGGTGGGATCACTCTGCGTTGCAGAGTTCTAGAACACTTGATGCCAGAATATCCATTATTTGGGCTATGCGCTCCCTCATATGTTTATTACTGATTGCGCATCTGACGTACGGAATCACATCTTGTTCTAGTCTTTGTCTTCTCAGGTGCAGACTTGTTGTTATGATGCATATGAATGAGTAATTCGCTGGACCACCCCTCTCCCCGCGTACTCATAGATATGAAAGTGCGAGATTCTTCTTGTAGAAATGTGTGGAGGAAGGGCCGTGGCTTAAGATCAGCCTTTTTTTTTTTTTTTTTTTTTTTTTTTTTTCCGTCTACTGACGACGTTTGCGGTAAAGTTTATTTTTGTATATTGGTCATATGTGCGCCTGCCCTGTTCGGCGGAATTCCACTAGCGTTGCCACGCTTTCTGAAATGCATTTCTTGGTTGCATCCTGAGGTTAGAGGCTGGCCATGGAACAGTTAGTTTCGTTGCATTTATACATTTAGCTGTTTCTTTTGCTATTCAAGATATTTTTAACAAAATTATCCAATATCCTCAAATATCACCAAACATTTATTGGATAAAGGCTCACGTCGGAGTTCTTGGTAACGAAGAAGACGATTCAGCAGCCAAATCAGCTACTACCAACAATAATATCCCTTCAAGAAAAAATCTCCTGGACGAAATCATACCTCAAGAAATATCTACATAAAATCAGCTTCCAAATGTGGGAAGAAGAATGGACAACAATTACTACAGGAAGACAATTACATCAAATAGCACCTCATGTAAATGATACATGTACAATGGTCAATGGTTATATAAACCGCTTTTTAACTGGACATGGGCCATTTCCCACATACTTCTTCAGATTCAACATCTCAAACTCTGAGCAATGTGTATGTGGAAATAAAGGTGATCCAATCCATTATATTACTCAATGTCCCTTAACAAAGTCAACTCATATTAAATTGCCTAATTCAAATATCAATGCCTTCCTTCGTTTTGCAATTACCAACAAACATTTAAAAAATAAAATAGAAAATACAATCAAATATCTATCTTCAATAGGCAAACATTTATGTCAGCACTAATGTAATTAATGTCAAAATTCATTTTTGAAGCTGCAATTCATCTAAAACTTTTATTATCTAATTATCTTAAAAACAAACCCTTCCAATAATAATGATATAGTAAAAAAAGGAAAAAGAAGAGGAAGAAGATACAGATTCATATAATAAACTTTATCTCAAGGAACTATTATGAACTGTTATAAATTATGACTGTTAGCCTACTATTATTATACCTATTATAAATACTATAATTATATCTAATAGATATATCAATCAAAATATCGACATACTATTTATACTGTTATATTATGTTATATTATGTGTTATATTATACTATGTACTATTTTGAATGTTACTTTAAAAATAAACCCAAGTGTAGTGGGACTATACCTACATTACTTATAGTAAACATTGGGTGTCCCACTACATTTCCACCTGAACCTGAATCTGTTTCTTTTGCTAAGACATCCTCTTTCTCATTGCCCTTTCTGCCAACGTGCGCTTTGATTTATGATATTACGAAATGCTGGTTATTTGAATTAGAAGCAGTGTTGAGAATTTCCTGGATTGATGGCGATGTATGCGTTGAGAAGGCTATTGTGTGCATGGCGGATAAGCTATCTGTAAAAAGATAGGAGGTTTTAAACGAGTAGTGAATACACTTACTTCATGGCTTCTAATACCGCAATTGTTTCTGTTTGGAAAACACCAGCAGTACAATACAGCTGCTTTAAAAAAAAACTGCATCTATAAAGGAAAAGAATTCAAAGCAGAATGCTACTGAACTTCTTCAGACTCTTATGAGCGACATCCTGCAGTAAAGAACAATATAACTCTCTGCATCAACAAAGAGCCATTCATGAAAAAATTCCCACAAATTTACACAGATGGCTCCAGCTTAGAATGTGGAAAGGAATGTGCGTTAAAAGTATACAACAGCCAGTCAACAAAAGAGGAAAAGTTTCAACTAAATAGAAAATAGTGTTTTTCAAACAGAAGCAATTGAAATATTAGAAGCCATCAAATACTCCACTCCTTTGAAACCTCCTATCTTTTAAGCATTCTCAGTTACTGTGCCGTAAGGACCTCCTATCCTTTTAAAACACGTTACTGTGCCGTAGGGCAAGCCAAAAAGAGTTTTCTCTAATTATGTTTTTATTTTTCTATCGCAAAACCGGGAATTTTGCCTATCGCCTAGCTCTTCAATATAATTTTAAAAACATTCAAATAAAATTATATCTTCCGCTTACGTGTCGCACTCAAGGATTTGAGAAATGGTAAATTTTAGATGTTTTTCGTTAATTTTCATAGTTAGTAAACTCACCAGTATCTAAATGCTACATGTGTATATTGAAGCATGAGGAACACGAAAAAAGTTCGAAATCTGTAATTTCAAATTATTTATTTTTTGCCCCAAAATTCAGAAAACGCAGTTTTTTGTAAGTAAGCAGCAATGCATACTAAAAACCTTTTGAAATGTTGACTATAATTATCAAATATTATGCAACTATATTGTGTAATTGTGTATGTTGTAAATATCGTGTAACTATGTATATTTATTCAGTTAGGACGCATTATGTGATAAGTGATTCAGTTAATTCTCACGTCATTGACAAAAACAAAATAAGGAGAGGAAAGCCTCATAATAGCAGAAATGATTTATAAGATCAATCTATTAAGGAATGATTAACGTGGTTTTGCACTTTGATGGAAAAATGACGGCACGATGGTAATTAAGAAAACTAACTGAGACCGTATTCGTAGAACTGGAAAGAGAAACATTATTCCCTCATATAAAACCTAGAATCAGAATATATCGGCCATATTTCTCCCTATACGGAATTTGCTGAAGATATAACTTCGCATTTGACTATACATAAGATTTCTCTTGAAGCACTTGATGGTGATTGAACTGTGCTTAATATTCGTTTGAGAAATAGTATTATCCACCAGAACGAATTGCAGTTTAGACCACCGCAGTGGGCTGTATGTCTCCTACACCTCAATTCAACTGCATTTTCGTCACCTATTTCATCACTCGGATGATGTTAGAACAGGGACAAAATTCTTCAGTGGAATGATCGGGAAAAAACTGAGTGGCTGTGAAAACCTTCCACTGGTTCGCTTTGAAAGTGTTGAATGCTCTAATCATCAAGAGGACAGATAAGTGCTAAGCGAGGATTATTTATATTTACTTCATCTTTCTGTTGCTTTAAAGTATAGTATAAAAATTTTGAATCAGCAGCTCATGATCTGGTCTACTTTCATGCTCAAGACGTACCAAAACGAGTTATTTTAAGGAAAATGTCAATTTTGACGGCTACCAAATGCAATTTAGTGCTGTTCTTGCGTGACATCTGTACGTAAGGACAGAATAAAGGGCTTGTTTTCTCCAAACGGATTATAAATTGATTTAAAAGGGATTCAGAAGAGATTTTTTCGTGACGTCTGTATGTACGTATGTATGATGCATCTCGCATAACTCAAAAACGAGTAGCATCAGAAAGTTGAAATTTTATACATATAAATGCTATAACATATAGTTGTGCATTTCCCTTTTTGGCTGGAATCGCCCGCACCAAAAGTATATATAATATATATCGGAGCCGTGGCAAGATATTTTTTCATCTGAGGCAAACAGAGTAAATGCGCGCCTCTATATACATATATATATATATATATCAAAGTATCTATATTTGTATTAAACAAAAGTAAATTTATTTAATCAAAATACCATAATTTTTATAACATAATTATACCATAATTCTTAAAGTAATTTTAATCGTAGATTTATAAATTCAGAAAAAAATATAGCCAACTCATAACTTTTAAACGAAAATGTTAAAAAATTCTTTTTTAATAAATAAGAAATAACATCGAAATGTACTGTAAGATTCTGTACTGTGTACTTTTAAAATGCAGATAAAGTCGAAGAATCTTAAGAACTGATAAGCGACTAATCGCTTGAATTCGTGAGATAGTAAATAAGACTTGAAAAGGATTGAAATTTTAATTTAACAGAACTTCGTCTTGGAGTTTTACAATAAAGCCGCCACTCGGGCTTGAACTCAAAAACTAAGAAATTAACTAATCTTAACTAAAAATATAATAGTCGAAGCTATCAAGATTCCAACCGAGTTAGACCCTTGAAGCTGGATAACGACGAAGCTATCAAGGGCCTAAAGTACGGCCGAGAGTAATAATAGCTTTAGAGGGAGTAGCCTAAAAAGGCGGACTCGTGTTAGCCAGAATCACTGGTTCTCTGTAACTGAGACAAGTTCCAAGTTCCGCTGGATGCGCCGCTGATTAACTTGCAGGATTTGCAAACTTTATTCCGGCTGTCTGAGTTAGTTGCTATAGAGCGCTGAAAGTAGGAGAATGCATGAGTGAGACCGTTAGTCAGGATTGCAGATGTTGAGAGGGGGTGACTACCTTGTCACATGAGGCGTAAAGTAGTCGTTGATACCTTGCGAGATTTGAGGTTAGAAAAGCTGAAGAAAACATTAAATATACAAAATTGCAGAAATAATTACATGGAAGAGAAATTTTTCTAGTAATCATCAGAGTAACAACATATGGAATAAACCAAATTTCACCACTTAATACATCTATCAGTCCTGTAAGTTGAATTTCGGAGTCCATGATAACATGATGGGGATGGTGTAAACAGAATCATGTTTCTAAGATGTAAATATGCAATAATTTTAGTAAGATTTACAAAATAAAAGAATAAATGCAGAACAAATATTAACACAAAATACATATATACAAATTTAAGATGTCTATCCCAGAGCATACTTAGAATAAGCAGTCACATGTCACGTGAGCAGAATCAGGCATTCTGATTCGCTTAGCGTAAACTTGTCCAAAACTGATGAAAAGAGTAAAATAATTAAATAATGGGTTGCAATAGCAAAAAATCACTATTTTTCCCATGTTCTTCAGTATGATAAGTATAAGAAATATCAGAAATCCTAAAAATGCAGAAAGTCCTACAACAAGGCTGAACATAGAACTTAAAGTCTTAGGTCACCCTCCCAGGTGCTGACTTTTAGAAATGCTTCTTGAGTATTGAAGAAACGCAGTATTCTGGAGTAAAGTAAAAGAAAATAAGAGTAAAATCACTATGTGCAGATCAAAATTTCCACTAACTTGGTAGTAGGTTGGAAATTTTCGTTTAGACTAAGTATGCATGCTGCGAAAGGTCTAAGAAATCGATCATCGGTGAGAACTTCATAGTGAAACATGTTGAAATGATTCATGAAGTTAAACTCCTGAGCAGTTTTGAAGAATTTATCGTTAAGTTTTCGCAGATGTTCCGCGATGGTATCGATTTTGAGGTCCTCATGGGGGATCTTGGACATAATAGTGTGCGTTCGTGATAATACGCAGGAGTTTATTTTGAAAAAATTGGAGTTTGTTTAAATCTGAGTCTCTGGCTGCCGCCCAGGCAGGAGATGTACAAGTCAAAATAGGTCTGATTGTGGAGAGATAGACAAGTCTTTTCTTACCCAAATCCAGTCTAGAGTATTTACCGAGTATAAGAAGCAAACAGTTGATAATTTTCTGTGCAGTGGTTCGAACATTGTTGATATGGTCAGTTCAGGTAAGACGATCATTAAGATATTTGGCACCTTTCACTATAGGAACTCTTTCGTTAAAGAGAAGAAGGTGATTCTTCACTTGGTTATTTCTTTTTCTTCTGCGAATGATCAATAATTGAGATTTTTTAGCATTAATCTTCACTTTCTAATTCGTACACCTTGACTCGATACTTGGAATGAAAGCTTGTAGTTTTTTAATAGCGAAGTTAATGTTCGCAGACCTGGGCAGTATCACCTGCGTAACATGCAAGGATGGAGAAATTACTGTTGGGTTTAGGGAAGTCTCCAGCATAAAATAAATAGAATATAGTGCTTAAACAAGACCCTTGAGGTAGTCCACTTTACATATTACGTTCTGAGGAGTAAGCTCCTTTCACGTACACTTTAAAAGTCCTGTCCGAGATAAATGAGAGGATGATCAGAAGAATTTCTCTTTCAAAATTAAGGCTGATTAGTTTTGCTATAAGTTCCGCATGAGAGACGAGATCGAAAGCTAACTGAGACAGTATAACTTCGTGGTTAAATACTTCTCCTCAATTTGCATTCAAACGCGTTTTTAAAACTATGTTCTGGGCGGAAGTTGTAAGTTGAAATTCAGGAAGACAGGAAAGAAACTTTAACTCAATTAGCTGTTAAACATAATCCTTACAGTGGTCCCGACCAGACTTTAAATACTCGATAAATAAGGTTTCTAAACGACCTTGCTTAAGATTTTAAAGTCTAAAAACTTCCTAACGTTAAATGTAACACTACTAACTCTTTGCGTTAACTAGATTTCACTTTAAACTTTTGTCTTTAGGGCCAACTTTACAGCAAATCTAAAGCTAGACTAAAACTAGACTATCCAAATTTTCAATTGAAGAAAACAATCATCTGCTTCTTCTTTCGTTTAATTGGATTAATTATTATTGATCCTCCAAATTTATCTGGAAGGAAAAAACGTTAGATATTTCTTACAATTACTCCTTTACTGCATCGCTTGGCCCTCACACAATTGTCATTCATACTTGAACTTCTCTTTCCCCAATGCTCTCCCGAAATTGTTCTGAAATGTACTTAGGGTACTTATGTTATGTTACCGCGAACAAAAACTATTGCTAATCAATATCTAGCATTGTTAAATTTGACATACTGGATCTCAAAAGACTCCCTATACAAAAACATTTTCCTAATGTACTAAGCGAAAGCTTAAATTTGACTTTAAAGTGTTAGCTGTAGAGTCTAACATTAAACACATATATATTCTGAAACATTCAATTCTTTCACAAATTCATTTGTACGTTGGTTTCGTGGTTTTCCCCATGTGCAACGTGTATACGAGCCAATTTTCCTTAGAAAGTCCTCCACGAAGGCATCCCTCCCCTTAGGCTCATAGCCCTAGTGTGCTTTGCCGTATTCTCAATACACCAATACACCATTTGTACGTTGGTCACAATTTATCTTTTGTACAAGAAACTTGTACAAAAGATAAATTGTGACCAACATTATTCTTCTTGCCTCTATTGTACAAAGAAAAGCTAGTCTGAAGGCGTTAGAACCTTTCTTTCTAGAAATAACTCCGGGGGTGTTTTACGTCTATCGCGCTTTGCTGTTCTCAAGGCATAACCTAAGACACAACTGTACCAGCGGTCGTTGTAATTCTTAATGTATCCCGTAATAATTGGTACAATATTCTTATTTACGCCTTCCGCAATATTAGATTTCTGTCTATATGGTACCATTTTTAGATGGCGTATGCCAAGTCCTGTGCACAAATTTTTAAATATAGTGCTAACAAATTGTTTTCCATTATCTGATATTACTTTTATTGCGTCCCCGTATTTTAAAATATACTTATTTAAAAACGAATCTGCGACTATTTTAGCTGATGTTCATTTAAGAGGGACTATTTCTTCCCATTTTGAAAAATGATCCACTATCGTTAACAAATATTTATTTTTATTTATTTTTGTTCTAGGGTAGGGTTTGAGCAAATCAATGCCAACCATTTCATTTGGGAAAGTGCTCTTTTATTAACTGACCATTTATTATCATTTACTAATTGGCGCAAATGGCACGACCTGACGTACACCGTAACTAACCTCTGTAACTGTGGAAAATAAACCACTTCGCGGACCCTCTGCACGGTTTTTCGAATTTCAAGATGACCAGCTATCGGCAAGTGATAGAGCTCTTCTAAAATATTTAAACGTAGACTTGTTGGGATCACTGGCCGGTATTCCTGATTACCATTTGTTAATTTCGTGTAGAATAACAGTTTATCAATTATTTCGTAATGCTCCGCCCTACTGCGAATAGCTGTTGAATCTGTATGTTCAAAATTTTCAGGGTCTTCAAGATATGCGTAATTGTCTTTAAATTCAGGATTCTTTTTTAATTCTTCAATTATAGACTCACGGGACTCAGTAACGTTCGAAGTGAGCATAGCACATTTAACTGTATTTCCCTCCTCATCAATTTTAATTCTTGAAAGGGCATCGGCTACTAAATTCTCTTTTCCAGGCATGTGTTTTATAACTAAATTAAATTCTTGTAGTTTTAATGTCCACCGTATCAGGCGGGGCGATAGATTTTTCCCCGAATGCAAGCGACCGACTGCCGCATGGTCCGAGTATACTGTTATCGGAGAGCTTCCGAAGTAAACGCGAAATTTCTGAACCGCTAATAAAACAGCGAGCGTTTCTCGCTCTGTTGCTGAGTAGTTCCTTTGCGTAGAGTTCAGAGTTTTTGAAATGAAAGCTATCGGCTGCCCTTTTGGGAAAGAATAGCACCAATTGCGTAATCGGATGCACCGCAACAATCTCTAGATCTTGTTCCCCTTCAGGGAAGTTGAGGACTGGGGCATTAATTAGGGAATTTTTTTAATTGTTAAAAAGAGGTGTTCGCCTCGGCTGTCCAGGAAAAATCTGGTTTGCTATCTTTTCAGCACCAAAAGAGGCTCAACAATCCTCGCAAAGTTCTTTACAAACATCCTATAATTAGAACCACAAGCTCAAAAAGGAAGATAGTTTCTTAGTGGGGGAGGGTAAGTTTTGTGTTTGGGGAAGGGTAACCTTTAATCGCTAATATCGTGGAATTATCGGTCTCGATGCCTTGCTTGAAAGCTTGTTCCCAAGGTATCGCAACTCCTTGGCAGCAAACTTGGATTTTTTTGCTTTTATTTTGGAACCGGCCTCAATAAGCAAGGCAAAATATATAATATGCAGGCAAGGAATATGTATCTCCGGCAAAGCTAGATTTTGCACTACCACTGAGTTTAAATGGATTTCTGAAGGAACTTTTCTTTCCACTCGGTGACCGTGGCTCCCTTCTCGATCACCGCTGTTCGTTTAAATTCTGCTTTTCCGACCCCTCTTTTCGTTAACTTTTGTATCTGAATGCGTTAGATTTACCAGCGCTTTTGTTATCGGACTTTCCCTCCTTTTTCCGTCTGCCGATACGCATTCTGCTGAACTTGCGGTTTCTTTTGCGGAGAAAACCTGGAATGTTGTCGAAACTGATTTGCACGCGCGTTCTCCGCATTTCTTCTGCTTTGGAACTTCACCGCGGACTTCAAGCAAATCTTCAGCTGACGGTAGTAGACGCGGTAGAATCATCTCGATAAGTTTACCATCGGGGCCTCTTCCGGTATAATAGATTGAAGACTTGAATTTTTCTTAGAATGAACTCCGTTAAATCATCGAAACTGGTTTGATATTTATTAAACAGTTCTGCTTCTAGCTTCGCATGATCTTTCACAACTGGAAGTGCTTTCAGCATTGCAGACTTGAAGTTTTCCCAGTTATACGTTCCCGAATCTGGACCCCCCAACAAGAACTTGCCAATTCCTTTGTACCAGCTGAGAGCTTGATCTTTTAGGTTTGTAGTAGCGATTCTAATTTTCTGCAGCTGATTCACTGAATATAAGGTAAAATGCAGGTGCAGTTTCTCCAGGAAGGTCATCACTGAGCCTTTGCCGTCAAATGTTGCGGCTGGCTTCATCGCCGCACGCATCGTTTCTTCAATAAAACCAAATCCCTCCACTGGATTCGTTGCCGTCTGAGGGATCTGAAAGGTCGGAGGGGTCAACATAAATTTTCCGCTTTCTAACGACATGGTCCATTGAAAAATTTTCGGATGACAATGTAATATTCTGTACTGTGTACTTTTAAGTTACAGATAAAGTCGAAGAATCTTAAGAACTGTTAAGGGACTAATCGCTTGAGTTCGTGAGATTGTAAATAAGACTTGAAAAGGGTTAAAGACCCTTTATTATTCCAAATTAAAGTTTAACAGAACTCCGTCTTGCAGTTTTAGAGTAAAGCCGCCACTAGGGCTTGAACTCTAAAACTAAGAAACTAACTTAAAATTGCTGAAGCTATCAAGATTCTAACCGAGTTAGCCTCTTAAAGCTGAATAACGGCGAAGCTATCAAGGGCGTAAAGTACGGTCGAGCGTAATAATAGCTTCCGAGAGAGTAGCCTAAAAAAAGCGGACTCGTGTTAGCCAGAATCATTGGTTCTCTCTAACTAAGACAGTAGAACTTCGCGATTAAATACTTCTCCTCAATTTGCATTCAAACGCGTTTCTAAAATTACGTTCTGGCCGCAAGTTGTAAGTTGAAATTCAGGAAGACAGGAAAGGAACTTTAACTCAAAATTTAACTGTTAGGAAAATTAGCATAATCTTTACAACACATTGCATTAATTTCCAGGTTTTCCTGCAGTTCTTCCTATTGTTTTATTAACTTAAGTTTGCCGAAGCTTATTTCCACTAATAATAACTGACAAATTTAAAAACATAATGAAAGTAATTTTCGAATCCGTATAGCCAATTTGGTGCCGTTTCTACTGTGATTCACCTGAGGCAAGTGCTTCACTTGCCGCACCTTTGTCCCGGCTCTTATATATATATATATATATACACCCACTCTGTTACTTGGCTGAGCTCAGTTTTTTTATTCTTATATGTTGGCAAATTGTGCATTTTTTGCTTTAAAAATGATTGAATTATATTTCTCTCATCTTCAGTTAAGGTCTTCATTCCTTTAGATAACCTGCATGCAATGGTTGTAGAATTATCACCAATTTAAAATTTGTTTAAGTGCGGCTAAGCTTAATTTCTGTTTACTACAGCAAACGTATTTGTTTACATTTGAAACTTAGCATAAACTTAGTGAATTAAGTCAGTTACTGATCCTTCAATATTTTTTTGCCGAGTGGGAACAAAAGTTTTGTGCACCGAAAAATCTGCTTCGTTGCCTGCTGGCCGAATTGTTTGTTTTTGCATAGAAACTCTAGTTTTAGTTGTTAAAATTATTTTTAATTGGTTTAATTGTATTTTTTATTTTTTTCTATATTTTTCAATTTTTAATGAAGGTATTTTGAGGTTTTATGAATTTTTGCCTTATCGCGAAGAGAGAATTGAATTGATTGAATGAGAAATCTATCTCTAAAGAAATTCGAGTAATTAAGTTTAAATGAAATGCAGCAAAAAATGCGTATAATTTTTTAATATTCCGTACAAGGAAGTCATGTGGTCTCCGCACCAGATTTTTTAATAAAACTTACTTGGCATAGAAATTATTTGTCGGCAATTATTAGTTACTGCAACGATAATTCAAATCCCATGCTTCTGGTATGGATTATGAAAAGTATTGAGAGTTAGTTTGCAGAAATTCTATAGGAAAGTGCCATAAAGTTTATTTAAGAGTAAAATTAATATAAAAGTTATAGAAGAACGTAAAAAAAAGTAAGAGAAAAATCCAAAATTTACAAATTTATTCAATATATCTTAAACTCGCTAAAGCATAGAAAATCTGTTAAAATTCCGTAAGTATAGTGACAGAAGTTTTTGCTGTGATACGATAAATAGCGCAAATACAGGTAATAGATACAAAATTTATTTATCTCCCGTAAAATGTTACAAATAGAAAAATTGTTTGGTTAAATGCATTATATTTATATACAATCTTTTAAACAATTATGTATGTTAATTCCTATTAACAAGCAAACTTTGTAAAAACCTTTTATTTCTAATAACAATATATTTTAATTTTTACCAGTAAGGCATTTTACAAGTACATTAAAACCGATTGATTCTCTATTGGATAAGAAGTGCATTTTAATGATTTAAATCACCTCTGGATTTTTAAATTTATTTCAATTAGCAGACGTATTATTTAAAATAAGGTCTAAATTATTAAGAAAAGTGTATATTGGTTTTATTTTTTTCAGTCTTTTAGGCAGTTATAGATTGATTTAATTCGAAATATCTTATGTTTCGCTGAAAATCAACAAACACTCTGAGCATTGCTTGAGCACATGGAAGATAAATTTAAGATCTCATATTTTATGCAGCGGCAATAAAATGGACGGATGGTACGTTGAGGCTAACATAATTTAACGTAGCGGTCCAAAAGTTTAGGAAAACACCGCTACGGAATATCTAATATTAAAAACATAAAACTGATAGAGTTATACAGCAACCGGGAGATCCCTAAAGTGAAATTTGATTGCAATTAATAAAAAAGTTGCTGAACTCTTTCAAACATAAAATTAAAGTCATATCTTTGCGTTCAGATTTCATTATTTTAACACCTAGAGATATTTTAAGTTAAAGAGTTTTGACAGACTTGTTAATTAAAGACTTATTTTAAAAACTTTTAATGAAATTAATTTCAAATTGTTTAGGATCATTAGCTTTAGTTTAGTGGTTCTTTCTACAGCTATACTAAAACTAGCCATGTAATGCTTACATGTATGAATTTTTTTAAAGTGAGACACCATTTTTTTTTTAAATACTAGTGAAGGAGAAAACTCAATCCCTAAAATCTTACTTTTCCTATGGTCGATGAGGAACAAATGTTTGACTAGTTAAATTTCAAGTTTGCTTTTATAAGTTAGACAGAAAATCGGTGTTTTGTCGGTAGGATCTGAAAAGGGATTTAATTAGTAAGATTTCAGATTTTATATTTATATAACCCACCAGGCTCGCTGCTAAGGTAGAATTTTTTTTCCTTTTTGCTTAAAAAATAATTCTCTATCTTTCCTGATTTCTATTGTAGAGACATTAGGTTAATTGGAAAAGGTGGAGAGATGAAAATTGAGCAATCGCCTTCGCCGGGAATCTAACCATGGACCTCTGAAATACCGGCCCAGTGCGCAGAACCACTACACGACGAAAGCACGCTAGGAAGGCCGGAGAAATACCTTATATACTCCTCCTTTTAAAGAGCGACTGGGGCTTTTCGAGGACGAAATCGTCAGATCCTGGCTGAGAAGAATCATCATCCAACACCCTTTTTAGTTCGGGCGTCACTATAGAGACATTAGGTTAATTGGAAAAGCCGGAGAGATGAAAAATGAGCATTCGCCTTAGCCGGGAATCGAATCACGGACCTCTGGAATACCGCCCCAGCATGCAGAACCACTACACAGCGAAGGCACGTTAGGAAGGCGGGAGAAATACCTTATATACTATAACAGAAAGTGCAAGTCTCAGTGTTTATGGAAAAAAAAAAAAAAAAACCTAACATTTTTACCAACGCTTCTTTTCATACTTTAGAGCTTATTTTGTATTGGAATTGGCGAATATTTTCTTTAAAGATTTTAAATATTTCATTAGACATTGAGCTCGAAAATCTATTTGTGGTTGCCTTCTAAACCAGTAGTTTCAGCTACGTGACTTTGGCGAAAACATTTGAATCTGGTGATAAATATGGCACCAAATTCTAAAATTTTATTATTTTTAATTACTTTCAGTTTGAAAAAGCTGAATTATGATAAAAATAAATTTCAGTATTCTTTCATGCTCCATTAACTTACATATAGTATTTCTATGTCTTTGCATGCGTGATGAGTTTGTTAAAATTAATAACCTGATTTGAAACATGATATAATAATTGTGCGCATAAGTAAATGGAAACCAAGAAAGTTATTCCCTCAATACTCAAAGTGTATTAACTAGCTTATAGAAACTGAATTCATGCGAATTCATTAGTTAAGGTGAGCTTAAAAAATTAACCTCGATACCTTCATAAAACTGACGATGTGTAAATCATGACACAGCGTTTCGCATATTGAAAACAGGTGATTGTGAGGGTCAGGTGCCGCCCCACGCGAATACAAAGAAGTACCAACTGGTAAGTTAACGCCTCAACAAGTTAATGTTAAAACATTCGCCCAGTCGCCTCTGCAGGATAGTTTGTAACCTTTACTATATCCCACACTTGTCAAAATGGACTAATACCTGTTCCACTTTTGCTGAGAAACTGCATCAGTTCTTATCTTTATTGCATATCTAATATCATATGCAAATTTTAGTGCAGTCTTCCTTCAGTTTAGTCTGAAAACTTATCAAGCCAGCAAACTTCGACTAATTATTATGAACAGCATATAAATTCCAAGGTTTACCCCTTATAAATCTATGCCATCTTCTGCATTCATGAAAACATCGGAACTTGCTGTCATAAAAAGGTCGCTTTAGTTGGCATGAATTCAAACAGTCAGTGTATAATATCATTAGTAATAAACAACACAACAAATTATTGTAGCTTCTAGTTCAAAGGGGTCAAAAATTCTCACTTTCTTTATAAACTATAAAAAATTAATTAATAACAATATTTCAATTTATCTTTACCGGAACCTTCTAGCAATGTTATATTAAGTTTATAACAGAAGTAGTATTTGACGTGCTACTGCTCATTACAGCACTAAAATACAGGGATGTGGTTTGCATCGTTTTGCTTGCAGGCTACGTGAAATAACACGTTTCATTCAATTACTGCAAATACGAATGCTTTCACACAGTATTCTTCGTTTTAGAATTTGACATATAGACATTATTTACAATGTTCAACCTAAAGATTTCAGACATGTTCGTGAAACTCATCGGTTCAGTAATTTATGAAAATTCCTGTAGTAATTAGAATTATGTATCAAAACAAGCTGTTGGGTTATATAAAAAAATGTTCTTCTGAACAACCAAAATGTTGTAAACGATAATACAAACCAGAAAATTTTGTACTATTACTCACAGATATTCGATTTGTACTATTACTATTTTTTTTGTAAAGTTTGTACTATTACTCACACATTTTGTAATTCGATGTGTTAAGCAATGTTACAAACTCTTTGCATTTGATTTATATAAATCACCTTACTGCCTGTAAAATTTCGTGTTTAGAAAGGTTTTAAACCGCTTAAGTCTTAACTGTCTAAAAATATTAATATTGTAGATTTTAACTCGATCACTCTAATAAAATGGTCTTCTCACCATATAATGCACATAAGCTGGATCGCAGTGTAATTTTCGTTCTTGACCCGTATTCCATGCTTTTTCACCAGCACATATACTACATTACGCTGTTTGAGAAAAATTAAATAAACTAATTTTAACATAGCATTTAATTAAATAAACTAATTTTAACATAGCATTTAATGATTGTTTAAGAATGAATTTACACTTTTTTAATTGCATCCAGAGATGATCTTTATAGTAAAAATTCTTGGAATATAATTTTCTATTCAATAACATTTTCTTTCATACTCTTCCTTAGCAAAGGAGAGATTGAAATCGGAATTTTCATCACCTGCAGTTTAGTTTATTTGAATTCTAATCATAATTCCAGCATGTCTTTATTACTAGTCCATTTTTATCAACATATGGTATTGCATATTTCAACACAATGGAGACACAGCACAATGGAAAAAACCCGCACCTCACTGTTTTGAACTATGCGGTTGCCTTTTCTTAAACAATGGAGAAATAGAGATAAGCGAAGAGATGTGATTTAGCAGTACAGTACAAGGGGATGCGTATTAGTTGCAGTAGTATTTATAAGCTCATAAAGTTTTTGTTTGAATTCTGGATAGCGATTGGGTAAGAGTTTCGCAATGCGGAATACTTCAGGGTAATGCAAATGTCTTGAAGAGGTTGTAGACTTATGTTTTGACGATAGAAAAGGCTTTTGAGAAAAAGAATTAGTGTGTTAGCAAAAGAAGAGAAATTTTATACAATATTTACAATTTAAAATAAGAAAGGAATTCCCCCCACCCAATGGCGGGCACTTGCTTATAACGGCATTGGCCGCTTGTAAGGCCAGAAAAGGTGCCCATTTTATTGTGGAGGCACCTAACAGGCGGTCTCCGTTAGCTCCTATGAAGGAACAGAAAATTTTACATCTATGCGTTCTCCGAGATTCGAACCCAGGCCCTTTGGTATCGCAGTCAGGCTTCCCTAACCACTACACCGTCTGGGCAGTAGAAAGGAAAGAAATAGCTTCAAGATGAAGTTTAGAAATAGTAAAACAAAATATGCTTCCGTAAATTAAATTTAGCGTCCAATCTAAAAGTCTCTAAAATATAAATTTGTAAAGTTCTTTAGGTGGTTGGAAGATTATCTTAGAAATTTTTCAGAATCGTTCTAAAAAAAGTAAGCATTGTTATCAATATAAAATCAAATGTTTTTAGCACATATTTATGAAATTCTTTTAAAATTAATACTTATTCATTCATTATGAAACAAAATCAGATGTTCCTAAATGTAGAGCAACGTAATAATTAATAGACAGAAACTAAGAAAACAAAATATATTAATAAAATGGCAGGGTCTTTACAAGTGAATCAGCGTAACAGCTTACTGATGGCTGCGGGATGCTTAAATACAATTCATATAGAAGCTTCCTTTCCTTACACAAGATAACTGACTTTCAGGACTGTGCGAAAAAAAACGAAGTTTCAATTTACCTTTATGGCCATAAAAATTCTTTATAATACGTACTTGTAATAAAAAATAAATATACAAAATATAAAATTCAAGTTAAGATGAATTAATATCATAATCAAGTTAATGACTCAGTGGCGCAGTTCGTAATTGGTTCTCCTTTGCAGAATCCAACAATAACTTGATAATCTGAACATCTCTTAATTACTTGTTGATTCTTATCAACATATCTTGATGTGATTTAGCAGGACAGTACAACGGCGAAAATGGATGCGTAATAGTTTCAGGAGTATTTATAAACTCTAGAAAATCTTTGTTTGAGTTCTGGATAGCAATTAAGTAATATTTAAACATAATTATATTTTATAAACATATTAATATTTAGTCATAGTTTGAGCCGTAGAATCGAAATATGGGAAAAAAATGGAAAGCCATTTCAGAAAAAGTTCGATTTTGTGTCAAAATACCTATAGTAGAACAACGCGATATATAAATCTAATACATATCCTAAGTCGCTTTTTTGAGACATGAAAAACGCAATTTGAATTTCGTCAATCAGCATAGTAGAACAGGAGATATAGAACTGTCCCATTTTTTTTTCTTCTTTTGATGAATCACCTCCGATTTTCAATTTGTGTTTGAATGGTAACATCTGCAATGAATGTACAATGATATTTTGAAGCCTTTTTTAATAATATAATAGATGAGATATTTAAGACTAATAAGAAACAGGCAATTGTGTACCTAGTGTATGTTGGTTTAAATTTCATGAAATGTTATGACATTTTATAGCAGTTATTTGCAGTACGGAAGATTTCAAAGTTTTATTCTTTCAAATACTTGTAAACATTGTGCTTCTATTGAATTTCATAATAATAATAACTATGTTAGAAAGGACACGAACATTGGCAACGGAGTCGGAATAACGTTAAAAATATCCTTAGGCAATGTAACAGTCGAAATAGATCAGATTTTGAATCAGAATAAAGGCACAAAATGGTCATGGCATTATTGCTACATCAACGAACACCTCGGACATTTGTCGCGAATCGAAATGGATTTCTTGTTTTGTTTTGTTTTTGTTTTTGATGTTGTTGTTGGAATTATGTTGAATCATTTCGGAGGAATTCATTAATAACTGAAAGAAATAGAACGATCTACGGAAAACATAAAATTATTAAATTGTGACAGTTCAAAACTGCTTCATTAATTCAGTTCGAGCCATTTGAATGATGTTTCGTAAGTTTGTTTCCCGTACTTGACATTTCAATTGCTGTTTGACACGAAAACATCTGGTGAGACATGTCTGGCACAATTTGATACAAGGAAAGCTTAAATTCTCTTGTTTAGTGACATTCGCATTGAAATCGCATAACATGCAAATAAGTAGATTTTTACTATGCAGTTAGTGATCATACAATATTTCAGTATACTTGAGAAATTAATTCTTGCTTATCTTGTAAGGATAAGGGCTACACTTTAGTGATTAACTAAACATAAATTTGAAGTAGTTAAATGTTACATTAATCATTTATTGAAATGTAATTTTAAATTACAAAAAAAATTAAATGTTTTATTAATTAGAAATTTGACTCTATATGGAAAATTGTTATGTTACTCTCTGTCAAATGATATAATTACATATACCTGTTATGTATAAAAATAGAGTGCACTCGTTGGAAATGATTATTCTTTGTAAGTAAACAGATAATATACAGTGTTAAAAATGATTTTATACTAATCGTGCTGGTGTTATATATGTAGCAAAAATTATCAGTTATGTAAATTAGTCTATCAAATTAGTATGCTTGTGAAAAATAAATTAAAAAGTATTAGCCAGCACTTATAATAGTTTTAAAATTCTGAATTCCTTACATTATTTTCTAAACCATTCTTATTACTTAAAATATAAAATTAAGAATTATTCTCTTAATTTTAGCTGAAAGACGGAATAAAAATAGCAATCGGGAAATTTCAGATTACAGTCTAACTCTTCAAAACACATAATTTTTTTTAAAATTTTAAAAGCATTTATATATCAAAAATATAAAATTGATGAACTTACGACATTTAATTATATTAAATGTATATGCATCTATGATTTTCTATTACATTCAGAGTGCTTGAACGCTGAAATGTCTAATACAATTTTAAGTTAAACAAGTACGATTATCCTTCTAGTTTAAGAATTATTCCTCTAGGAATTCAAAATATGGTATATATAATCATATATTTAAAACTGGCTCCAAAAATAGTATTGTCAAAGAGTAGGAAAAAAACTTGCGAAAGTATTATTTCATGATAAATATCGCTTCAAGGTGCAGCGGCACATGTATTTTATTGGATTGTTTAGGCCCCAGACTCACAATAACTGTTTACATCAAATAACAGTACCTTTTATCTTGCCCGGGTAACAAATCCAGTTACTGATAGCAATGAACAAGTCTTCCAGACATTTAAAAATTTGGAATCAGCAGTCAAAATTGGCAATTTGTGCTAATTTTTTGCTGATTAAAGTGCTGGAAATGGGTATAATGCGAAGAAATGGAGAAAACTGTAAACATTTTTACATCAAAAATGTATTACTGCATTTAAAACAGGTTATCGCGAAAAGAACAATAATGAAGTTTGACTAGAGATAAGAAAATTGGTAGTGGTGATAAAAAAACTTCTTTTTCTTCAAGTATAAGTGTTCGAGAGTGAGATTCTGTGAAAGGCTAATCAACAATCATTGCGTTAGAATTTTCTAAAGCTTTTAATTTAACAGCCTATAATTTATTCTAAAGTCAATAGTGAAACGTAGAAACATGGTTTCGTGGAAGTAAGTTAGTTAAGTTAGTTAAGTATTTGAAAGGCTTAATTAGTATTTTTCACGAAAATTTAAGTTGATGTTTCCTATTAATTCTTTTCACAATATTCAAATTCCTGTTATAAATATTGATTGCACCGCAAATTAAGTTTGACATAGTTTTATAAATGAGGAATCTAATATTGATCTAATTTACAACATAAAGAAATAATCAAGGTTTGATATTACGGTAAAAAATAACAGAAAATACTTCCACGAATTCTGTAATAGAATTTGGTTCTATAATTTCCAGCCTTTTGAACTTTCTTTTCTCAGGGAAAATGTCGACATGTAGGTGACCGGTGTTTATTAGCCTCGGTTTTATTATCTAACCATTTATCATAAGCTTCATAACATCGACACCGCCACCTCGTTTAAAGCATAATTAAAATTCCCATTTCCGACCTTATCGCTGTCGCAACGCGTTTCGCAAACAGAAGCCGCAACATTGAAAATTATCACATTCTGCCAATATGACGAAGAAAAAAAAAACCATGCAAAACAGATACATGAAATCACCAAACGATTTCATTAGCGAATAGAAAAATCTGGAGCAAAATATTCTTTTTTAGTACTTTTAATGAAAATCATCGAATTGGGGTAATAACAGGTTAAGACTCTGATCTAATTAACAATGAGAAGCAAATTCAACAGAGTACAACAAATAATAACAATAAGAAAAGATAGCCAAATGTCACGCTACCGAACAAAGTAAACAAACATGAAATCTAGTGTCATTTTCGTTAAGACCGTAACTTCAGGCTGTAGATTACTCAAAAAAATTGAAAGTGGTTTATGCTAACTAAATGAATATCACGATGCAGACAGAGTCTGGGGTGAGAAACCTTAGATGATTCGATTCCTTGTAATTAGGTTAATGCTAAGTATGTGGTTATTTCTCTCAAAGAGATAATTTTATATTCTTGCTATTATCAAGAAAGAAATCTCAACAAATTTGAATCAAACTTGATTATGAAAATATATTTTTTAACTTTTAAAACTTTAATGATAAACTTTACGAAGCGCATTTTTAATGTTTCATTAAAAGAAAAAATTAAATTTCAATTTAAATATTTCAGATTATAGTTTAACGCTTCGTGAAGTTAACCATTAAAATTTTAAAAGTTACAATTTTTTTAAAAATTTTAAAGCATAAATATCATAACGTTTAAAAAAATATGCTGATTCCACATTAACGCTCAGAATAATTTTATGCTAAAAAATTACAATTAATTTATTAGTTTAAGATAAATCTCCCTAAAATGCAATATGTTAAACATAAAATTTCATATTTAAAACGAACTGGTAAAAATAACAGTACAAATGATAGGAAAAAATATTAGTGTGATGTTATTCCATCATAAATGAACATTATGGGACTCTTGTGCATTTAGTAATTAATTATTCGAGACTAAAGTATATATTTTTTCACTCATCGTATGCGCAGGAGATTTGCAACAAATGTTTTCCGAAATAGCAATGCTTTCTATTTTTGCAGAGCGACAGATCTGCTTACTGAAATTAATGAACCCTTTCGATGGTGTTTCTTTCGAGATGTTTAAAAAGTATTGTTTTCTACTGATTTATTTGAAAAGTATTTCTGTAAAACAACCAAAAAAAAAAAAATGTTACTAAACCACAGCTCTAGTTTTCGCAATAAAATGTACTTCATTTTACAATTATCGGTACGTCACCTTATAATTTAAACAACTGACAATACTATGTTTGATTGTTACAAAAATAGTTAGTAAACAAATTTTGCAGTGTATAAGATATTAAATATTATTCCTTCCTCCATATCTGCAAACGATATTCTTTAATATGCTTATGTTTTTATACTACATGAAGTTATTGCACCCTATATTTATTTTTTTTAAGTAGACGCTCGAATTACATACAATAAAGGTTACTCTCTAACTTGCATTGCTTAATTTACGATTTCATTCAGATTTTTCTTTTAATACTTAAGTAGTCAATATCTTTCTCTTAGTAGTCAATATTCATTTTAACAGAATAAATCCAGCTATTGTAATTTCAAGGGTTCAGGTAGTAATTAATAATAACAGAAATAAAGCCTAAGCTCGTTGTTTCTAAATCGCTTTCTTTGTTAATCGTTAACAGACAGAATACACTTGAAGGAGAAATTAAATATCTTACCTGTCATCAAATCGCAATAAACTGCCGCGGGGTAGATAAAAATATTTACATCGAGCAGTCGCAACACATTTTTTTCAAATACGTGAGTTCTTTTACCACATGTGAAATACAAATATTTTAAGCCTGTAAAGGGTCAACATATTTCTTTTAAATCACCCAGTTTTTGAATAAATTTAAAATATAAATATCTTACAAGTGAGAACACGTTGATTTTGAATCTTTGAGTTTAAAATGTCATTAAATTTGCGCAAAATATGAAATAAGTTAAAGACAAATTCCAAATTCGGGCTTCAAGGTGTACAATTTCCAGTGGAGGACTTCATGTATTCAAAATCCGTTAGGCTAACTTGATATCCGATGTGTACATGTGCACTCATGCGTGTCATTTTTCTAATTACGGGGATTTCTATTTCTGTTGCTACAGGAATATAGCATACTAAAATTGAAGTTACCTAATATCAGAAAAGGTTATCGGATTTATGGAGATTATTATTCTTCTGCTTTCATAAAAGCATTCATTTCGATTTCATAAACTGCATGTCTTTCTCTCTTCTTTCTCTTTTCCTTTTTGGATTTTATTTAAAATTTAAATTTTGATTTTCTCTTCTGTTTCCGGTATCAGAGGAACAGAGGAGCTAAAGCCTCTTTTCCACTATCACCGTAGCTCAAGCAAATTTAGGTCTTCAGTTTCAAGGACTAGCATATTTCTAGTTTTCTCAAAAACTTCTACTCGAAGTCGTGATCAACATCTTATATTAGAAAATGCGAAGGGAAAAATGTTGTGCTTTGCTTGGGCGCACTCGGGTAATAAATGTTTAATGTTTGGCCATGTTAATTAATGTTTTTGTCCGATACATTGTTTTCAGTGAAGTTTGTGATTAATTTCATGGTTTCAGTTACTTTGGTGACAATGTTGTGCAAAATTTGAGTTTTGTTGTAAAATAAAATATTACAAAAATTGATTCACTTCCGTTTAATCTTTTTTTAATATTAGTATTACATTTTTAGTTTTGTTTACTGTTATCGCTAAGTTTCAATGTACTTATAAATACATCTTTAAATTTGGATTTAAACTCTACTATTTATTTCTTCCATTCTACATACCATATTCACACATATCGTAACGAGTTCCCCGCATTTGCTCATTTGATTCCTTAAAGAATCAGGAGCTTACTAGTTTTAACTAAATGATAAATAATAATAAGCTTTGATATTATTCATTAACCAGATAAATTTATTAGCTTAAAGTATTTTTAAATCAATAGCCTACGTGCAAATTTCGAATAAACGCAAGTGAATCTTGATAACACATTTTATATCATATATAGTTATAAATAACAAAAAATTATGCATAACAAAATTTTGATGTTTCCACACATCCGTACATTTTTGGAAGTTGTTAATATCCCTGACAGAAAAATTAACATTTTTGCCAAATAATAGTCATCTTAAGAGTTCTGTATACAAGGTGATTAAAATATATCTAATAAAATGTAATGGCAGGTACGAGTGACCGAAATAAGCTGATTTTTTAATGGAATGTACGCGCAGAAAAGGGACGTTGAGTTGCTTCTGGGAATTGCTGAACATGACGTAAAAGCGTTCTTCTGGCGTATCCACGTGCGTATTTCGAGCAAGCGTCATGACATGAACGCAGAAATCGCTGGCATGTATTTAATATATGGGTCTGCGTTCCGCAATGGAGCAGACTCATAGATCGCTGTCATGCATTTGATCTATAACTGCTCCATTTAATTCCTCAGCCCCATAGATTAAAAGCATATGAGCGAGCTTCGCGCTATCATAGCAGGTCAGTCCACTCGAAATCCGCGTGTGCAATAACGATTTACGTTTGCAGAATATTTTTTCTGTTGCCGAACAACAGCATTTCCACTTACAATTCCCATTACAAAAAAAAAAAAAAAAAAAAATGCTTATTTTGTTCCCTCCTCTTCGGCCTTAATAAGTATTTTTGGAATGTATTTTTGAACCACTTTGTATACTTTTCACATACTCGCCTAAATGCATGACACCAAATTTTTATAGAAGCGATTAACAAAATGTTGTCATAAATATTACTTCGCAAAATAATTCATTAGATCAATTTGAGATTCATTCAGTATTTCGTAGATCTCTTAGATGTCTATAACCAATTTGTTTAGACACTTAAAAAAATAGGAGAGATATTCCTAAAGAAAAAACAGCCAAATGCACCGTGAAACTTCTGGCATAAAGACTGATGAATCACAATGAATGCATTGACAGCTACTTTGCTTAAGAAAGCTTATTTTATTAAGGAAATCTCCCACTGATCAAGCATATAATACCGCTGAACATTGGTAGTTTGATCGAAGTTCAAATCTCGGGTAATAAAGTGGCAGCGTAGCCATTTTCGCCTTAATAAGTGCCGATTTCCGTTACCAAGTCTTCCACAAAGATATTTTTTCCTTTAAGTAGTAGCCTTCGTACGCTTTGTTGTCAACAATTAACCTAAACTAAACAAAACTATTTTAATAACGAATAAAACAATGTAATATTTCTTTTAACCGAGATAACATTTAACATAAAATTTTTACAATGCTTTAGAACATTTACAATATATCATTCTCTTTAAAATTTTATGTCAAAATACTTAAAATGTTAAAAAGAAAATAAGATTCTTTGAAACATATCAAGAGTGAATCGCTGTTGTTTCTATTGCTAAATTCAGTAGCTGAGTGAAAAGTCAGAAATTATATGAACCTTAGGTGATTTACTACACCTTTTTATCTTATAAGCTGCATACTATCTTCTAAAGCAAAATGCATGGAAGTCTCATGAAAGGGTTAACGCCTCTTTGCGATGAACAACAATTTAAACATATCTGTCCATATTCATATGAGGGGACTACGAGAAGCAAAAAGAAAAGGTCAAGCTATTAAGCAAACTGGTGATAACTAGGACAGTAGAAACAAATAGGGTGGGAGCAGGCAATTGACCAATGAACCCCCATAAAATCACCTTTCTGTTGTGATAAATGGACAACAGGACATGCAGCCATCATTTACACCAAGTTCTTTCATTCTTACCGTCATTGGCATGCAATTATACTTAGTGTTATCGTTTAGTGCAGTTTTGGTGAAAACAAGGGTCATAGTTGTAATGCCCGTAGGTGAGCAGTTCTCATAATTGAATTGTTTTATTGTTATTTTTGTTACAATGGCACCAGGTTACGTAAGGTTTTGTCTTTCTAGAGTTGTTTGTTGAGGAAGTGTGCCATGGCTGGCTTGTTCTAGAACACCCAAAAGATTTCCTTTTAAATTATATGTTCCATCTGATAAGTTACTTCAGCGTTCGAGTTTCCTTCACGTAATTCTAGAATTAAGATCATAAATAATAATTTATTTAAATTTTGAGATCTATTTATTTTAAAATCAGATGAGACTGCACTTTAAGGACTTTTATTTTCAAAATGGTTATATGTGAAAGATTTTTATTGATAATATCACTTTTATTTCTTTTTCATTCATAAATTTCTGGTTAATAAAAAGTCAAGGAATCACTTAGAAAAATTAATATGTAAGTTCAGATTCAGGAGTTTTATCACCATCTTTAAACAACCTAGAAAATCAACATATATTTGTTATCATGTACAACAACATATATTCATTTTCCCCTTATGACTTCTAAATTGGAATTTCAGTAAAAAGAGATTAATTTTTATACATTTTATAATTTGTATATTTTGTATATTTTCCCTTTCGCATTTTTATTTTTCGAGTTTGTTCCACCATGAATTCTTATTTTAATTTTGATTTGTTTGGATATTATGTTAAACATATTATACACGGTTGCAATTATTGATATTGTTGGGGAATTGCCTTGCTTTGGTTCAAATTTAATATTTACTGTAGATGCTTCAAGTTCATTTTACTTCAGTCCTGACGCAGGGATGGGTTTAAAAAATTTTGATTTTACTTCCTTGTACCAAGTAAAAAAGAACTATTGTAATCGCGAAAAGTTTTTTTTCGGGGGTGTCCCTTGATGACACAGCAGATGTCTCTAAAAGGGATAAGACGACTGGACAGTTCAACAGCAGATTTTGCTGCGATATCTGCAAGCTCGTTTCCCTTTATTCCCGCATGCCCGGGAACCCAGCAGTACAGGATTTCATATCCTCGAATCATTAAATTTATATGAATCTTGAGAACATGCACTACCACAGGACTCTGAGTGTTGGGAAAAGCTTCCAACGATTTAAGAGCACTATACGAGTCTGTATAAACTATGAACATTTTGTGGTAGAGCTTCGAGATGTACAAAAGGCCATAATATATTGCAGTTAGTTCATATGTAAGGACTGAGAAAGCATGGTGCAGGCACATGCCCTCTATGTAATTTTCAAATACAAATGCCGTCCCGACATGATCATTTCACTTGGATCCGTCTGTATATATCGGATAGTAACTGCAATATTTGTGCCTGTGCTCAGCGAAGAGTTGTCTATAAATGATCTCGTTGGTGCATGCCTTCATGTGATGCTTGAAAACATTAAGAAGCTGAATTCGTGCATTTTCCCAAGGTGGGATTTCAAAGTTCTGCACTGCTTGGGAGCACATATCAGAGAGAGAAAGTTCCTCAATGACAAGGCGAACTCTTAAAGGAAAGGTAGGAACACATGATGGACGTGTTTCAAATAACGTGTTACACACATTATCAAATAAGCACAGCTTATTAGGATGTTCAATTGCTCACGCCTCAGATAAAGTGATCGTTCGTTAGAGTCAACATACAGGCTCTGGACAGGAGAAGTCCGTAAAGCTCCTGAACAAATCTGCAGAGCTTGATGGTGAACAGGATCTAGTTTTAACAATACTGATGACCGAGCGGATCCGTAAACAACTGAGCCATAGTCCAGTCTAGAGCGGATAAGTGCTCTGTAAATGCGAAGCATAGAGCAACGCTCTGCACCCCAGGAGGTGTTCGCCAACACTTTTGAAATATTTAGTATTTTTAAACACTTCTTTCTCAGGTTTAAAACATGAGAGAGGAAAGTCAATTTTCGACCGAAAATTGACTTTCCTGTCTCATACTTTAGGCGCAACTGGTATAATTGCACCTTTCAGATATAACTCAGGCTCAGGATGGAGATCTCGCTTCCTACAAAAGTGCACGCATAAAGTTTTCTATTTCGAAAATGTAAATCCCTGTTTGTCTGACCATTCTTGGATCTTATTCAAAGCCATCTGCAATTGCCTCTCTACGTATCTGATGTCTGCCCCTCTACAGCTAATCTGTAAATCCTCTACATATAAAGATCTCAAGATGGTGGGAGGAAGTTCTTTTAATACAGAGTTTATTTTTTGAACTGAACAGGTTACATTAAGCCACAGCCTTTAGGCACACCCTCTTCCTGTTCAAAAACATTCGACAAAACAGAGCCAATCCTTACTTGAAAAGTTCTAGTGTTCAAGAAATTCTGACTGAAAATTGGTAGGCTGCGCGCAAGCCACTCTCGCGAAGATCCCGAAGTATACCGTATCTCCATGCCTTATCATAAGCTTTCTCAATGTCAAAAAATAACGGAGACAAGTGACTTCTTACAAAAGCTTTTCGAATGGATGTCTCTAGAAGGAGCATGTTATCTACGGTCGTTCTCCTTTTTCGAAAACCGCTTTGATAAGGCGATATAATATTATTCTTTTTTAAGCTAAACAATAAGAATCACAACAGCTCTCCTCCATGCACTGGGAAACGTACGCTCCTTCCACACCCTATTGTAAAGAGTGAGAAGGGCAGTCAGTGACTTATAGGACATATGCTTCAGCATTTCATAATACACGCCATCCAGACCCGGACAAGACCTATGAGTCTGTAACAAAGCTCCCTTTAATTCTAGCACAATAAAATCTCTATTATACGGCTCAAATTTGGAAGAGTTGAAAGCGATGGGATTTCTCTTAGAGCGCTGCTTGATAAAAAGAAATGCAGGTGAGTAATTTCTGCTGCAAGAAATGGCAGCAAAAGTCTCACCAATAGTATTCGCAATTTCTTCTGTGGAGCTAATCACTCGGCCATCTTTTTCCAGAAAGGAAAGTGAGTGTTCTTTATATATACCGCACACTTTTTTAAGTCTTTCCAAAACCCGTTTACTAGTTGTAGAGGATGTTATGGATGACACATATGAAATCCAGGAATCCCTCTGGCTCTGCCTTCTTACTTTTCGTGCATTTGCTTTGGCTTTTTTAAATGCTATGAGGTTTCGCAGAGTAGGATATCTACGAAAAATTCTTCATGCTTTTTTCTGTTTTTTTCGGTGTTTATGACAGTCACGATTTAGTATCTTTCCTTATCTTCTAGGAATGGAAAGCATAGCTGCCTCAATAATAGTATTAGTAACAGCTTCAACAGCGTTATCGATATGCACATCTTCTTCAATGTTCTCTGTGAGATCTGCAGTGTAAGAGAAGAGTTCCCAGTCTGCCCTATCGAGTATGAACCGAGGGGATCTCGACATGGGGTTTGCTCCTCTTCGTGCTAGAGATACTAAAATAGGATAGTGATCGCTGTTGGAAAGATCATTTCTCAAACTAACAGTGCAAAATGGCAAGAGAGATGGTGAACAGATGGCAAGGTCGATAGCGTGGAATGTCCTTAAAGTCTCATGGAAGTAAGTATTCTGCCCATTATTTAGGAGAAAAAAGGCTATGATCTTCAATCATTCGCTCAATTTGTCTTCGGGTATTTGTGTCTTTACTTCCCCAGAGCGGACTATGGCCGTCAAAATCCCCTATTAAGATAAAGGGCTCAGGCAGCTGCTGTGTGAGATCACTTAAACGCTGTTGGTCAACGTGCACATTTGGAGGCAAGTAAGGAGAAACGACTGAAACCCCAATATGAAAATTTACCCGTATAGCGACAACTTGGAGGAATGTTGTCAAAGGAAGTATATCTGATGGATAGTCAAGTGAGGTGAGGAGACCTTCACCTCCACTAGCACGTTCACATGCAAGATTGTCTTTACTGACAAACGAAAACTTCCGAAGTTTTGTTTCTTGTTCCGGTTTCAAGTTTGTTTCCTGTATCGCCAAGCACACAGGGTGACGAGCATTGACTACACTTTTGATGTCAAGAAAATTTCGGTGGAATCCGCGACAGTTCCATGAGACCAGGGTGGCCATTATGATTTATGTTTATTTTTTCTGTGCTGCTTTTTTGTTTTTCGTGGAAGTAGATGCTTGGGAATACCTAACCCTTCTTCTACTTCCATACTATCTGAATCTAAAGATTCACATACCATATCTTCAAATGAACTATTACTATTGCTTCTATTTTTGGTTACTCTTTTTGCAGGCTCACTTTTGGGTTTGTTCTGGATTGCTATTTCTTTTCTTTGTACGACATGAGTCGGAGTTCCCTTTTTCTGGCTTGCAGGCTGATGGGTTTTATTTGGTGGAGTCTGTACATTTATCAAAGTTTGAGTGGCAACGGTACGTGTTGTTTTAACTGCACTAGCATATGATCTATTTTATTGAAGCTGTGTGCTTTGAACCAGCCTTCTAGCTTCTGCATAGAATATGTTTCTAGTGACTTTTGCCGTCTGTACTTCCTTTTCTGTTTTCCATTTTGGACAGGAACGTGAAAATACTGGATGATCGCCCTTGCAATTTACACACAATGCCGCAGCGGTGCAATTATCACTATCATGACCAACCGACGAGCATCGAGCACATGTCAGGTTGCCACGACAGGATGCTTTAAAGTGATCAAACCGCTGGGATTTGAAGCATCGCATTGGGTTGGGAATATATGGTCTTACGGGACAGTTCAGATACCCAGCCTTTATATTCTTTGGCAGATCAGGCGATTTGAAGGTCAGGATCATGTGTTTTGTGTCAATCAACTGACCTTCCTCACGCATCTTGATCCGCTTAGCAGCACAAACCTTTTGGTCAGCTAACTCCGAAACGAACTCTTCTTCTGAAACGAACATATGGTCGATTTCCGAGATCAAACCTTTACAGAAGTTGAGTGTTTTGTGAGCTGACACAGTTTTAGGTACTTGTCCAAGTTTGGTTTGGCGCAAAAGCGAAGTAGACTGAGTGGCCGAAACGGTATCAATAAGCAGGTCTCCAGAACGGAGACGCTTTATGTTCCTTGGCTCACCTATGCATGAATGAATGTGCTTGCTTACCGGAAGAGGAGACATCTTTTGTAATTCTGCAGAGGCATTTGAAACAACAACAAAGCGTGAACAATCAGTAGTTTCTTTGGCATTTGCCTCGGTACGAATTTTCTTGCTAATGGATTTCTCAGTAATTTCTATATTTTGGTTAGTTACATTTGAGTCAGGTCTTTTTAAGATGAAAAGTGAAGCCATGATTGAAAGAGAAAAAATTCGAGTCCGACGGCCCCGCCCACCACGGAGCCCAACAAGGGAACACAGACTAGCCAGACCTATACGCAAACTGAAGCCCCACAGTCGGCTTTCCCGAAAGCTGGTACTCCCGAGAGCTTATCCCCAAGCCACTGACACAAGGATTAGTGACCAGCCGATTGACACCCGTAAGGACGACTAAGGTGCCTCCCGTTTAGCTGAAGCAAAGGCCAAAGCAGTGTGTTGGGGACAGTACCTCGCCCCTCAACTACCTGGACCCTCCTTTCCAGCGACATGGGTCTCCACGCACGGCAAACACGTGGGCAGTTTTCTCGCCACTCGAAAACTAGAGACAAGGGCTGTTCCAGTCTCTCGTGACGAGCCCCAAACTCCAAAGAGAGAAACCACAAGGGAGAAGGGAAGGGAAAAGTTCCAGCTAAGAGGAGAAGAGACGAAAAAGAGGATAGATCGCTGGAGCTCCAGGATGGTGACACCCGTTTCACCAAGAAGATGATTCCCTGAAGGGCTCCACACCCGTACTCACAAGAATGAGCCCCTGAGGGATTTTCACGCAAATGAATAAATGAAACTGCACTGTTAGCAACTGCCAAAGTAAAACTATTAGGGCTGGCAACACCTGGCATATCAACTGACTGTGCAGGTTGTATCATCATTTTCCCCATGTGTTAAAGTGAATGCGAACCGTTTCCTATAGAAAAATAATTCACGGAATATTCCGTCCGTTACAAAGATAAACTCTGTGCGTGTTGTTGTATATAAGTAAAACAGATTCATTAGAGGCACTGATTAATTAAACGGCATAATTTAAGTGCTTCATTTATCAGACATTTCTGGAAAAGAATAAGTACGATTTTTTTTCCTTAACTCAGGATAAGTTATTTCAGTTTTTATCAGAATTTGCAACACTTTGAAAACTAAATTGCATACACTGACGACCAAAAACATTATAACCATTCACACAGTTTTCAGTGAACTCGTCTGGATGACGTGGAGGGCAGGTGATTAAGTTGAAATGGTGTTTAACTTACTCTAGAGAAGTTAAAGAATCATTCTTGCACTTACTTTTGCTAGTGATAGGAAAGGCTTCTGATCTAAGCGAATTAGATTGAGGGCAGATTGTAATAGCCCCAAAAACTCGGAGCGAGTATCTTTGAAACTGCACGACTGGTAAGTTGTTCACCGTTGTTAGAATTTATGCAAAGTAAACTGGTGCGCAAAACTTAAGCAACAATGTAAAAATTTAGCAGATAGCCAAGAAATTGCAGAAAAGGAGGTCTGGAGATCAGTACAATGAACACGTAAGTCAATAGAAACGTCATGCGTATGCAAATATTAGGATGGAAACGTCAGAGGCGACGTGAGCGTACACAAAACGCGTGATGGTGGCACGCGCAGCTCAACAGAAGGACGGAAACGCAATTCAACATATTCGCTGCAAGTGCCAGTGAGTCAGTTCGTGAAATATGGCTAGAAGAAATCACCTGGATGACTTCACACGGGGAAGAATGATCGGAAAGCTGGAGGAGTGGCGTACTGTCACCAGTGTAGCTGCAGAGTTCGGAATCAACAAAACTGTCGTATCACGCGCTTGGAAAGCGTTCCAGACCACATGTACAGCTGTTAGAAAGGTTCTTGGTGGCCGCCCGAGGACGACAACTGCAGGGGATGACTGATATATCGTCCTGCAGACAAAAAGAGGCCGACAGCAGTCAGCAAGCGCCATTGCTCAGCAACTCTGTACAGCAACGGGGCGACAAGTGTCGCGGTTTACTGTGGTCAGACGCCTTCACAGAGGGGGCCTATTCGCCCGCCGTCCTGAACGCTGCCTCCCATTGAAAGTTGGCCACTGACGCCACTGTTTACAGTGGTGCAAATAGCACAAAAACTGGACAATTGATCAATGGAGTCGTGTCCTCTTTACGGATGAGAGTCGGTTCAGTACAAGAAGTGTTTATCAACGCATTTTGATTTGGAGAGAGGTCGGGACCCGGTTTTATGCCAGTAATATCAAGGAAAGACACCGTAACGGTGGTCCTGGAGTTCTTGTTTGAGGAGGCATTATGCTGAACGGGCGAAATGAGCTCCACGTTTTCGACAGAGGGTCTGTTACCGGGGATCGCTATTGTGAGGACATACTCCTTCCCGACGTGTGTCTGTTCCGAGGTGCCATTGGCCCAGACTTAATTTTTATGGATGACAATGCACGGCCACATCGGACTCTTGCTGTTGAGGAGCTACTGGAAAGTGAAGATATCACTCGAATCGATTGGCCAGCGTAACTCCCCAGATTTAAATCCCATCGAACATGTGTGGGATGCTTTGGGGAGGCGCATTGCAGCACGCTTACGTCCTCCAGAGAACACCCAACAACTCAAACAGATGCTGATTGAGGAATGGTCACTCCTACCGCAAGAAATGTTGCACCAGCTGGTTCTGAGTATGCGAAGACGGTGCGAAGCAATCATTGCAGTGAGATGAGGACATATCCCATATTAAGGAACATCTGCTTGTTGTTCTTCCTCTTGGATAGACAATCATGAGTCACCTTTTTCAGCTCCGATGCTTTCGTCATCCTTTACGTACATAATACTCTCCTTCATTTCTGCATTTCATGTCTCTCAGTTGATTTCTCTTGGAGTTATGTCAAAAAACCCTGCTGTTGCTTAAGTTTCGCACACCAGTGTAGATAAGTGACAATGAAACCAGCAGTAGGGCCCATCAGCGACCGAGCGGTAAAGTCGCTGAACACTCGTATTTCGGTCCGAAGTTCGAATCTCGCGAACGGGCTGGTTGCATGGATGTTTTGGTGGTTTTTCCCATGTGTAACGTGTAAACGAGTCAGTTTCCCTTAGAACGTCCACCACGAAGGCATCCCTTCCCTTAGGCAGGTAGCCCTCGAGGCTTTACCGTAATTAAATAGCCTAATCTAACCGAAACCAGCAGTAGGCGCCAAGGTGTTGGATATGAACGTGTCATCAAAGAAAAATACGTCTTACACTATCCCGCTTGTTACAGCAAAATCGGCCCCAGGCACTGGCTCAGCTAATATCCCAATACAATGCAGGTCCAATTGGAGGTTTTCAGAACACACAGTTCAGCGTACACTGTTGGATATGGTACTGCGCAGCAGACGTTCCACTAATGTACCTGTGTTGAGCAAGCGTCATTGTCAACTACGCCTAGAGTTGGCCCGGGAACATCAAGACTGGACCATGCATAAATTGAATACAGTTGCCTGACTGGATGAATCACGATTTCTTAATGATCACATCAATGGTCGTATCAGGATACTCTGTCTTCCAGGAGAACATTTCCTCTCCCCTGTACAGCAGGTTATGCAAAGGTTGGTGGGGGCGGTGTTATGCTTTGGGGCACGTTCTTATGGGGGCTCTGGGACCCTTAGTTGCCGTAAAGCAGGCTGTGAAAGGTGCGGACTATCTAAACATAACTGGAGATCATTTGCACCCTTGCATGGCGTCTGTCTTCCCAACTGGAAATGGAATCTTCCAGAAGACAAAGCCTCTGTCACAAGGCTCGAATTGTGTTAGAGTGAATCGAGGAGCATTCATATGAATTCCAATTAATGTTCTAATGCACGTAACTTGCCGGATCATAACCCGATAGAACGCATTTGGGATATCATGGAGTAGCAGCTCAGAGCTGAAACACCACTATGTCGGAATATCTCGATTTTCAGGGACCGCTGCTTAGACATTTCGTACACCCTGTCTCCGTTTATCTATCAGAACTTGTGACATCCATACCAATACGAATTACAGCTGTTTTACAGGCCAAAGGTCGCACACAATGGAAGGTGGTCATAATGTTTTGGCCCTTCAGTGCAGCTACTGAAAAACAACAGATCTACTGAAAAACAACAAACTGCATAAAATTCTTCAACTGCTAAGTAAAACGATTATGTTTTTAAATAACGCTTTACAATTAAACAAAAATATTTTCAGCGACAGATTTAGGAGGAAAGGTTTATACATTCTATATTAAAATTTTATTCAAATGATAATGGAATTAAACGTGAACTATCATACTAAATGCTATTTAATTTTAATTATTTCTTGGAAATGAATAAATTCATAATTCAACTATAAGCGTCATATATTTGCTAAAACCAGAGCTTTCAAAGTATGCATCATTGTATTCAATTCAAGGTTCACTGACAGTTATTTGTTCTGTCAAACCTTCTGAAACTAATCAATATTCCCTGGAATATTTGCTCAAAAATTTTCATGCGTTTTCCTCCTACGCCAACCCATACTCTGTCCAGCAAAAAGAATGGACTCCTACAGATAACAGCATTCATTAGCTGGATAACGTTTTGCCTTTTCTTGATTTCAATAGCATTTGAAGAAGGGACGTCAGGATAACGATACCCTCAGAAATATTTTTATTCACGGAGGTCATTAGAAACTCTTCCTCACACTGGGCTGTGACAAATTGCTATCCATTTATAAATATCTAATTTTCCTTCACTTACTTGTTAGTTTGGATGCAAGTAGGCTGACTCAGCAATGCGTGAAAGCGAGAATTGTGTTATTGATAGGTTAAGAATGTGGAAGCGAAGCATTCTGACGATAATATATACTTCTGTTCGACTGAATAATGTTGTTTACAATCTGAATACTGCAAGTTGTATTACATAAATGTATAAAAATAAGATAAATATTTGAGAAATTTGAAATATGCATAGGATTTTCCATTTTATGAATGTCAAAAAGTTTTCATTTATAGTTTTTATAAAGGTATATATCAAAAGTTTTTTTTTTAATTGTAAGACTAAAACCGCTTTTTAATAATGTTTTATTTACATGTTTTTACGCATATTATATACAAATTCTACATTCAAATTGGTATTTCCTGTGCATATATTTGTGCAAATCTTGTAATCTCCTGACTAGCAAATCAGATGTGTTTAGCGTGCTGTGAACTAAAGCTATTTTCTTTCATTTCGGCCAAGCGGTAAATTCTCTGAGGGCTGGTAGTTCAGTTTGGGGTTCTAATCTTCAAGAACGAGCTGGCTGTACGGACGCTGCTGTGGTTTTTCAACCGTATAACTTTTTTGTATACGAGCCGGCTTCCCTTACACAGATAGCCATCGAGTGCTTTGCCATATTTAACTAAGTCAAAGCTTTTCTTTCATTTCTCGATCACGGTGCCAAACGTGAATAAATCTAGATGCAGCTCATAAGGCTGCTAGTCTTTATCTCGCTATTTCTTTTTAAAGTTGAATTATAAATTCACTATTTGGTTCATAGTTGAGCTATTATCCGGCCACTGAAAAACAGTAAGATTTTTAATTATTAATTTCCTTGAGAAACTGTGTAGTAGAGATGAGATAAATTTCGTTTATACTGCTATAGTTTTTTTAAACTTTTCCATTTGTCTTACAAAGAATTTTGAAGATTTATATATGATATTATATCGAGTATTTCACAAAACGCCATCCCTGTTGTCCACAGAACGTTGAGAGAAAACGTTTGTCACTTTGTTGAGTGTGAAAATCTGTTAATTTTCTAAAAGGAAAATGCTCCAAGGAGCTGGAAATAGAGTCAAATATTTTAAAGAATTAAATAATAATTCCAATAATCATTGTTGTGAAGCTATAAACTTTAAAGCGAACTTCATAGTTTGCGAACGTGAAGGAATTGTACTAAAAGATATCAAAAGAACAAATAATTTTATATAATATTAAACAGAAAAATATTTCAATTGCTTCATCTCAATAGATTTTAAATATGTATCCAATAGAAACTTAGAGTTACAGCTAAAATCCTTTTGTAAATTTATTTGCTTAGAATGTGAATGTTAAAGATAATTTTAAAAAATTATTTAATCTATTAGTGCGCAAAGCTCTATCTGTACACTAAGATAAATTACTATCATAGAACAAAGAATACCAGTTGCGAATTGAAACGCAAAATACTGTGCTAAACTGAAAAATTGCAATTTAGTTTTGCATTTCATTTTAAAATTTTCTTTTGGTAAAGTCGTTCTTGATTTGAATGAACATTTAACGCTACATTTAACGCTACATTGAATGAACATTAAACGCTACATTTAACACCCAAATAACAATTAAACATTTTCAAATAGTAGAATATTTTACAATTAATTTGTTACACGAATTTATTTCTATAAATCAGTTTCCAGTCTAACTAAATTATGCTTAAACCACAGCATTTAAAAAAAAAAAATCTAAAATTTGCCTAATGAACTGGCAATTATCTGCAGAATGAAATAGATTTTTTAAAATTTATTATGTTATTATTATTATTATTATTGTAAGCAATAATATTGAATATATTGAATATCCATTTGCGCCTTCACTGGAAACCGGACTCGTACTGCCATTCAATCTATAATGAAAGCGCGTGCACAGCACTTTTTGGGAATAATTCACTTCTGACATCAAAAAGTGTTGTGTGCGAACGTGTTCGTAACACATTGAATGCACAAGTCCGATAAAAAGTTAGTAAAATTTATTAACTTATCACAAGAAATATGGAAAAACGCTGGATTTTTACTCACAGATATTCGTACAATATCACGCAGTAGTTATATTTTAAACTACTAAAAGGTTAAATAGAATGTAATCCAAAGCGCAGAGAAAGCTAATCCGATCTCACCGCGAATTTCCTACAATCAGCAACAAAGTAAACAACTGAACTGTGTTTCTCTCCTGCTTTTTAAAAGGACACGAAAAGGTTCTGGTAATTTCCGTTTTCTTGAGATTTCTGAAAAGCAAAACAGTAGAATTACGGTCACAGCTAACACAGTAGTCAATTAGTTTTATTCAGTTAAAATATAAATTAATCGATATATATTTATTATTAATGTTAAATGCGTTAAAACAGTACTTTTATTCAGTTAAACTTAATTTTATTCAGTAAAAATATAAATTAACCGCTATCTATTTATTATAAATGTTGAATGCGCGTGCTCTTGTATTTTTACTTTTTCGGCATAGCTTTCTCTTAAAACTCTTCACGCGCTGCATTGCATGGGGGAATAAAACAATTTTAATTACAATTCTACTAACATTAGCTATTTAAATACCAAATCCGTAACACTGCCCCCTTCCCAAGGGCTGCACGTCCCCTGGACAGGAAGCCAAACTTACAACTAAGGCATAAATGCAATAATAAACATTGCATTACAATAACAAATAACATAAACAATAATTGCAATAAGTAAACAAATCAAATACTACTAAAACAAATCAAATACTACCAAATACTAAATACAAATCAAATCAAATACAAAACAAAACGACTTTAGGCTTAGAGTTCGATGACTTACGGATCCGAACCAGGACGTCGTTCAGATTGTTTAGGACTATGTATGGACCATCCAAAGGTGAGCGTAGTTTACAACAGAGTCCTTTCCATCGAGTCGGATTCCAGAACCACACCTTGTCTACTTCGTTGAATCGATGTCCAGTAGCTCTGATGTCGAATCGTGTCTTCATCTTCTCCGTCGCCAAGTTGACTCGCTCTCGTGCAAAATTGTGCATCACTTCAAACCAGGCTTGGAGATCTTTGATGTATTCCTCAAGCGATGAAGGCGCATCCCTAGAGCGACCAAACAAGAGATCACAAGATAGACGAAGGTCACGACCGAAGAGAATCCGAGATGGGGAATAGCCTGTCTTCTCGTGGACAGCACTGTGGTAAGCCAGTAAGCCAGTAAAAATAGTGGTAGCTTCTTGTCCCAGTACAGTTGGTTTCTGGAAACCCCCAATTAGAGGTTATTAAGGATGGTTTGATTAAACCTTTCTACCATGCCGTCCGACTGAAGATTTAAAGGTTTCGTTTGGGTTATGTCAATGCCGAGTAGCTTGCAGAGTTTTTTTAATTACAGCGACATAAAATTCCTTCCCTTATCGGAATGTAACTGAAGAGGCACTCCAAATCTGGAAATCCAGTGTTGTATCATCACCTTTGCTACTGTGACAGCCTCTTGATCAGGAATAGTATATGCTTCAGGCTACTTGGGGAAATAATTAATGAGAACAAGGTGTGTTTATTGCCTTCAGCAGTTCGTCACAGAGGTCACAAGATGTCAAAGGTAATAAGTTCAAAAGACGCTCCTACGTTGTAACGTTACAGCTTGCCTCGACTGCCTTTCTTCGGCCCTTTCGGTAATTTCTACTTATAAACCATACTGAACTTTAAAAGAGCCCTTCTGGGAAGTGTTGTCAGAAATTTTTCAACTAAAGTAGCAAAAGGAGTCTAAAAAAGTCGCAAATGACGTCAGAGATGACGTGATTTTTCGACGTCATAGTTATGTATGCTCACATAACTCCCGACGTCATCGCAGATTTACCATGGACCTTATAAGAAATAGACTAACCCAAACTGCTTTTCTCCCTCGTCTGAGGCGTTGCCAGTTGTCACCTTGATCACATCCGGAGGAGTAGGGACGACTTGCAGAAATTTAACATTGGTTGTCTATTGCAGCGTGTATAATTGTCAAGCAAAAGCTGGTTGTAGCGCCTCATTTCACAAATTAGAATTTCTACATATTTTTACTTTTGAAATTGTGATTGATTTTTAAAAACTGAGCATATTTATCAAGCATAATTAACGTTCCAAATAATTATAAAGCTATTGCATGCTTTCAGGGCTGGATATTCCTTTAGCTTTTCCTATGCTGTAAGGAAATTTGTAACTACTTCTTTTAGAAAATGATATTTTAAATCTGAACTAATAGAAAATTTCAAACAAGCAATTTTCTCTTGCAATTTTTATGCTTTTTATTGGTGTAAATAAGTAAAAAATACTAAAATATTTAAAAACAAATTTTTGATAAAATTCTAAATTGTGCTGTTTTTTTTAAAATTATAGATGAGTATTATAGCACAGTTTCTATAAAGGAATTTTATTTCAATTATATTTCATAATACATCATAGTGAAAAACACTTTTGACTCCTTAAAAATTTTCATACATGTAATTCTAATATTAAAATTGTATTTAACCGTAATAATTAATTTTGCTTGTATTTTATAGTGATTATTTTTTAAATTTATATTTAGTTCTGCATAAGATCTTTTTATTTACTGTTAATTTAATTTATTAGCCCAAAGCGGCGGTAACCTAGAAAGGCTGTTAGTTTCGAAGCGGCATTTTGCGCTGTTTTACTATAAATGTCCGTGTCTCCTTGCAAATTGTTGTTACCATATATTATCTCCCTGTATTATATGTAAAGAAATTAAATAATGAAGAATCTGCATGACTACATGTATGTTTCTCGCACTGTGACAAAAACAACGGTATCTAGAGCCATCAAATTTTGAATAATCTCCACCCGAAGATGGGCATCTGGACGGCCGAATTTCGAATTTGTTTTAATCTTTTTCATATTTTGTAAAACTTTAAGGAATTTTTGATTAACAAACTCAACGAGTTCAGAGCGAGCACTGTACGGAAAATAACAGCTTTATCTCCAGTGCGGAAATTCTAAAGATTTGCTGTTTTCAAATGTATGCGGCTTACGGGCGAAGAATATGATATTCAATAAATATAGGTAACACACAAAACTTTAAAAAAATGTTCCTTTTGGGCGTAATATAATATCTGAGTGCTTCTAGTTTTTATTTTATCTTTTTCTTTCCCTTCATTACGCTCAGAAAATTTTATGCTCCGAAATTTATGAATTATTAAAATAACCAATCCACTTTAATGTTAATAATTTAATGATCATATAATCAAATAATATGATCGTTTTGTAATGTTATTATAGTTTCGAAAATCACTGCCTGAAAATGTTCATTATTATTATTATTATTTTTAATATCAGATCTTGTTTAATTTTACCTTATTTATTTCAAAGCATCACGTACTGTGAATCTTATTTAATTTTAGTTTATTTTTACGCAAAATTATGTTCATAAATTTTGTGCTTAGTGTAGTCTTACCAAAGTAAAGAAGTTTTTAGAAGAATTACGCTTGAAAAAAATGAAATGCAGTAAAAAACGCTTTAATGAGACATATTAAATCCTCTTTGGAAAATACTGTGGCTTTCATAATCTCATCACTATACAACGTATCACATTTAATAATTAAAAAGAGTTATGCGATACAAACGTCATAGGTTTCAGTGTTAAAGTAAACCAGATCGTCCCTACTCTTTCTTGCGGACATGTCGGTGACGTGCGCCCTGCCTACTGGGTTAGTCCATCTCTTATAAGGTCCATGAGATTTACTGTCTATTGCTTCCATAGGTTACAGACTGTATTCGATTCTTAGTCGTTTTAAGTATGTATCTTAGATTTAACGAAAATTTTAAAGCTATATTGCTCATTTTCAACTGTTTGAATATACATTTCCTTTTTAATTAATTCTCATTTAATTTAGATTTATATTTTTAAATTAAATTATGCATATCCATCTTTAAGAGATTCCTCACGTTTGGATTGTTAGCGCTTTTGTACTAAATTTTTTTACCTCTGGCAGTTAATTTTTTTGGGGGGCTTAATTGTGATCATTTTAATTGAGGAATGTTTTTCAGTGAGTTTTTCAATCTGCACGGTGGATTTATTTCAGATTCTGATTATTTAAGAAAGTTCTTTCACTGTTGAATTCAGTTTTGTTGTTATTTAGAAAAATGCTTTGCTTTGATTTTTAAATCATTTCCATTGCTTAGTTCTTAGAAATATTATAGTCAGGAGAATTAATTTTATTTCTTTCTCTGTTTCGATACCCAACGTATGGCGTGCAACCTGCAAGTTCTTTTGTTCGATTCGTTATCACCATAGAACTGAGGGAGACTGACTGAAACAAAATGCACGGGGAAGGAGAGGAAGAAAGTAATAGTTCAACTTCTATTTTAAGGCTAAATACAATGTTTTTAATATGAATTATTTTTAATTGATGTATTGTTTTATCATAGAAGCATTTTACGAGATATTAAAAAATCTTTGAAGTCGCAAAAAGTAGCATAAGAAAATCATGGAGGTCCCAAAAATTTGGCAAAAACGCAAATACTGAAATATTAGTAAGTTTGCGAAAAGACGCAAATTTGCAAAAAATCGCACTGCTTCTGGGCGATTATTAAAATCTGAACCTTTAGTGTTTTTTTTTTTTTTTTTTTCCCGGGAAGGGGCGGAGATGTTATTGCTTCGTTTTTGAAGACATCATTGCGACATATGAATGGAAATCTTCGAATTTCAAAGTATTATTGTAAATTCGAAGCTTTAGAAAGATTCACTAATTACCATTACTTATCTGCCTTTCCTTTGCTGGAATTTTGCCTGTTATTTGATGCAAAATTCTGTTCTGTTCATCATTATCTACGATATCACCTTGTCTACGTTCTGATCTACGATAATAGTACGGAATAATTTTTTCAGATAATTGATCTTATTTAATCTACCCTTTTTGGAGGCAACGAAAAGACACGTTAATCTACCAGATATTGTAATTCAGCGAGCCCCAAAACTTCCTCAATGCTGGTTAAATAGCAGACCACTTGCGGTGCAACTACCTGTCACTCCACCAAAGACTAGGAGCAAAACCGTGTTAAATCTCATCAAGCTCTCTTAACGAGTTTCTGCTTAATTCGTTTAATTAGCGGTAACTTTTAATCCCGCGTGCGAGGTTCACCCTCATGCTGGATGTTTCTACCTGGCAATTCCAGATCTCCACTCCTGTGCCCCCCATACCCGATCTAATCCAATTCCTTTCCGGCAACATAACCTACTAAGATAGTGTTGATAACGAACCGCAAGCAGGAACAATATCCATCACTTTGTAATACTATCCGTTAATGGTTTTACCCGTGCAGGTGTGAAACTGAATGCTAATTAAAAAGACCGAATTTCTGTCTCGTACACATCAGCATCACGGGTTAGTTATAATTATGGTTTATAACCGTGCATTATGTTCGTTTGTTTAGTTTAGTTTATCCTTATCTTATTTATGAAAGCAGTTTCTAATTTTCCTTATATAAATCTTTGTTCACCGTGAGACCAAGTCAATCCTTTATGATATTCATAACCTTAGTATTTTAAGTTTCATTTGCATATAATATGCAAATAAGGATGGTTCCCAACATGGTCGATATTGACCCCCTAAGAATCAATGAGATTTTACAAGATGTTGATGATGATTAAAGAGTTGATTGGGGGTCAATAGCCGAATATGCATCGGCAATTCATTGTCATTATCCAGATCCGATGGATTAAAAAAAAGGCTTGTATTAATGAAATTGATTATTAATTGTTTATTGAAAGAACGCTCTATCATGTAACAAGGAAAAAAAATCTTATAAAATAAATATAAAAAAAGGAAAATGCACTAAATTTGTTTGATATATTTTAAAAATCAATATAATTTTTAAATATATAATTTTTTATACAATAATCGTAATATTAAAAAGAAAAACGCAAGAACTTACACATACAAAAAAATCCATAGCAATAATAATAATATTGATAAATACAAAGAGCGGAAAACTAGAATGGAAAACAAGAAACTTGTTAAATATTTTTGAACGGAGTGATTTAAAAATTAAATTAAGCAATATTATCTAGCAAAGGAGTAGTTATTTCAAAACGGAAACATCTGACAACTATTTCGATGTTATCTAGTTAACCGAAATGCTGTGGGATTGCTGTGTCGCCACCTGGTGGCTGTAAATCAGACCAAGAAACGTTTGAAGGGTTGTAAAATTGAACAGCGGTCATCACTTTAGGCGAGTTTGGCATTAGTGCAGTTAAAATAAAATGGGGAAAAAAAAAGGGCGTTTCAAATTTTATTGCTTTTTTAAATTGATTCCGTAATAATTCTGTAGCAAAATTCATTTTTAATTCACAGCAACTGTTATTTTTTTCTTGTGTCTAATCGTCACATTCTGCTTTAGAAAATTCTGTTTTACAATTTTGACAAATGATGGAATATTAACATATTCTAAAACTGAGGAATTCATTGAGCCTTATAAATTTATTTTAAATATGGTATTTTTTTAAATCTCTTTTTTTCTTCAAAAGTACATTTTTTTAAAGTAATCAACAAAATACTAGATTAATTTTATACATGAATTGATAACATCTGAAAAACATTATAAAATAAAAATAAGCTAAAAAAGCTAAGGTCAAATGCAGTGTTGATTTAATATTAATTACACTTTTAAATAAATTTTCGGAAATAATTTTCTTAATAAAATGCTAATTTCTCTGAATACGTTTGCCGAAATACATAGAGCATTAAATAATTATGGGTATCTTAGATAGGTTCTGCCAGATTAAAATAATCTTAGGATAGTAATTGTGTTTTATCTTTAAATCATTTACCACGAAATTTTGCGTACCTTTTGCTTCATGTTTCCAACAATGTGTGAAAAATTTTAAGATTACAGTTTATTAGTTTATTACGACTTTTAAAATTATCCTATTAATTTGTTACAAAACAGACCATAAAAGGTTTAAGCTGCACGTACGTTAAAGCTATTTCGCAAAGTCTTTCCAAACTCTAATTGAAAGTAATATTAACAACTAGAAAATAGGCATACAGGTATCATAACAATCCGAAGTCAGAATTCATAAATTCCGAATTAATATTTATATTAATAAATAATAATTATTAAAGAAATACTTTATTGTAACTCAGACACAGTTTCATGACGGTTGTGTACTAATTATTATTAACGACGGCATTCTACTAACGTTTAAAGATAAATTTATTTAGTTTAAATATACTGTAAATGCCTGTAACAGTAATCTCAAAGAGAATCTATAATGATAATTCCTCCTATATCACGAAAATTTAAGAAAATTTATTGAAATTGGGTCAAATTTTGGAAAACATTTTACCTTCTTTTGAGATTTGTTTTATTGTCTGTGTTTTCATTATTCTATTGCAGTGTTGCTTTCTGATTTGTCCTTTTTGTAATTCGGTGATTGTTATCAGATAAGTACTATATTATTAATCGCTTCAATTATATTTTAGTACTTTAACATCTTATAATTAGAATTCAATTAACTGTCACATTGTCTATCCTTATCTTATTTATGAAAGCAGTTTCTAATTTTCCTTATATAAATCTTTGTTCACCGTGAGACCAAGTCAATCCTTTATGATATTCATAACCTTAGTATTTTAAGTTTCATTTGCATATAATATGCAAATAAGGATGGTTCCCAACATGGTCGATATTGACCCCCTAAGAATCAATGAGATTTTACAAGATGTCGATGATGATTAAAGAGTTGATTGGGGGTCAATAGCCGAATATGCATCGGCAATTCATTGTCATTATCCAGATCCGATGGATTAAGAAAAAGGCTTGTATTAATGAAATTGATTATTAATTGTTTATTGAAAGAACGCTCTATCATGTAACAAGGAAAAAAAATCTTATAAAATAAATATAAAAAAAGGAAAATGCACTAAATTTGTTTGATATATTTTAAAAATCAATATAATTTTTAAATATATAATTTTTTATACAATAATCGTAATATTAAAAAGAAAAACTCAAGAACTTACACATACAAAAAAATCCATAGCAATAATAATAATATTGATAAATACAAAGAGCGGAAAACTAGAATGGAAAACAAGAAACTTGTTAAATATTTTTGAACGGAGTGATTTAAAAATTAAATTAAGCAATATTATGCCAAATGCTAAAAAACTGAATCAGTAAATCAAACGCAGTCATCACATTTTTCAAAATCGAAGTTAGAATCTGTGATTTTGTTTCCGAAACTTATTTATATTTGTGAAATTAAAAATAATAATAATACAGAAAAAAGTAAACATAAATCTAATAAAGTATTTTTTTTTAACTTTTTTATGCTTAATCTAATTGTTATCTTTAAGTCATTTATGAGTAATTATTTGTGTTAGGATTGTATTTTGTACTGCACATTTTAGAGAAACATGTAAATATGTAGCAAGGTAAGGGAGAAATATGTAAACATGTAATGAAGAAACCACTTCTTTAAGAGGGTTTGGTATAAGAAAAAGTTTGGTTATCTCTAACGTTAACTTCATGATTTTCCTTATCTCTTCAAAGATATTATGCTAATACATTTCCACTTTATGATGATTAATGAGCTCAGTTCTAGAACCAAGCATTGGAATTGATTGAAAATCTCCTGCAAATATATCAATTTTGTTTACTTTATGAAGCTTAGTCTTTAAATAGCATTTCTGACTGGGCACCTTTTATAATTTTTCTTAACTTTGTATTACATTCGCAGTTTTTTTTATACGTTTGCTTGTAATTGTGTATGGTGTATAATTATCAGACCTTATCGCATTTGAAAGAATTAAATCCAATAAAAGCATGGAATAAAAGCTTTACGTATTTATTAAGTTATTAGTGTGAGAGTGAGTGCACCCAGTTTCACCCAAATGCTCTTTTATGGCATTTATTTATATGCTAATCACGTATATCGAAGTGCTAGTAAACACATTCTGTTCCGATTTTCTTTGACGAGGTTTCGAACAATTAGGCCCTTCTTTTGTGACTGACCGTGTTATGCAAACATGTGGAATGCAAGCAGGAAATGGCATCTCCTTGACGTCTTTATTGTTGTTGATATATTACCAAAAATGTAATGAAGCAGAGGAAGTTAAGGTATTCTTGTTTTCACCCCCGATTCCGAGGAAGTAAAGCTGCAGAATTCCCCCAACTCCATTTGAACCAGAATTCCTAATGCGGTCATTCTTCAGTTTTAATTATGTGGAAGTATAGACAGGGCTGTTATTTAAAACACAACCTGTCTCTTATTAGTTAAATCCAGATTTTAAGTTCAATTTTTGAATCGTTTCGATAATTTTACAACTTGTAATTACTACTTGTAATCATTTTAGGCAGTATATGCTGGGTTTTTTTTTAAATACCCTGAAGGAAATTTTTTCGAAATGTTTGTTGCTAATAAGAAATTTGGGGTCTTGACAATATAAAAAATATTACCATTGAGGAAAATATTTATTTCAAGCTTCATTGACAAACGATCCTGTAAAATACATGCACAAATACGTGTTCAGTGATTGTTATTTGTTAATGAAATAAGGAATAAATCTCCATGTGACAATAATTTATGATGAAGCAGTATCATAACAAGCCTACCATTTGGCATTACTGTTCTTAATAATTCGTTTTGAATATCTGAATTTGTATCTTATATCTTCAATTCCTGCTGTATTAATTCTGAAATTAGTGAGCTTATCGTAAATGTTTAGTTTAAAATTGTTCAGGCGTAAAACTGGAATCAGAATACGGAGAGTGCATTGTGATGTTTTTAAATGTTGGTGATTTTTAAATTTTTTAATTTTCTGACAAAATTTTAAAATTTATTCCTATATATGAATAAATAGAAAGGAAGAAAAACTATAATTTTATCGCTGAATTATGATCACCTCAGGCCTAGGGAAATGAACCTTCTTCTAGAGCGAAGAGTAACACATGCCAAGATTACAGAACTGTATACAAGGCCAGAATTATAGCATACAGATCATCCTCTTGAAAAGCCTTGCATATTTTCTTGCTACCGCTGATGGCAACAGTTTTAGCATTAGCAAGAATCATCTTGACGACATACTAAACCCCAACTTGACAACATATTAAACACACAATCTAAAATAGATTTCTCTTTTTCGAAGCATAAAATTTTAAAATAAATACGGATTGCTTCAATTATAAGCTCTTATATCACATCAATCCTCTTCTTTTACAGTCGACAGTCCTTTAGTGTCGATGTTAGACTTCCTTTTCAGTCGAAAATAATATAATCTAATGCATAAGAAGGACTGGGCACTAATTTTACAAATGAATATATTCGATATCCAATTCAGTGGTTAAACTGTCATTTTATCAAAACTGTGAAATCTTGGAACTAAAATATAGAAGAAATGGGCGGCTTACATACTGCTCATATGTTGTCATCTTAAATATCTTTAAAAATGTGTCATAAATATCTAGAAAACGTGGTATGAGTACTGACAAATTAAGGACCGTCGCCTAATCATAAGTTAAACTCCGCCTATGGATACCAGAAGCCGGCGAAGAATGCCTTGCATTCTTTAAAGTGACCGCAGAGGGGCATTTTGACAAATCATCTACAGTTATAACAGTAATGAGCAAACCAATATTCACAGCACAGAGTCCATCGGAATCTTCTGTATTTGATGCTGCGTAAATTTAAACCACTTACGTCTCGGTGCTAATTGCATGAACCGGCAACAGCAATAGTTCATTGCCCACAGGAGGAAACTAGGAAAAATCACTTAGACAGGTCAGTCTCCAATTCCTGGTGTATCCTGTAAAAAGACGAGAGCGTATATATCGATGCTATGGGACCTTGATTCATTTTAAGTGAATTCAGTCCAGTAAAAGAAATGGGCGATGTTTTTTTTTAGAAAACTTTAGAACCATTATACCAGCAGGAAAAATTCCTGAGAGTAATTAGTTATTTGAACAGCTTTCCCGGCCAAGATCATTGATTAAAATTTACTTTTCTCTGCTGCTGATTATCGTTATCAGGAGATTAGGGCTCTATGCCTGTGGTCTCAAACTCTCCGCCGGTGGACAGCATGCGGCTCCCGAAGCAATGTTGTGCGGCCCCTCGAATACATTTCAGTTATGTGCTTGTTTCAGAAACAGTGCTTATAATACATAAAGTGTAGACTATGCTTATGTGCGTGACTGCTGTTGAAGGAAAATAATAGAACGGATAGGTTGGTATAGAATGAATAGGCCTTTACCACTGTATTCTTGTACACCAGATCACATGACTAGGATCAGGCGGGAGAATTTTCTGAGTTAATATAATCAGTAAATTTAAGTTGCCAGCCGCAGGTAGCTGCTCTTCAGTGTTCCGAAATTTTCGATTTTTCGTTTAAGGTTAAAAGGAATTTATTTAGTGGTTAATTCAATTTCAGTGACCACTCAGGGGGCTCACTTTTGTGAGTACGGGTGTGGCAATCCCGAGGTACCCTAGCCCTTCAGGGGATCATCTTCTTGATGAGACGGGTGTCACGATCCTGGAGCCCCAGTGATCTATCCTCTTTTCCGTCTCCTCTCCTCTTGGCTGGAACTTTTTCCCTTCCCTTCTACCTTGTGGTTTCTCTGTACGGAGTTTGGGGCTCGTCACGAGAGGCTGGAACAGACCTTTTTTCTTGTTTTCGAGTGGCGAGAAAACTGCCCACGTGTTTGCCGTGCGTGGAGAACCGTGTCGCTGGAAAGGAGGGTCCTGGTAGTTGAGGGGCGAAGTACTGTCCCCAACACACTGCTTTGGCCTCTGCTTCAGCTAAACGGGAGGCACCTTAGTCATCCTCACGGGTGTCAATCGGCTGGTCACTAGTCCTTGTGTCAGTGGCTTGGGGTCAAGCTTTCAGGAGTACCTGCTTTCGGGAAAGCCGACTGTGGGGCTTCAGTTTGCGTATAGGTCCGGCTAGCCCTAACACAGGAATCTGTGTTCTTTTGTTGGACTCCGTGGTGGGCGGGGCCGTCGGACCCGAATCTTTATTCTTTCACTATGGCTTCTCATATCTACTTAATAAAAGATTTCGAGGTAACTCCAGTCACTCAAGTCACTCCTGTCACTCAACCTAGTTCTGAAACTTCTATTGCTAAACCAGTCACTCAACCTAGTTCTGAAACATCTACTGCTAAACCAGTCACTCAACCTAGTTCTGAAACGTCTACTGCTAAACCAGTCACTCAACCTAGTTCTGAAAAGTCTACTGCAAAAAAATTACGTACAGATTCAAATGAAAAAATCATAACAATAGTGCCCGTTTCCTAGTCATCTCTAGTCCTTCTGGCGAAATGCATAAGATGTCTCCTTTTGTAATAAACAAATATATCCAGTCTTGTATTGGTGAGCCGAGAAATATAAAGCGCCTCCGCTCCGGAGACTTGCTTATTGATACAACCTCAGCCACCCAGTCTGCTTCTTTACTTCAGATAACTAAACTTGGGCAAGCGAATGTCACTGTAACACCACATAAATCACTGAACTATTGTCGTGGTGTAATCTCAGAATTCGACCTTCTGTATGTTTCTGAAGAAGAGATCGCTTCTGAGCTATCCAAACTAAATGTCTGCGGTGTAAGGCGGATCAAGATGCGTAAAGAAGGTAAGTTGATAGACACAAAACACGTGATCCTTACCTTCAACACGCCTGATCTGCCTAAGAATATTAAGGCCGGATATCTAAATATTCCTGTAAGACCTTATATTCCAAACCCTATGCGATGTTTCCAATGCCAGCGTTTCGGCCATTCTAAGACTTCTTGTCGTGGCAGCCTCACATGTGCCCGATGCTCACAGATTGGCCACGATTCTGATAATTGTATCGCTGCGCCTTTGTGTATAAATTGCAAGGGCGACCACACAGCATTTTCTCGCTTGTGACCAAAGTGGAAATCGGAAAAAGAAATCCAGACTACAAAAGTTACAAGGAACATCTCTTACGCCGAAGCCAGAAGACTAGTCCAGAGCACACCGCTTCGACCAAATACATCATACGCCAGTGCTGTTAAATCATCTCGTACAGTTGCCACCCAAACGTCAATAGGCACACAGACCCTACCAAATAAAACCCAACCGTCTACATCCAACAAGAAAAAAGAAAATGCAACCCATATAGTACAAAATAAAGAAACAGTTATTCAAAGTAAGCCCAAAATTGCCACACAAAAAACATAAAATAAAAATAGAAGTCGCAGCAATAGCTCTCTTAATGAGATGATTTCTGAATCTGCGGATTCAGACTTTATGGAAGTGGAAGAGGGTCTAGAAGTTCCCAGGCATCTACTTCCACGAAAAACAAAAGAACAGCACAGGAAAAACAAAAACCATTCATAATGGCCACCCTCGTGTCATGGAACTGTCGCGGTTTCCACCGAAATTTGCTAGACATCAAATCTATAATTAATGTGTATCATCCTGTATGCTTCGCAATACAGGAAACAAATCTAAAACCAGAACAACAGGCAAAACTTCGGAGGTTTTCTTTCGTCAGGAAGGATAACCTTGCAGGTGAACGCGCCAGTGGAGGTGTAGGTCTCCTCTCCTCATTGGATTATCCCTCAAATATTCTTTTTTTGACGACATCCCTCCAAGTTGTCGCTACTCAAATAAATTTTGATATTGTTGTTTCATTTGTTTCTTTGTATTTGCCTCCAAATGAGCACATTTATCAGCAAGATTCAAATAATCTAATAGAGCAGCTGCCTGAGCCTTTTATCATAAACGAGATTTTAACGGCCATAGTCCGCTCTGGGGTAGTAAAGATACAAATTCCCGAGGAAGACAAATAGAGCAGATGATCGAAGATCATAGCCTTTGTCTACTGAATAATGGGCAGGATACGTACTTCCATGAGCCTTCAAGAACATTCCACGCTCTCGATCTTGCCATCTGTTCACCATCTCTGTTGCCATTTTGCACCTTTAGTGTCGGAAATGATCTGTACAACAGCGATCATTATCCCATTTTTGTGTCTCTTGCACGAAGAAGAGCAAACCCCATGTCGAGACTCCCTCGGTTTATACTGGACAGGGCAGACAAGGAACTTTTCTCTTCCGTTGCAGAGCTGACAGATGAAATGGTAGAAGACGCTAGAACTTTTCAAGTAAGAATTGGCTCTGTTTTTTTCGGATGTTTTTCAACAGGAAGAGGGTGTGGTTCAAGGCTGTGTGCTTAGTGTAACCCTGTTTAGTTTAAAAATAAACTCAGTACTAAAAGAACTTCCTTCCACCATCTTGGGATCTCTATATGTTGATGATCTGCAGATTAGCTGTCGAGGGGCAGACATGAGATACGTAGAGAGGCAGTTGCAGATAGCTCTGAATAAGATCCAAGAATGGTCAAACAAACAGGGATTTACTTTTTTCAAACAAAAAACTGTGTGCGTGCACTTTTGTAGGAAGCGAGGTCTCCATCCTGAACCTGAGTTATATCTAAATGGTTCAATTATTCCAGTTGCGCCCGAAGTAAAATTTTTAGGAGTGACGTTCGACCAGAAATTGACTTTCCTTCCTCATGTTTTAAACCTGAAAAAGAAGTGTTTAAAAACACTAAATATTTTAAAAGTGTTGGCGAACACCTCCTGGGGTGCAGAGTGTTGCTCCATGCTTCGCATTTACAGAGCCCTTGTCGCTGTAGACTGGACTATGGCTCAGTTGTTTATGGATCCGCTCGGTCATCAGTTTTGTTAAAACTCGATCCTGTTCACCATCAAGCTCTGCGTATTTGTTCAGGAGCTTTCAGAACTTCTCCTGTCCAGAGTCTGTATGTTGACTCTAACGAACCATCACTTTATCTGAGGCGTGAGCAATTGTCCTTTTTGCAATATTTTAATATTCTATCACAACCTGAACATCCCAATAAGCTGTACTTACTTGATAATGTATGTAACACTTTATTTGAAACACGTTCATCCTGTGTTCCTACCTTTCCTTTAAGAGTTCGCCCTATCATTGAGGAACATTCCCTCTCTGATATGCGCCCCCAAGCAGTACAGAACTTTGAAATCCCACCTTGGGAAAATTCACAGATTCAGCTTCTTGATGTTTTCAAACATCACGTGAAGGCAAGCACTAACGAGATCGTTTACAGACAACTCTTTGCTGAGCACAGGCACAAATATAACAGTTATTATCCGATATACACAGATGGATCAAAGTCAAAGGATCATGTCGGCATGGCTTTTGTATTTGAAAATTACATAGAGGGCAGATGCCTGATACATATGAACTAACTGCAATATATTATGGTCTTTTGTACATCTCAAAGCTCTGCCACAAAAAGTTCATAGTTTATACAGACTCGTATAGTGCTCTTAAATCTTTGGAAGCTTATCCCAACACTCATAATCCTGTGGTAGTGGATGTTCTGAAAATTCATATTAGCCTAACGATTCGAGGATATGAAGTCCTGTACTGCTGGGTTCCTGGACATGCTGGAATAAAGAGAAATGAGCTTGTAGATATCGCAGCCAAATCTGCTGTTGAACTGTCCAGTCGCCTTATCCCTTTTAAAGATATCTGCTGTGTCATCAAGGGAAAGGTCCGAAAAAAATGGCAGCAAATTTGGGATGTTCAGCATCACAAGTTGAGAAATGTCAAGTCTAGAATTGAGCATTGGGATTTTGCTGGAAATCGTAAGGAGGAAGTTCTTTTAACTCGCCTCAGAATTTACCACACTAGAGTGACACATAACTATCTACTCAAAGCTGAAAATGAGCCTGTGTGTCTTAATTGTAATGTTTGTTTATCTGTTCGTCATATTTTAATTGAGTGTCCATGTTTTAATAGTCTTCGCCAGAAATATTTTAATAGCTGTGACTTACCTCTCGACCGTTTAATCGGAAGAGAGGTCAATTGTAATTAATTTTATTATTTAAAAGAGTCTGGCTTTTATCAGCTAATGTAATTTGTTTTGAAGATTGTGTCTTGAATTTTAAATGTGTGGTTTTAACTTGTTTTTATATGACTTCATCCTCTGGATTTGATACATTTGTCTACTTGTTTTTATTTATTGTATTTTAATTTCATCAATTGTACTCATCCCATCTCGTGTTTGGCGCATTATAATCATCTTTGGTTTTGCGCCATAATCTCTCTCACTCTCTCACTCTCACAATTTCAGTGAAATCAGCTGAAAACATTTCAATCTAAAATTTAATATTTGTTCCAAAGAGCGCGCGCGGCTACTGCATAGCTAGTGCAATATGCTATGGAGGAAGAGGCGGACTTCCTTTTAATTCGAGAACCTTTTCTTTATGCAGGGCAAGCAGCAGAATTTCCCCTCCAATGGACCATCATCCAGGATTCAGGAAGTGAGGGAACAAGAGCGGCAGTAGTTTGTTGCCACAGCAGATGGTTGCCAGTTGTGCTAGCAAAGTCAAGAGACATGGTCACAATTGCAGTCGAGGCTATGGGACTGAGTGTCCTGGTCACGAATGTTTACATTCCACCTACAGTAGACGTTTCTCCCACATTAGATGCCTTGCAGAATATCCTTACGTCCTACCCGCATGCACACCATGTATTGGCAGGAGATTTTAACTCTCATGCGGAGGACTTCGGATATCCGACCACAGACCCAAGAGGTAGAGAAGTTGTGGACTTCATTGCATGCAACGGACTCATTCTTCATAACGTGCCGGACAGTCTGCCGAACTTCGAGACCCAAATGGGAAAAGGATGGCCCGACATCACTCTGTCAACAGCGCGTCTGGCTCAGAAAATACAGCACTGGACCGTAAGTGACACTCCCTCAAACTCGGACCATCGCTATATAACGTTCCAGATATGTCAGCCACATGCGCAGTTTATGAACAAGCGTTATAGAACCAATGGCAGAAAATTAAAACAACTTGTAAGCAGGCTAGGACCAGTACTAGAGCAGGTGGACGAGGCACTTATGAAATGTCAGAACGTAAAGGATACTGACGACTTAACCACCAGTATGATACGAGATATTCAATCTATCTGTGATGCCACCCTAGGCCTGAAATCACCAAAAGTTTTAAGAGTGGCAAACTGGTGGACGAAAGAGCTCCGTGCACAGCGCAGTCGCACCAGGGCATTTAGGCGTAAGATGAAGAGCGAAAGAGACACAGGAGGCAAGCCCTTAGTGTTCTTTATAATAAAGAGCAAGCTCAGTACAAAAGGGCAATTACAGCCGCAAAACTTGCCAGCTGGAGGGAGTTCTGTACTAAGAATGTAGAAGTCTATGGTGCTCTCCACAAGATAGCTTCGAACAAAGTTTACAGACCACCGGAGCTAAGAGCCTTTGCAGGGCAGCAGGATGGACATATAACAGAAATCACGCTCAGGACAATTCTTGACGCCGTACTTCCGGAAGAGGATATTACAGATCCGTCCGACCACCAGGCTTATACGCTGCACACATCTGTCCCAGATGATATGCCATTTACGGAGAAGGAAGTCTCCGCAACGATCAAAATTCTCCCGAAAAGTAAAGCCCCTGGTCCGGACTCAATAGACTATCTAATCTTGAGAGCAATACATAAAGCAAGATCCGGCTTTCTCACGCGTTATTTTAACAAACTGCTAGCACTGCAAAGCTTTCCGGAACCTTACAAAACGGGGCAGGTTGTGCTCTTTAAGAAAGAAGGGAAGGATCCAAACAGCCCATCCTCTTTTAGGCCGATTTGTCTTCTCCCGGTAATAGGGAAACTCTATGAGAAGCTCCTAGTCCAGCGGCTTAAATTTCATATGACGCAGAGTGGGGCAATCTCTGACGCACAATATGGATTCAGAGAGCTACGCTCAACGATTGCTGCCCTATCAAAGATAAGAGACTATATCAGCCACTTGCATGAAAGGAAACAGCATGCAGCGGTCCTAAGTCTGGACCTGCAAAGCGCATTTAACTCTCTGTGGTGGCCCTCAATTTTAGAGGCACTGCACCAGGCAAGGATCCCTGATAACCTCTTGCAGGTTTTCAAGCAATACCTGTCCAATAGAAAGTTCATAGTAACACACATAACCATAACCGGTGTCATAACCAGAAGCCAGACAAAGGCTGTCCACGGGGATCGTGCGCGGGTCCAGACTTGTGGAACGCAACTTTCGATTCCATCCTACGATACGAATGGCCGTCCCATACACAGATAGTAAGTAGCCTTTGCGCATGACGCCACCTTTGTGGTGGGCGGCAAGAGTAGAGATGAACTGCAGCAAAACTGCAATGATGTAATTGATACCTTCTCTCGGCTATGTCAGGAGAAAAAGCTAATAATTTCTGAGGCAAAATCGAAATATATAATTTATCATAAGCCAGGCCAAACTTTAATAAGAAACCCAACCATCCAGCTTAATGGGAAGACCATCAAAAGGGTCAGAGAACTAAAACTCCTGGGTATTATATTGGATGAAAAGTTCACCTGGCTGCCTCACCTTAAATCCCAAAGAGAAAAGGCTCGCCGAATCGCAAACAAACTGCAAAAAATGCAAGGCCCGCAATGGGGCCTTCGGCCCAATATCTACAAGATACTTTACTCCACTGTCGCGGAGAGGGTCCTAACCTACGGAGCAGCCATCTGGGCAGCCCCGATGACAGTCAGAAAGGCAAAATTGCTAAGTAGTGCACAGCGACCATTTGTCCTAGCCATAACGAAGACCTACACGACAACGTCGACTGCGGCCGCTTCGGTATTAGCAGGGCTTATGCCGCTCCCAATCAAAGCGCAGCAAGAAGCCTCAATTGTAAAGGTGACGAAACTCCAACAGCCATGCACATATGGGGATACATGCTATCTGCCAGAAGTCTACGAAACACGCAGGTCCAAACTAAGCACACATCCGTCGTAATATGGACTGGGCATAAGGACTTTCCACTCACCAGCGTTAACCCCGCGCTTAGATGGACCAGGGGCCGTGCTTTATACAGACGGGTCAAAATTGATAACGCTGTAGGCAGTGCCTATATAGCCTATATAAATGGAAACATAGCAAAGGAATGGAAGGGCCGTCTGGGCGCACAGAACTCAGTGTTCCAAGCGGAAGTAGTTGCCCTCACAAAGGCAGTGAAATGGGCAATTGACACACGGCAGAGTCGAGCTACGATATTTACTGACAACCTGTCAAGCATTTATGCTATCAACAACCCTCTCCAGCGCTCCGCACTAATCTCGCACCTGCAAGAAGTCCTCCGTCTACAAGAAAAGTCAATGAGAATCCAAATTTCCTGGGTGAAGGCGCACGCCGGAATCCAGGGAAATGAAGCAACAGACGCTCTTGCCAAGAAGGCTGCCCAAAATGAGGAAACGGAGCAGATTCAGGTGCCCCTGCCCCGGTCATGCCTAAAGAAGCAAATAGAGGAGTCCGCCATTGGAAACTGGCAGAATGAAAGGGACCAAATCCCGCAAGGCCGCAGAGCATATGAGTTCCTGCCCAAGGTAGAGGTGGACCGGCTCATCTCAGTGCCCTACCTCACGCGATATATAACAGGCCACGGCTCCTTTCCGACGTACTTTGCAGAAAGGGGTCTAGCAACAACTGATATGTGTGTTTGTGACAACGTGGGCTCACCAGACCATTATGTCACGGAGTGCCCCTTAACAGCAGAATGGCACATCAAATTCCCAACTACCAATGTTCTGTCTTTCAAACGCCTTCTCGTAAAACATCGAGGCACGCGGCAAAAGCTTAAAAGCATAATGGACAAACTAGAAAAAATGGGCATAGACCTCTGCAGGCCGGAATAGTGCACATGCAATAAACACAATTGGCATAAAAGCGTCTTACAACTGTGAAGTCTCTAGATGGTTGCAGGGCCAGGGTAATACCCGAGTAGTCATAGAAAGCCGTCCGGGTGCCCTGTCCTGCTGTCACCTGTCACCTATCAACACCTTTCAGCCTTTACATTTAAAATAGGAAATAAACAGGAATTCGAATTTTTTCCTTTGTGTTATGCTTGTATAAATATTCAGTAAGTGAAATTTGAGTACCAAGTTCGCTTGGGGAGTAAACACTGGGGTCCTGCGACAACCCAACCACTTGTTTAGAACATATGCTTATGCACCCCGGGCCCCACGATCAAGAAAGCAGATTTCGGGGCACTGCGGGCATTGGTAATGGTAAAAAATATTTTGCTATGATAATATTTCTTTTAAAATTAATGCTACGTAAAAACTTTAAAATCAATTGATAAAGGAAAACTTAAGTATATATTAAGTAGCTTTGCATATTTTTCACTGGACCACTTGCTTTCAAAGTTTTCCATAAACATTTTTCTCAAGTGGCAAATCATTTTATTTTACCAGAGCGGCAAATCCGCTCATCGAGAACAATAAACTAAACATGCCGGGAAATGCTGCCTCCATACCGTTTAAAAAATTATTTATTTCACGTTCCCGAAAGAAATATACACTTTCAACACTTGTTAACAAGTCCCAACCCTCATTCTCATTGTGGTGAAACTAATTTCTGTACTTCCTACTTATTCCAAAGTGCTTCCTCAACTTACTTTTCATTATAAACTCATTACAAAAACTGTGAGGTGATTAATTGCGAAAGCGGATTACAATGGTCATCTAAGGATTAGAATCTATAAATAATTACTTTAAATAAACAATTTTCCTTTCGTTCATCAGATAACATAATTCAGATAACAGCAGATAAGAAAATGTAATTACAAGTTACAGTTTGGACCAAATCCTTGAAATTTTCCCCTGAGGGTAGAATGTTTTCCTTCTGCAGATTAGATCCTAACTGAAAAGAAATTCTTACTTATTATTTACAAGTATGTCTTGAGGGCAGTAAATTTAGATAACTGACTGAATCCTGTAATTATTTTTTCTTCAACTAAAAAGTTTAAAGCAGAGTAGAAAAGCCTTAATAGAATAGAAATCTGATTTATTCTTCCTTACAATATATAACGTTTATGTCAGTTAAAAGATAGGTAAAAAGCCGATCAGCTTTAAAATTTGCAACATTTGGTTTTTGTTCACATATGAAATGGCTCCACATATTTCGAAGAATTTGCATCAGGCTCTTCCAAGTTACACACAGCTTTTCTTTCTTTCTTTCTTTCTTTTTTTTTTTTTTTTTTTTTTTTTTTTTTTGTCTTTTAAGAAAGACATATGGCATATTCTTCCAAAAAATGCCTTTCTAGAATCTTCAAAGGCAATCCTTCCAAAAGAAGAAAGAAAGGTGTTAAATCTGTCAAAATGGAAATATGTTGTTTCATTTTTTTATAGAAAATGAGCCCATACTAATTTTTAAATGATATAGCGTCTCCAATACGGATACCAAACACAGGTTTAATTTCGAAGAAAATCCAAGTTATTGTCAGTAATGGTAGTAAAGCTGATAAAAATTCCTTTCACTGAAAAAGGTAAAAATAAAATTTTTAATAAGTATGTTAACTGCTCCTGTGATGTAAATTTTTCGAGTTCTAGTTATTCTAAGACTCAAACAAAATATCCTCATTAAACGTTTTATTTTCTGGAGTAATTTCAAAAGGCATGACTATTAGACATATAATAGTGTGCAAATGAAATGGAACGGAGAATTTCTTTTTATTTTAGCCCAAAGGACCAATTTGCCCAGAAGGGCTAATGATTCCGTTTTGGCATTTTGTGTCATCGGATTTAAGTCCGGTGAATTTCCAGGCCAATCTAGCAAACTAATTTTATTTTTCACGTGAACTTTCTGACAGATTTTGAATTGTGGTATAAATCCAAGCCATGTTGAAATGTCCCCATTTCAAAGAGAAAAGCGCAATCCTATGGTTTAAAATGTCCATATACTTCGAGGAATTCACTTTTCCGTCAATAGGAACTAGATTTACAGCGAAAATATTCCGATGCATCTGTTCTCGCGGCTATTTTACTGTTGGTCGAATATGTTGATGTCTTTCTCATTTTTTTTAAAGATGAAAGAAGGAAGAAAATACCTTATATACTCCCCCTTTTAAAGGGCGACTAGAGAGGGTGCCCAATCGCCAAATCATGGTGGTGACGAATTATCGTCTGCTATCTTTTTTGTTGACGCGTCACATACTTTACAATTTTTCGGTGTCAGAAAACTGAAGAAAAATGCAATGCCTTTGCTTTGATTCAAACTCCGGACCTCCCGAATGCATGTCAAATGAGCTTCGAGTTACACCACGAAGTGGCAAGAAGGGAGAAAGTACCTTATACCACGATAATTGCTTTGATTCGTTTGAAGTGTCTAAAGTTGCTTTTAATAAGCCTTTTTCGCCTTCAGAGCAGCAATGAGAAGTCTACTCTTCATGTGTGAAAGACTAATATCAAGCCAATGGAAAATAGATCTCTTTTTAAGAACTTTGTTAGTTTTTATTGGATTAACAACGACATTTCGGAGTATGAATTGATGAGATTTTGGAGCTGTTTAATTTTTCCTTCTACATGTGCCCTTCCTTTTCGGAGAAAACTATCCAGTTTCATTATATATCATCACAATTCGAGAAATTTCCAACACCAAACGCAGATGTATATTTGTTACAGCCGTGGATGTGTGATTGTTAAGCGCGATAATCTAGACGCTAGACGATAGATCTCTTTCTAGACGTTAGTTCTCATTCTAGAAGCTAGATCTCTTTCCAGACGTTATACTCATTTTTAGTGCACTAAAATAAACGAATGTAAGAGGTACTTAAAAGTATGAAAAGTAACTTCCTCTTGTCACAGAAAGAAGCTTATAAATGGTGTAATAATTCTAATTTACTGTTTTAATTAATTCTAAGTAGTCAAAAGCAGACATCCAGAGGACGTAATGTCAGATAAAGTTACTTTTAGAGACCTGCTGACACCAGCTGGCAAACAACTTATAATTTTGTGAATAAATCGGTTTATTCCAACGATTTAGTACATAATAGAATTTCAGTGCATTTCGGAAACTTTTTTAAACCTTACGAAGTGAGTATATGTTTTTGCTATTCTTAAAACGAATGTTAAAAATAAAGTTCTCTGGCCAGTCAGCTACTCAAATCCTTGCTCCAACTAAAATCTTGAACTAATATCTTATATACCATTTGGAAGTTCAATAGATCTAATAATCATGTTGAAACTGAAATAAAGATTCATTATCAACATGCAGTATAATAAAGATAAGAATCTTCTTGACATGATGTTATCAAATTCACAGTTTATTTGAACATTATAAGCGAAATTGACATAGCTGTCAACGCAGGTTACCCATGTACTATTTGTTATCTACAAGTAAAACTATCCAACAGAAGTTAGATTTTCAGCCCCTTCTACTGCATAGGATACAAACTTAGTAGTCCACTAAGTCATCTTTTATTACCTATCCAAGCATTCGCCGAGGCATTCCAAAGTATGTTAACCTTGACAACATCACATGTCAACACAATGTATTCACATGTCAAAGAAATATTTCATTTGAAGTTCAGATTATACGCATAATATGTCTTAATAAGCTTGCATCTGGGATGTTTTACTCCATGATTGCTGTTAAACGGAAAATTGTTCTGTATTGTGCTGTTAATTTCACCTTATTGCGGTTCCCGAGATATCCATTACCAATGAATCCAGAAAGCACTGACCGTTAGAAATAATATGCCCCAAGATAGAAGTTACATCTTACTGCTAACATTGAAATTATAGATTAATTTAATTTCAGCATCTTCACGTATTGTCCTTATAATCAACAAACAGTACATAAATGTTCTTCAGTTACTACAGTAATAAAATAGATGTTTTTAAACTATAAAATTCGAGTTTTAAACTGTGGGTTATTTTACCATGAAACACTAGTCATAGTAATCTTATTTATATTACAATTTATATTTCACTTGAATAAATCTGTTTTGTTAGCTAACAAATGTTACAGAGAATGTTGTAAAATTCTCAGAGACTCTGATATTCAAAGGAAAGCAATTATTTTTTTATGAAGCCAAAAAGTAGTAACACGGTTGTCTAAAACCCGTATGATATTTCTGCATATTGCTTCCTCATGTTCCAGTTCTTAACTTCATAAAGCAGTAGTCATTGCTGTTATATATTTTAGTAGTTATACACAAATACTCTAATTTTTTGAAATAAATATTCATTTAATTTATCTCAGTAGCATCTGAAGGAACTAGTAATTAGTTTTTGTGCATTTAGAAGTTAAAAAGTTTGCAAATCGTACTTGAAATAGCAACTAGTTGAGTTTGCTAACGTTTTGAAAATTGAACACAATAAGCAACTAAGAAATTTATAGCTTAAAACAGCGTTTTACAATCTGTAGTAATCGAGGCCTTTCCCTGTGGTCGTTCTGGATTTAAATAAATAAATAAAATCCAAATGAACTGCGTAAATCCCAATGTAACTGTTAATCTCAGAATTCGGAAGATCCAGATAACAATCGTGTATCACGTTATTTGCGAAGAGTGACATTTTATGAAATTATTACCGGTTACTCTACCTGATGACTCCCCACTCTAGTCTTAGCAACTAAAAGATTTAAGGCAGTATGATTATATGCTTCTTACTAGCATACATCCAACATAAAATGACTATGCAAGAATCAACAGGCTCGTCCATCTTATTAATGTGAATAGGAGGGCTAGGGGCTACATGAACAGGGGTAAGCCATAACACGTACGGTTGCGCTGTGGTTTTTAAAATTTTTTACCAGAATTTTCACTAAGCACGATTCTTATGATGGGTCCTATTTCGTAAGCACAGTCAGTGACCTGCAAAAACGGATAGTGAGAGCATACGTGCACACGCTCCGATCAGTTAATGCGATAGCTGTTTCGTCAATTTTGATTTAAGGTGAGTTTATTGACCTTTTTTTTTTTTTTTTTAAATGTAGCTTAGCCCTGAGCTTCCTCTATCATTTATTTAATTTTAACTAAAGAGATAAAGATTATCCAAATCTAATAGTCCTCGAATTAATACCTTGAATTATTAAAAACAAAAATTGATTTTCTTCCATTAACTTACTTAATAGCAGTACAAAATTAAATGAATTTTAAGAAGCTGAACGTTTTACGTCCCATATAAATAGAGAAGAGTTTCCATTTCTTTATTCCAGTCTCTTTCAAACAGTGAAAATTCAATAAGGCAAGCCAACAAGTCATACTTTGAAATTTACCACTGCATACGTTAATACAGTGCTTAAATTGCGCCGGAGCCCACCGGAGCCCGGCTCCGGTGCTTCTCAAATTTTAAGATAAATTACAATTTTAGCCGGAGCGCACCGGAGCCCTAAATAAGATGAGCTCCGGTACTTCTTTTTATAAAACTGAACCACAATTTAAAGGGAACAAAATTTAGAATTCCTAACGTTTTAGTTTAACAATAAGCAGATCTTGCAATACTCTATTTCCGTAGAAATACGAACTCGTGAGAACATGATACGTTCAAGTAAAGTCCCCCCCCCCTTACTCACATGCGGAAACCTTTCCCTTTAAGAAAAGCAATAAATTAACTCCAAATAAAATAAAAATTTAACATCAAATTTTTAGAATTTTAGGTTCACAGTAGTTTCCAAATATTATAAAAGCTATATATTAAATATGGAATTAAATTATAAAACAGAATGTTTTAAACTGTGCGCGCAAGTGGGAAACATGACGAAAAATGTTGTCACAAAGCGGATTAAATTATAAAAATATTTGTGGCAACACAAATTTTCTGATTACTATTTCAGAAAGCAGCTATATTATGTAGTCAGCTGTAAAAAGTTGGTAGTAATTGCTTTTAAAATAAATGAGTTATCCCAATTCTTGCAACAGTCACATATTCGAACATCTTATGGGTTTTAAGGTGTCTGAGTCCCCTTAATAGAATAAAGAATGATACAGGTATTACATATGTACCTTTTAGTATTCTCTGGAAGTCTATAATGTTTCACATGTGGATTATTTTACCTCTCGTATCTTGAAAAGTGCTCTTTCTAAGCGAAAATCTCACCACGATTGATGGGCTTTGGAAAGTAGTGGAAGTGGAAAGAAAATCAATAACTTGTCAATTTTACGAAAAGTCCTTCTATCATGAAAATCGCAATGCAGTCTTATAGTCCAAAAAAGTCTATTAGATCGAACATTTGAAAAAAAAAATACTGTTCACACTTTAAACATTAATTAAATGCCTCCGAAATTATCCTAAAATACAGAATAAAAACCATCTGTAGATACTCACCGTTTAATCCGTTCTTTTCTTACCAATTTTCAACTATGAGAAAACGTTCTTCACATATAAATATACTTCTAAATAAAGTAATTATTCTTATTAAAATTTTGTAACTGGAGACACTTATTTTTTGACAAGTACCAATAAAAGTTAATCAAATCTGTATCTTCAAATATTTAAATAAAATTTATGTCAAATTTCAAATTTATTAGCCCAATTTATAGATTTTCTGGAGCGTTATTTATGTTACTTTTCAGTGGCAATGAAAGTGATGTAAACTCCGACTTCAAGTATTTAAAATCTTTTAAAAGCTTCGCAACGCTGTATTTGAAAGAAATATATAATGAAAATGTATTGGTGAGTGCATGAAATCGCTTCCGGGCCGCCAGATTGAGACTACTGGGTAATATTATTCGTTTATATATTAATTTAAAACCAATAATTGTCAATTTAGTCCAGGGATTCGGACGAAAAGCAAACTCACTGCTGATCCTTTAAGCAGAAACCAATCAGAATTAAACTTGAGACAGATTACTGGCAAGTGATTTGCTTCTGTACAAATATTTGTTTATATGAAACAACTTCAGGGTTTAAAATTTCGTAGTAGACTCTAAAAGACAAAATATTTTATTCATGTGTACTTAGGTATCTGACCAAAAAACGGTTTTGGTTTTTACTTTTCGTTTAAAAGTATAATAGAATAGTATTAAGAAAGATAAGGATTAGTTCTTGCACACAAGGATAAAGTAGCTGAAAGGGCTTATTTGTATTGAAAGTTAGAGAAGTCGGACAATAATGGAATCCTGTCAATGACGTTGAACGAAAATAAATAGAATGAAAAACAATAAATGATGAATAATTGAAATTTTAAACGATGGATAAATCTTAATAAATTAAGTTAAATAAATTATAGCAAGGCAAATAAAATCGTTAATAAAAGTAATGCTGCAGAGACTAATAGGTTTTCCGAAATCAAGGAAATTTTAAAAAGATCAAGAGTATCCTCCCCAGGATTCGAAAACGCGAATCTTCCAATGCTAACTTAGTGACCACTTAAACCACGAGAGCCCTTTGGAGTATGTGCAGTGTATCTTTTCATTCTGCTCCTAAGGGCGATTAGGGAGAGGTAAAAGACCCAGTCAAGCATATTCATTTTATTTCGAATATCACTGTATATAGTTTTTCCGACCTCAGGAAACATGAGAACATTAACAGTACCCACGTTGGAATTCGAACCATTGGTTTTTCAGTGTTGTATAATTTGTTACCTTAAAATTAACACCTCAAGGTCTTTTCTGCGTGTCGTCATCACCGTACAATGCTCATTTGGTTCATCTTATCTGTCTTAAACTATAATTCAAGTCAGCCTTCAATCACGCGCTTTTGAAGAAGAGAAACACGCTAAATGGAGATAAAATGGAAAAATATAGGGTACTCGCCCATCTACCCGCAGCTGCCATTATTTCGAGGTAATACAGGTGACAGTGAAATGACTTTGAAGTAACAAACTATAGCTGGTTATTCTACACGACATGATTATGCGTAAGGCTGGTATCACACATCCATTTGTTTCGGGCGAAGAATTGTTTCAAGCAATCTTTCTACCGGCTCTTTCATTGAAAGATAGAAGCAAGGTCTTTTTCCTTAATTTCGAAAAAAAAAATAATTGTAAGTTGTTATTTTCAATAACCTATCAACGTCATTTATCAACCATCATTTATAATGGAGAACTAGTTTCCTCTTTACGTGGTAACCCCAGAGTGATCTGTAGTAATTGGCTGTTTCGTATCATGTAGCAAAGCAGAAAAATTTTACTGAAGAGTTATTCTTATAAAACGTTTTAATTGTATGATACAGCCTGAAAGGAATATACAGTAATTCCTTAGAATGATATTGCAAAGCTTACATGAAACAGTAAAACAAATGGTAGCAACACTTTATGTAAAGCGTAAAAGAAAGTATGTTTTATTAAGCAGAATGCTGTCGGATAAAACAACCTTCCTTAACTGATTCCTAATTCATTTACTGCAACATTTTCCTGGCTAGATAGATATAGCTCGTCACTATTCCTCTGCCTGATATGACATTGCATTTCATCATAGGAATCTCTTCCTCAACTGCTCAGATTTTCGAACGTATTTTTCTTTTACGAAGGAAAACGACATGCACTGAATCGCTGGTCTACTAGTTTATACCAGTATAAATATCAGTCTTAGTAATTGCTAAAAAATGTTGCACTAACAATAAAGTTTTCTCATAGAGTTGTAATTTATTTGTAGACACACTTGAGAAAGACGACTAATCAAGTGTGCCCTCGCAGATATTCGAACCACAGATCTTCCATTTGCTAGTTGGACTTGCTAACCTTTTACACCGCAAGAAACAGGGGAATGCGATAATTTCTTACATAGTTATCTACCGTAGTGCTCGAATTCATCTTATTTGAGACTGCGATTGCAATTATGATTAATTTCAAAATGTGAAAAGTACTGAAACCAAGCTCAAATTTCATTCAAGCCCTAGTGCTTAAGTTAATTGCAATTCCCAATATTTTTTGTTTTATATTTCGCATATGTTTTATATTTCATATATTGTACTCATTTCGCAGCTCAAAGAACTACTAGGAAAATTAAAGGAGAAATAAAATAGTGAAAATATATAAAACCTTACTTAAAAGCAGGAAATAAAGTTCCGAAAGTGCTCAAAACATTAACAGTTTTTAAAATTTTAAACAACAACGAAAATGCGGTTAATAACAAAATCTTTGCATAAAGAATATTATTTTCGATGAAAAAGTGAACTAATGAAAAGTCATTAGTTTAAACGTTTTTATTTCTTGAAAGCTCAAATGAATTTTTTGAAAACATTGTGTAAATTTTTCAGAAGCTAGCCGCAAAGTAAATATATAAATTCTAAATTTAACAATAATTATTCATAAGCAGAATATTTAGCATCTAATATCACTGGACGGTATTCAATAGCAACTATTGGAAACGAAATAGCTACAGAATAATAATTCATTAGCTGTTCAGAGTAATACATTATAATTGCAAAACATCAATTTCTTAGGAAGTTCCTTGTTGAGTGGCAGCAGGTGCAGTGAAGAATATGAAAGTGCTAATAAATTAGCGCTTCGGGATCACATTTTCACGAACTGCCGCTAAGAATTTTCCCCATTCTCGAAGAACTGAGTTGTTCTTCTCTCTTTTTGTTGTTTACTATGCAAGAGACGTTCTCCGGGTCAAAGATGTCAGGCGCCACCCCAAACGGAGTGTCTCTGCCAGAAAAATTCAGTTCAATGCTCCGCAGATTTCGATTTCGTTAGAGGAAAGAGGAAAGTCGTCTTGTCAATTGCTAGGAAACAGTTGCTTGAAATCCAGCACCAGTTCACCAGTGAAATGTAGACTTCACTCGGATGGCACTTCGCAATCTTAAATCGCCTATAAAGGAATGCCCGAAGGACGTTTGGCACGTGGCTCGGGAAAGTGCAGCATTTGATGACAGTGGTATCTAGAATAAAAGGGTGGACATTTTTCATCTTTTAGGGTCAGGTGCGCGGCAGAGAATTGCAACAGGGAGGGGAAATGAAAAAAAGGAGGACTCCAAGTAGAATAAAAGGGTGTGTTTGATGCAGATCCGCAAGGTATTTCCTATTACAAAACACTGATCTTTGTTAAGGAAAATCGACAACTGATTGTTCACGTTTAAATCTCTGAAGTTCTTGTAAAACTCTAATGATTAAATATCATTAAAATGGCGGAGATAAGATAATGTTCTTCACGTACCAAAGTATAAGGTGATGATAGTTTTATGATCATTGAATAATCAATGAGCTTTCTTGTTCCATAATATTAGTATTATTACAAGAATTGTTATTTGTTATTCAAAGTTCTTCTTGTATTCTTAATAGTTGAGTTAGTGTAGTTTATTTATTATGGGAAGGCACTTGAAGACAATCTGCGTAAGACAAGGGATGCCTTTGTGGAAGACTTTCTAAGGGAAGGTGGTTCGCATACACATTACACATGAGAAAAAGTAGACACATTGTTATTCAAAGTACTTTCGCATTCATAATAGTTAAGAAGTTTGCTATTAATTCGTAACAGCAGTTGAAATAGGAAAAAAAAATGCTTAAAGAAGATGTTATACTAAAAAAGGCGAATAGAATATATATATATATATATATGTGTGTGTGTGTGTGTGTGTGTGTGTGTGGCGTGGACACGCTCAGCTGATTAATGTTTATATGTAGAGAATGTTAAAGTTTTCCGTACTTTTTTTTACATTCACCTTAGTTATAATATTTGGGATGTAAATTGATGAAGTTATCCGCATTTGCTCCACATATCTTCATCATTATTCACAAAGTTTATCGAATTGTTAACAGACAAAAATAGTAACTCAGCAAAGTACCAAAATATTTTGTAGAGACATTAGGTAATTTTTGAAAGCAGGATCAATGAAAAATGAACAATACCCTTGACGAGACTCGAACCACGGACCTCTCAAATACGCGCCAAGCGTGCTAATGTCTCTACAGTTTCATATAATTATTCTTTGTTTTGAATCTAAGAATGGATACGATTTAAAATCTAATCCTAAGTTTTAAGACTTATTTGGAAAACAGGTATATTTAAAACTGTGAATTTTACGATTACAATAGTGCAACCATTAGGGTGTAATAAGATTTATGATTTACATTCTGAGAACTGTTTTAACGTTAATTTTAAGGTGTTATGAGATGAATTAGCTCTAAGGCATGAGTTGACTACTGTGGAGGCTTGCCTTGACATTTATTAATTATTTATTAATTATTAAATTTGGTACCGTAAATCTAATTATCATTACAACTACTTTAGTCATTGTTTCCAAAGTTAGCAGTGACATCAGCATTTTGGTACAGTGTTGTGCGCTTGCTTATCCTATTCGTTAGAAAATCGGAGACTTAGTAACAATTAATAAAATTCGTATATGAGCAAATTAGCATTATATTTTGATTTTTAGTAGAAAGGTAATTCAAATTTAGGTGATATTTCATTGAAATTTATCTTGCGTAGAACATTCACTGAGGAAAACAACCAGATGTTGCCTTAGTTTCATTGACTTTAATTTCCTCACTGAAATTTATGTGATGATAAAATAATTAAAATATTTAAAGATTGTCATTATATATGAGTTATCAAACTTCCTTGTTTAAAATTTTACTTAATTGTATCAATTAGAAGAGCGGTTTCATTTCTGAATAGCACTGTTTCTGGGTAAAACTAAATGCTTTATCTTCTGAATTTCATTATTAGTGATTAATTAAGTTTATTTCAAAATTTTCTTTTGTTTGTTTATCAATTACGGTAAGATACGGGATGACTATTTGTCTAAAGCAAGAATTGTCTTCACCAAAGCTTTTCTAATAGAAACTGGAGAATAGTCACTCAAATAAAAGTACTAAAAACATGCAGCAAAGCTTATCCATTACTTCTATTTTTGTATGATACACACAAAAATTTTAGTCTCCTTTTCTACTGTTATAAGATATAAGATATGTATTATACCTCGAATGGCTATTACATTATGAGCATCCTGCATATATAACAAAGGGCTCGCCCAGGAACAAAACTGCTGCGCGTGCACGGCTGATGTTGGAGCACATGACATAATGGGAAAAGCAGATGATTTATCAGACTTCGATAAAGGTCAAATAGTAGTTATGGCTCGACAACTGGGAACATCAGTATGAGAAACGGCGCGTTTAGTGGGCTGTTCACGTGCAGTTGTTGTGAGCACATATCGAAAGTGGTGTATGAATGATGAAACGACAATTCGCCAGATTAGAGCTAATCTATGATTGCTTAGTTAGTAGCGCTACATAACGTAGAAAAATCTCGAATTTGGGAGAACAGGTGAATTTAGGGAGAAAGCACTAAATTTAGAATGTTAATTCTGAGGTCGCCAACTATTTTTTAAAATAGATATCATATTTTGTTATATTTTACACACACACACGTATATATACATATATATATATATATATAATAATAATTTATTTCCTAAACAGTATTGATTAATTGATTATATTATCTCCTAAGTTTAATATTATATATATATATATATATGTATGTATGTATGTAAAAGTGTATATATATATATATATATATATATATACACTTTTTGGTATTGCAGATTGCGATAAAAAAGAGAGGTGGACAACTATATATATATATGTAAGAAATTCCAACGTTCTATGGCTAATTGGCTTGGAGCTATGCGAGATACATACAGACGCCACTAAAAAGGGCCATTTTGCAATCCGTTTTGGAATAAAGAATCCTTTATTATGTCTGTACATACAGAAGTTACGCAAAAAATAGTCAAAATGGGTACAAGAACGGTGAAAATTGATATTTCCAATTGAGATCTGATAGCCAAAATGGATTGCGATTACAACGCTTCCTTTCTTCCTCCAAGGAAATAAAATATACATAAAAATGTTACATTAAAATTTAAATTTATGAAGGAATCAAGGTAATCAGTACGTTTTTAAAAGGCGATCCTTCGATGTGCCGAAATTTTTTGTCTGTATTGCCAGCGGAAAACAACTTTGGAAAATGACTTTTTCTCATATTCTGGAATTTCATTTAAACTAAAGGCAATTCAGAGTGCATTTTTAAGGAAGTTATAAATGTAAAACCAGTCTAGCAGTCATAATAAAAATTTAAAATAATTAAAAAGATCCGAAATATATTCCGCCTCTAATTCTCATGTTCGCGAAATAATAGAAAACCACTTAAAATTTAAGCAAATAGAATTACAGAAATTCGCACTGCGTTAAAAATATTACCGTACTTATATTAAATTCTCTCTATTATTTGTGAGACAATATTTCCTAATAATTTTGCAGATATTGTCATAGAAACATGATATTGTCACAATGTAAACGAAAGTCTGCATGAAAACTAAATTTACCTTCAGAGACAATCCATAAGTAATGGGGAAACTTAAAATTTTTCTTTAAATTTAGGAATAATTTTTAGTGAATAATGCATTTATAAGGTATTTCTCCCACTTCCCTAGCGTGCCTTCGATTCGTCCGTGGTTCGATTCCCGGCGAAGGCGGTTGTTAATTTTTCATCTCTCTTGCTCTCAAAAAATACCTAATGTCTCTACAGTGGCGCCCGAACTAAAAAAAAGGGATGTGGAAGATGATTCTCCACACCCAGTATTTGGCGACTAGGTCCCCTAAAACCCTAGTCGCCCTTTAAAAAGGGGAGTATATAAGGTATTTCTCCCGCTTTCCAAACGTCCTTCGTGGTGTAGTGGTTCTGCACGCTGGGCCGGTATTCCAGAGGTCCGTGGTTCGATTCCCGGCGAAGGCGTTGTTAATTTTTCATCTTGCCTGCTTCCAAAAAAAAAAAAAAATATCCTATTGTCTCTACAAGTGGTGCCCAACTAAAAGGGTTGTGGATGATGATTATCCGCACCCAGGATTTGGCGACGAGGTCCCCTAAAACCCTAGTCGCCCTTTAAAAAGGGGAGTATATAAAGTATTTCTCCCACTTCCCTAGTGTGCCTTCATGGTGTAGTGGTTCACACTGAGCCGGTATTCCAGAGGTCCGTGGTTCGATTCCCGGCGAAGGCAATTGCATATTTTTCATCTTTTCTACTTCCAGTTAACCTAATGACTCTACACATTGATTATTTTATCAAATTTCGGAATTATTTCATCAGCAATTATTTTTTTCTGACCTGAAACCACTTGTTTTCTAACACTTTTGTTTTTGAAGTTTTCTTTCAAATCTTTTGAAAGGTCCATTTTATTTACAGTTGTATTTAAAATTTTTCTCAACTGTCTTAGTACTGACCAAAAGAGTAATTAAATTTTTGTCTTATGGAAATATACAATCAAATGCGTTAAGGAGGTAAAGTAGAATTCGAAGTTTTATTTGAATTATGTAGTGCTATTTACTATATTTTAAATTTAAACATTTTTATTTATTGTAGACATAAACATATACTGCAGTTTAAATTTAAACCTTTTTATTTATTGCAGACATAAACATATACTGCAGTTTAAAGTATGCGAAAGAATGATGAAATTCAGTTTCTTCTGTATTGCTTTTCGATCTGTAAAGAACACTTCCGCATACAGCGTCACCTATCTTATAGAAAACATATATAATAAACTAAAATTAAAGTATAAACTGTACATATTTTAATAAAACAAATAGATGTATTTATAAGTATATCTTTTAACAAAATAACTTAATTATTTATGACTTCAAGATAAACAATTTACATATATTCCCTGACATATTGTTCGTTTTCAACTCTAACAGCTATGTAAAAAAACAGCTCTTATGTTCCATGAGAGCTGTCCCTGTATAGGCAACATACCTTCTTATCTAGGTATGCTGCAAATAATTTCAAAAACAAAATTTGGTTCATAATAAATGTTCACTTACGTATATCAATAGCGTTAAAATTTAAATACAAAAATTGCGCACTTCGTTTTGTTCAATGAATGTTGTGCTTACAACAGTACATCTGAGTGAAATATTTTGATGTTTTACAATTCTGAACATGCATTTTTTCGCATTAAATATAATGTTATTGTGCTTTATATGCGGGATAAGCTATAGTGGTAGCATTTAATTGAGGTAATTATCATAATACGCGTACTTTCCTAAAAGAGACGTAATAATAGAAAAAATTTCGCTCTTAATTCAATCTTACTCCTGGGGCTCTTAATTCAAGTCTATGCGATTTGAAAAGTCCTGCTACATGCATATAGCTCTAACTTCCTCATAGAAGCACCTTGTTTCCTAAATATTCTCTGTTTCTTGTGCTGTAAGTAGTGTTGGAATCCAACTGAGGACTTGTCTGTCAGTCAACGTTGCATCAAGAAGAGGGTAGGTGGCCTAACAACACCTTTTCCACTTGATTTTGATCGATAACGACTGAGGTGGAGGTTAATTTTGTGTTATCCTCAATAAGTTGAAGCAAGGGGTCAGAATTTGCTTTCTCCATGGGTCAGCCCTCGCAACATATGTCATAGCCGAAGTAAGTTTAAGATGGTCTTCGGTGTGGCTATTACAAATGGATTTATGATTAGAAAATGCTCATGTCGAATTAGCATAATTATATGGGATTAAAGTAGTATAGCTATGAATTCACGTAGACGTTAATGCCCCCATAAAAGAGCTGCATTCATTTTGCATTGAAATCGGAAGTTATCAGGAAGTTTAGGACAGAAATCTCTTAAGAGTTCACAACCTTGTTTGCTAGAAATGAAACGTGTAACTTCTCTTCAGAGTTTATATGTTTGTTATTTTCTGAAGGAAAATATTTGCCATTATTATAAATCTAAATAAAGGCATTCATAATTTTATACTTTGGTATCAATTTTATTTAAATTCACCTTTGTGGAATAAGGTACACAGAGATTAGGATAAGCAATTTAAAGTAGCATTTATATATCAGTTTTGTTTCGGTCAAGAAGTATTTTTCTTGAAATGAGACCTCATCAACTGCAATGAATACATGACTCATGATAAAAGAATTTTTTAATTAGACTCATTGCTCATTTCAGTAATATCGAGTTAGAATTAACCCACAAGGCGAATTTTTAAACAAAAGGTTGCATACATAATTACGTACAAATAAAATAAATAAAAAATTCATTTATTCACCTTATAATAACAATATAATGTAGTAATAATGTCACTTTCTGGCAACAATTAATTATTTTGCAGGATGAATCAATGAAGCGAAATATATACCTGATAATTTGATTATAGCTTTTAAGTGTAATTTAGTTAAAAACTTTTAAAATTTTAAACCATAACGGAAAAGAATTATTTAAATAAATAAGTAAAATTACCATAAAACAGTTACAGGCTGAATAGCATTATGAGCCTTAATTTTTTTTTTTTTTTCAATTTTCCGAGTTTTGTTAAAAGAGTTTTAAATCCTAATAAAAAAAAAGAAAAAAACAGAAAGTCTAGGTAAAGAGTGTAACGTCTTAATTAGAAAAGCGGATAATTATCGAAACAGTATTGTGAAGCGAAATGACTTGGGTTACCTCCCAATGAAGTAAAGTCTTGAGAAGCATATAGAGTCCAATGTATTAATATGTAAGTATTATTGATGATAACGGGCAACAGAAACTATAGCAAACTGCAGTTACGTTTTTACAAAAAATCTCTAATACGAAGGATAATTATTTGATTCAAAATTAAAGCCCGAAAGTAATTTTGGTAAAAAATTGACTAGTGAATGACGAATGAAAAATTATTAGTGAGAAACAAAAATGTTATCAAATACTTAATAGTTATTCGAATCATGATGCAGTAGAGAATGTTTTGTGCTGTATACTAACAATTAGGCTATTGTTCATCAGCTACCACTTCTAGCACCCTTAAAGAATTGGATTCCTCCCAGCAAGATGTTATTAGCGGTCTCTTTTATTAGAGTATTTCATCAATGCAGCGTTTTTATATCACTAAGATGTTAAAATAAGAGAAATGATCTCCTTTAGAAAAATGCTGTACTCGTAAGAACGCAGGCTGTGATTTCTTAACGCACAATATTTACATTATCCTTTGAGGAATATGCAGCCATTTACCATCATGTTATGTAAGATATTACATTAACAAATCATAGCATCTGAAGTTAGCCCATTCTTTCATATCAGATAGCTCGTATACTGTGTTCATTTTTCTTTAAAAAAGAAATCGCGTATAAATCGCAACTAATGCGAATCTAAACATATTGATCCCACGAACAAATCATTCCACAAAAGTTCAAATGAAGTTTCACTGAGAAGAGATTAGGAATATGTAAATAAATGTTCCATTGGGTGCGCAAGCAACTACTGCCAAGCCTCCGATACGAAAATATACATTACGGTTTCCCTCGATGCGTTTCTTGCGATGGTTGTGGAGACTTTTGAAGTTCTATGTCGCTTCATCGTTAAAAGTCAGTAAAGTTCTTGATTGTTTACCCTTGTACAAGCTGAGAGAGCTTATGTATATGTCTTGGATATGTAAAAAGTCTCAATGAAATGTTTTCTCGGGGGATTCACCCTGAAAGTAAGGAATGAACTGAGCAAAGTTGTACTCCCACCTATAAAGTACCCAACGCTCATGCCAACTACATAAGCAGTTCTACGCTTCTCGCCACTATAAAATTCGTAGACTTTGTCTGATGTTACCATCAGACAAGTGAGATAAAATTCACACTGTTTAGGTCCCATTTCTTGATGAATTAATAAATGTCAAGAGTTGCTGGAAATCTGAAAACTAAAACAGTCTCATTGAGAATTATTTTAACATTCTAAAAATGTTATTTATGAGATCAAATGAAACTAGTGACGCTGTAGAAAAACAATAGGTGATGAAAATTATTTAAAGATGGCAACGTCAACAATCTCACAAATATATGAATGCTTTCAAAAGTTACGAGTTGCGAATTGAGCCAACATGTTACTATCTTCCAAGCGAATAAATAAGTTGTACGAAATTGTTTCCAAGATATTGGATTAACCCTCCCCTACATTTTCCTTAAATAGTTGACAGTATAAAAGATTCAGTATAGTCTAAGAACATCATTTTGCTGACTGTGGAACATTATTTTCTTTTTAATTTGCCGCATAATAACCCATATGGTAATTTCCCTTTGACCCTTTGCGGTACAGTGTGTCCGGTCTGGACGCATCTAAAACTTTCCTTCTGTACTCACAGAAAAATTGAATGAAAAAGGATTTATAGGTCACTATAGGTTACTCTGAACCTTCTTTATTTATAGTAGATTGCAGCTCAACACAAACCAGTCCATATATTTTAGCCATGTTTACTTTTTTAGGACCCTCATTTTTCAAAGAAATCTTACATATTTTTTAGCGTATAAAAGAAATTGTTTGAAAAAAAATTTCTATGTTATTTTTTTGGCTGTATGCTAGTCTCCTTATTCTATATTAGTTTTAAATTTTTACCTTGAAATCTTGCCTAAAATCCAACGGCGAAACCTAGGTGTGCCTAGACCGGACTCAGCGATAATCTAGGACAGCTGAGATTCTGTTTTATTTTTTTCTCCGCATCTAATCGGTCAGTTCATTGAGAATAGTGCTCGTTTCAGCACTCTTTTCGAAGCTCTATTCAATCAGTGTGCCACTTTGGTCACACCTATAGAATTAAAACGATAAGTGATATCTTCTCAAAATTTTACTTGTGTACTTCTCTAGGCCTAATTAGACTGCCTACCTTTTTTTAAATCAAAACTTTGACTTTAGAAGGTAGCGTGCCGGAAAGGTTTAATACAAAATAGAAGATAGTAAATGCAGCTTTACAGGCAGCATCTTGTGCCGTTTCATGCATCCTTCCAAGCTCGTTCTGTACTTATATAGCCTAGTATTCTTTTAATAACTATTCTGATTTGCCTAGCTTGTCATAACAGTATAAATCCAAAGATATTTAGATGTAATATGAATAAATATAGTCACTTTATTTCATGTAGTTATTTATTATCATCACTAGCAAAATGTTTTAACAGAATTATTAGAATTAATTGTTGTAATAAAACTGCGTAAACACCTGAAGAATACTTCGCTTACATCAAATGTGACTTTTTAGAACATTCTGGGAAATATACAAACCAATATGTTCTGCATTTTGCCGCGTGCATTCGCTGGATATATGCGGATGATTAATTTTATGTCTCCACGAAATACTTACCTTTAAGTTACTAAAACCTCAACCCTTTACATTATTAATCTTTTACATTTGTAAGATTAACACATTAACATAAGAATCAAAACACATTTTCCAGCTCGACCTTAAATAATCCCAGTATTCAAATTATAGGACAAGCTAGAAGGAAATTTTCTTTCATCACGGACATAAAGGTGTTCTGATATTAAAATGGAAACGGAACTGCTTAAATATGCCTATTAACTTAAACTATGAAAATTAGGGCAGCACATCTGGGGCTTGATTCTGTAACAAATTTGAAACAGATAAATAATTCTAGAATTTTGACTTCCGTCAGTGAAAGTTCTTTCTCCTGGACCTTTGCCTTTTTTACTTTTCTGTTGCAATTAATGGTATTCAGTTCGGCGAATGTAATTTTTTCTCTTATTGACAAAAACAAAAAAAAGTTATTTATTGATGTGAATACAATGCTTTTTAAACACTATCGATCATAAAATTATTGTTAACACGGACTTTGTGTGCTGCAATTTGTGAAAAGGCGTTGTGTGAAATGAATTATTTTATTTTAAAGATAGTACATTTCAATCTGCTCATTCATGCTTTTCCATATACACTTAATTTTCCTTTGGGCCAAATCATTTGCATCACGTTCTAAAACATAGTGCTGCTATGTAATATGATTGTCTTTCACTGGAATGATATTTGTATTTTTTATGTTTAAAATGTGTAACTTGACAATGTATCTGAACGTCAGCAATACCAATAAGTCTCCTTTGCTTTGAAAAGTAAATTTAAAACAGTAGTATAACTCATTATATTTTAACTTGCTTTTAAAAGAAAAAAAAATCAGTTATATTCACATTAATTAAATTAAATTACTTCTTCAGTCACTGGTAACCTAAATAATCCACCAGCTGAAATTAAATATAACGTTACATACAGGCTCATAATTCTATCTTTCTTTTGCCATAGAGAGCTGTATATCGATTCCATTTTACACAGTCTAAAATTGCGCGATCGTTGTCTCTTTCAGGTTTGCTGAAATGAAAAATTGAGCTTTAAAGAATTTCAGTGAGGTCTTAAAATATTTAAGACAGACGGCTGTTTGGTCCTTCAATTACTGCTTGCACTGTATTAAAAGTCATTTTAATTTTGAAATGCAATTGTACTTTTAAACAGAAATCATATTAAGACGCGCTTTTGAATAGAAATGATTAAATTTTTTTTAATTAAATTTTCTAATATCTTCGGATTTTAAAGGTATCATCAAATATTCTGTTCATTTGAATAATGAACCATAGTACTGTAACTGAGCTATCAGATGTGGAAGACAGATGCATATTAACATTGCTATTACCAAACTAGGATTACTGAAATAATTTAATGTGATCCATTTAATCACAATTGTTTAGTTAAGGAGCGAAATTCGCCCAGTGTTTGATTCATTTCACAGGTTTCTTCTCTGACATCAACAGTAGCTTTCATAACCAAGAGTGTATTAAAGAAACTCATTTCGAAAACATTTTCTACAAGTTTTTTATGCCAAAATCACAGGTAAATTCATTAATAACGTAAGTATCCCGAATATCTGCAGTGAACTCTCCTCGAATCTTGATTCCTTTTCCATGAATTTATATTTTGATCTCTTCAACAAATATTTATCAGTACTTGGAATATTTCATATACATATTTTTAAAGTCTTCCAAATTATGACTAGATGTTATTATATCAGAGTTTAGAATTATGCAAAATTCAATTTTTCATGGATTCCTTTATAAAAATTCTATGCGTTCTGAGAGAGACTGGTCTTCTCTTGCACAAAAAGTAAAATATCGTGCTTCTCATGTAGTAGATGCATTTCGATCATTTTTCTTAGATGCTTGATTACTCAACAGATCTATTAAAATTCTAAATAAATACTTGACAGGATAGCGATTAAAGTGAATAGTATTACATTGTAGAGTCATTAGGTTATTATTTTTATGGAAGCAGGAGAAGTGAAAAATAAGCAACGCCTTCGCCGGTAATCGAACCACAGACCTCTGGAATACGTGCCCAGCATGCAGACCACTACACCAGGAAGGTAAGCTAAGAAGGCGGGAGAAATACCTTATAACGTTACATAAAACTTAACTCACCGATATGTTTGAATTTTATCATTTGTTTATATGGTGTGTATCATATGCCGACAAAACGCAAATAATTACATGGTGTAGAAAGCTTTTACTTGAAAAATAGAAATAGCCTTCACATTTAATAACTGATGTATTTGGTTGGTTATAAGATATGGCATTTCTAAGAGTTGTGCAAACCTGCATTGCTTAAAGGTATCAAACCTCGAATGTTTCTTGGAAAAACCTTCTACAGCTCAAGTATCTTATTGCATACAAGACTGAAAACCATTAGTTGCACGTTGAGTAATCAGTACTCTCTATAAAGTCTAGAAGATCATGCAATCACTTACCACAAAACACTCCTCTTTGATTTTAGAGAGAAGTCGCTTTCACTTCAAGAGTTTTGAATTATGTTTGTATTCAGCAATTCGCCATAGCTATACGCTCTATTCCTTTGAAATCTGGCTTTAGAGATACGTAATTCCAGTTGAAAGGTTTCTGAAAATAAGCAAGCAAATTTGTGAAAGCTTTCTTGCACAGTAGTGGAAGAGTTCTGTAAATATGAACATCTAACACTCTGTATAATCTCCATAGTTCAAAACATCTAATTTGTAGAACATTGATTATGTTTTAATGCATTAAATAAAAAACGCTCCAAATTTTTACGTGCAAACATAAACGTATTCTACACTAAACTTACAGACTAACTGAAATTCTGGTTTACTTTCCAGTACCGAGGAGAACAATTTGAAATAGATTGCCTAGAGATTTTCAATTAGATTTCTACCTAATTTGAGAAGAAACAAAAAAATTAAACTTGCTCACTTCAGCAGCTAACTTCCTAACACATTACACCACCTATTAGAACTCTCAATCAGCTTTCATTTCTTAGTTCTTGAAGAAAAGTCAATTTAATTCTATGGTATTTATCATTTAATTTCTTTATTTAGAGATAAAAATTCACGGCAAACGGGAAGTTCTGTGTTATTTTTGCAGAAATTCATTTTAAAGTCTAAGAATATATATACGAGTATATTTTTTCCTACTTATATAATTCTGTTGTTCAAATTGCATATAAAATAGGGAATGATAATCAAGTCTCTGAACTGCTTGCAAATTTCAGGAAAATGTTCAACATAATACTTCAGATCTAATTCAGAGGAAAAATGATATATTCCAACATAATGTATAAACTTTAGAAAGTTTTCTAGAGTTTTCCTGAAAATAATTGTTAGCTTCCTTTCTGTAAGAAAAATATCCGTATTTACCTGAAGTTATTTGTTATCTGACAGTTGAAATTCCTATGTTATTAAAATTTAATTTAAAAGATTTACGTTTGAGTTTTGGAAGTGACCAACGTAAATTAATATTCGCTGTCCCGTCTTTTTCTGCTCTTTCAGCATTAAGAAGATTCGAAAATTTAAGATTCTTCAAGACTGAAATCCTGCAGGAGGAAAAATTGCTGATTTTGCAGCAAATTCAAAAGCAACTTCATGATTAACTACTACATTGACATAACTATTGTTTGGAAAATCACACTTAGCCTTCGGTGGACGGTATGCATTTCAATTCAAACTTCTGTTTCTGAAATTCATACACAGAAAAATATTCGGAAGATGTTAAATGTTTATTTTCTTTAAGTTTATTATATTAAAAACATAGTTATATTCAAAATTAAATTTGTAAAATTTGAAGTAAAGGAAGTAAATGGTAATCTTTTGTTTATTTATTTTTACTTTGAAATTAAATTAACGATTTTCTATCACTATCAGAAGCTAGGTAGCATACGTAAGTGCAATTACCATGAATCATACGGTAATCATATTGTTTTTTAAATTCCAGCTTTCCTAAACAATGAAACATAGAGGGAAGAAATTGATATCATTTAGATACTGAGATTCAAATTACAACTTTCTCACCAAACTTCGCCGCATACGAATCCGTTAGGCGCGTGGGTAGTGTTAACACACATTTCTAGCCCCCCTGATGCTATTCCACTATTGTTTGCGAAAGCAGCAGAACACGAATTCGTGACTGGGCCTCGCGATGACCACTGTTATTTGAGTAGTCGTCCTGACCTTCTCCAGGATTTTCGCGCTTCATTAAACCGCCTAACCTCACTTTTTATATTTATTGACTTAGCAAACCCCGAATTATACTGTTGGAGAATAATTTTCGACTCTTCCTTTAAGCGAACATTACTGGGCATGGAATACTATTCTTTTCAATCTTGCGTTTCACTGTGCACCACAACTAGTCATTGGAATAAAAATTTTATTTTACTTATTTTGTTTCTTTCTTAAATTGTAAGACGAATATGTAAAAGAGGGTAGAGTACAGTACATGGAGTTCAAAGAGTAAAATTTTATTCAATATTTATGCAGATTAAATAATTTTATATTGATGTATTTAAAGCTAATCTCGGGGAAAATAGTTATCCCTATTCGCTATTTGCTGTTCGTCCAACATACGTTACATTAGTAAAGTCATTTGATGCTATATAAATTCCATAAGGATTTTTTTAAGTTTTAATCATAGTTGTATTCTTGGCGGATTAAAAAAAAAGAAACTGTCGAAAATAATTATTGAAGCGAACACTTTCAAAGTCAGTAATATTGAATAATATTAAAAAAAGTCAGTAATATTGAGTAATATTCACAAAAGTCAGTCATATTCATCCGGTTTTCAATAAACATTGGTATTTTACATTATATTCGAAGTGTATTTAATTTTTTAAAATTTTTTATTTAACGTATTTAAATTTTATTGGAAGCGTAATTTTTTAATTAAAATTTTTGTAAACATATTTAATTTTTTTTCACTTTTATAAAGGCAGTGCTTTGTCAAAATTATCAATTATATTTTCTGTTTACATACTTTTAAATTATTCTCAACATTACATAGTTTATCATTAATTCATCTCTCACTAAAAAACGTTTACATATACACGGTAAACAAGATTCTAGTATCCCTAACTGATTCTTGAAAAGAATATTTTATCTTCTATACATCATTTCTGCGTACTAATATATAATTCTGCTAAATATAAAGTATTCAAAAGTTTGAATCCCTGAAAGTATTAAATATAATGCTAAATTATTCTACTTTTCTAAAAATACCTACTATATAATAATAATCGAATTAAAAGTAATTACTAAAAATCCTATAAACATTTTTGAAAGGAAGCTATCTCTAATACGTCATATAATATTTATTAAAAGTTTTGTGTCGGCACGTTTTCGTTTACAATAACTCAGTAACGACCTTTATCTGTCTTAGGTTCCTCTTTTGCATTTGCGTTTACTAGAATAAACCTAAGGTATTATATTTTATCATCATTTCGGACCAGTTAAATAATGTAATTATTGTTTCTTATTTGGGTTTGAAATGTAATAAAAGGTAGATATTTTGGTGTCAAATATAACCTTTAAGGTTCAGTAACAAAAGTATGATTCATTGATATTAATAGAAAAATATGCGTTCTATAATATTAGTTCAATCAATTCCTATTTCCAATTAGGGTAATCTTTCGTGCATTATTTTAAGCTAAATTTATTGTCGTGTATATTGTTACGAAATGTACAGGCGCGGTAAGATGGCTTCCCCGCAAAGCAGTTTTAGGGTTGCCATAAAATGGGAAAGGGAAAGCAGGGTTGCCATATTTGGCGAAAAATCGCCCGTTTAGCGGCATTTGGCGAAACAATTGGCGATATACCATGGACGGATGGAGAACCTTCTGGAGCGAATTCTTACCGGTTTAGCCCAGAATGTTCTCGAACACAAGCCGAAAGCTATATAAACTCTGCTGGTCCGCAGTCAGTTAGTATCGAGTGTGTGCCCCGTCGAGAGGGCGAGTCAGAGTGCCTCGTCTACAGTGCGAGATAGTATCGAGTTGGTGTTTCGTCTAGCGAGTCAATCCCTGAAGAGTCGATTGAGTTGACAGCCGGGTAGCGAGTGACGAGTGGGTCATCGAGTGCACCGAAGGAATCTCTTAGTGTATCGCGGTTAGTGCATCGTCGAGAAAGTGTTGCTCCGAGAACGACTGAACCGAAGAGTCGGGAGCTGTGCTCTGTGTGTCGTCGAGTACATTGCATGGAGAGTCTCGAGAGTACGTGGAGTTCCGAGTACGACCAAGTAGAGTCGGAAGCTGTACTCTAGTGCTTTGCCGTGAAGCTGTCTCCACCGTGATAGCCAGATAAACTGGAGGCTGTGTCGCTGATCGTGTCAGCGTGTTTATAGTAATTCATGGACGACTGTAAAAACATTTTGGAGCTGTCCTGACAATACTAGCCAATAAAGTGTGTTTCGATACTTCATCAAGTGTCGTCGTTTTTCACGCCAATTCCACACAAACCCCGTACGAACGTGAAAGAAGAAAATAAAGTAACAACTGGTGTCAGAAGGAAAAACCTCAACAATATATTATTTATATTGAAATTACTCGTATAACTCTTACTTCCGCCTAATTATGGTCTAAGTTTCTTTTACTTGCATTTTACGTTTTTATTAGTTCACTTGCCAACATATAATATACAACACGATATATGACTAGGGAATACATTTTTAATCAATGACTAAGTAAAGAATTCTTATCTTTTGTGCGACTGTTGAACCCATTAACATAATCAAATTTATTGGGTTTTCGAGATGAAATGCTTGAAAGATTCGCCTCAGTAATCTAAACAAATGCACGATGGACTCAGTTATTTCATCCGGTAATTAAACCGGTAAGAATTCGCTCCAGAAGGTTCTCCATCCGTCCATGGTATATCGCCAATTGTTTCGCCAAATGCCGCTAAACGGGCGATTTTTCGCCAAATATGGCAACCCTGCCTTCCCTTTCCCATTTTATGGCAACCCTAAAACTGCTTTGCGGGGAAGCCATCTTACCGCGCCTGTACATTTCGTAACAATATACACGACGATAAATTTAGCTTAAAATAATGCACGAAAGATTACCCTAATTGGAAATAGGAATTGATTGAACTAATATTATAGAACGCATATTTTTCTATAACATTTGTGTATATGACGAATTGTTTGGTTTTTCCCCCTTAAATTTTTAATTTGGAATATTTAAATAGTATAGAAATCTGAAAATTAAGTACAAACATTCCGTAAAGGCCAATTCAACTTTTTTTATTATGCTATAATAAGAATTATTTAATGGACTTCTTCTATGTAGGGGATGTCATAACCAGACAGAAGAGAAACATTAATAAAACATATTAAGTATTTGGTATGATTCTTTAGTTGTTGCCTCATATAGACACTTATATATGTACAAATGAATAGGCAGTATGGTAAGCAGTTATTTGCTTTTCACGTACGTGTAATATACGTGTATCTGTAACTAACTGGATTAAAAAATTCATAGGTTTGAGTGCTTAATAAGTTTAACACATAAAAGAATGAGTGCTTAATAAGTTTAATATCAGTTTCCATAGTATTTATTTTTGCATTCACCTGAAAATACTTTTCTCATATTTAAAGTTTATTTTTCTGTTTTATTGTATTTATTTGCTTAGCGTTTCAAAATGATGAATTTCACCAAAAGTTTGATCTCATACTATTTAATATGAATACTACTTGGCACGCAACATATGTTTATTCTGTATAGATGACTGTATTTCTCCCAAGCTACTGAGATTCATTTGCAGCAATTTCTTATAGATTTAATTTATTTTCCTCAGGAAAACTTAAATATTTCCCTTTAATTATTTGTTTCTTTGCAATCATCATTATACCAGTTTCATTAGTAAAAGTAAGTCCGCCAGTGTTAACCTTTGATATCGGAATCTCATACTTTTAAAGGATGAGTGCTAAAACATCGGGAAATATAGCTGAAGACGAGAACGAAATTTATTTGTTATTGAAATGTTAAGTTATTGAAATGTTCTAAAGTGTGTTTTGTAAATCTGAGTAAGCAATTTTCAGCAAGTACCTATTTATTGTTGGTATGAATATTATATTGCTGAATAAAATCTTTGTTTTATACATCATTATATAATATTATTACATATTTATTTATGATAAATTTAAAGAAAAATCGTTGAGTATCTCAATACACATGTGCTACTTATAATCTGACTACATAAGACAGTTTTAAAAGCACAACATTTAGAAAATTACCCTAGCTTTTAATTTATTATGGGTATTATTTCGTATCCCTTTTAATATCTATAGTCTAATTGTTTTCAGCCCAACAGCTTCTGATACAAATTCATATTGAAATATATAAATTATATTATTTCATAATAACCTATAGGAAGTCTTAAATGTTTTAAAACCCAAATAAAATTTTAAAAACTGTGCTTAGTTACATATCATATGTAGCTCTAATAGTTATAAGATTTATTTTGAGTGACTTTTGCTATCTCCCCCGAAATTTTAAAAGAAATTTCAAATAACTGTATAACCATAGTATTGTGATTGCCATTAAAATTATCTTTCGAAACAGATATAACAGATATTAAGTTCAGCTCTTGATAATACTTATTTAAATATCTATACTAAGCTCATATTCATGTTTTCGCTCAAACATGAACAATTAGCAATTAAACCTAAGAAAACTCATTTACGGCATAGGCAAGGAAACAAATCGATTTAATTCTACTTTAAAGTTTTCGATTATATGAATTCTAAAACTTACCTAAGTTTAAACACTACAGAAGTGAAGGCTAAGAAAACTCCTGGGCCCAAATAAAGCGTCTGTCTCACTTTAGAAATACCATCTAAGATTATAAACTTTTCTGCTGTCTAAATTCGAACCATTTGTACAAACATCAAGAGCGTGTTATGAAGAGAAACCGTATCATTGACCTAGGAGACTTATTGCTGCCGAATGTAAAGCCACCCATGACTCCCCTTGATAGCACGCAGCAAAGTTTAAGAAAAATGAGAGAGGCTTACATAGGTAAGACAAATGTTTAAGGCACGAAACCAATAAAATATGCAAGAACATAATAAGATATTTCCACTTCATTCAAGTGCATTTGTTTTGACAACTTCATAAAAAATTACTAAAGTAGATAACGTATACTTTATTTTTAAACTAAATCGCTGTATATTATTAGGTTCGAAGCCTATCATTACAAATCTGCGATTTTGTAAAAATAATATACTGTTATTTTTACTTTATTCAAATATACACAAGAATAAAAGAAGATAAGTATTATAAGAGAACACAAATGAGATTTAAAAATGATTCATAAAACTATATTAAAGTGAAAAATGAAAGTGATAACCGAGTACCATTAAGCCCATCCATCGGCCATTCGTTGCTTAGAGATACGATCCATGCACTCATTTTCTTTATAAGGTATATTCACTTGCAGGTCACACTGGGTTCGCAGTTATGCTAAAGATTTTTAATGGCCGTGCGCTTTATTTGATAGCCATTAGCCTTGCGCCACTATAAGGCCCGGAAGTGTTAGCCATTTCGTTATGGAAGCACCTATTAGAAGACTACTTAAGCCTCCTACGAAGGGACGAACAGTTGCAACCATGCATTCTCGGGGATTCAAACCCGTTCCCATCGCTACGGCAGTCAAAGTAACTAATTACAATAGCGGCTGGGAGGCAGTTATTACAAAGAGTAATCAGCCAATTACGCTTTTTAACTAATGTAGTTCTTAATGTGTATTTTACAATTTATTCAGATATGTTTCATTACACACTTTGGTTGTTGTTGCGATATTTTAGACAAATTGTTATTTACTCATACTGTTTCGTTGACTGGGGAGGGGGTACTTGGTGCTTCATACCATTTGAATGGAAACTAAACGTGATTTCCAGTGCTTTGGTTATTTTCTGTGACCCTGATGTAGATAGAATTACAAATAATAATCTTTAGGGTCATTCTTTGCATACTGATTCCGGTGGATTTTGTCTGTTTTACACAATTATGGAGCCTCTGATGCCAGAATGCCCGTTATTTGAATAATGTGCTTCCTCATACGGCTATTATTAACTACGCATAACCATAGATAGAGGCATAATAGAGGTACAGATTCACATCTTGTTCTAGTCTTGGTCTTCTCAGTTACAGATTCGTTACAGTGAATGTGAATAGATAATGCATTACACATACGCATAGATCTGAAATTACGAAATTCTTCATGCAGAAAAATGTGGTGAAAGGATCCTCACCCTATAAGATACTAGAAATTAGTGCAACCCGATCCACCTAACCAAATAAGTTGGTCGTGTGGTCATAACAGGCCACGCCTCACCCTAAAAGGTATTTTCTCCCTCCTTACAGTATGCCTTCGTGGTGTAACGGTAGCACACTCGGCGCGTATTCGAGAGGTCCGGGTTCCAGTCTCGACGAGAGGATTGTTCATTTTTCATGTCTCCTGCTTCAAAATCATGACTCTACAACCCGAGGTCAGCCATATTATTTGTATGCTTGTGGTGGAATTTATTATTGAGTATAGGCAGTATGAGCACTTGTCATGCTCGAGTCAATCCCACCAAAGTTGCCGTAGCGTTTCGAAATGTAATTTTGAGTTGTATCTGGTCATGGAACGAATAATTTTGTTGCAATAATGCCCCTAGCTGCTACTTTTGTTAAGGCATCCACATTCACTTGTCCTTCTTATCCACGTGGGTTTTGATCCGTGATATTATGAAATGCTGGTTCATTGGGTTAGAGGCAGTGTTGAGGATTTCCTAGGTTACTGGGGGTCTAATTCATTGTAATGCCTATTGCGTACATGGCTCATAAGCTAGCTATAATTAGATATGTTTTTAAAGGTGAATATAGTACAAAATCAGCACATCTGGAATAATTTAAAATCCGGACCTCCCAACTGCCAGCAACCATTGTTTTAGAAATTCTTTTTTATGCTTTTTTATGCACATGCGAAAATGTTTCATAGTAAAACATGTGAAGAATAACTCCATGTTGATGAAACGATCATTTATTAGCATGTAAAACTGCATGATCATCATTTTAGCTCAGTATATGTCCTTTTCCTTTGCTTACATCTTAAAAAGAAATATTCTACATCGAAAAATCGTTGATTTTACACATTCCGAAGAATTAATATCCCTGACGACAGCCTGAGAGCCATAATTTAGTATTTTTTGCTTTCATTACGTATGACCATCAACAGACGGCAGCTTGACAAAATGATTCATGAGGCGATATCTAAGCAATTTTTTCATTATTAGCAATTGAATATCAAAGATCATGATAATCTTTCATGCTTATCTTTCATCGTGATAATTTTTATGCAGACTAAATAAGCTACAGCTAATTGCGCTGTGAAATGTTGGAGAAATTTAACAGTATTTTTATCCGTGTGTAAAATTTTATAAATGATACTCATAGGCCAAATGATTACATTGAGGGGTGTTTGAATTCAGCCAAATGTTTTAGAATTAGTGAAGCACCGAGCAACAAAATTTAGAGATGACAAAATCTTTAGAATTTAGGAAAATATTGGCATGCAAAATTCAGGCGCAGCAAAATTTTATAGTTTAGGGAGGCACTTGGAGAATTCAGGGGCCGAGAGACATCAACGGGCGCAAAATGATGGATTAACAATTCAGTTTCAACGTGAGAATTTATTTATTCGGAGCTCAGATAAGTCTTAAGCATGTTCGGAACATAGAGGTAAATACAATAAATAATTAAACTAATGTTATTCATGGTTAACTTCATCAGCTTGCGATAGAAGCAAGCCAAATTTAGCGGAAAGACATGTCTTTAGTCGTCAGTTTCATGATACTTCGCCAGGAGTGTATAGTGGCCGCTAGCTAAGCTTTATATGACAGCCACAAATTTAAGGTTTTCAGATATGGCAGGAAAAAAAAAACGAAATTATACATTTAACGGAATCTGGGAAGCAATATGGAGAAGTGAAAATGAAAGATGATAATGAAGGTGATATAAAAAAATTCCATTCTGATGACAGTGCCCCAATCATCGATCAACTAACGGACGATGAAATCTGTAGTATGGTTCTGAAGGCAGAAAATATTGCTCCCGATAGTAAAGACGATAGTAAAGAAAATTTCGAGCGACAATTTAGTGAGAATTCTCGACGGGCAGTTACAGGACTTGAACGACAGAACTTTGTAACTGAACAAGAAAGCATACCTATTTGTAGAATTAGAGAAAGTATTAGCCCAAAAAACGAAGCAACTTAAACAACTATTTATATTGAAAGAAAGCTTTAAAACCCTTTCAGGGGCGGTGGTTTCGCCTTGAAACCGCATTTTCAACATTTTTTTTAATTTAGAAAATTTGGTTTTTTTTCCTCAAAACCGTTGCTAAAATTAAATTACTACTTAAAGCTGATAACAGATGGCAGCACCAAATCTTTCTGGACATCCATTAATTGATACGAATCATTCAAAAATAGCTTCTTTTTCACACTACTCTTTTTGTTCCATTTAAAAAAAAAAAAAAAAAAAAAAAAACCCACAAATTTTTAATTTTTCCACAATATATTTTATAAGTAGGCATCAATGAGTAATGAAATGTCCTTAGTTCACAAAAAAAAAGTAATGGAACCCTTTTAATTTTGAATGTTTTCATTGCGGTTTCAGTATGAAACCACCGCCCCTCTGAGACATCGAAGAAAGGATCAGATGACGCAGTCGCGAGATTTTTTGCAGTTGTGTTTATTGCTTTCGGATGACTACTGTAAACAGTTGCACCATATCTTCATTTGAGCGGCTTCAAAGATGAGGATTTATGGAGCTTTTGAGAGAGGGAAGACATTTCTTATTTTTTACAGAGACACAGAGCACACTGAAAAACACTCACAGTTGCGTTTTTATTATGCTTCTCTTAGCGGTCGCTTTTCTCATACTTCTAGTTCATAGTAAAATAATTGTATGCATCCTAATTTATTTTATTTTTACATATAATTTTCTTAGTTTTTAACATAATATTTTTAAATATTTCATAGTTTTATGGAAGTAATTTAGTGCATTATTAGTTACTTTTTGTCTCATACTTTTTTGTTTCCTGTTTTAAATTTTTTTATTTATAATTAAAAATGCGTGTTTATGCAAATATTACTTACTTCATTAGTTGTTCAGTAATTTACTAGTATAATCTGCAATTTGGGTTACGTTTAGTTACTTTTCAGCAAAGTAAAGATAAATAAGCAAATGTTTAGTCTTAAAGCTCTAGAGGAGCGCTGGTGTCAAGGCGAAACCGGTCCCTTTCCATAAAGGGGGACGAAAAAAAATTTTTTTAACTCATTTATGTTGTCTATAGGACCATTGCATGTCATTATGCTTACTTTTTCATAACTTTTAAAAAATCATAACATTGCGCCCCTGAAAGCAAACAAATAAATACTGAGTTTTTTTTTTTTTTTTTTTTTTTTTTTTTTTTTTTTTTTTTAATTTTGATTTCCTTAAAGTCATAAATGATTCATTATTTCATAAACCAATATTTCATATTTTTAATTTTGTGATTTTTAGATGTCATTTTAATAGATTTAAACTGATGATTTAATGTTCAGAAAGATTCCCAAATCCGGAATCTTGAAGAGTCCGGATCTCGGACTTCATACTGTATTTGATGCCTTCTAGTCTTGCAGAGTTACTTCGGTTTCGAATACACCTTTTTGTATACTATTTAATCGGAACTTCTGGTATTCCGTGGATTTACTATTCAATATACTTTTAGCACACACTAATTCCATCATTCTAGACGACAGCCATCTTCATAAATTCGTGGGAATTTATTAATGAACGGTTCTTTGTTGATGCAAATAGTTATATTTTTCGTCAGTGCAGTATGTCGCTCATTCGGGTGCGCGGAATTTGAGTAGTATTCTGCTTCGAATTCTTTTATATTATGAGTAAAATTTCTTCTTGAATAAATTACAGCTGTTTTCAAATACCTTTTTTATGCTGCTATGACGACAGAGGAATTTTAGCGATCTGGCACAATGCAACATTCGGTGTTATCCTGTATCTTCTGGTGAAATTGAAAAGAAATTACCTTTAAATTTTGAACAGCTTTTTTAGCTTACTTGTACACATTACGTTTACCCAGTTACTAATCCATAGAGATATTCTTTTGATAACAGACTTTCATCTGGAACCTGGAAATTTTCTGTGAAGGTTTGTTGAAGCTTGCTCTGCTTGCGATAATGTATGATTAGGTTTTGCTACTTGAATAATTTGCTAAAGATTTTATTGTGCTATTTACATTATTCTCAAGTACATCTTCAGTTCTACCGGTGACAACAGGGGCCGCATTGTCGACAAAAGCGATGCATTTGCTGGGCGATGGCCATTTATTTTGGATAATTTTATAGATTGCCAGGTTCTAGAAACCAGCGCTAAGACAAGAACACTGCGGACAGCTGTTTTCGTTTTTATTTTCGATTAAACTATTATTAGATGTAATAATACATTTCCTGTTTGTAAAAAAGCTTATAAAAAGTTGCAAAATCAGCATCCACTGATTTAAAAAAATAAAATTTCGAAAAAGGCATCTATTTTATAATGTATGAAAAGACATGTATTTTTATAACCTAAAAAATGTATCAAAAGCTAAATCATTAAAATACATTTTTCATCGCAGGTTGTGGAATCTTGACTTGCGTTAAAAACTAACACTCTGATACTCTAATGCTTTTTCTGCGACTTAAGGGCTAATTTATAATTATTTACATATACCTTTTAATGCAGGTAACGTAAGGCAACCAAGTACAGCTGGAGTAAGAGCTGCTGTCTACATTTTCTTTTTTCCTAAGCAAAGGTAAATCAGAATCAATTTAATTCAGCCTCATTCTGGTGCACTTTGTGGTATTGTATTTCAACATCAAGTTATGAAAAATATCACGATGGAAAATCTGTAATCGTAACTGAAACCCATTAGACGGCGGTAATAGTTATAAAATCAATTACGGCCGTTTGGGCCTTTCACGCTCAATGTTGCACAGACATCTTAAAACCTGTCTTGCATATCTTGACTGCATCTCAAACTGTCACCCCGTTTCCATCATGGTGACTCCTTATCTCGGCAGAATTCTCTCGCTGTTATTTGTCAGTTCTTATTCATTAGTTTCTTTTCCCTCTGTGGCAACATCTCATTTCCATAATTCGAATGCGTCTAAAAGAAATATTGCTTCATGTTAATGTTATCAGTGGTACGACACAAATTGTATTTTTTCTCTCATTTCTCGGTTATTTGAAGCCATTTGTTCTGTGGTCTTCATCTGTTGTGAAAGCTGCAATGTATCAAATGCACCAAAATGTCCGCTGGCATAGAGCATTAAATTCTCAAGTGCTTTCTTTCTCTTTAAAATGTTCATTTCTATTGAGGTTGAACAATTATTGTGTGAAAAATTTACATTTGACATTTTATAACATATTAATATCATGACTTAAAATAGTAATATAAATATCCTGCATTAAGATTATTTTACGAAATGGTAAGTTATGATTGAAGCAATATTAATTAGCTTCTATTTTTAAATTCGAAATTTCCTTTTAAGTTTCTGCCTTTGTCTCTAAAAGTAATTAAAAAATATGTAGAAGAATTTTTTAAAAAGCATTTTTGTCTTGTTCAATTTAATTTTAGTATTTTCCCAAAATGTTAAATATATATTAATTAACACGTCATAATAAAGAGACGCAGTTTCGGCAAAATAAAATACCCAAAACAACTCGTAAAATGGCAAAATAAATACAAAAATTGCAGTTTATAAATTTGGGTAAAATGAATATATTACTTGAGTTGCTACGTCATTAAGTCGCCTGACACTAACATTTAATACGTTATTTAATAATATGCGGTATAACAAGCACTAATCATTAAATACAATTTGGAGAACTGTTAATAAAACGTCTTAAGTTCAGTAATTTTGACTTACACTCATCAGCCTCACAGGAATGACATAGGAAAGATTGATATCTAACAATTTGCTTTGAATTGAAAGATACTTCTTTACCACTTGGCGTTTTCTTGATATGTTAATCTATCTATCTACGTATTTGTATATGTTTAGTTTTCAAAGCTTTCAGTATTAATTTTCTGTTTGGGTCTACAAACAGTATGAAGGAATAATTTGGAAAAAGCTAAAAAGTGAATACGATATGGTTGTTGGCTTGCATACGAAACTTTACGAAGAGCGAAAGTGCTTTTCTCTGCGCAAAATTACAAGGCGTGGCCCGTGGAAAAATTTAGGTTCGAAACGACGTTATTTTCAACAGAAGAAAAATTCAGCTAAAAAGCAACAGGCAAGCTACGATTCACTTATTTAGTTAAAAATAGTTTATACTACGGTATGGTTTGCTGAAATAATAAATGTTATGCACTAATAATACAAGATCTGTTTCTAAAGTAACAGGACTGGCTCATTTTAAACGCAATGAGAGTCAAATGACAGGGAGGCTATGCCAAAAATATCCATGCTCCGGAAAATTTCCTCTTGCCCAAGAATCAAAAAAACTGATAAGAGCAAATCAAAATTTAAACAATGCTCATTATATTTTTGGATATAAAGGTTATCATTTTGGAAAAACAGATATCAGAAGCGGAGCCCCGACAAGGGTGAGGCAAGTGCCTCACTCGGGTGAATCACTAGAAGGGACTCTAAATTGGCTATATGAACTCGAAAATTACTTTAATTATGTTTTTAAATTTGTCAGTTATTATTAGGGGAAGTACACTTCTGCAAATTTAAGTTAATAAAACAATAGGAAGAGTTGCAAGAAAACCTGGAAATTAATGTAATGCGCATTTCGATGTTATTTCTTATTTATCAAAAAAGAATTTTTTAACATTTTCATTTAAAAGTATAAATAATTGGCTATATTATTTTTCTGAATTTATAAAGCTACGATTAAAAAATACTTTAAGATGTATGATATAATTATGCTATAAGAATTACTATATTTTGTTTTAATACATTCACTTTTTAATACAAATATAGGTATGTAATACACTGAACTGCCACTGAATTAGGGATAGCTAGTCAATAACGAGTTGGGCCTCCTCTGGATTTTATAACAGCTGCCAAATGACGAAGCATAATTTCGATAAGTTTCTTAAAGTATTCTCCGGAATTCTACGGATATACGGGCTTTCCAAACATCGGATACAGCTGTCTTTAATTTAGGAAGAGTCGCTAGTGTTGTGTGATGAGGTTTCAAACCTTTCTCCAAAACGTCCGAAAGATGCTCATATAATTTAATTCAGGGCTTTTAAGTAGCCAATTTATGACAGAGAAGTCAGAAGAATGCTCATCCAACCAGGCAGTAGCCAACTGAAACCTGTGAGAGATGCAGTTATCTTTCTGGGATACTTCATTTCGGTGTGAATGACAGGACAACATAAATGGTTGGAGATGACCGCCCAGCAACTGTAAGTACCGAATTATATTGAGGGAGGTTGGTACAAGTACCAAAGATCCCAAACACTGCCAAGAGAAAACATCCCAGACCATAATTAAGCCACAATGTCCTTGTACAGTTCCAGCCTGCCATACAAGATTCATGGCTTTATGAGTCTGACACCATATTCTCAGCCTCCCATCGGTATTAATTACTGGGAATCGAGACTCATCACTCCTTGTTACTCATTTCAAGTCCACTAAAGTATATTCTCTGTATTCTGTTGCCCAGGCAAGAAGTATAGCTCGATGGCATGCATTCAGCATAGGTACCTCATGGGTCTACGGCTTCCGAAGCCCATGGTGAAGCGAGCGTTGCACGATCCTTTTGCTGATTGTACGACTGTCGCCCGGATTCAGCTGAGTTGTAATTTGAACTAATGTTTGGCTTCGTTGACTATGTACAATACGGCTGAACTGTCTCACACCACGCTTTTTCTATGTTAATTGATCTTTGCAATTTGGCCTATCGCTAGTTCTTTTTCCTTACATTTGTGTATTCTCGGTATACTCTTGATACTGTCGACCTTGAAAATCCTAGCCCGCTGAGGATTTTGGAAATTGAATGACCCATGCGTCGAGGGCCTACTATCTGTCTGAGACTGAAGTTGTCTAAATTAGAAGTTTTACACATACTGGCAATTGAAAAGACTGATTAACAACAACCATAGTACTAGCTGTATCTGCATTTACCACAACTTCCTCACGTGAGCACAGATGCCGCGCAGCGCTATAAAATTTGCATAGCCATGTCTATCCCTAATTCAATGGCACTTCAGTGTATATATATATATATATATATAATTTATTTCCTAAACAGTATTGATTAATTGATTACATTATCTCCTAAGTTAAATTAAAGTAGAATTATTTTAAAAGAGTGAATCCATACTGGTAAGTTATATTTTGAAAGATGTTTTGAAGTAATTTGAAAGCAAAATGTTAATGTTTTAACGGGGACTGGAGTTAAATCATCATGAAGAATAAAATTTCAATTGTAAATGGAAAAATTAAAAACATGTAATCATTGTCATTGATCGGAAATTAGTTGACTCTTCAAGGGGAACAAACCAACTCCCGTTCAATGAACAATAATTGATAAAAATACGTAAATACGAAAGTGTTTCGTCTTTACTCGAGTTAGAAGTTAAAGCCAAGCCGGCAATTCTAGTCAGGCCAAAAATGTTTCGCGAATGGAAGGGATTATGAACCAATGCTGATACTCAAAGAACTTATTCTTATGAAGCATTTTAGTCAATTCAATTAGGAGTAAAAAGCAATTACTGTAGAGAAATCCTAATTAACTCGAGTAACCGTCCCCGACACTTTCATGTTTATGCATTTGAGTTCTATATTATTTGTAAAAATGAAACATTGGAAATGGTCATTATGAAATCGAATTCAAAGTAAAGTTGAAATAAACATAGAAGATTACAAAATAAGATAAATAATGCAAACTTTGTAAAAACAAATCAAAGACAATATAAAAATAATATAAAAATAATATAAAAAAATATGTAATAAAAACAGTGAATGTACATGAATATATAAAGGCCAGAAAAGGTATTAAGTAACTTACATTCTTTCTAGTGGGGGAGTTGGCAAAGTGTTCTCTTCGTGTCTGACTCATAAGTGTAGGATGTCCGAAAATTCTTAGCGGCAGTGGGGGCTTTGAATAATATCAGTCGGTAAGACTTGGGTGAAGTAATTTATGGTAGTGGGTGGGACTTGGAATTCTTGAGGGATGTATTATGTGGAGTTCTTATTTGAGTGATACTGTCTGTTAAGATTTTTCTGAAAATACTAGTGAATGGAAATTAATTAATTTCTGGCTAATTGTCATGTCGCAATGATTAAGAATTTAAGAAAGGAAAAAGGAATTTTCACTGTCCAAGAGCTATTAGACAGACTAAAGTCATGAAATAGGCCCATTTTTTTAGTAACAGTATAGTAACAGTATAAGTCAGAAGACAATTAGCTTTTTACAATATATACAATTAATTAATTACACTATATACAAATCCTTCAACTGACAATCATCCAACTTATACCGCCTTCTCAGGTTTAGGAACAAATTATCATATCCCTATCAGTTAAATGATTTAGAGTGAGTATTTAACGCCTGCTCTTTTAAGGCAATGGTTGATAAATTGAATGGGAATTAGATTATTTTTGAGAATTTTAATAAGGAGCAAAATTTCGCGTTGTAAATCTATTGTATCTGTGCATATAATTTTAATTCGTTGTATTTGATTAATTATAGTATTGTTAATTACTTTATTGGATATGTTGGAGTTCCAATTTATTAATTTGTTAGTATTGAAATTGGAGTTTCTTGTTTTGTCAAAAAGTAAAATTTTTTTGTAGTTAATGATTTGAAGATCTAGAAAGTCTATGCTATTTTGTGAATTATTAGTTTTATTAAGTGTAAGACAATTCGGATAAATCTCAGAGTGTTCAATTTTACCAAAATTATTAATTGTAATAAGGTCATCAATATATCTGTAGGTGTGTTTGTAGTAATTTAATTCTTGTGGTTGTAGATTTTTTTGGAAGTTAAATTCTTTGACAAATAAAAAGATATTACAGATCGAGGTTCTGGAATGTAAGCCCATTGGCAATCCTCTGACTTGTTTAAAAAGTTGATTTTGAAACTTGATGTAGTTATGAAAAAGTGTGCATTTTAGGTAGGTTTTCCATTTATCAAGAGTCATGATATTGAGCATATCAGGGAAGAGTTTAGGTAGATCAAGTAGACTGGTATAGATTTCTTCTAGAGGAAGTGAGGTATATAAGTTTTCAAAGTCATAGCAGTTAATGTTTTGGATGTTATTGGTTTGAATGGTATTAATGACAGGAGTGTTATTATGAATGATCCAGCAATAGTTATGATTAGTGTTACAATCATTGAAAATTAAAGATTTTAATAAATTTACAGATTTTATTAAGTTGAATTGAAAAATAATAGTCTACATTTTTCTATTAATTATTAGTTCCATTAGCTATAAATCTGAATTTTAATGGTGTTTTATGGAATTTGGGAATCGCATAAAGAGTAGTAAATCTGTTGTAGTTTGCATTGAAAGCAATATTGAGTTTCTTATGAAAAGTTTTAATCCTGTTTATTATAGATGTTTCTGTAAGGTTGGCCAATTGATAAGTAGTTGCGTTGAGAAGTTCTTTATCAATCATTTCAGCGTAGAATTGTTTTCATATAATGCTAAAGTTATTAGTTGCTTTATCTATTTTTGTAATAGTAAAAAGCTGTTTTAATTTATTAATATCTGATGTAAGTTGCGACCAATTCAGTGCACTTTTAAACTTGAGGTGACTGATTTCGGTGGATATGCGTTGAAGAATTTTAGCTTTCCATTTTAAGAAGGTATCTATGGGTAAATTCAGTTGATAGCTTGCTTTAACTATAAATTCGTTGATGTTGTTTTCGAGAGTCTTGTAACAGTAATTTGTAGTCATGTTTCTGACTGGTCTAAATTTTGTACCATAACTCATTAGTGTTTTCAGTTGATGGGTTTGTATGATATTCAAGTTGCCAGTAATTAAGTGCTGGTGATGAGAATCTACGTAATTGCTGTAAACTGGTGTCTTACAATGTCATTCTGCTGTTTCATCTATTTCATGGTGGTTAGTGAGCAAGTTGCTTAAGGTCCTTTGATATTTAAATGCAACCATTGGTATTGTGTCAACTGCGGGGAAGTAATCTTTACAATCTCTGATGATTCTTGAGAAATGAATATTGTCAAACTGCGGATGCAGAAAATTGACTTTAAAATAAATTTTGCGTTGAGTGAGACTATTAGAGAGTCTGAAAAGACTAAAATCAAGAATCATGTCTTTAATGATTTGTATGTCGTCGTAGCTTTATTGAATGAATTTTTTTTAGTTTGATAAGGTATTTATTAGTACAGGAGTGTAACCAGTTGAGAAGTTTCTTGGAAAAGTAGTCTGAGTCAAAAAAACATTTCAATTGTTTTTTCAATGCAAGTGTATCCAAAGTGGATAAAAATCTCGCATTATTTTTTATTTTGCTTCCTCTTTTTCCTCTCTGCGTTTTGTTGCTGTAGAGCTTAAATTGGCTGAAAATAGACTTCTTAGAAATATCTCTATGACTATGTATATAAGTGTTAAGTCCATATGGATAAAGTGAACGTTGTTTTAGTATATAGAGAGATTCCTGAAAAATTCGTGTTTTGTGATTGGGTATTATATCTAGTATCTGAAGTTGAATAGAGTTGAAGTCATGGTGTTTAAAGTGTTCTAATTCTGCTGTATTGAGTTGTGATGGTGTACTTATTTTAATGCTATTTTTTTGTGCGTTGAATTTTTTGATTTGACCTCTATGGTTATTGATTCGAAAGTTAAGATTGTTTTTAGTCTGTCCTATATATTTAATATGTCAAGTACCGCATGTAATCATGTAAATACAGTTAAATGTTTTTCATAGAAATTGTTTTTTGGGTTTACCTGTAGCAGGCATGGCGTTAAATTTACAAGTTTGTCATCTAGTGGAATGACATTTAATGATTTCAATTTGAGATAAACTAGCAAGATATAAAATTAAGGAGGCTGCTAACCTTCAATACAGTAAAGTTTTTGTATAAGAACTTTAAAACTTAAAAAGGATGGAGATAATATATAAAGTGGGTACATTAGGCAAGAGATAAATAGCGCTAATAGCTGCTATTTAGCATATCAAATGTTGTATGATCTTAAATCCATTTAGTGTGAAAACAAGTTATTACTACTTGCGAAATTGCTGCAAATTTAGTTAATAATAATTGATTTCTTAAACAGTATTGATTAATTGATTATATTATCTCCTAAGTTGAATTAAAGTAGAATTATTTTAAAAGAATGAATCCATACTGGTAAGTTATATTTTGAAAGATGTTTTGAAGTAATTTGAAAGCAAAATGTTAATAATGTTTTAACGGGGACTGGAGTTAAATCATCATGAAGAATAAAATTTCAATTGTAAATGGAAAAATTAAAAACATGTAATCATTGTCATTGATCGGAAATTAGTTGACTTTTCAAGGGGAACAAACCAACTCCCGTTCAATGAACAATAATTGATAAAAATACGTAAATACGAAAGTGTTTCGTCTTTACTCGAGTTATAAATTAAAGCCAAACCGGCAATTCTAGTCAGGCCAAAAATTTTTCGCGAATGGAAGGGATTATGAACCAATGCTGATACTCAAAGAACTTATTCTTATGAAGCATTTTAGTCAATTCAATTAGGAGTAAAAAGCAATTACTGTAGAGAAATCCTAATTAACTCGAGTAATCGTACCCGACACTTTCATGTTTATGCATTTGAGTTCTATATTATTTGTAAAAATGAAACATTGAAATGGTCATTATGAAATCGAATTCAAAGTAAAGTTGAAATAGACAGTGAGTCAACATTATTACAAATAGGTTTTGACTAATCTGAGAGAAACATTGAAAAACAACACCCAGAAGACTGGAAAAATGCTTTCATTCTGCACCAAGACAGTGCTCTAACTGCTAAGAAGAAAACGTTACAACTATTAAAATAACTATCAAACAATGAACTGTAACACGCCTTTGACCAATAAAAGAATAGGGTGATATATGAGAGCTAGTAGATAATAAGTAAACAGTAGATTTGCCGTAAGTTATGAATAAATATCCTGTTTTTGAGAAATTTTTCCGTAATTTCATAGACAGATCTCTTATATTACATATTAAAAAAGTATAAAAGTTTGTCTACTTAATCGTCTTCCTCGCACTCGGTTTTAATTACAACAAATGTAAAAAAGGAAAATAAGTAAATAATTAAAATTAAAACCAAATAAATGAATGGAAAATCTTAAAATAGAAAAAGCAAGCTAACCTTTTTTAAACGTTAATCACCGAGACCAAAATCTCTAACCTTGATCGACAAGTTACTCATTACTTGTAGTACATGTTCGGCAGAGCGTGTTTCATCTTAGACGCATTCTCTGCCTTTCTTAAAAGTACAGTTCTTTAAAGTTTTTTTTTTTTTTTAATTAAATCGTTGGTAGCAAGAGGAAATCTGCTGACCCAGGAACCAGTTGCAAACACTTTAAATATAACTGTAGCAATAATAAATAAAATAATAAACCAAGATTTACGACTAAAAAATACTAGTTGTATCGATAACTAACTAAAAAGCAGAGTGTTTACCAGCTATTTCCGAGACATGCGGCTCAACCGAGAACAATTCCTAGAACACGTATGAAAACTATTTTATCAAATAAAATAAATAAATGGAAATAAGATAGATGGAGATAAATGGAAATAATTTATGAAATATTTATGATTTTTATTAATTGATGAAGCATGGGCTTACCTAAATGACTTGAAGTCTATTTATTATAAAAAAACTAAGTCTATTTATTATCAAAAACGAAAAGAAACAAAATTACAAACCTGGTTCCATGAATGCAAAGAAATTTTTCATAAAGGGGTTTGATTGTCGCAGGATTCGCTTGCAGATAGAAATTAACAATAAAAGGTTTTATGAAAAGATGTTAAAATCAACTCAAGGTGTTTTCAAGAAAACGTTTTACTGTCGATATGTATAGAAGAAATTCCATTTTTTTATTGACAGTGACTTTCACAGAGTGAAACTTCATCAAGAAAAAACGACAAATAATGCTTTGAAAAGTACCATCTCATTCTTTGAAAAAATAAGGACTGATACAGATAATGCATGTATATTTTTATAACATATTCCTGCAAAGTCTTCTGACGTTTGTCATACGGACTATTGAGATTTTGATCTATTGAAAAGAACTCTTTCTGAGCGCAAACCGACCACGATTGACATACAGGGTGATTATAATGAATGTTTTACTTTGAAATGGACATGAAAGGAAAACTACTGGACCAAATGATATCAAACTTGCTAATCGTGTAAAGGAGGTTATGGGAATTTATTTTCCGAGGAAAAAAAGTTAAAAAACTTACCACCGGGGGGGGGGGAATGACACGGTATGCAATATTATTAAACAAAATAAGGTTTGGAATCTAACTTGACCTTTTGTTACACGCGTTTAACATATTTTGTGACCTTAAGAAACATTGGCCTAAGCAAAATTATCATTTAAAGGCATTAAAGGCGATAAAAGTAGAGTGCGACATCCGTGTAATGGAGAAATCCGTCCGAGAAAACCACAAATTAGCGATTAGAAAATGTGAGATCGCAAATCACTCGCAAAAGTGTGCGCATTCCGGAAATCATTTTCTTACAGATCGCTAATTTGTGATTTTTGAAGCCTGAATTCGGCCTTAAGACATGAAGGTATCGGTTTAAAACGTTTTTAATCGTTTCTAAAACAAAACTACTTGTGGTTTTATGCAAAACCGCAATGGCTTGTAATTGACTTATGGCAGGAAGAAGCAAATAATTTACGCAAATGCGCTTTATACGTCATTTGATTTTTCAGAAAAAAGTGAGCTAATTTGTCAGAGTTCTCATTGTTACGAATCAGCAATGTCTTTAACCATGCAAGACCCTCCTTTTCTCGTGAAATGTTATTATGACTGCGATAGTAATGAAAGGCGTGCTTTGCAAAGGTATCGTTCACTTAGAGGAATATGCCGAGGGCCAGTGACACCGCAGAGTTTGAGGAAAATGATGGCAAAGTTTGAAGCTACAGCTTTGTTACCTGTTGCACCTGGGAGGGGAAGGAAACCAAGAAATTTGTTGCATTAACAATGGAGGAAGCAACAATGGAAACCAAACATGGTACGCGCAGCGTACGTGCTGTCGCACATCGAATTAACGCACATCGAATGGAGTACGGTGTAAAAAACTATCCATAAACTGCTGCAGTTCTACTCATACGAAATCAAACTTATACGAATTTGTTCAAAAACTCAACGATCCCTGCGGGAAGAGTCTTTCGCTTTGGAATTCTTTGCCTGGAACTGGACGAGCATTGGCCATGGAACATTTGGAGGACAGATGAGGCCCATTTTTACCTAAATGGCGATGTCAACACCCATAACTGCAGTATTTGGGCTACAAAAATCCCTCATGTTATCTACCCAGTTCCATTGCATTCTTTTAAAATCAAGGTTTGGTGTAGTATGACAGCTGGTTTCATTAAGCGGACCATTTTTCTTTCAAGATCAGTCGAGAACTGGATGTGTTACATGCACTGTGACACCACTGCAGACACCACCATTTTTATGCAGAACGGGGCCCCACCGCACATTGGTACCTGTGTCACACAGTCACTTAGGCAACATTTCACGAATGAATGGATTATAGGTCGAAACTTTCTCCCTTCTTGGCCTCCCGGTCACCAGACCTCAACTTCTGTGACTTTTAGCTAGGGAGTTATCTCAAAAGTGCTGTTTATGCTGATAATCTAAACAATTTGGCAGAAGTGAAAGACACGACACTCCAACATGTCTGTAGCATTCCTCCTGATATGCTGAGAGCTGCTGTTGGGAATGATGTAATATGATTTAACTTGCTTTCCTAAAATAGTGGATGCCACATTGAACGTGATTTGTAACACGAAGTAAAGATTAAACACATTTTAAACCAACGTCTCTCTGTCTTATTTCGTTTACTAATATTGCATACAGAGCCATTTCTCCACTGGCGGTGAGTTTTGAAATTTTCTCTCTCGGAAAATAATTTCTCATGATCTCTTTCACACGATTACCAACTTTGATAATATTTGGTATAGAAGTTTTTTCTTTATGATCATTTCAAAGTAGAACTTTAATTATAACCACCCTGTACTCTTGAAAGTAATGGAAGAGAATGAAAATCAATAGCCTACAAATTTTACGGAAGACCCTTCTATTATGGAAATCATGATGACGTATAGCCCAGAAAAAAGGCTATCAGATCGGACATTTAAGAAAATTCTCTTTACATTTTAAACATTAATGAATGGGCCAAAAATCGTTCTGAAATGTGTAATCATTCTCTGTATGTTATACTAAATTTTGATTGATTAGTGGATTTGATTTGATTCAAGATTATTTCCTTAATATAATTAACGAATATTTCTTATCCTAATTGCGTAATTAATTATTCAATTAGGAAGTTAATTAAAATTGAACCGAATATTTTTATATTATTATTAATCAATGCTATTTCTTTTTGAATTAGCAACACTGAATATATCTTTTCTCATTTTTTGCCTTGATAGATTGATTTTTCTTGATATGAAATATATTTTTAGATGTATTTCATGATATAGAGAGATTATAAAACTTTTTTTTCTATGCTTCCCATCAACTGTTTTTAGCAATGCTATTTATTAATAAGTGAAATGCTTTTTTAATCATAGGAATTTTAAGGCATATTTTCTGTTGGTTTCATACCTAGAAGGAATGAATTCTTAAGTCGTTATCTGGAAAGGATGATTACTTATTTTTTTTTTTTTTTTTTTTTCAAATTCTAACTTTCTTCTTAGCTAAATGAGCTAAATGATTTTTTTTATCCAATAAAAAAGAAATATGTCATCAATTCTTAAAATTGATCATGTACAAAACTTTTGTACATGGTTATTTTTGTACATCATTTAGATTTGAAATGAAATTTAATCCATCAAGGTGTCTTTTTTTATATTTGACAATAAGCCTAAATTATTTTTTCGGGACTTCTGTTTTAAATGAAACTTGATCTATCAATGTGTCTTTTTTATACTTGGTAATAAGCCTAAATTCTTTTTGTTTGAGATTTCTGTCATTAAGAAATTAATAAATAACTTTTCCCCAAACATTTACTAAACGTTCAAGTTCAGAATCATTTTAATATTTTTAATTTACCTTCTGTTTAATTCCAATTAAAAAATTAAATATTTTTGCTGTGATGTAATGAGTTGCTGCTGAGAAAATCAGTTCCACCTCTTAGCGATGGCAGTCGCAGATGAACTGGATAGATATTAGTCGAGATTATGAAGCTACCATTCTTTATTCCGAAAGCATACACATATGGAACAAGTCTCGAGCAATTTTCAATTGGAAAATGCTAAAATGCTTTATAATAATCCATCATCATCTCGGACATAATGTTTTTCCTCGACTTACCTTTGCAGTGTGAAAAATTGTGAAATAAAATATAAAGTAATCATCTAACACCTGACGTCTAAAATCGCGATTTATCAAACGTTTATTTTGGTCTTCGAAGATTGTATCATTTCATTTACATACAAAATGCCTGTTAAGAAAACATAAAACCACAGAATACAAATAAAAGTAACAAGTGTTGACTCTAAGTAGAGCAATTTAGCTGACCATTGCATCCTTTTGGGACAAATGGTCGATCGCTTCAGCAGATAAATGTTACCTAGAATCTGTAACGAACTGTTTCCAAATGCTCACTAATTACAGAGCTGAATGAAATTGGTTGAAAATGCCTCCCACTTTTGTTTTGCAATGCTTTTTTTCGAAGGTTAATGCGTTTGACATGGTTACTGAGAAGGGTTAATTCTACCATGTTTTAAGAAGTAAAATGTATTTAATTTCTCTGAAGGTTCCTTTTACTATGCATAAACCTTCAGTTATACTTTACTTTTCCACATTCCAGTTTTATAAGCCATTTGGTCTTAAATGTTTTCATAAAGTCTGTCAGGTCATAGTCTTAGAGTAAAAAAAAAAAAAAAAACTAAGTTTAATATTGCTGTGTTTCATATTTTGTTATATTTTATTTATTGTCTGAAGAACGGTTATAATGTTCAATGTCAGGTTTTTCTTTTATTCCTTTCTAGGTGCTTTACCTTAAATTTTGAATACTGCGTTAATTCTACTTTTAAACACCTGGATTGAGAAATTTAACTACTACATTTGATGAAAATGGGCTTGAGTTCTAAAGACAGGTAATTCATAAAATATTATATATACATATTCAACTGTTTATTTAACGTTTGAGTATAAGAATAAAAAAGAAATTAATTTATTATACAGACCCAAAATAAATGAATAAATAAGAATATGAAATCAAGAATTTAATTAAAAGTCGGAGTTCCGTTGACAAATGCACGAAATCTGTAACAATTGTTTATGCTATTAATAAAATCTTGTAAAATATTTCGTTGTAGAAATTTAACTGCTCATTTTGCACTTATTAATTATTGGAGTATCCTAGGGGCAAGTTGAAGAACTGAAATTTTATGACTGAATGTGTGTATGCATGGGAATACACGTTCAAGTGGATTTACGTGGAGAGTCTGTCGTTCCCCTCACTTTTCATATAATCAGGAATTAATATTCCTCGATGGTGTCGTGTATTATTGGCCGTTAAGAGAATTCCATTACCAGCAATTCGTCTAATAAACCAAAAGATATTATTTCTATAGAATGAGCATGGAAGAACGTTTCTGTTAGAAATGCAGATTTGTGCAGCTCTTTTGCATAAATGCAACTCCAAACTTGATTCATCTACCCTTATATTAATGTCTCTGAAAAATGCTTTTCGAGCTCTGCAAATACATGTATTTTAATCTCATGCAGTTATCATGCGATATTTTCAATGCAATGGTATTTGAAAATGCTCTTAAATTTTTATCCATTGTCATATTATTTATTAGTTTATAAATATTTACCGTTTTAGGCAGAAATGAGACGACTTCTTTTTACGTTATTTCTTAAATTCTTAAATGTTCTTAAAACTGTGAAAATAAACAAGTAGAATTGTAATAAGGAAGATGATTCCGACGGAATCAGCAAATAAATCGAATTCTTTGAATAATCATACTTATAGGAGGCAATTTATTGTAACTTTGTGTCATATAATGGGCTCGTAATTTAAAATTTATCATGAAGAATTCAATGTAAACTTATTTAAATTTTTTTGGATTGTTATCTGCATTTTGTAAGCAGGTGACGGTAAAATTCTCATCTGTACATTTCTTAGCATTTAAGGAACAATTCTGAACGGCATGTAAGTTTGAGCAGCCCACAAGCCACCATTTCTCTAACCTTAAATCGACATATTTGTAGAATGTTCCTGGGAATATCCACCATCTTTAGCTTTCAACAGGCACGTGTACACCTACAGTATTCTGTGTGATTAAGTATCTTGAATGTACAGATAGTATGCCAGGTTAATATGTAGTAGAGTAGTGTTCAACAGTACGCAAATTAGCCCCGTATCTAGAGCCTGCAGAAAAGAGAGAATCCGATTGTAATATCCTTCGTAATTACTTGAAATAATATTAGTTTCTATATTTAATACAGTCCATGCGGATCAGTTATGTGCAGTACTTTCATAGATTTTGTATTCTGAAGTAAGCGAACGACTTTGCTTCTTACTTTTACTTGTATTGCGACGTATACAGAGAAATGTTTAAGTCTTTTAGTTATAGAATATTTCATAAAATGAATGTTGGTAATCAAAGCTACCGGACGACGTGATGCAACAGCATGACAGGTAAATCTGGTGCTATTATAAAATGCAAAATTTTATTAAACAATGTAACTGTGCTTTATACGACTCACATATCAAATTTGCCTGCCCATGCATCAGCGAGAAATTGCATAGGAGTTATACTCCTTCAAGAAGAAACAACATCTGCAAAATGGCAGGAGTGACGTCTGTATTCATATAGAAAGCTATGGGAGGAGCAAAGGGAACATGCGCATAGTGTAATCTATCGAGGAATAAGGTAAGAAAAACGTGAACATTATGATATTGGAATCATAAAAGGTTAGGAAAGACTAAATTGGAAATTAATCTCATTAAGTAAAGAAAAAAAATATTAAAATCTCTATCAAATGTTTTAAACAAGTTTCGTCTTGCCTTCAAAAAAGACTTGGAAATGACGTTAATAACTTTTCTTCCTTCCATTTCATCTTTTTTTTCAGTTATAAGACTGTATGAATTCTCCCGAAGTTCATCTTTCAGATCATTTTCTCATATATCAATAAAATACATCATTCGATTCTTAAAGTTTTCTTCTTTGGCATTACTTCCTAAGAAATTTATTTCATTTCTTTTCAGTGTTATTTGAGATACATAGGCCTTATTAAAAGATTAAGGTTTTGCATCACGGAACACAAATACTTATGTCCGAAGTGGATAAATAAATAATTTTGACTTCGGTTCGGCGAAAATTATTCATAAAATTTTTTCAGTTGATGAAATGGATTTTCTAGAAGCTATGCATATTCATAAAAATATATATTTCTAATTAAATGTTATTAAATCTAACCCAGCGCTTTCGAATTCTTTTAGAATTCTAATATCTTAATTTTCACGTTTATTTATTGTTTTCTTCAACACATTGCTCTATATTCCTGTTCGCCTTCTCCATCCGTTACTTTCGATATAAATACAGTAGTCGCTACGCCTATTTTGAAGATTCGCTCGCATAGTCTCAAAAGACCGCAATTTGGTTACCGAATCATTTTGAAACCTGAACTGAAAATATTTTTTTCAGGTTGCAAATATTATTTGCTTCCGTTTATTGTCCTTCTGCATCTTCTGTTTGTAGTTCTGGCATGATATTTTACTGTGTATAGCTTTTAATTTTTAGTGGTACTGCTTTATTCAATTGTTTGGACTGTATTATTATTTATTTCTTGCTTCTACAGTGATGACTTCGGAATTATGGTTAATTGTACCAAGATTTACAAATGTTTCACCCGGGGTGCTGTCAAATTTTTATTCAGTTACTGACGTTGCCTGATTCAAGAGACTGCTCTTCAACCTGCCTGCCTCCTGATTTTCCCTAGAGAACTTCACTAAATCATATATGATGCGCTTATGTGGCATCAGCTGAAGTAGCTTATAAAGACGGAATCCTCGGTTACATAAGCATATGTAGGCCATATAATGTCATTTTGCAGATTTTTGTTCCTTCTCATGAAGAAGAGGGATCTGTGTCTAATCACTATTGTAACTGGTACAGTTTTCTGCAAAATCTGTCTAAAATAATTTTGCTGTTTTGCCAAATATAAAATTTTACCTTGACTTGTTTCCTTTCTGGTTGGAAGTTCCGCATTTCCTTTCCAGGCTTTCTGTTTCCTTTTCTGCGTCCTCTTATCGATAGAATACGCTATATCGATATTGATTCAGAAGTCAAACAACAAAAATCAGCGTTATATTTACAAAATTTTCACAGGACTAGTTTCGATGGTTTTACCGAACCACCATCTTCAGCTGCAAAACCGCAAATGAACCAGATAGGAAATAATGATTAGATAAGATAAGAAAGCCTGGACAAGAATAAGCAAGTGGCGCCATCTGTTGGTGAAACCAGAACTAAAACATAATTTCTTTAAAGGCCGAAGGCAAATTTGGATTGGAATTAGGATCGTTAACTAGAATAGAAATATTTTTATGAATGTGAAATGCCTCTAGAAAATCCAGTTCTCCAATGGAAGATGTTTTTTGAATAATTTTGGCAGCAGAAAAACTGAAAGTGTGGTTTTCGGACCAACAATGTTGAGCAACAGAAGACTTCTGTGTTTCCTTTTTTCTAACATATGCCTCATGTTCCTTGACGCGAAATTTTAAGGCTCTCTTAGTTTGGCCAATGTAAATTAAACCACACTGGCAAGGAATCCTATAAATACCCCAGGAATTCATATCCGGAATGGGGTCCTTGAGTATGGAACTCGGAATTTTATTGATGGGAGAATAAACAACCCGAAAGTTAAATTTCTGCAAAATATGTGCAACTTTATAGCTAATTGATGGAAAGAAGGGAATGACAACAGAATTTTTACAATCTCCCAAAACAAGAGTGTGCCTTTTAGTGTGTTGAGATGAGAATTTTTTAACTGCTTGATTAATAATATTGCGTGGAAAGCCCCTGTCAATAGCTATTGCTTTTAAATAATTTAGTTCTTCATCAAGGGCTAGTTTGGAGGAGCAAACTTGAAGAGCACGGAAAACATAGGAATAAAATGAAGCTAACTTTTGTTTAGTCGGATGACATGATTTAAAGTGTGGTGGAAGGCAAACCGATGAAGGTTTACGGTAAACTGTAGTACTGAAGTTGGATGTGTTACGTGTGACCAGAATGTCGAGAAACGGAAGAGAATTGCAAATCTCAAGTTCAAAAGTGAACTGAATAGCAGGATCAATAGAATTCATTGTTGAAAGAACTTTATTTAAATCATCTTTATTACCTTCAAACAGGGTAAAAGTATCGTCTACGTAGCGGAACCATGCCGGGAAGTTTAAAGTTTCAAACAATTTTGATTCATAATAATGCATGTAGATATCAGCCAGGATGGGACTGAGGGGGCTTCCCATGGCTAATCCCTCAGTTTGCTTGTAATATTTATTTTGGAAAACAAAATGTGTTTGTTTCAAACAGAGTTGAGTGAGAGAAATTAGCTCATCAATTTGGATGCAAGAGAAATGAAATTCGCGAAGTCTGGTTTCTAGACATCTTAATGCACCCTCCACTGGGACATTGGTGAATAATGATTTTACATCAAAAGAAACTATGAGTAAATTACTAGAAGAAATGTTTTTAACTTTTTTTACAAACTCTATTGAATTTTTTATGGTGTAAATGTTATTGTCTAATAGAGTTGAAAATCTAGAAACTAAATATTTAGCTAATGGATACGAGGCAGTACCTAAATTTGAATGTTGACTTTTTATTAAATGTAAATGTAAAAAATTGATCCCCAATTTTATTCAAATCAAATCTAATCAAAAACCTTCGAGTCGCGTTTCAAGAATTCTGTTAAATTGCAAGCTTGCCTTACTTCGGTCCGTCATAAGGGATACACGTCAACAATTGTCCAAAATTGAACGTGAACTCTATAAGCTTCGTCTGGAACTCGCTATATCATATCCAAAATTCACTGCCCTTGAACAAAAGTCTTGGTCTAGAACGGAGAATGCAGTTAACCGTCATAAAAACACCCTTGCAGTTAAATTCGAAAAACTTCTTTTACAATCTCCCAGTTCAAGTAGTGCAAAAAATCTTCCCATTGTAAACATCAAGCCAATAGTTAATATTTCTAATGTTAGTCTTTCAGAAGAACAAGAGAGAATTCTAAAATATAATTTTAACTTCTCACAAACCTGTAAACCCTCGATTCCAAAGATTTTGGCTCCTATCGAAAAACTTTCAAGTTCAGTAAAGTTTCAGATTCACAGAAAGAAATGATTAGGCATCTTATCACTCATAATGTGAAATTCAATAATAAACCTTTGAAACCAAATCTAACTGCGAGAGAAAGAGCTACATTGCGTGAAATTCATTCTAACCCGGATATTATTATTTCAAAGGCCGACAAAGGTGGCCAGATAGTCGTCATGGATAGGAACACTTACATCGATGGTGTCACTAAACTCTTAAACGAAGGACCATATAATCCGATCCCTAAAGATCCTTCACCTTCGGACTTGTCAAAAATAAAAACTGCGATCAAATCTTCGCAAATCATTTCAGGCAACTTAAAACATTCACTTATCCCATCTGTTGCGAATTGTGCCAGATTATATGCTCTTCCCAAAATTCATAAAAGTGGTATTCCTTTCCGTCCTATTGTATCAAATTTAGGTACTGCCTCGTATCCATTAGCTAAATATTTAGTTTCTAGATTTTCAACTCTATTAGACAATAACATTTACACCATAAAAAATTCAATAGAGTTTATAAAAAAAGTTAAAAACATTTCTCCTAGTAATTTACTCATGGTTTCTTTTGATGTAAAATCATTATTCACCAATGTCCCAGTGGAGGGTGCATTAAGATGTCTAGAAACCAGACTTCGCGAATTTCATTTCTCTTGCATCCAAATTGATGAGCTAATTTCTCTCACTCAACTCTGTTTGAAACAAACACATTTTGTTTTCCAAAATAAATATTACAAGCAAACTGAGGGATTAGCCATAGGAAGTCCTCTCAGTCCCATCCTGGCTGATATCTACATGCATTATTATGAATCAAAATTGTTTATTATGTTTGTTTAAACTTCCTGGCATGGTTCCGCTACGTAGACGATACTTTTACTCTGTTTGAAGGTAATAAAGATGATTTAAATAAAGTTCTTTCAACAATGAATTCTATTGATCCTGCTATTCAGTTCACTTTTGAACTTGCGACTTGCAATTCTCTTCCGTTTCTCGACATTCTGGTCACACGTAACACATCCAACTTCAGAACTACGGTTTACCGTAAACCTTCATCGGTTTGCCTTCCACCACACTTTAAATCATGTCATCCGACTAAACAAAAGTTAGCTTCATTTTATTCCTATGTTTTCCGTGCTTATCAAGTTTGCTCCTCCAAACTAGCCCTTGATGAAGAACTAAATTATTTAAAAGCAATAGCTATTGACAGGGGCTTTCCACCCAACATTATTAATCAAGCAGTTAAAAAATTCTCATCTCAACACACTAAAAGGCACACTCTTGTTTTGGGAGATTGTAAAAATTCTGTTGTCATTCCCTTCTTTCCATCAATTAGCTATAAAGTTGCACATATTTTGCAGAAATTTAACTTTCGGATTGTTTATTCTCCCATCAATAAACTTCCGAGTTCCATACTCAAGGACCCCATTCCGGATATGAATTCCTGGGGTATTTATAGGATTCCTTGCCAGTGTGGTTTAATTTACATTGGCCAAACTAAGAGAGCCTTAAAATTTCGCGTCAAGGAACATGAGGCATATGTTAGAAAAAAGGAAACACAGACGTCTTCTGTTGCTCAACATTGTTGGTCCGAAAACCACACTTTCAGTTTTTCTGCTGCCAAAATTATTCAAAAAACATCTTCCATTGGAGAACTGGATTTTCTAGAGGCATTTCACATTCATAAAAATATTTCTGTTCTAGTTAACGATCCTAATTCCAATCCAAATTTGCCTTCGGCCTTTAAAGAAATTATGTTTTAGTTCTGATTTCACCAACAGATGGCGCTACTTGCTTATTCTTGTCCAGGCTTTCTTATCTTATCTAATCATTATTTCCTATCTGGTTCATTTGCGGTTTTGCAGCTGAAGATGGTGGTTCGGTAAAACCATCGAAACTAGTCCTGTGAAAATTTTGTAAATATAACGCTGATTTTTGTTGTTTGACTTCTGAATTAGTATTTATTCGGCGTGTTATTGTGTCTTAATATCGATATTGGTTCAGTCACTCTGTGCCCGTACTGTTTGTTGAAAATATTGACTCAAAGTTCTTCCTGGTGTCTTGTGAAAACAAGTATTAACAAAATATACATGCTTGCACGCTGCTTCTTCGTGATCTTCATGAGTTAACTCAAGGTATGTTCCATCATTAACCAGTGGCGGAACTTGTGCAGTAAGGTTTTCTTCTTTTGCGTCTTAACTTGGTAAGTTACTCGCTCCAGCCGCTGTCGTTTGCAAGTTTTTACCACCAAATTCCTTCGTTTTTGCTTTTGATTCTTGACGCTAACTCACACTTCGTGTCTAGACATCTTGGCACTTTAGGTTGGAGCACTCTTCAAAGTCATTCTTATATGGTGAATTGTTAATCACACAAATTCCTGCTGTCTCGGCCACGCTTGCTTATTCATTTCTTTATAATTGGTACGGGCGAAATATTGCACGGATTCACTTGCATGGATATCTTAGAAAAGGTTAATGAGGAACATATGACACTAAAATTAAAAGGATATTTAATGGCTGAAATACTCTTTTTTTCCTTTTCTCCGCCGGCAGGATAGATGGTTCACTTAAGAAAGGCTTTTGTGTCCTGTACGGTTGAATACCCTTGTTGATAGAGGTTAAGTAAGTTGATAGAGGTGGACTGCAGAGTTGGAATACTCTTGAAGTTTATAGATATAGACTACATCTGCATGAACTCAACCATTTATGTATCTTATTTATATAGAAGTCTTTAAAACCATTCATTACAATTTCTTTTGCTTGTACCCAGAGGTAAGCTTTTTCAAACAGTTCCATGATGTTATAAAATGCTAGAGAACATTTAAATTCCTTGCCCATTACATCACTTTCTCTCTCTACTTTCAAAGGATTTGTGAAAATCCTATTAAGAGGTTTTAGTTTATATGTAGCTGGGACGTTGACAAAACATTAAACTTACATGCTTTCCTTTAATCCGGGGGTTCAAAGTATTTTTAGCTATTGAATTCAAAAATTAAAACTACAGCATCCTGATTGAGTACTTTATCTAACACTCTTATATTTATGCGATCTGAGCTTTGTTTAAGGTCAATAGCCGCTTATAAGACTTTAGAAAGAGGCGAACGATCTGTCTGCATGGCAGGTTTCGTTTTTCTTCCAGCATCATCAACTTTTTACATCGGTTTGCTGTCTGAAACAGCAGGTATTTTGTCTTCTTGTTGCTTTGTATTCCTTACTTATCTACACGATTTTAGAATATCGTCGTCTGTTTTTCAAGAACTCGTAATATATTGTGCGTTTAAACATTTGTAAAAAAATAATAAAACAAATCTAGATTTTCAAAATGGAAAAATGGCTAAAATTGACTAAAGCGGAAAAGTGAAAGTTCACAGGTGATGAATCCAGGACCATCTACTAGCACTAAGAATACTGAAAAGAAAAGAAAAACTGTTTATAGAAAATATAATGAAAGTTATTTATCATTTGGGTTTACTTGGAATGAAGATGAGATGAATCCTCAACTTCAGTGTGTTATTTGTGGTGAACTATTGTCCAATCAAATTATAAAACCAATATTTTTCTTTAAAAAACATCTTGAATGGAATTTGGCATGCCAATTTAAAGGATAAATCTGAAGAATATTTTAAGAGGAAAATTATCAGAGTTAAAAAATAGCAGACACGTAATGAAAGGTTTTATTACTTCAAGTGTAAAAGCTTTGGAAGCTGGTTACCTGGTAAGCCTTAAGAATTGCGAAGACTGGGTAGGCTCACACTATTAAAAAAACCTTTTATTACCAGCAGCTAAAGATATCGTTTGAACATTATTCAACGAAAAAACGGCTAATGAACTTAATAATATTCCGTTACCTAATGACTAGGTAAGTCGACGAATTCATGAAATGCCAAATTCTATAAAAAATATACTTATTAAAATAATAAAATGACTAGGTATCTAATGACTAAATAAGTCGAGGAATTCATAAAATGACAAATTCCATAAAAGAGACGCTTATTAAAATAATAAAACACAGTGAGTATTTCGCACTGCAATTGGATGAAAGTACTGATATAACGAACTTTGTTCAATTATTAATTTACATACGTTTCGAATAAGATAAACGAATTGTTGAAGAGTATTTATTTTGTACTATTTTTTATCCCGGGATGTTTGTTTTAAAAATTTGCATATAATTCTATTTTATCTAATATTAGATTCAAAAAATTGCATGTGGTTTTTTTCAGATATTCGATTATTACTTTTGGTTTCTGGACTCGATCTACTCAAAATAATTGCGTGAATTTGTCTATGTTTTCGCAAACGTTTTGAAATTGTCTATTTTTCTGATGACATAATTTTGCACAGTTTCACTGTTTACTTCGGCCTCTAGGGAATGGACTGATAAAGGCACAGATTACTTTTATTGTTTTTTTCATGACTATTTTAAAATTTTATTCTTTGATTTTTTTTTTTTTTTTTTTTTTTTTTTAGAAAGGGGCTACTCTATTGATTTACTTCTTTTGTTGGACCAATTTCTGGTAACAACGCTGCAAAAGATGTACATTTCATACTTCATTTGCCCCCTATTTCTTGAAGTTTGCCACTGTATTTCTGGTTTTTTGTATGTGCTTTATTGCAATTTGAATATGTGATGAATTTTAAAAGTATTTTTTACTTATTTTTTATTCATTTATTATTTATTTATTTTGGCATTATCAACACTTCTTGCTGATATCGATGCGCAATTGGATTAAATGTATCTCTTTCGCTCGATCTTTTTCTTTCTCCCTCTCTGTCTTTCTCTCTTTCTCTCTCTATTTTCTATTTTCATTGTTCAGTCCATCCGGAAGAATATGGGAAAAAATAAAATGTAAAAACGGAGTTAGAAAATTATGATATAATGCAAGGGAAAAAATTAAGGCTAAAGAAAGTTGTGGTAGTAATTAAAAATGCGAATAATTAAGTTATGAAACTAATTCTTAATCATTTAATGAAATTAGATAAGGAAGGATTTTTGAACTCTGATTCAATGATTCAATGTTTAATGATTTAATGAAATTAGGTCTTCAGGGGGAGTTAAACTCTTTTTCCTTTCCTCAAACAATAATTAAAGAACTCTGATTAAGCATTTCTGCCCTTCCAGCTTACTTGAGAGAAAAATCAATGATAATTAATTAAAGAATTTGCATCAATAATCTAACGAGCTCCCGAAGTATTTTGATTATTCAACTCGAAGTGATAAATTTTAGCTCTAAAGATCCATTTTAACACACGAAGGTCTGCGCATTTTCTGGTAAGTCGCACCAGAGGGTTTCCGAATTTTAAAATCGTATCAGAGGGTTTGAAAGCCCTCTGTTTAAAATTTTATTACTTCGAGATTCTTACTTTATTTGTTTTGATTTTGTTGTAAGATCCCCCATAGATGGGAAGCCACCAAGCAATATCTATTATGGGTGCTTTCTTACTTGGATATTAACTATAATATAATGGAATTCTTCTCTATGTAAGAAAATCTAGTTATATGAATGCAGATTAGCTGGACTAAGTTACTTTCTGTTAACCTTTTAGAACATGTGACACTATTCTTTTGAAATTTTATTCTTGAGAATAAAAAGTCACTTTTCTCTCCAACATAAGATGAAGTATTTTAACTTGACGTTTGAGTAATACAAAAATATGATAAAAACTCCTTTGCAAAGGATAGATATTTTATTATCAATTTTCATGGCATTAAGAAGTGTAATATTGTTTTTGTTGCAATTATAAATTGTATAACGATAATAAATAGCGATGATCACGATGTTAAAACAGCAACTGTTTTCCTATCAATCTTAGTGCCATTCAGAAATAGGGAAAGTAGTATTTTTGTAGCTCTGATTAATATCATAATACGATCGACCACGTTTATAATTAAATCTTAAAGACGGAGACAAACATTTGGTAAATTTGCTCTAAAAATATTTTCAAAAATACAAAAAGCTAATAGAATCATAAAAACATAAAAACTCTAAACGTTCAATATTTTTTATTGCTTTGTTTTGAGAATACAAACTGTTTTGCACATATTACTGAGTCCGAATCAGAAAGATTTACATTTATTTAAATTTTCAGAATAAGATTGTTACAGAAAGCATATTAACTTAGTTTATTAGGGAAAGACAGTCAACAGTCACCTAAACAAGATTTCAAAATGAACTTGGGGAAGGATAAACAATTATGATAAACAATGATGACACATCAGCTCCCCTGCTCCATAAAAAAAATTTGGGGGTTACTATAATAATGTTCAAAAGTGTTTCATTTTATGAAAACAGTCACATGAAACAATTTTTTCTCTCTTTGTAGATACCTACAGCGAATATTAAGTCACAGAAAATCTATAATCTTAAAACTGCAAAGAAATTTACTTTGCTTCATTGCAGTCAAATTTAAAGGAAAAATCTGAAGCTGCCAGCAGATGACCTCCCGCATTTTCTATCAATTAAACAACAAGTTTTTAAGTAAACTATCATTTCCGGTCGATCGTTTGCAAATAAAATATAATTTATTGTTCCAAAAATTAGGAAAATATGTGATGCGAAATTTTGGATTATATTTCATTAGGTACAATTTGCGATGCGCGAAAACTAGTTTCTCTAAATTTATATCAACATAATAAATATTCGTAATATTTGTTAAAAATCATTATATTATTGCAACATAATGTATATTTGCTAAAAACTCTATTTTAATGGGCAATTGAATAATACTGAAACTCAAACTGTTTCAGAAATATTCGCGAAAAACTGAAAGAAAGCGCCTTTAAATTCTGTTTGAAAGTTTTACACTCTTTTGAAAAGTTCTCATCGAAGAATAGACAAAACCGTTGCCATCTAATGGTTTTAGTAAAAAGTGATAACGAGAACGCAAAAACGGTGATGTGAAACTAAGATGAATCACAAAATTTAAAAACTGAAACTATGCAGAAATATTAATATCTATATTTTGTAAAAGAAATCAGAAATGTTTTGCTGAGCATTTATGACTTCCACTCATGGCGGGAACCGTAAAATGGAGATGTGAAGGTAAGATTCGCGACGTGAATACAACTTTCTGATAAAGACGTCTTGAGTGTGGGTCCCCGTGGGGTGGGTTTTCGAAATCTTATATAGACAATGATCTTACTCAAGTTTAGAAGGTCAGATGGGAATTTTCATGAAGATCGAACTGTAGATTTCTATGAATGACACACAAACAAACAAACTGCGGACCCTCATCTTTATAGATGATTTTAATGAATTCAACTAGAGTTACTACTCTGCTTAGTAATTTATAACAATTGAAATGAATCTCATTTTTCGTCTTTAAATAGCTTAGTTTATTAATTAATAACAAAGTAAATTTACATAAAACATTAAACATCTTACAGTTTGTTGAACGACAAAACACTGCCGAGTGGAAAGTAAAAATTTTTTTTTCGGGCAGAGGCAAAACTGTTTTAAATCGCTGAGTTTATTTATGAAATCCGAAAGACAAATATACTGGAAGTGGCAAGAAAACGTTTTACCCATGACAAACATCCTTACCACGTTGTATCGTTGGTAGTATATGAGTTATTTTAAACCGAATTTTAAAAATATCCCTTCCTAATTTTACCATTTCACAGCAATTCCAGTGACATATTTCGCAGTAAATTGGAACAATTACGTAGCTAAAACAGAATGTGATAGATCCACCTACAATAGCTTTTTCTATTTTACTATTCATAGAAATGCTGTTTACTTGAATAATGATAATAGAGTACGTGCAGGTCATAAAAATCTACATGTGCAGATTACAAATATTTTGCACGTGCCACACCCTCGACCTCAGATTCTTATCTCAGTAGTCAATATTTGAAAAGAACAACGGGTCAGACGCCACCAGTCAAAAACATATTTGCCACCAATTTTTTCGCAAAAGCGTCGAACAACTGGTTTCATCTGTTAACTCTGAAAAGCTCTTTCGAAAGGAAAATCATGCGTTTAGTTTCAGTTGAAAGCGAAAACATTTTGAGCAGTTTGAGATTTACAGTTGAAGCTTACTGTCATGAAATGCACATCACTTTTGTAATCGGTATCATATATCAAGATGCTAAAGATCTGTTTCTATGATGATTATAGAAAGTTTATGCTTTTGCTTGGGTAACGCAGCAAATTGTTTTGTAATTGTCGCATATCAGATTACTAATACTGATGCGTTGAATAATCTTCTTCTTATACACGTAATAATTTGATAATTTATTGTAAAACAAAGTGTCCCATGGAATGTTTAGGAATATTCGTGTCATTCGCGGGAATCAACAAATAAACTTATAGAAGGTAGATCGAAATCTGGGATATAATATTTTTAAACTCAATCACGTTTTATGCGCTGATGTCTGAAAGCTTTGCTTTATATTCAAGTCATGATGTCGTCTTTCGCTTTTTTGGTTACATTATAGATTGGTTTTAGATGCAGTTAATAACGGATGGACGTATCTCGAAAAGTTGTGTGTGGCCACATCATCGTCTTTTATGCAAATTCCACAAAAAGAGCGTTAAAATTAGTGTATCTGTTCTCTATAATTAGTACTTTATTAGCAGTCATAAATCTGACGTGAAGTAGAAGCACTAAGAATGCCGATCAGGTAAGATCGTCATGAAACGTGCACCTGATACTTAAGTTTGAATAAATATTTAAGTATATTTGCTCGAACTCAAGATTTTATGAGCTCAGCGCTAAAATTATATTGTTAAATCTAAATATCTTAGTATCCTGATTTACAAAACACAAATTTATCGTGTATTTGTTTGATATAGGCAACATTTATGTCTCTGAAAGACATTTATGTCTTTCACACTATTAAATGCTAAATTAACCTTGAAAGACATTTAGTTATAAAACACTGAACATCGTAGGATTTAGTATTCAGTTTGAAACACTACAACGTACTTTCTGTTACGGAGATTATTTCGACATTTACTGCAGACAAAAAGAAAAATTATCATCAGATTTTTTTTCTTATTAAGCAAGTAATATTTTCTTATAATTTAAGTTAATTTACAAATCCATAGTGTGTTTATCCAATTTTAGAACAATTTCGATTCCGTTTAATTCGTGTTTAAAATGCAAAGTACTCTTTTAAATGTTCAATTTAATAACCTTTTTCTGGACTATAAGTTTACATCATAAAGGGCTTTCCGTTAAATTTCCATTGGTATTGTTTTCCATTCCTCTACCAGTACCTTCTTCTCTCCATCTATCGCTGTGATTTTGCGCTTAGAATTTACCATTCACAGAAATTAATATTCTCTTTTGAAAAGACTAAAGCCCAATTGTCCATAGATGAAATGTCGAAGGACTTGGCAAGAATATGTTGAAAAGGTGTATATACAATTTCAGAAATTTTGATTCTCTAAAACAATAAGAGACCTGATATTTTAATAGTAGAAAAGAAAGCGTTTGAAGGAAATGCATGAAATAAGTTAGATTTATTGCCTTATACAAATCGTGAAGAGATAAGCAGTCAGTAGTGTAAAAGAGGAATTTATGGGATGGAAGTCTCTAATGAAGTGCAGATCAACATAGTATGTTCAGTAATGGTAGTGGCCCAGTAGTCGTAGTCGAAATTCTGCCTGTAAATAATTTTAGATTCTGTAAATAATTAACTTCCAATGATGAACTGCATTCATCATTTGCATTCTTTTAATGTTTTTTAAATTCTTTTACTGCGGATTATTTTAAGTTATTTCGAGAGCAGAGTTTGTTCACGTAATCTATGATAACAATACTTGTAGCATATAAAGTACATCTAAGGAAAAAAAATACAAATTATTAATTAAAGAAATTAAAAATCCAAATAATAAAATTATTAATTAAAGAAATTAAAAATCCAAAAGATTCTGTGAATTTCCTTTTTTCAAATGAAAACCCCTTTCATGCCCGATACCTCGAATGAACGTTTTTCAAAGTCGAGCAAAAAATTTTGTCTTACATTTTAATCTCTAAAATATGCACAAAAATATAAACATAGATATATATATAGGGAGAGAGAGAGAATATATAATAGCAGATTTCATTTAGTTGCTTTCTTTTTCATGCCAAACAATTTTTATCTTCAGTATCATCGGGAAAAATAGCAGTCAATGTCGTAAGAAACCGAATATTAGTTTGACGTGTTCTCATTTGCTTTGAATATCTAATGATAAGTAACCCCGGAAGTTAAAGATGTATCTATGGAATAAATCTAAAGTACAAAAGAAAAACAGACGTTAGTGATATTTCGTTTTTTATCCCTTGTTGCCATTAATATTCAGAAGTTCGTTTAGATCTATCTTTGTAGACTAAGAGGTAAGATGAGACATAGCACTGAAAGATGTCCAGAATGTAATGCATAAAAAACACCGAATCACACGCATTCGTTCTTTTGCCCTAAGGAGGTACACCAGAACAAAGCGACATGATATTAAATCACCTGCTCTCATGAAATGTATCCAGCACGTTGTATTCTCGTCTGGTCGAAAAAAAACGCAACAGACACCGTTTTAATTAAGGAAAACTAAATCTTCTATTTGTTCTTTAGTGTTGTTATTATTCTGCTATTAATCTGGATCTTCTTTGATAATTGCATCGCAAGATATACGGAAGAGGGAAACGAAATTACTAATTTATACATATTTTTCGCATTGTTTACATGTTTAAAAGTATGAAATTTCATTCCTTAGGTGGTATGCTACTTCTTATAAAATACCAACTTCATTGCGTGTGAGAGACGGTTACATAGGGATCAAATTTTCAAATTGCGTTTTTAAAAATTTCAAATTTTCAATTAACGCAAATGTTCAAATTGCGTTAGTTATTGAATCTCAGGTCTTGGATTTTAGTACATATATATATATATATATATATTTATTTATTTAAGATAAAAAATACGAAAGCAAACTTCTAAATTTAATTCACTTTTTATTTTATGTTTCATTTGGGAACTTCATCTATCTGTCCTAAAAATAGCGCTTAAGTCTAAACTACATAATTCAAATTAATCATGCAATCTTACGTAACCCTTAATGTAGATGCCTCTTGACCAATTATCGAACTGTAAACCAAAACTAAAAACTGAAACTTTTGACACCTTCCTTCTTTCTATGAACTGATACGTCACTTTTGCTTGTGCTTTTCGTCTTAGCCAGACGCCTTTCTCCAATCATGTATGTGCTGCTACATTCGCTTCTATGGCAATAATATAGAAATTGCAAATGTTCTTTAATAGGTACGAGTAGCCAAGTGTGCCAAGTGAATTGTGGCCATCAAAATGGGAATTTAAATAAATACACGGAACTTTAATCCGGCTCTACTTTTCCTTCTTCTTCAAAATGGATGGACGCTCCAAGCATTAAGTATCTACGCAATTAGTATTTCTACGCATTTACGTCTCAGCTTTGGTATTTCAATGCCTCCAAAATTGTTCTGCCACTACATTCTTCGGCCAGTTCTAATTATGAAGAAATGTACACGGGTTTGTTATTCTATGTTCACAGTGAATTATGGAAAAAGTCCGGTTTCACCGAAAATTTTAATGCAAATCTGTGTCGCATTCATAATCAAATCTTTCACCACGAGATGAATGATTTGATTATGAATGCGGAACAAACTTGCGTTAAAATTTTTGGTGAAACAGGACTTTTCCCATGATTCACTGTGAATATGTAACAAACCCGTGTAGATTTTCCCATAATTAGAACTGGACGAATAAATGCAGTAACAAAGCACAATTTTGGGAACACTGATGTAGGAACACTAAGATGCAGATGCGTAGAAATGCTGATTGCGTAGATACTTGATGCTTAGAGCGTTCATCCGCTTTAAAGAAGATGCAGTCGTGCCAGATTAAAGTTCCGTATTTATTTAAATTCACATTTTGGTGGCCACAATTCACTTGGCACTCCAATAGTGCCCACTTCCAGAACATTCAAATTTTGATACTATACCGATAGAAACTATCATAGCAGCACAAAGATGATTGTAGCAAAGCGTCTTAACAGGATGGAAGCTTGAGCGAAAAAGAGAGAGAGTGTGTGTCGCAGTACTTCATAGAGGAAGAGGAGAGGGAGTCAAAAAGTTTCAGTTTTAAGTTTTGGTTTACAATTTACTTTGATTGGGCAAGAGGTAACTGCATTAAGCGTTACGTAAGATCGCCTGATTAATTTAAATGACGCAGTTTAGTTCTATAGCGCTATTTCTAGGACAGGGAGAGGAAGTCCCCAACTGAAATAAAACTGGGATTATAGTCAATTAAAATTAAAAGTTTGCTTTCATATTCTTTATCTTACATATATATTTATATAAATACACAATGTGATCAGAATTAAATTTGGCATATTCAAGGCATTGTAACTAAAAGTTCGGAATAGGAAATTCAAAAGATGCGCTAAAAGATTATGCAAAAAACCCTACAGGTTTTTTTTTTTAAATTTTCAAGCATTGTGTTATTTAAAACTTTTATTGTTACATTTCGAAGCATTATGACGATAATAAAAACTGTAATTGTGGCACTGTCAGTGAAGGAAATAAAATCTGATTTGCATAAGCAGATTAATAAAGCATAAGTTCTGGATCTAAAACATGGGAGATCTGAATCTTCAGCCTTCTTTCAGTTACGAAGATTATTAAGTTATCAGAACGTGCGTTGATCGTGAAATTGTTTAACAAAAAACAGATAGAAGCTCTTCGTGAACTTCGATGTCGAAAGATGTTGCGCCGGGAACGAATGTTTCCACAAGAGTGAGAGACATGATATCTCCATTAAAAACAAATGTGTCCTAATGCCTTCAGCATGGCAGAGGGCGAAAGCTTATGAGTGCAGAAATTATGACAAATAAGACGGAAATAGTGTGGAAGATATTGAGAAAACCAGTGCACTTTTTTTTTCGTATAAGATCAACCCCAAATAGCAGATCCTTGTTACGGCGCTGACCATCGCTTATATTTTGCACTAATGTTTCTTGTCAAAATGGAAATCGGTGAGTACTGGACGAAAACTATCTTCTGGCGTGACAAGAAACATTTTTATTTAAAAGGAACGATGAACACCCAGAATTGTCGAATTTGGGCCTTGGAAAATCCATGTGCCATCCACACAATTCCACTACACTCGCCTAAATTTTACGTTTGGTGTTGATTCACTTCTGAATTTATCCTTAGGCCAATTTCTTTCGAAGAAAATTACGATAATGGTCCTTTAACATGTTCTGTAATGATCCTCAGATACTGTGAGATGCTTACTCTTTAGCAGAGAAAATGCCTTTCGTCTACCACTATATGCAGGTTAGTGCCTCTCTACATAACAGACTCTGTGTGCAGAGGATTTCCGCGGCATCATTTTGCCGATGATATAGGTAATTAGGCGCTGATTTTCCACTCTTTGTCCGAGAGTTCTCCCAATCGCCCTCTATTTGAATTTGGCTTTGGGGCCATTTAAAGAATGTGGTTTATAGGCAAATTTGCAACTTTTAGCATACTTGAAGTACTGTATAAAGTTGCATTAGCGAAAGATCACTGAGGATCAGTTATGGTCATTTGTTGAACACACTATTCATCGCCTTCATATCTGCTGGTTTAAGGAGGAGGCCACATTGAAATTATGCTTATGGTCATATATATGACCATAATACTGTGTCTCATCATATATATGGTTATAATATTATGCTTTGCAGCACTCAATACTCTGTAGCAAATAAATAATACCGTGTTTTGGAATTTTCAGATTGTTTCTATTTCGATGCATTGCTGCCCCTAGCGGAAATTTTTTTCACTTTTTTCCTCGAAATCTTTTAGGGCATCCTTTGAATACTCTATTTAAAAACTGTGAAATAAATCTGAATATTAAATACAGCTATAGAATGTTATGAATCGGCCAAGTTTAATCACGATCACCTTGTACATATATATATATTCGTTTAACTCTTAGATAATCAACTTAAGGAGGATTCATTCTTTTTTATCAAGAGTTAAGTTTTATTTAAACACTATATTCTCTTTGTCATAAAAATACTATTTGCTGAAACCAGAAAACTCTGCGTATTAAAGTATACATGGAGGGTTCAAAATCTAGCAAAGGCTGATTGCAATTCTTGTTAATAAAAGATACTTTTGCTGTTCGTAAGTTCTGTTTGGAAGAATAAGTATTTCACGTAGGCAGGATAGATTCTCTTTGCCAACAAAAGATAATACATTCCCTCTTCAACAGTGGTAAGTTATGTATAAATTCCATATTTATTTATTAGAAGATTTGATTTTGTTCATTCTTTTACTGGTAGACATAGGCAAGGTTTTCTGAAGTGCTGCAAGTTATTATCGGTAAGTAATTAATCCGAAAAGTTTGTAAATTCTTGTTTTAGTTGTAACTTACAAAGCGTGGACAAATAAAGTCATGTAATTTTAGATCAATAATTGTCTAACCTGATTATAGTCAGTTAAATAATTCCCTGACATTTAGGAAGCAAATCATAGTGAAATACCGTTAGATAACAATTATTTAAGAAGGGTTTGAGCGTAAGATTTGTAACCATATAGTATATTTCCTTTGGCGAGTCAGACAAGAAAATTTATTATTCTATGTGTTCAGAATTGAGCCTTTATCAGATACATATACTCGAAACGCATTCATTTCGTCCTCTATGTTATGGGTGATTTCTCATTATACAAATAAAATCTTGGCAAATTAATTCATACTTTACGGAAAATAATATTAATTTTCGTTTTGCCTTTGAGTTTTTTCATTAACAAAACCGGAAAAAAAACATTCGAAATTATTTCGCTGTCAGTACTATAGAAATTGTTCTGAATAAAATACTTCGTTTTACTCTTGCAAATATCAATGTGCTAGGTCTGTTTCCTAGCTGAAAATTATGCACGTATTCTCTTAGGCTAAGGTTGCGCAAGTCGTAATATCGCTTAAGTCGTACCTTTTAAACATTAGGTGTAATACACTCATGTCCATAAATTAAGGATAATTCGGAGTCACGCGGAAATCGAACTCTAATTTAAATATATCACCGGTAAAATCACTACACACATCTTCAAGAATCATATGCAAATTTCAGGAAGTAACCAGATGACACCGATGGTACGTCACAATGACGAGAGTGTAAGAGAGTGATATATAAGGAATACAGGCAAAGAAGTAAAATTGTTCGCAGGCGCTTTATAAGCATTTCAGTGCAATAACCGAATAGTTATGACACAAAGGACGCATTTGGGTGATTTTTTACGCGGTAGAATTATCGGCCGTCTGGAATGTGGCCGTACCCAACTGGAAGAATCAGACGAACTTGGAATTGCCCAGAGTGCCATCTCCAGGCTTTGACAACGATTCCAAGATGATGGTAATGTGAGAAGACGTTACAGTACAGGTCGCCCCAGAGTTACAACGCCGAATGAGAACCGGTATTTGTCAGTTACTGCCAAAAGAAACAGGCGGAGCACAGCCTCAGACCTGTCTCGTCAGCTCTCTTCAGCCACTGGTACGACAATTTCAAGGCAGACCGTGTACAGACGTTTAGGGCAGATTGGTCTATATGCTCATAGACCTGTCAGATGCGTTCCACTTACTGCAACTCACTGTCGCCTGCGGTTAGCCTGCAGTAGAGAGCATGCATTGTGGACATCGCAACATTGGGCTTGTGTGATGTTTTCGACGAGTCCAGGTTTAGCTTGCAGTCTGATTCTCGCCGAACTTTCATATGGAGAGCTCCAGGTACCCGTTACCACCAAGAAAACATCATTGAACGACACTGTTACGGTGGTGCAGGAGTGCTCGTTTGGGGTGGAATTATTCTGGGTTCCAGAACTGACCTGCATGTTCAAATTGGAACCATGACAAGTCAAATTTATCGGGACATCATTCTGGAACAACATGTACGTTTGTTTCGGGGCGCCATGGGCGCATAATTTGTGTTTATGGATGACAACGCCCATCCTCACCGTGCAAACATCGTAAGCGAATGCCTTCAATCGGAGGATATCACCCGTATGGACTGGCCAGCATTCTCACCGGACTTGAATACAGTAGAGCACGTGTGGGGCATGCTTGGCCGACGAGTTGCAGACCGTCAACCTCCTCCTAAATGTCTACGGAACTTCGGAGAGCATTGCTTTTTGAGTGGTGTAATATTCCCCAAGATCAGATCGATAATTTGATACTCAGCATGCCTAGGCGTTGTATAGACTGTATTGCATATTCTGGGAGACATACAATGTATTAACAATCATACCAACCATGTAATATTGGTTTTTGTAAATAGTTTTTTTTTTTTTTTTTTTTTTTTTTTTTTTTTTTTTGTAATTTGCTCCAGGGAGAAAAATCGCTAATTTTTTAATAACATCAAGCATGTAGCATCTTTTTTTGCTCTTTACCTTTTGCTTAATAAATAAGCTTTACACATAAGTCAAATTTGTTTTGCTTCTAACTCTTCCTTTGCCTGATTTTGCATTATCCTTAATTTATGGACATGAGTGTATAATGCCAATTGCGCCTCTTCCGGCAAAACGGGTTACTGCCTAATCAATCATACTGTTTCCCATCGTGTTCGTCTCCCGGTAATATTTTACGATTTATACTTAATTCTTCGTAGAGATAAGACTTACGCAACCTTATGCTATATCACAGTATGAAGAGGCATTAACATAACAGCTTATAAATATGAACGTCCCTGAAAATTAATACATCTTTTCCTTAATCAAATAATTTATTTTGGATTTTTTATAGTAAGGTTAATTATTTCTTATAATTACCCTTCTTATTATTCCTTTCTAAATTACTTTTTCAAGCAAACTAACGACAAGTTTAGAACTTCATCCTACTAAATGGTTTTCATTTCCATTCCGAAGGAGGAAAGTGATAGTTTGAATAATAGTTTCAACAATACACGAATTAGCATGGTAATGATTCACGCTTTTTCCTGAATCGTTAACATATTTTTATTCTGTGACAGACAGTCAGTCCTCTTAAAATTAAACTAACGTGCAGAACACTACGGAACTCGGAAAGCAGTAAACCGTTGAATCACAACCTAAATTAAATCTCAGATTTTTAAAGTGAAGTGCCAGCTAAATAAAGGAGCTGTTTAAAAAGCAAGGTGTATTATCCATATTTGCACTTGTCTTGGATGCGTTCAACGTTAAAAGAGAAATGAAGTGTAACTAACACATTTATTCAAATTCCGCAAAGAAAATGTTAAACGTAAAGAAATGCGTGTTGTCTAGGTCGATATTTTGAGTCTTATTATTTAAAAGAAATCTTTGTAGGCCCATCGCAGGTTTCTGTAGTTCGGTCGAAAAACGAACATGCATGAATGTCTGTCATGTCAAGGTTACTAGATTTAAATGAGACGGATCTACAGACTACACTCTAACGTTATCCGTAATATATGATTTATATGTATCTGTAAATATTTGTAAGTAGAACAATAGACAGTCCTGCAGTCTGTGAGAAAACTTTCAAATCTCAGATTTTAGTAACGTTGAGAAATTATGATACACTCTATTTTAAGTCCAATAGAAAGGTGATCTCTGCAAAGCAAAAAGGAAAAAATATTAGATTTAGAAATGCGGTTTAAATTACTGAAGATGCTGTTGGCGATGTGTTGCAAAGAAAATTGACAGAAAAACAGGATAGATAGCTGCCAATAATAAAATGATTTATTTACTTTCCGTCTATCGTCTGAATGAATTTCAGAAGTCTGTATGAAGTTCTATCGTCTTTATGAAACCAATAAATAAATAAACTTCATTCGAGTAATTTTTCAATACGCAATGACAGTTTTGAGATTATTAATTAGAATTTAAAATGGTTTCTTTTGCTTTATTTGCAAAATCTATATCCTGCTCAGAACATTAATTACAAAACTTTAAAAAATTAAATATGAGAATATTTTTTCGAAGACTTCCCCGGATACTTTTTTCTATTTTATAATTAATATATAATCTTATTAATTTAGCTGTTTAATGAATCCATATACAGTTCTTCTGTTGCAATACAGCAAACCAGCATCCGAGCTGCATGAACACTGGTAGTTCGATCGGAATTCAAATCGCAACGAAAGAGCTGGCTACATGGGAATTTTCTTGGTTTCGCCACATGTGACGTGAATACGGTCATGGCATTGTAATATATTATAGACTGTTGCAAAAATCAGACTGCGAAGTTAAATACATAAAACTTTTATTTTCGTACTGAAATACATGCGAAAAATTATTTTACAATTAAATCATCAAAAATATTATTATTACTATCCTAATCTCGCTTTTACACCCATTCCGCAGGAACTGGTATCGGCGAGAACCGCTTTCTCGAGGGGAAAATATCTCCACTGTTCGATGCGCTCGCCCTTTTTATGGTTGTAGCACAAAGGAATGCGCTTATGCTGAGCTCACTACCTTCACTAGCTTTGATTCGTCTCAAGGAACCCAGAATTTTTATGGGAACGTTTCTGAACATCTACCTCGTGGTCTTGCTGTAATCAATAAAGAGATCTAAGCCTAATTGCCTATATGCATGTACAGCACATTAAAATTTGCTATTTTTACAGCATCTTTCTCCTTTCGTGTGCTTTGCCATTTCGCAAACAGTCCTCTGTTGCAGTATAAGATAAATGTTTACTCTAATCAATAATTACCATTCCCAATAATCGTTTTCCTTAAGAAGGACTCTTCCGCAGACCAAAATCGTCTAGAATCATGAATGATCATTTTAAAGAGGGCTCACTGTATTTTTATAACGAAAACGTTTGACAATTGACAACAGAATCTAAGTATTCTTGATTAAACTACAGTGCCCTATTTTTTTTTCTTTTTTTTTTTTTTTTTTTTTGTGTGTGTGTGTGTGTATTGTTGATTATTTATTCGAAAACTCTAAATTTTAAGATTTAAATTTATTTTATCGGCCTTCCCTAACTTAGTGAAGAAATTTCTGGTGGTGGTATAGAAATTTATTATTCAAACGCGTATGTATAGCAACTCAAATGAAATTTAAATTTTCAAACTCTCGTCGCTGTAAATTATAAAATACATTTTTTTAAATATACATTAGTGCCTTAAATTGGCTGATGATTATTTAAATGGTTTACTATTTGCATAATATGTAATCATAAATCATCATAATCATTATCATTTATCGTCAGGACGATTAATGGTTTTGAGTTTCTTTATACGTGTTTTAAGGGAATAAAAATTTGAATTGATATTTAATCATTTAGTTTTTAAGTAGATATGATCCAAATTAACTTGTTAAGCTGTTTATACAAAAGTGTATTAATTGTGATTTTCCATTTTAATAAATATTTCGATAAACCCAAAAAGTTTTTAAAAAGGCATTCTCTTAAGCTGTGCTTAATAAATTAAAGAACATCGAATGCCATGCTTGTCATATTTTAAAAAAGCCTTCATATGAGCATTCTTTGAAGTCAGTATACACATACAAGGATGCCTTTTTAATATTGATATTGGTAGAGTAATTTGAAGTTTAACACAATATGGTTTAATATTTCAAGAAAACTTTCATTTCGTTTAGTGGAATAATGTTTTAACTTTGGCGCTAAAGAAGAATTGATGTGGTAAATTTATCTTTAGTTTCTTTTATACGATTTGCAATACAAATAAAAAAATACGATCTTATATGTTTCCCGGATCTGAATTTTACTACTTTAACAAACTTTCGAATGAAAAAAAAAGTGCAGCATATAAATTTCGTTAATAATCTTGGATCGTTATTTTGTGATACTTTTATAATTAAAATGATTTATATTACATCCAACTCTCTATTTTTACCTATACTGTGAGTTTTCTGCCAAATTTTCTAACATCAATTTTCGGAAGCTTCATTTAAATTCTCCTCTCTATAGTCATAGATTACAAAAAATATACTTAAGTATCTTATGCAAGAAAAAGCATGCATAATTTGCATAAAATCAGGACTCGAAGTCTATTATATATCCCTGATGTTAAATATCTATCTATTCAAGAACTCTAAACTATATGCACTGTTTTCTAGATAAATTATAATTTCTTATTTTCTCGCATCCTAATTTTTTTTATTAATATTTACAAACCATTTTGTTAAGTACCTTTTAACAAGGACCTTCATTTCGAACCTTCAGGAAGTGGCCTTGGACACATTGAACATTTGATTCAAAAGAATTAACATCTTAACAAAGTAGAAAAAAATGTGTGCAAATCAGAGCTACGAACAAAAATTTGATCTGACATAAAAGCTTTTACAAGTAAATATCAGCGATAAGGGAAAAAAATACTATTTTGTGAAGCTGTGGCTCCATTAATTTTTCTTTTGTTGGGGTAATTTATTCTAGGTCATTATACTTTCTGATGTTTAGAAATTCGTGTTGGCATCTCCATGAAACCAAGAACCTCAGGCAGGGAATCGGTAGTAATATTTACAGCTGAAAATCATAAATGCATAGGTGGCATCATTAGTTTTGATTAGTCTTCTGATCCTCTATCAAAATTAATCTACATTTAATACTTCACAACTTTGCCAGAAATGGCTCTCTCTAAACGTGTGAGGCATATGAAGGTTTGAATAAAACTGATGAAAGGTCAGTGCAATTGCTTAATGTGGAAAATTTCTTGCTTTATTTTCATCATTATGCCTGTTAAAGTGTAAGATCAAACTGAACATTATATAATATATGTGGGATTTTAAATCCTTAGCTTAATAGTTTTCCTCGCGCGCTGTTTAAATTTTAGTTGTTGTGTTGAAACTAAATAACGTTTGCATAATCCGAGTTCAGAAAACAAAACATTTATTTTACATATTTTAAAGAAATAACGTTCTGAAACAACATGTTTCATCTACACAATCAATCGACGCTCTCACCAGAGCATTACGCCATCAAACTTGGCACACATCCAAAAGTTCAAATTGAAGAATTACAGAAGCGTTGTTGCCACACAAGAAAAGACATATAGTTACAACTTCACACAATAATAAAACAAAAACACACTTTTGAAAAATAGACAATAATAATAAAAATAGTAATAATAAAATTCTTAACAATATTTTCTCGATTATGCAACATCCTCCCCCTTTTTGAGTCAGTGGCAAACGACTCAAAAACATATGTTATCCTATTAAAAAGGTCTAGTACATTTAGGCTTCTTAACAAGCCGTCCTGACGACGTAAATTTCTGTTTTATATGCTGTACGTCAGTCTGATCGTTTTTCTTATCGTCGTTAACGTTAGGCTCTTCAACTAAATAATTTTCATCTAGTTGTATCTCTAGTGGATAAATACGCTGAACGGGCCTTATGAAAATCCCATTCTGAGTTTTTAGTTTAACTGTTCAAATTTTGCCATCCCGACCAGGAATTTTCTCTATAATTTTACCCAAAGGCCAATACAAGCGTTTTTTGAAATCATCGCCTATTAAGACTATCTCCCCAATTTTAGGCAACCGGGTTACTTTATTTTGTGGTTGTTTCATTATTAATTGCCCCAAATATTCTTTTCGGAAACAGTTCTTTAAATCTTTAAGAAGTTTTGTGCGGTATTTAATTCTTCTCAAAAAATGCTGAGAGTCAATTTTATCTATATCTGCTACATTCGAAGTACAATTTTCAATTAAAAACATTGACGGAGTTAAAGGGATAACATCTTCAGAGTTCTCCGAAATATATGTTAAAGGTCGAGAATTAATTACCGACTCACAATCGCAAATTAAGGTTTCCAGTTCTTCATAAGATAAAACCGATTTTCCCAAAGAACGTCTTAAAAGTTCTTTAACCATGCGAACTAGCCGTTCCCACCAACCTCCCCACCAGGAGGCTGTTGGTGGATTGAATTTCTATACTATTCTCTTTATTTTTGCCTCATTCTCTATTATGTCCCAGTTAAGTTTAGACATTTCGTTATACGTTCCTCGGAAGTTAGTCCCATTGTCAGAATAAATGGTTCGTGGTCTGCCACGTCTGGCTATGAAACGTCTTAAAGCCAAAAGAAAAGATTCTGTTGATAACGAAGTCACCAGTTCTAGATGGATTACCCTGTACACAGCGCATGTGAAGAGTGCCATCCAAACCTTCTTACCGTCTTTCAAAAACAATGGGCCAGCTAAATCTACTCCCAAAATTTCAAAAGCCCTATAATCTCCTACGCGATCTTCAGGAAGAGGAGTCACTTCGCAAGACATCGGTTTCGCTTTATATCGTTGACATATTACACACCCTTTTAACACATTACGCACAGTTTTACGTTGTTTTAGTATCCAGAATCTTTCTCTTAAAATAGATTGAAGCATTTGAGTTCCAGCATGACAATGTTTCTTATGAACTGACTCAATTAACAATGTAGTAAAGATACATTTACTCGGTAACAAAATTGGTGTTAAAAATTCAGAATTGTCTTTACGTTCCAATATTCTAGTTTTAACTCTTATAATTTTTTCATTATCAATGAATACATCAAGTGGATTAAGAGCTCCAATGTCAGGGAAATTTGAGCTTTGAACCAACCGAATTAAAACTTTTTCGGAATTTATGATTTCAGCAACAGTTAGTTTAGATTCTTTACACAAATTTGACTTCTTCCTACAGTTAGAAATAAAACGTAACACCCAACCGGTTACACGAATAATTTTCTCATAATCAGAAACTCTTTCTGCATACCAAGGAGTGGTATCCTCTGAAAAGTTAACATTAATAAGTTTTACCTTCCTCCTTTCCAAGTCAGCTTCGCTCGGCTGACAAACAATATTCGTAGGCCAAAATTCAGGGCTTTCTCTTAGCCAGAAAGGTCCCTTAAACCACTCCGAGTTAATCATTTGTTTAGCAGAGCAACCTCGAGATAACACATCTGCTGGGTTCATATTACCAGGCACATGCCTCCATGATTCAGGTTTTGTCAACTTAGTAATTTCTTTAACACGATTGCTTACAAAGTTTGACCAATTACCAGGATTTCTGATCCACCATAATGCGACTGTGGAATCACACCACAAAGTTACATTTATATCAAAATCATTAAGAGCTTTACAAATAGAATATAATAATCGGGATCCAATGCAACAGGACGTTAATTCCAATCTAGGAATCGTCAAATTCTTAATAGGAGCTACTCTAGATTTTGCTCTTAAAAGAGTAATTTTTACACTACACAAATCAACACTTCTCGCGAAAATACATCCTGCATAAGCATATTTGCAGGCATCGACAAATACATGCAATTCAACTGTTGCAAAGGTTCCAATGAATCGGGGTATTGCCACATTTTTCAACAAAAGTATATCAGATAACCACACAAAAAATTTACTTACAAAATCATGAGGCAATACCTCGTCCCAAGAAAATTTCAACTTCCATGTTTCTTGTAACAAAAGTTTTGGAAGCAAAGTTATTGGTGCAAGTATTCCAATTGGATCAAAAATTGATTGTACAATAGACAGAATCAGTCTCTTAGTTACCTTAGTATCACAAGTTATCATATTTACATTTATATTACACCTTAAAGTATCATTGTCTAAATTCCACAATATTCCTAAAAGAGGTGTGTCCCCAGAATGTTTTGTAGTATATTTGGAAGCAACATTGCTCTCCCATCCCCTTAAACTAAATCTGCCTCTCGACATAAGACTTTTGGCCTTTTGAATTAAATCCTCTTGTTCCTCAATATTGTAAACACCCGTAATACAATTATCTACATAGAACGAATTTTTTAATTTGTCAGCCACATCTAAAAAGTCAGATGGACAATTATTCAAGAGATATTTAATAGACGCACCTAGTAGATAAGGGCTGATGGAAACCCCAAAAACTACTCTGCAGTGCCTATACACTATTTCTCCCTCATCACTTGGATAGAAAAATCGCAAGCAATCTCTATCTTTCGGAGAAATTCCTAACTGCAAGAATGCTTTCTCTATGTCTGCACTCAGACCAATAGGAAAAAATCTCATTCTGTCTAAAATATCAGGGACTAATTCTATTAAATTAGGTCCTTTCAATAAACACTGATTCAAAGATGGTTTTCCCTTTTCACAAGATGAAGCATCAAAAACGGGTCTTACCTTAGTGCTTTCACTATTCATCTTAATAACCGGTCTGTGTAGTAAAAAGTGGCATTTATTGTTTAATTCCTTTTCCGGAACCTTTTCTATAATATTTAAATTTTCCCACTCTCTAAACACTTCTTGATATTCCTTCAAAGAATTATTTTCTTTTGCCCTCTTTATCATTTTTTGATGACGTGTCAAAGCAATGCTTTTATTATCTGATAAATTGGTAGATTCGCATTTCCAGGGTAATTCCAATTCATATCTACCATCGGGCCGAATAGATAATTTATTCTGAAAATCAATCTCATAGTCGCAATGAAGATTTTTCGTTTTACTATTTTCCGTCGGGTCGGAAATACCCAAAACTTCAAGCTCCCATAAAGATTTCAAAGAAGCATTATTTACATGTAAGGAAAGACTTATTAGGGCATTATCCTTTACAGTATCATTTTCTTTACCCATAACCGTCCAACCCAGTTTTGTTTTGACTGCAGTTAAACCAGAGGGTAATTCTAGGTATTCGTCAGTTAACAGTTTACCAATGACATCTGCACCTATCAATAAATCAATTTCACTTTCCTCGCAAAATGTGTCACTGACCTCAATTTTCCTGCTTTTCAATTCCTCTATAATCTGAGCATTCTTGATTGTTGGAACAAATCCACATATCTTTTTTTCAGAAAAAGCTTCAAAACAACACCTAAAAGTGTTATCTAAACTGCTTATGTCAATAGCAAAAACAGAATGGGTTACAGGCGCAGTTTCCCTCCCCCCGAACAAACCATGAATTACTTTCTCCTGTCGAATAGGATCAGCCTTCATTCGCTTCATAATTTTCTTCCCAACGTATGATCGTTGGGATCCCGAATCCAAGAGAATCCTAATTTTTCTCTCTCGATCTTTAACTTTAATTAGAACACATAAAGTTTGCAAATAAACTTTCTCGCTCTTACTATTATTAGAAAGGGAAACATCCAACTTAGAGTCATTTTGTTTTACAGAACTAACATTCTGAGGACACATAAATTTTATATGATCACAACTGCAAATGGGGCATTTAATATTGGCTTTACATTGGTCTTTTAAATGGCCAATTCTTAAACATGAAAAACAAACACCTTTCTTTTGTACAAGTTGCCTCTTTTCATTTAAGCTCATATTTTCAGCTTTAAAACACTTAGCACTCATATGAGGCTTACCACAAAATATACACACATTTTGCTTACCTTTACTGGTTTCATTTGTACTTACCAGCGCGGCAGCTATTGCTAAATCTGAATTACCTGAAATAACATTTTTATTAAGACGCTTAATAGAATGAGTAAATCCTGATTGTGCTAATCTAATCATTTCTTCCGATTCTACTTCATGCCTTAAAAAACACATTAGTTTTTCAAGCGTTCTTTCAGAACTCTTTTCCTGTCCTTGTTCAGAAGTTCGACTCCGCTCCCAGGCACGTAAAATATTCTCAGGTAGGCACGACTCCACTAAAGGTCCTAAGAAATCAGCAAACTTTTCCTTGGTGCGTCCTAAGCTTTCCAGCGCTCGTAATTTACTTTCTATACTGTCATAAAGTACTCCTAAGTCCGACGCCGTTCTGCCTATTGTAGCATTCTTTGTAACAAGCCCAAGCAAATCTCTTACATAGATCTGCACCAGAAGGTCTTCTCTACCAAATCTTTCTTTCAGCTGCTCGATAGCTTTAGGATAATTCGCGGCGGTAACAGGAAAACTGTTCAAAAGTTGAGCTGCCTTTGAGCCAGTTACTGCACTTTGCACTAAGTACAAAAAATTATCTTCCGGCACAATATCCGCATCTTCATGAATTTTGGAGAATTGGCTCCAAAAGCCTAAAAATTCTCTTGCATCTCCAGAAAATTTTTTTCAGTTCAAGTTTAGGAAGTTTGAACTTCCTGTTTTTATTTTCTTTAGGATCCGAAATCGAAAGTGAAGCAATATCTGTAGTAACATTCATCGAATTCAATTGTCCAATTTTATTCTGAAGTTTCACCTTTAAAGCTATAAAGGAATCTCTGTATCCTTCAGCCGTATTAAATTCATTCTCGAAATCCGCTTCCTTGGTTTGTTCTAAAACACTGCTTTGAGTACTGTCCAGGCGTTCAAATTTGTCAATTAGTTGCCCCAACAACACTTGCAATCTCTCAGGATCCGTACAAGTAGGCAATTCTTCTTCCACAATCTTCGTAGTTAACGTAAACGAAGTACGTTCACTTTTACGTTTTGCCTTTAACAACTCCATTTTAACAAAACGCCTAAATCAAAACTACTCGAAATCACACAAACGTCCTGTCAAACGGACGCCAAACTTTTATGTTGAAACTAAATAACGTTTGCATAATCCGAGTTCAGAAAACAAAACATTTATTTTACATATTTTAAAGAAATAACGTTCTGAAACAACATGTTTCATCTACACAATCAATCGACGCTCTCACCAGAGCATTACGCCATCAAACTTGGCACACATCCATATAGTTACAACTTCACACAATAATAAAACAAAAACACACTTTTGAAAAATAGACAATAATAATAAAAATAGTAATAATAAAATTCTTAACAATATTTTCTCGATTATGCAACATGTTGACTGCACGAGTGAAATTGATAGAACTCTCGCCACTTCGTTTTATTAGGAGATGTAATATGATATAGATCTTGTATTAATAGATAAACGGTGTTATAGATGCTGTATTAATAGATGAACGATCTTATAGATGTATTAATGTTTCATTAAATGTGTTTTATTTAAAACACATTTAATGATTTAATGTTCATTAAATGTGTTTTATTTAAAACACATTAATTAAACCCTATAGAAGAATATGAATTGTGATTTCGAGACTAAAGAACCCACAAAATTGGCGTCAGAATCGGGATCAAATTACAAACAACAAATAGAGGAATATGAAGCAATATTGGATGACAGAAGGAATATTTCTGTTAATAGTGAAATTGATGTATCAACTGCTCGAATTTTCAACGACTCTTCTTTTGCGGCTTTTGATGAAGATCATGAGCTAAAACAAAATATTAGTAAGTCATCAGTTCAGTTTCCGTTTTCACAGTTTTCAAATGCGTATATAAATTTTAATGATATTGAAAGCTTGATTTATAAATTTGATGGTAATCCATATAATTCGGTTGACAAATTTATTGAAAACTTTGAGGATGTATCTAATTTGTTAAAACTAAATGAATTACAGAAATTGATATTCGCCAAAAGATCTTTAACTGGTAAAGCAAAATTATTTATTGAAAGTGAAATGAAAATTAATTCGTGGAATGCAGTTAAGGCTTTATTAGTGAATGAATATGGTGTTCAGTATAACTCTGCTCAGTTACACGAATTATTATCAAAACGTAAAATGCTGGAAAAAGAATCCCTATATGAATATTTTTTGGTAATTAAAAATCTAGGTTCCAAAGGTAATATTGAAAACGCCGCTTTATTTGAATATGTTATTAATGGTATAAATGATTCTACATTTAATAAAGCTATTATTTATGGTTGAAAACGTTGGCAGAATTTCAGGAAAAGCTTAAGCTATATGAAAAAATTAAATTAGATAATGATAAAAACAAATCCGTTAAGCCTAATTCTAAAACCAGAAGCGACCATTTTGGAAGTAAAATAAAACAAATATTCGTTGCTATAACTGCGGAAATCTTGGTCACGTGGAGAATTTCTGCAAAAATAAGAGCAAGGGAAAAAAATGCTTTCGTTGTAATTAATTTCGTCACGTAGCCGCAGAATGTATAAAAAATAAGACAAATATAAAAAACCTTGCCAGAGTGAATCATATATTTGTAAAGAAGCAGTTGAATGATATGCATAAAACTGTATCGATAGATAATGTAGAAGTAAAAGCTCTGATTGATACAGGAAGCGATATAAATACAGTATCGGAAAATATTTATAAAGTAATTGGTTCACCTAATTTTAATTCTTCCAGTTTGATTCTAATAGGCTTTGGTAATAATAAAGTAAAACCTACTGGTTATTTTAAAGGTTCCATACGAATTGATGATTGCGAAATTAAATCAAATATTTATGTTGTGCCTGAAGGAACAATAAAAGAAAATGCTGTTATTGGAAATGAATTGCTTTCGCAAATGGAAATTATTATAAACAAGAACGGCATATCTATTAAAGTAGTAGAAGATGAAAATGAAGACGAAAATGAATCAAATTTAATGTATATGAGTGTTGATCAAGAAAATAGGTTAGATAATTGTTCGGATATTAATAAATCATGTAAGTCCAAAGTAAAACACTTATTTGAAAATCATATTGCTAATAAAACTAAAAACCCTATAGAAGAAACAGTTGCTGTTGAATTAAAGGAAGAGGAATCTCAGGAAGAAAAAAATGATGTTAAACATGGAAAAGGTAAATTGCAAAATGTAGAGGAAAGGACGAATTCCATTCCTAAAGGAAAAAGAAAAAATTCACCTAAGAAAGTTCAGGAAATCAAAGAGAGTAATAGAAAAATCAATGATTCCAAAAACCCCACTTCAGGACCAAAACGTTCTAGAAAAAGAAAGAATTCAGAATCTGAGAAACTAGTTGAATTAAATGCTGGTGAAACAGAAGTATCAATAGTAAGAAAGATTAAACAGCAAGAGAAATTCAAGCTAAAGAACTGGATACTGGTACATCTGAAAACCTTAAACGAACACACGCCAAAAGAAAATCTACTAATACCGAAATGCATGTTATTTTAAAAGATGACCAACCTATTTCTCTGATACACAGACGTTTACCAATTATAGATAATCAAAGTGTCCAATTAAAACAAGAAAAATCTATTTTACAAATGGATTTGGATGCTTCTGAACAACAAGTTAGATCTTTGGAAAGAAAAGTTTCCGTATCAGAACAGACTGCAGAAATGTTACAGAAACAACAACTATTAGATGCCAAAAAGGAAGTAGAAACTACAAAATTTCAGATGAGAACCAAAAATAAAATCCTGTCTGAGAAAGAAAAAGAAGTTCAACATGTTAAATTGAAAATGCAAGAAATGCTAGCTTTAGAAGAAAATCACATGAGAGAAATGATGAAGAAGAAATTATCTGACAAACAAGCAGAATTGGAAAGAAACATGTGTATGACAGAAGAAAAATTTCGTCAGTTGCGAGAAATTCTAGATGCTGATGATTGGGAACATTATGGAGACTTAGGTGATGCTGATGCTGTTCCAACAACGTTTTCTAGTGCGACTTCAACTTACGAGTCAGCTAAACCTAAAACAAGGACAGATATGAGACGTAAATCTTTCATTGAAGAACCTTCAATCCCCAAAACAAGATTTCCTAAAGCAATATCAGCTGTTAATTTTATATCGGGAGTAAGCAAACAGAATGCTTCTAATTTTCAAGCAGATACTGATTATACTTCTGGAAAAGAAATAATTGACGCAGAAATTCAAAATGGTTTTGAAGCTTACCAAGAAGAACTTCAAAAAGATGTAAAGAAACAAATATTTAAGGTACAGAAAGAAAATAAGAAAACATATAAAACATATAACCTTCGAAAATGTTCTCCAAAATGTTATAAAATTAATGATTTAGTAGGAATCAAAAGAACGCAATTTGGATCAAACGTTAAGTTAAAATCAAAATATTTAGGCTCGTATAAGATTATCAGTAAAGAATAATGACACTTATGATGTTGTAAAAGAAGGAGATAATGAAGGACCCACTAAAACAAGTACATGCGTTGAATACATAAAACAATGGACTCAAGTGAAAGAAAATGTATAAAATAATACTGATTATGACGTTTTAACCTGGAGTGATACAACTGATAACCGAACTGTGATTTTCACACCTAATAATGACTTTTATTTCAGTTAATGTTATTTTTAAGATGAAATAAACTTTTCCAAAAATGTAAAGTTTGAAGATACTTTTCGACTTAGATGAAGTTTCCGAAAAATAGAAGGGAGTGCTGACGATGATATTGTTGCAAAGATGAAGGACAATTACGATGTTTTCTTTCAATTTTGTCCTTAGCACACAATCTTCCCCTTTCCCTTCGTATTTCTTTTCAGGTTTCGACTTATTCTTGATGATGGTTCTTTTACCGAAGACAACGATGATGTAAGATGACCAATGATTTATGATGTCAAGAGTAGAATAATGTCGTCGAGGTCGACGCATAGCAGGAAGGCCGAATGTGGAATTTTAAATCCTTAGCTTAATAGTTTTCCTCGCACGCTGTTTAAATTTTAGTTGTTGACTGCACGAGTGAAATTGATAGAACTCTCGCCACTTTGTTTTATTAGGAGATGTAATATGATATAGATCTTGTATTAATAGATAAACGGTGTTATAGATGCTGTATTAATAGATGAACGATCTAATAGATGTATTAATGTTTCATTAAATGTGTTTTGTTTGAGTATGAATTGTGATTGCCAAACTAAAGAACCCACATATATTAAACATGTCTGCAATTTGATTAGTCTTGATTGCAGTACTCGATGTGTGCACACAATGTAAAACGTACCATTGAATTCAGTAAACTGTTTTTTAATTGCATGAGCAACAATCTATAAATACACAGAAGGTCGTTTGCACATTTATGTTCACTATTTTCTATTCAAACTTTCTTCTTAGCATTTTGAGAGAAAGTTTTGGCATTTCCAATATAATCGTTTGCAGCAGTTTTATTTTGATTGAATTGCAGAATAAGAATTTTGGAAATGATTCTTAAATTGTTTGGGGCTTTAGAAGTTACGTAAATACAATTTCTGAGGGAAAATATTTGTATTACGAAACTGTAAAGCGGTGTGAAAATAGAGGTTATTCTATTTCAAAGATAAACACTTTTAATGGATTAAATTTGAAACAGAAAATACGTCACCTGAAAGGAAACGGGAAAGCACGACCGCAAAATAGCATTCTGACTGCATAAAATTATCGGCTAAAACTCTTATATATATCTAGCATTATTTTCCAAAAACTACTTCATAATTCATCAAGTTCATAATTTATTAATTGCATAATTCATTAATTTCAGACAGTCAGTGTTACTGACTAAAATTTTCTTAGTAAAATAGCACGTATTTTTATTTAAAGCGCAACTTCTGGAGACGGTGATTGAACCTCAAATGATGATGGAACACTAAGTGTGTCTACTTTGGTGATTCACTAAAAGTGACTACATTTTGTGAGTCTACTTTAGTGAGTCTACTTTCGTGATTCACTAATGGTGACTACATTTAGTGAGTCTACTTTAGTGATTCACTAAAAGTCACTAGATTTAGTGGATAACTTAAGTGTCTAAGTGAACAATTCAACAAAATTGATTACTTTTAGTAAATCTACGTTAGCGATTTAACTTGTAAACTTGAAACTTTATTCTACAAGAAGCAACTGAAAAGCTATCCAGTCTTGTTGTTTTTGTAAACATCTTCTTTAAATTTATTGTTACAAATTTTAAGAACCTTCATTTTAAAAATTCGATTACTATTTAAATCAAACTGATTATTAGAGAGTTAGCCTGAGCTCTCATTGCTCAATAAACGTTTTTTCGAAGGTCACTTTCTGTGGGAGTACATCACTGCATAACTTTTACACTAATTTGCATATTCTTTAGCGATGGTATTAAAATCCGAGCACATTGCTTCGTCTTATGCCAAAATTATAATTAATTCTTCCGAAAAGGTCCGCCGCACCTTTCAGAAATCCTGATCGATAAAGTGTTGCCAGAGAATTAATCGTGATTTCCAGCTTTGTTAAATGATTGCTTTCTTCATTGATGTTCTGTAAATTTTCTAGAAATATTTTTAAATAATCTTAACATCCATACTTTAAGATAAAACTGTAATTAACGCATGAAATTACTTTTTATGAAATTTCTTCCCCGTTAAATTGACTAGATAAATTTAAATAATAATTTAACTATACAGCTGAACTGCCATTCTTTGGAAATTTGAAGAAATGCGAAATAGTTTGTCACTGGATTATCTTAAATCAAGTCATTAAGTATAATTTAGCAAGTCATTATTTCTGGAATAGCACCCGATGTGTCTCATTTTTATTAATCTTTGTTTCAAATCTCCCGTCATTAAAGTCTAATGATCTTACAGGGTTATATGCTGTCACCGCATGCATTGATAAACGAATAATAAGTTATGCCATATGCAATTTGCTCATATTTGATAGCAAAATGCTATTTGTTTGATGACTGAGAGCTTACATGGTTGAGATACTCTTACACTAAAATGGTAATACTCAATGTTTCTCGCACATTAAATAATGTTTATGTTTTTCACAACTGCCTCAAGAAGAAATAACAACACTCCCAGCTTTTGTTGTGCCGTGTTGATCATAACGGGCTTAAAAGCGTTGACTTTAGAAACCCCTAAAATTATCTAATATTTAATAAATTAAAAAGAAAGCATTAGAAATATATCAATGCTGCTTGTAATTTACGGAAAACAGTAAAGCAAAATCATCATTAGGCCCGAAGGAGTGTTAGCTCAAAGGGCTGTTAGTCTCAAAACGGGGTTTTGCGTTAAATAACTGAAAAAGACTGAATTAGTTTTAAATTGTTGCCGACAAATACTAGCACCGAGTATTATTTTAAAAGAATTTAAATAAAGGAGAATGAAAGGTATGTTTCTCGCATTGTAAAAAAACGAAGGTATCCAGAGCGGTCAAATTTTGAATAACGTAATCTTCCACCCGAACATGGCCCCCTGAAAAACAGAATTTTGAATTTCGAAATTGTTTTATTATCTTTTTCGCATTTCGTAAAACTTTAACGATTTTTTTTATTAACAAATTTAACGGTTTCCAAGCGAGGAGTGGCAACACTGTACTGGAAAAAAAAATATCTCCAGAGCGCGAGACTATTTATCTGAAATTCTAAAGATATATTTTGTGATATTTCTGTTGAACTGAATTTCATGTGGTTCAAGTGTGAAGGATGTGATATTTAATAAATAAAGATACATACAAAACGTTAAAAAATGCCCGTTTGGACGTAATATAGAATCTGAAAGCTTTCATATACATATTTTTTTAATTATTTAGTCATAAACAGTGACTTCATATTATTTTATATAACAATAAGAATAAAAGTTGAAAATATTATTAAATTCAAACAGCTGACCCAATGTAAGTTTGTTACAAATACGAAAGAGATGCATTCCTCAGAACATTTTTAGATCAAATTTTGTGTACCTTGGATCCCTGATAATAACTATATATATAATGACAATAACAATGATGGCAAAGCAGGTTTAAGTTACCATACCTCAACTGCTTGATTCCGTTCTATATCATACCTCAACTGCCTGTAATTTAAATATGTTTCATCAAGATGTTTACTGACAGATTTATATTTAAAGTTCAATTGGGTGAACAATTGTTTTGTTTTATTTACGCGTAGTAACTTAGATGACTAGCTTACTTGTTGTTCAGTTTGTAACTCTAACGTATCCCTCATTCTGCTTTTAATATTCTTTACAAAATTACATGATAGCAAAATATTTTGCTACGACTTACATTTGGCCTTCAGTATGCTAGTAATCTGGCCAAAATTTTTTTGACGCCATTGAATTTCATTTACCTCTTCCACAAAATAAATGTTTCCTAAAAACTGGTGAATATGTTAAAAACATTGCATAAAAGTTAGTTTAACATAGAATGAAAATCATACATATTAGAGCTATATTTTTACAAATTATACATATTAGTATTTAACACACAAATAGTTGAATGAACACTTGTTAGGCAGTGCAATTTATAAATTTCCAGCATTAAATTGCTTTGAATTTTAAGTATCTATTTTATGTTACCTGGAAATCCCTCAAGCAGGGGGCACTGAATTGTAAGTGTTAGCCGTATACTGTTAAGTTAAAATTTAAATAAACGATTTGTTTCAACCTTCTTTTGACTCAATTGTTGTTTTTACAGAAAAAGCGATAATTTGCTTGACAATCTCTGTAAAATAGAACTTAAGCTAATTAATCCTACAAGTTTAGCCCTAAAAGTGTAAATCCCTAAAAGCTTAATTCTGAGCTAATGCCAAAGATATGCTTAAATTAGTAAACAAAATAAAGAATCCCTAAAGAGAGCAAATAATTGACATTTCAAAATTAATTAATCGACATTTCAAAAAAATGATTGTTTATTGTTTTCTGTAAATCAGGCTTAGCGAAATTTTGCCGCGCTTAAGATTTTCGTGTTAGCGGTAGTCTCCATTTAGCGGAAATTCTATGTTACAGCTTAGTTTTCTTAATTTATTATTTTTTACAAGATATATATATATTTTAAAGAAAGAAATTTCATAGCATTTTAGGCAAAATAGCGAACTATGGAATCACTGGCCTGTAAATGACTTTTATTCAAGCTGTTATCAAATAGCAGCATGACATAGTTATTCGTTATCCTTGCGAAAGAGAAAGAGAGAGAGCTCAAAAATGTTTCTTAAAAATATTATACTGAATTTTGCCCCCTCCTGCTGAAAATAATTCTCACGTTCTTTTAAAAAAGTGCAGTCCTAAATGTCTCTCCCTTCCCCCATTAGTTCAGATAAATGGGATTGCTTTATATTTCCTACGAATAACTTAGTCCAGCTGTTCGGATGCCCTAAATATTTGAGAAATATAATGTTAGCAATTCAAAGGGCTTATAGATATTAACTTAGGTGGATATTTTAACTCTCTCTCAGAGGATCATCTAGCATTTTCTTATTACTCTTCAGAGAGAGAGCCTGAGATTATGCAAATAAAGAAATAATTATTTTCAAATTAAATGAAGAAGTACGGAATGACTGTCTAACAATATCAGAAGTTCACTTGGTCTTTATGTTCGTGTATGGATTTTCCCAAGAGCTCTGCGAAATCTTCCCAAGAAACCGAAACAATTAAATGGCCTAACAATGAGCTATTATCCTCATAGCGCTTATTATCCTACTTGCTTGTCTCACGTAGCGTAAACCTTAAAAACATTTTCTAGTTTGATAATTTAAAGATCAAATATTTTATATTTTGTCTTTGAAAGTTTTATAGCTCACGCTCTTTTTTTTTAATCCATTTGCGCTCGTGTGGTTTTGCTCTTACACATTAGCTGATGTTCGTGATTGAATGACATATAGTTGGTCTCAGACGCCAGCCACCCATTTCACTTATAGCCAAACCCCAAAGTCATTTAGTATGCAAAGAGCTTCTACGAAAGACCACAATTAAAGGTACATTCTACCGCGGTCGGGATTTCCACGAAAGTTTTGGATGCCAAGGACACCAACGCAAGGCGTTTGCATGAGTCGTCTCAAATGTGAATGCCTCCTCTCAAGACACTTGCATCTAATTGAGTAGCCATGACCTTGATGCAGCTGTCGTCAGAAGAATATTGCGTGGGTGCGAAGTTTCATTGGCTTAAGCACAATGCAGTTTTTCATCTCTATTGATTTTAAACCCTTATTAAGAAATCGCAGTGTGGCTGCTATTTAAGTTATAATATTCATGTTCACATCCTTGATTATTATAGTATAAAATGCCATACGTTTTTTTACCCTTCGGGGGCATTATTTAAAATGTTTTTAAGCAATGTACTCAGATCTTCAAAATGAAAACCACATTTTTATATGCCTTATTGCCAAATATACTGCGTGGTGTCTCATGAGAACTTCAAAATTTCCCATATGCATCTGTAACTGCCTCATAGTGAAAGAATGTATTGTTGTCTCGTTTTTATTCGGGACTTTCATTAGGTTTCTTCCGACTCTGCAAGTGTTTAGCAGGAAAAAAAAAAAAAAAAAAAGAATGTGCCATATAAGAAAGCTTCTCGTATATGATCTTGATATACTTAAGGTGCTGAACACAAATAGTAAGTCAATGGATTAAATGCCTTTCATGCTTTGCGCTGTAGTAGGGAGAACTCTGTCTTATGTTAACTTAGGCATCTATGAATGCTAGCTAGTTCTTCCCATATTTATGTTTTAATCCTTGATTAATGCAGAATGAAATGCTTTAAGCAATAACAATCATTAAAAAACCAATAAAAATATTTTCCTGTGACATTACTTTTATCATGTTTTGTTGTGAAATTACAGGAAAAAAATTTTCTTGCTGCGGAAATAATGTATATAGTAAAAATTGTAGCCTAATTGACGAAATTATATTGGAAGCACAAATTTTTACTAAGGTCACTATTTATATATTTAGTTTTAATTATTGTCATAAATTCACAAAGGTAAGAAAAAATAAGGTAATATATCCACAAAATGTGATAATATATCTGAAACAAATTATCTACCATTGAAATGTACACTTGTAGTGTCGATAACTAATAATTGTAATACACTTTTATATGATGATCATTTGTTGAAGGATTACCGTAAATTTCCCTGAGGTTATTATCATCAGTGCTTTCTACAAATCCGCAAAAGGGAACAGAAAGCGATGAGAAATAAATGCTCATTCAGGAATTATTTCATTATAATCATACAATATACTAATTTTAAATCTTAAGGAGTATTTTGCTATGATATATCTTGTAATACAGAAATGCGGAGTAACGAATATAAGAATAGATTCTAAAAACTAACAAATTACTGAATAGTTGTTTATTAGTTTATATAATTAGTACTTAGTAATTTGATTGATTTTTATAACAATTGTTTAATCTATAAATATTTAGCTATCAAAAATGCTTTTATTAAAAACTCTAATTATTGGTCAAATTATAGTGCTACAGTTATCGATGAAATTACAATTATTAATACCATGGTACTATTCTCTTTTTCATATATGCTCTTGAAAATTAAATGACTCCGTTTTCTTTCTAACCGAATGCTTTAATCTTAAAAAATTCCTTCTGCAACATCTAAAATTTGAAAAAAAATATATACAGTTAACGTTTGTTAACTGCTTTAAATTTAAGATGTTTTCGTCATTTAACATCTTGCTTCCCTTTAAAGTGATCCAAAATTTGCATTTGAAATTTTATTAAAATGAAATATCATTTAAATGATTAGTTTCTAGGAAAATGAAATGCTTTTTATAGTTCAAATAGTTATAATCCAAGTCCGCAATTCATTTTTTTTTAAAACTATTAATGTTTCTTTAATTCATATCCAAACATTAGAATTGCGTGTAAACACAGAAAGTACCAGGAATCTTAATTTCTTAATATTTAATCCTTATTAAACTGTATTACAGATATCCCACATTTTTTGGCTGTATTTGTGTAGGCAACAGAAACTACTACTTGAATTCATATCTAGGACTTTAAGGAAAAAGAAAGAATCTAGGACTTTAAGGAAAAAGGAGATACATATGCCAACAATATATGGCATATGTATCTCGTGCTCATTTCGAGATAATATAGAATAAGCAATAATATAGAATATAATTATCGCAATTACTTCCTAAATCTCTGTAAGAAATTTTCGTTTTTTCCATGGGACTGCCCTTGTATAAGTGTATGTTCGTTTAACAGATTGAAAGAAGTTCCATAGTTCGAATCCCGATTACAATGGCGACAGACTAAAATCTAATGAACAATAAGTATTCATTATTCGCATTTGATTGACTAGGTCTCGTGCCAGTCGCCCTTGAACTGGGTGAGAATGTAAGAACTTACTGCTCTGTCACGAGAATGCCTCTGTAGTGTAAGTGGATAGTAGGTGCAGCTTAACTACTATACGGAACATTAATTTTAATGAATTTCCAGACTTTCAATCATTAAATTTTCGTCTTGCTTTATCAGCAAAAAAAAAATTTAGTTATAGAAATATATATATGTATTACTTCTTTTATAACGAATCATTACCCGAAGGTTGACTTAAAGTCTTACAGTGTGCGTCATGAACTTCCCTAGCAGCGGCATTGCCCGTTCGATAGGTCCGAGCTACCACCCGTGAACTTTGACCTTCGCAGAGCAGCAGTGCACCTTCCCCGCCCTCCCCCCAGCAAAGGGAACTTATGGTGCTGCAATAAGGAGAGATAAGAACTGGAAGTGTGTGTTTATTTTCAAAGTCATATCTCCTCTGCTAATTATTTTAGCGCCTCCAATCTAATTTTTCCATAAACAGCATATCGAGTGGAACCAAAGTTTCTAAAATTGAAGAAATTCGAACTGTTAGTTCGAAAACTCCAAGTCTAGCTATTTATACAGTTTCATTCGAACTTTTTACACAGCGAAGGACACCACCAACTCAAAATTCAAATTTGACGGAATAGTAAGTTAATTGGTTTCAGTGATTTAAGCAAATTTTTCAATGACAAGCAATTATTCTTCAACGCTTCTAAATTTACGTTTACATCTGTGCGTGAAGAGTGTTCTAGTCTGAATTTTGCAAGCCGATCTATGCATACAACTAATTATCTTCAGTTAAATTAGTGACTACATCTGTGCGTACAGCGTTATAGAGTGAATTTAGTCAAGGCCATCCCGTGTTCCGCTACTAGATAATATCCAGTCAATTCGGGTAATTACATTAGTGTCTGTGTTTTCAGTGTTAACATTTGTATCTGCGTTTTTAGTGTATGAACCAACTTAAAAAATAGAGTGCAGGTTTCAGTATGTGTTTTATCTGTGGATTCTTATGAAGAGAAGAATAGATGTATAATATCATAAGGTAGGATTTTAAAATTGTTTTATTGCATTGGAGCATTTTTGAGTTCTCATCTTGCATGCCACAATTTACTATCTCTCTGCTAAAATCTACAGTGTCGCAAATTTTTCAATAACTCCGCAAAGTACGTTCAGTGGTCTCGTCCGTCTCGTATTATTGTACCTTTAATATTCTACATTACATAGTCATTTTAATTCTCGTATTGCAGTTCTTCAAGGCAACTTGCAACGCAGCCAAGCCGCAACTGTCCATGCAGCACAGATTATTCTAGAAAACAATGTAGATCTAGCCGCACTACAAGAGTTTCATTCCATTAACAACAGGATCACAGGATTCAGCAACTTCAAAACTTACCATTCTGTAGGCAATCAAGCAGCCATCGCCTACAATGGTCCACTCACGCCCCTGCTAATGCATAAAGGAGATTACACAGTTACTGTACAACTGGAAGGGCTTTATGGTCAGATTGCCATCACCAGCGTGTATTTTCCTCCTTCGCACGACATTGTCACTGCACTCCAGGAGCTGGAACAAGTCATGATGATTCCGACTAGGAATAAGATAATCGCTGGGGACTTTAACGCTGCTAGCCCTCTATGGGGTGCGCCAGAGGAAAACAGGCGTGCTTTCCCTGTCCTTGACTTCATCACTTCTCATAACCTTGCAGTTGTCAACCTCACCGACAGCCCTCTTACATACTGGACTACCAGGGCTCAAGGGTGGCCTGATATCACTTTAGCCACAACTGGTATACTTAATAATATTCACAATTGGAAGGTTAGCGAAACCCCCTCGTTCAGTGACCATCGCTACATTGAATTCAGAATTGATTCGGAGCACCAATTTATAACAAAGAACAGATGGAAAACGAAGTATATGAACCTCAACAAATTTAAAGATGCTCTCTCAACCCATATTGAAAGTCTCGTCGCACAATGTAACAATTGCAACAGTAGTAAAGACATCGACGCCATGCATGAAGATCTTATGCAAACATTGCTCTCAGTGTGCGAAAAAGTCTTGAAAAGGAAACATTACGCAGCCCCGAAATGCACTCCTTGGTGGAGCACCACGCTGACTGCTGAAAGCAGCAAAGTCCGTGCCCTAAGGCGCAGAATGCAAGCATGCAAGGATCCCTTAGAAAGAGTGACACACTCGCCAATTTTTTGAAAGCACAGGGCTGCTTACAAAAGACAGATTGCAAAAGCGAAGTTTTCATCCTGGAAAGAGTACTGTACCAACACTGCGAATAAGTTCGGAACTGTCTTCCGTATTGCACATGATAAGATGTTTACACCTACTAATCTTACTGCCACAATAAACCACGGAGCAGCAACTAGCACAGAAGTAGTCGCGCACATTCTGGACAATATCTTTAGACCTGATAACGCAGACACAGATAATCCCGCCCAAAGAAATATCAGAGCCAGTGTTGAGCAATATTACAATACCAAGAAAACAGATTTCGAACAGCTGCCAAACGCCAAAGAAATGAGCGACATTATTAAAGCGTTAAACACCAATAAAGCCCCAGGTCCTGATGGGATAGATAATGGCATTCTGCAAGCCATTAACAGTACGCATCCGGAGTTACTGTATGCTTACATTACTGCGTGTTGGCGCAACAGATATTTCCCAACCGGCACGAAACTTGGTGAGGTAGTGCTCTTCCTTAAAGCGAAAAAAGACCCTAATGTACCAATGTCTTACCGGCCTATTTGCTTTCTTCCTGCCTTGGGTAAAGTACTAGAGAGAGTCGTCCTTCAAAGACTTAAACACTATATCCTGTCTGGACAAAGCATAAATGACAAACAATACGGCTTCATTCCTGGCAGATCGGTGGATCACGCGCTGCAGCACCTACGAAAATTAATAGCAAATAACAGAAGAAATAACCAACATAGTCTCATTATCTCTGTGGACATACAGGGCGCTTTCGACTCTTGTGGTGGCCCGATGTACTGAAGAGATTACAGGACATGGGTTGCCCTAAGATTCTCTTTGACCTTATTTACAGCTACCTAAGTGATCGCAACTTACAAGCCACTACGGACGCAGGAGTGCACTCACATTCCATCAATAGAGGCTGTCCTCAAGGACCCTGTCTGGGTCGACTGCTCTGGAACCTTGTAGTGGATACAGCGCTGACTCTCTTTAACACAGATCCTCACACGGAAATACTGGCTTATGGCGATGACGTTTTGCTGGTAACCAAAGGGCACAGCCGCAACGCATATGAGACTAGGGCGCAACAAGCAATGGACAAGATGGCCAAATGGGCCAATGACCATAAGTTAATTATTGCCAACTCAAAAACCCAAGGTATGCTTATTTGCCCAGGTAAGCGCCATCGAAGAACCCCGTGCATCAACCTTCATGGGAAAAATATTAAAATAGTCAGAAACTTGAGGTACCTTGGAGTTATAATTGACGACATATTCACTTGGATGCCACATTTAAAGGAGATCAAGGTACGACTTCACAGGATATTTCATTCCATGCTCAGAACAGCAGCACCAACATGGGAAGTTTCTTCGAGGATGCTTAAGACGTGGTACTCTGTAGTTGCTGAACGTATTGCACTGTATGGGGCCTCCATGTGGGGCATAACGATAACTACTAAAATGGAGAATCTGCTACGCTCAGCACAAAGACCATTCCTCCTAAGCATTACCCGAGGATATAAAACCTCGCCCACAAATGCTCTAAACGTGATTTCAAGACTACCACCTCTGCATCTCTTAACTCAGCGCGAGAGTGCAATAGTGCGAGTGCTCCGACTCAAAGAGACAATAAGTTTATGGGACAGGACTTATGTTTATTCTGACTATGAGCAAAGCATTCCTGAGCCACCTTGCCACCCGGCCGAATTCAACATCTCGATTAACTGCAGGTCACCAACGTGGTTCAACGCCACTGCAATCTACACCGATGGTTCCAAAGGAGAATGTGGCACCGGTAGCGGATACTGTGTTCTACTTGGGAACCAGATCTTAAAGACCTGGGAAAGAAAGCTTAAGCACCACAACTCAGTTTTTCAGGCGGAACTGATTGCATTAAAAGCTGCACTTGTCTACGCAATGGAAAATAACTATTCCAGTATATATTCAGACTCAGCCTCTAGCCTCCAGGCAATCCAAGGCACATGTAGTAAAAATCCACTCGTCAGGGCCATACAAAAACTCTTACTAAGAACACCTAAATGCTATAGGCCTGAACTCCAGTGGACACCTGCCCACACTGGGATACTGGGTAATGAAATTGCAGATGCAATAGCCAAAAGAGCAGCAACTGGACCCCCACGTTCACACACTTGACGTGCCTCTTCCGGGTTCGTTCTTAAAAGCTGAGCTCGAGAGAGAATTATTCAAACGTTGGCAACATCTGTGGGAGACAGAGATCACCGGCAGAAGAGTTTACAGATTTTTTCCAAAAGTCTGCCGGCTTCTAAAATCTGGCTCGTCTCATTTCACTCAGTATCTAATAGGACAGGGTCCCTTCATGACTTACCTGCATCGCTTCAGACGACGCGAAAACGAGCATTGCTCATGCGGGATGGTAGGATATCCGGACCACTATCTGTTCGCTTGCAGAGAGATCGCCAAATATCATCTTAGGCAACCAGTAGCAATCCACACCCATGCATGGGCCGAAGCTACTTCAAAAAATCGCAATGCATTGAAACGCATATGCGATTGCATAAACATTGCACGCAAAATCTCAAACAGGCTGGAGTAATTCTCAGCTCCCATATTCGTCACCAGCACAGCCCCTGTATACTCTGTACCTGTAGTGAACTAATTTTATCTTAAGATAGCTTATTCGGCTTTTCTTATTCCCTGTATATATTTATCTCCTTGAACTGTCAACCTTGAATTATGAACCTTGAATTATGTATTTTGTCTTATTTAATGTATTGTTTCCACTGTTTTGCCTTTTTATTTATTTTATGTATTATTTCACTTTCTAGTATTTTACTTCTTATTACTCTTAGTATTTGTAACCACCTATCCATAACTCTGTAAATATGTAACTGAAATTGTGTTCTTCTCACCAGCAATGCACCCTTCTTCCATCATGCACTATCGTCTTCGTCCAGCATTTGTTTGCACTGCCCCAGCAGTCGTCTTGAGCACAATATGTATTTTTAAGTGTGTTATTTTGTTCAAGTTATTTCCGTCAGCGGGGCTACCTGGCCGATATGCTAACTACCCTGTGGACCGGCTGTCTCGCTGTCGGTGGAAAGAAAGAAAGTGTGCGTCATGTGTGCGATATTAACATTTTGAAATAATTTGTAAGTGCTTTATTTTTTACCACGATGTTTTTTACGATGATCTTTTAAAAGCGCGAAGTTTTTGCACCGCTTTACTTTCTATCGAAATATCTTAGAACTGTAATGTTTCTTCTTTGCTTTCTTTTGTACCACGCCTTTTTACCCTTGCGTTGTTTTATCCACGAAGTTTACGTCCGCAATAAGTTGCGTCACCTATAACCTGTGGTTCGAATCTGAAGTTGAATGTTTCGCTCCGGAACCGATTCACTTTTCTAAGCGAATGAACTTTGATTTCAAACAAAGAAATGGTAGGTTCGTGGAGAGCTCTTGTTATAAGCATAAGAGGAATATATAGATGAGTTATTCGTTTACGAGCTGATTCACTTTCTAAAGACATTAGGTTACTTTGAAGCAGGAGCATAAAAAATGAGGAATGCCCTCGCAAGACTTAAACCAAGACCTTTCGAATACGCGCTGAGTGTGCTACCGTTACACCACAAAGGCATGCTGAAAGAGGGGGAAAATATCTTATATACTACTCATTTTAAAGGACAACTGAGAAGTAAGACGTCCAATCGTCAAACTCTGGTATTGACGAATTATTGTCTACCACCTTTTAGTTCGGGCGCCACTGTAGAGACACTAGTTTATTTTGAAGCAGGAGACAGGAAAATGAGCAATGGAGTCTCCGGGACTCGAACTTTGATCTCTCGAATACGAGCTGAGTGTGCTCTCGTTACTCCGTGAAGGCACGCTGGAAGGAGGGTGAAAATACCGAGAGCGAACACCTGTTACACGAAAAAATGAGCGGAGCTGTTTTAAAATTCACTCACCGAAATCTCTTGTTGAAAACTCGACAGGAAAGTTCGATTTCCATTTAAGGAGAGTAAACAATGTTTATTCTCCCACGTTAAATGTAAGTTTAAATTTATCATATCCCAACTTTTTGAAAATTTTCTTATTCTAGAATATTACCGTTAGTTTCATGTAGGAAAAAAATAGGAAAGCTACAGGTGAAAAAATACAGTGTCTCACAAAAGTGATGGAACATATGTGCTTTACAAAAGGAAACTGTAGTAAAATAAATTAAAATAACATGTAAAAATTTTTTGTGGGTGTGTTTGATACTTAAATTTAGTAACAATTATTACATAACGTACGTTTTCTCAAAATATTAAACTATTAATTTAATAAAAATTCAATTGTTTAGAACGGAACAAAAAATTGCTCACATAAGGGATGGGACGTTTACTTTTCCATCAAATATTTATCCAAAAATTTTACTTTTTAAAAGGTTTTAATATTTTGTTGGATTTCCTTTTACTTTTAAAACATGATTTAATCTTCTTGGGATGGATTCGACTAGTTCTTTTGTGATTTCTGGAGTGATTTCACCCCATTTTTCTTGAAGCACCGATTTTAATTGTTGTTTTGAAGAAATGGTGTGTTTGCGAATTCTTGATTCCAATTCTTGCCAAATATTCTCTATGGGATTTAAGTCTGGAGATTGCGGTGGCGTTTTTATTATTTCAGGATAGTTATACAGCAGCCAGAGTCTAACGTTCAAAGCAGTGCGCTTGGGGTCATTGTCTTGGCAGAATTTAAAATCGTTATGAAGGTTAAGTTTTAGTGCTGAAGATTTCAAATTTTGATTTAAAATGTCAATATACTTGTACTGATCCATTATACTGTCAATAAAAACAAGATTACCAACTCCAGCGGACACCATACACCCCCATACCATAACTCCTCCTCCACCATGTTTTACTGTTGGCACCAAGTTCTGTTTGCGAAATTCTTCCCTGGGTTTTCTCTACACCAAGATTCTACCGTCAGAACCAAATATATTAAATTTACTCTCATCAGCAAAGATAACTTCATTCCAGTAATCATAATTCTTATTTATGCTGGATTTTTCGAAAGCCAGTCTGAGTTTTCTATTCTTTTCACTTACGAAGAATTTTTTCCTGGCTGCTCTGCCGTGATATCCAGCAGATCGAATTATAGTCTCAGGATTAACTAATAGTCTCAGGATTAACAATTACTCCATATAATGCTTGTAAATCAGCAGCAACTTTAGGAGCACTCATACTTGGATTGTTTTTAATATTTCGAACGATAATTCGCTTTATTCCATTGGATAGCTTTTGATGGTCGGCCAGGTCTTCTTTTATCCTGAATCATATGATTCTTTTTATATCATTTAATGATATTGAAGACTGTTGAATAACTCAGTTTCTCTAATATATTTTCCACGTTCAATATGCAAATTAATAACTAATTTTCGAATTTCAGGCAAAGTTTCTTTTTGTTTAGCATTCATGGATGCACAGAGCTGAAAAACACAAAATTCCAAAACAAACTGGAAAAAAATACTGCAGACGATTTTATAAATTATTGCCAATTGCTTTTGAGTAAAAATAAAAATCCCAAAAATATTTTTATTGTAGTTCGTCAGGGATGTCAAACTCATAGGTACACTTGGGCCAAACAAACAAGGTTTAACTTTAGGCAGGCCGCATAACTTTATGCGGGCCGCATGCAATATTTCTTCAAAAATATTCTAACAATATCACAAAATGTCAAACGTTCAGCAAAAATCAATTCAAAACAGAGAAACTAATTCTATCTTACAGCGAAATCGCTACAAATCAATCACAGCATTAAGTAAACAAACAGTTCGCTAGAACTACAGCTACTACTGAGATGAGTTGTTTGTTCTCGGCTCTTATAAGCTTTATAATTAATTTCTCAAATATACTGGAAACATCTATAAATATCTGGATTTTTGTGGATGGCAACAGCAATTACGAGATATTTATTTATTAGGTATTAAATGCACGAGCTGCTCTATTTTTAACCTTCCAACGCAGCTGTCTTTTCAAAAATCGTCTGCGTTGCTAAGGCAACATGAAGCAAATCTAATTATAATTCTAAATAAAAAAAATAAAAAAAAAAAAACTAAATAAATAAATAACTATGAAATCCGTAACAATATGAATTAAGTAATAACTAATAATAAAACAAAGTGCATGCACATGCATGCACCAATATATCGTACAAAACTATGATTGGAAAACTGAGACCATGAGTTCGGCCACAGTCGGCTATCGGGGAATGAGTGCACGTGTCCCCCAAAAGCCGAAGGTAGCTGAACGCAAGCTACTCACACGCATTTGTAATTTAAGTAGTGTGTGTGTCAGCTCGCTGTGAGTTATCTAACAACACTGAATAAATTATCGTTAATTACTTAGCAGTAAACATTTCATTTTTTTCTTCGTCGATATGTTATTTTATTATTATATATTATTATTTGCCGATATATTGGCCGGGCCGCAAAAATATTTGTTGTGGGCCGCGAGTTTGACATCCTTGTAGTACGTAGTAGTATCTAATGGTGTCCCATGACTTATGTGAGCCATTTTTTGCTCCGTTCTAAACAATTGTATTTTTATTAAATTAATATTTTAATATTTTGAGAAAATGTATGTTATGTAATAATTGTTATTAAATTTAAGTATCAAACACACCCACAAAAAATTTTTACATGTTTTTTTAATTTATTTTATTACAGTTTCCTTTTGTAAAGCACAAGTGTCCCATCACTTTTGTGAGACGCTGCAAATCAGTTCAGAGAGATAGCGCTTGATTGAGTCGATTTTTCCGATCACATTGTTTGCTTGATTCACTCTCTAACCTCTCCTGATCCACTGCTCCTTCGATTCTTTCCTCTCTTCGCTCCAAAAGAGGTTAGCGAGGATAAAGTTCTTCACTCCATCTTCGTTAACAGATTATTTATTCCTCGTTTCCGATGTTTTCAAGGTTATTTATTGTATGAGGTATTTCTCCCACCTTCTTGACGTGCCTTCGTGGTGTAGTGGTTCTGCGCGCTGGGACGGCATTCCAGAGGTCCGCGGTTCGATTCCCGGTGGAGGCGATTGCTCATTTTTCATCTCTCCGGCTTTTTAAAAATACCTAATGCCTCTACAATTGTTAGTGAGGGGTGAGTCATAAAAAAGAACTGATTCAGTTCAGTAAGCGAACAGTTCTAATCCGATCCCATAAATGAGCGGTTATGCCCATCTCTATTTGAACCTTGGTGAGGATAAAGTTTTTTTTTTTTTTTTTTTTTTTTTTTTTTTTGGTGTGTGTGTGTGTGTGTTTCCTGCTTCGAAATATCTAATAATTTCTTCAGCTTCTTAATTCTTAGATCAGAAAATAAATGATAAAGTTTGAATGCATTTCTTCAGTTCCAGGTACTGCGAAGTTTTATGTTTTCGAAAGTCCATTCTTATGTTTTCAATTCAATTGGTGTCGATTTCAGGCCAAAATGTCTTCGTTTTTTCTTAAATAGTTTTTTTTTTTTTTTTTTTTTTTTTTTTTTTTTTTTTTTTTAAGATTCTTTTTACTTCCTTGTACGAAGTAAAAAGGAAGTATTGTAATCGCGAAAAGTTTCAGGCAGATTATTTCAACGAAAATATCCATTTTGACCGCTATCGAATGCAATTTAACGATGTTTTTTGCGTGATATTTGTACGTAAGGACAGAATAAAATACTTTTTTTCCTTCAAAAAAAAAAATATATATATATATATATATAAAACTGCTTTAAAATGAATTCTGAAGAGAATTTTTCGTGGCGTCTGTACGAACGTATGTACGTACGTAGGTACGTACGTAACTCGCATAACTCAAAAACGAGTAGCCTCAGAAGGTTGAAATTCTGTATATAGGACTGCTATAACATGTAGATGTGCACCTCGTATTTTGGTTGCAATCGGCCGCACCAAACGTATATAAATATATTTATATATATATCCACTCTGTTACCCGGCTCAGTTATCTCAGTCTCTTTACTCTTATATGTTTGTAAATTGTACATTTTTTGCTTTAAAAATGTTGTTTTTATCTTCCGGTTAAGGTTTTTATACCTTTAGTAAATCTGTATGCAATATTTTTAGAATTATCGACAATTTTAAAGTTGTCTAAGTGCCGCTAAGCCTTTTTTTATGGCGGCCATTGATGTTTACATTTGAAACAGGAGACTGGTGGATTTATTGCCAATCTAGAGAAACTTAGCTTCGCAACAACAAAGATAACGCATTCATTTATTATTGCCAATTAAATCATGCTTAATTCTTTCTGGAATTTTTTCGAGGAAATAAGTTTTTAAGATTTAGTTCGTAATTTTTAATATAGATATTTTGAGTTTTTCTGTATTTTTGCCTTCTCGCGAAGTGAGAACTGAATTAATTAAATGAGAATTACTCAATCGTCTGTGAAAAATTGTTTCTTTTTTGTTTTGTTTGCTTAATTTCTTTTATACATCATTCTAGCTTTATTATAGTATTTGAATAGAACATGTGGCAACGATTAGATAATTCTAATCTTTAAATGATATAAATTTTGTGCATTATGAGTTATAATATGAACGAAACATATAAGTTAACTGTTATATAATAATTGGATTACATAACAGTTAACTTAGTTTCCGTTATATAATTATTATAAAAGTTAACTGTTATATTATTATTAAGTGAATCTAGCGCCAGAGTGTCGCTATGGTAAACAAATAGTAGAGTGAATTTTAAAGAATGCATTTATTCTATTGTGGTTTATGCGCTGCCGGCGAAGTAGATTTAATTCAATCCAATAAGTTTAAATGAAATGCAAGAAAAATGCGTATAATTTAATATTCCGTACAAGAAAGTCATGTGGTGTACAAATCAGATTTCTTAATGAACAAAAAAAGAGGTAGTCAAGAGGTAGGAAATTTCATATAAGATCTCTTAAAATATTTGTTTAAATATGGTTATTTACGATAGATAAAAATTTCATTAAGTAAAACATTCTGACAATGCATTCATCCATCAAATTGTCAGTCAAATTTCAAGTGTGATTTCAATGAATTTCGTTCTCTTATTATTTTGCGAAAGTTTATTGCCCTTTATTTTTCCGGAGGCATAATATTAGAGTTGAGATGCTATCGTAATTACTGTTTATGAAGACTCTAAACTGATTGCAATTTTGCAGCATTTGTAACACAAAAGTACCCACCTCCTATTAAATCGCCAGAAGCTTCTTTTGTTTTCATAATTAAGAAGAGTATCAGGCAAATAAACTGTTATTAAGCACCCACCTCAAATAAGCCATTACCCAAGGCCACAAACGTGGGCTTAAGAGGACATAACTCTTTCAATAAATTATTCATCTCATCTTCTGGATATGTTGTAAGAGTTGCAGAAAATGGCGATTCTTAAAGCAGCTTCATGTTTTACAATTATTTATTTGTTTGTTTGTTTCTTCTTCTGGCTGATGGGCGTGGTGAGCTGTGGAAAACCCCGCATTAAGCGAGTCAAGAACCGAAGTGTCTGAAGAGGAGAAGCAAAAGTAAGTGACCTTGTGTGGGTTGATACATTGGCTCCGTCGGTCTTTTGCTAGTTTGGATATAATTAAGTACTCGAATCAGAATTTTTTTATTTTTTGGTATCACCAATGAGTTCGAGAAAACCGTGGGAAAGGCGAGATTTAAAACGAGTTTTTCATTGTAATAATCAAATTTATGAATCTGGCATGAGTATGGGTGATAAAATGCAGTTTATAAAAGGGAAGACAGATGCATACAACATTGTATAACCATATCAAGTTTGACATAAGAATCTGACAGATTTCACTTTCACCCGTGCCTATCCCGTGCAATGAACCCGAGAGCTCTCGTGGTCCTGGCAGTCTAAGACAGTTGATGTTTCTAGTAAACATGACATGGTAGTCCTATATCCTTGAAATACATTATCAGATAATATTAATTCTATAAGGTGACGATTTCAAAGACTGCTTACCAAATTTTATTTAAATTGATGTAACAGTTATTAAAAGAACTGTGTGTTTCATATTCAAAAGAGCACTCAGGAAACAGTATGTGTCTTAACAATGACCTTATCCAATATTTTTTGACCTTATAAAATATTTTATAACATTTTTCTGTTAATAGCTTTTAATTTGTGCAAGGGAAGGAATAATTCTCAGAATAGCTTTTAGTTTAATTTTTTTTATATGAATCAAAGCTCTTCCTATTTCTTGTTTTAGACGTTGTCCATTTGTTTAAACCAAGCACTTTTTGAGACATTATCGAAGAATGTATTTAGAATACACCCAAAAAATGATCGATATTTCACCAGTAAAAGGAACGGCCTTGACATCGTAAACAAACTCGCCCTGTCAGAGTATTGATCCGACGCGTTAGCAAGTCTTCATTAACCGTCATAGAGAAGGGGCTAATTTAATATGTATTTTAGTTGGATAATTTAATATGTATTTATAACAATTACCACTATATCTTCATAGCGGCGATCGTCATAAATTTTAATTTTAATATCTATATTAAACATGATCTTCAAGAATAATTTTAATATTTTTTTTATTTATTATTTCTCTTAAATTCCATAACCCGTGACTAATGCAGTAATCATAATTTGAAAACATGCAGCCTTAATTGACTTATAACAAAGCAGTTAGAGCTTCAAAGCTAAAATCTGGAGTTGCGCATTAATGTTGAGATATCGCACATAAATTATCTATTGCAGTGAAAAACTACTCATGAAGAGAACAAAAGAATTAAAAAGCAATGCTCAATGTAAAAATTGATCCAAACATAAAACAAATTAAGTAACGTAACATATGCATATCAGCTATGTTGAGTTTTACAAAAACAGCAACCATACCTATTATATTACTTACATTACTTCATTTTATATTTTAATTAGTTTCCATGTGTGATTTTGCTTAATTTCATTCCTTTATTCGGTATGAGACAGTCGTTATGTTAAAATATGTAGATGAAACTTCCTAAATGTTACTTCGTTGTAATGTACATACTTTTGTTAAGCAATGAAACTAAAAAACTGTCTAGTGCGTACTAGAGTATAATATTTTATTCATGGAGAGTAGACCTCCTTTTGGAGTCCAGTACTTGAGACGAACTTCTTAGAAACGACCGATACAAGTCTTCTTCAATCATTGAATGTTATATAGGTATATTATCTATTAGGTATATCTCTCACGAAACATTGGCTATTTCACCTCGTGATGGTGGAGGGAAGAAAAATGTTTTAAACTGTGTCTTTTAGATTATCCCAGACAGGCTCAGTGGTGTCAAGATCATTGAATTATGCAAGGTGTGGAAGATTTTTAAGCTCGCCTTCAGATTTCTCACCCCCACTCTATTAGTTTATTGCGTAAAGTGAGACATTTTCATCCTGATGCATTACATCTCCTATGGGATATAAAATTTAAACAAATAGTGAAAATTCTGTCTATCAACAGCCAAACAGCCTTAATAATAATGTGAATCATCAACGATAATAGCTGTTCCTAGCGATTTTCCCTGCACTGCAACCTAAGTCCTCACGTCGTCATGCTTAACTTTGAGATCCAGATTAAAGGGCCACCGAAGGAATTCCCCGCACATGAACAATCCCGGATGTTATTAGGATGGTGAAAGTGTGTTCATCGCTGAAGAGTATCCCTTTTGTATTGCAGCTGTTTTAACTTGATGTATGTTGATGATATGATGCCAAAAATGCCAACATTTAGTATTAACACTGATTATTAATAGTCCATTCGTGAACAGACACTCTCTTCAGTTCTTAACAGGCAATTATTATAAAACTGGGGGAGTTCAAGAAAGAATTAATTTTTGACAAAATTTGGTCAGTCGTTTTCTTGTGTTTTGGGGTTCCAATTCGTTCTAGCATACAATATTATTTTACCGATAATTTTCTCTTACCTCGGCATCTATTTCGACTGGGCAAAGCTCTTCTAGGTAATCAAACTTGGATTTTAACACTGTTGTAGCTCTTCATATATCAATAGCCCTGCTCACTTGGTAATACAATGCTGCTGCCTAGAGAAGAACCAGTATTGTTTTCTCTTTAAAACTCTGATACTTTTCGCTTTGAGACCAATAATTCTAAATTTTTGAAGCAATTTATAATAACGTTGAAATTATCGCTCAGCCTCGATATGCTCTTGCCAGTAACAACATTGAAAATCACAAAAATGCATACTTTTGCTTGATATTTTGTTAACGTGGTTATATTCGCTAAGTGTCTCAGTTTCGTTTCCTACCTCTTAGCATATATTGTTATACATTTACGAAAAAAAATATTAGTTTCTATTTATCCGATTTTTGCAGTATATGTAATTCAATATTTAATTCGTATTATTGTGTACTTGTTTTCCTTTATGTGTTATTACAGGGCTCTTTCCCTCTTTGCTAATATTCGTTAACCATCGAAAAACACTTCGCGTATTTCACTGCTTCGCTTTCTTATCTTTCAGAAATGCAAAAAATGGCACAGAGAACCCTTTGGCGACACAGATGACTGAACTTGTATGACTTATAAACCTATATTATTATCAAAATATTATTAAGTTAAAAAATTCGCGTTAATAAATAAATATAAGCAAAATTTGTGTGATTAAAAAGCTGTCTTATTCTTAAAGTATTAGGCTTTTAAAAATTCAGCATATAGATATATTTACAAAAGCATAATTAATTAAGCTGTACGTTTAATTGTACAGTTGTACGTTTCGAAGTATAACTTGTTGCTTTGTTTTGATGAAGTTTCACTCTTTAAAAGGGATTGGGAGAAATAAATTTAATTTCTTTTGTAAACACCAGACGCGGAACTTTCTATTGATAGTACGTTGAGTTTGATTTTTAAATTTTTTCCATTCTTCTCATTTTTAATTTCCCATTTTAAAATGATTTTGTGACAATCATAACCCCCCTTTGCATTGTTAGAATCAAGTTTCTGAAATTTTTCTCTTCGCTTCCTGTAACAAATATATCTTTTTTGTTAGAGCAATTCCGATAAACCTTCATCAAGGGTCACAATGCATTTCGAGTTACCTCCTAGTAAATAGGTTTTGGCAAGATTCTACTAGTTGTCCTGCGTTGAGTCACAGCCTCCGAAAAAGCCATTGAACATTATGTTTATTTAAAATTTTTAAGCTATAAATCTTGGTTTACTATTTTATTTCTTGTTTCTACAGAATTATTTAAAGACTCGCAACTGATTTCTCCTTCAGATTTTCTCTAACTACCAACTATTTATTTTTCTGTTCTTTGGACATTAGAAACAATGCGTATGCGACGGACCACACAGAGATGAAAAAATCGTGTGTTTGGCCCCACAAGTTACTGTTTTCAAGGCTTTACGGCGTATCACACAACATGGCTTGACATCGCATGGCCTAACATAATCCGTTCCAGTTTATAGTGCAAGAGACATAACTTCACAACCAGCGTCAAGAGAAGTTAGCGTTCTGCACTGTGTCTGTCGTCAAAGCCTCTTGATTTCAGAAGAGCCGACGAAGCAATAGCTTCTCGTAAATGTAATAAATATGTTTTTGAGTTCAAAAATGCAGTAAGTATTACGCAGCCTCACAAATGTTCTAATCATTACACGGAATGAGAAGCGCTACTTGCCGCCGGTACCCATTCGTACCTTTTATTGGTGTTTATTTGGAACCATGCTTCCATGTAGAAGCAATGATTGACTGTTTTCACTTTCCGATTAATAATAATGCTTATTTTGAACTAAAAATTTTAATACCATGCTTATCGCAAAGTTTTCAGTTATGGAATAGTAATATTTTTCTTCGGAAAGCGCAAAACACATCCTTGAATCCTCAGACTATTTACATACGACAATTTGAATGAAGACTAAATTTAAAATTAGCAGACTATATTTTTCGTTCTAAATAATAAGCAGTTGCGAGAAATTTTTATTCCAAATCATTTACTTTAAAAAAAAAAAATTCTTTATCTAAGTCGTTTAAAAGTGTGTAAACGGTAAACATTTCTAGGTCAAGTTTGGATTTAATGACAAGGGCGGATTTTAAGAACTTTACATCATACAAGAGACTGACCTATGCATATTTGTGTAAACTTACGTACATATCAGATATGATATGTACATATATACTTGTATGTTTGTGTTGGTTTTCTGTGTGCCATAGTGCAGCTTTTAAGAAGTCAAACTTGTTTTGTCTAATTGAACCTGGGTTGAAGAAATTACAGCTATACGTAATTATGTTAAGAGGGTATAAAGATTCGTTTAGTTTCCCTGCCCATTTATTTTAGTCAGATTGCTTTGCCGTCTTTCCAACTTTCCGTTTTCCTTGCAGAATGCAAATGTCAATCTTGCGTTTATTCAAATGAGGTATAAAAGAAATTGTGTTTAAAGGAAGGTTTTAAAAGGTAGAATAAGAGCGTGTTCCGCCTGCTGAAGGCCATGTTTGCTAATTGATTCTCTTGAGAGCAGTATTCTGCAGCGTTGCCTTATTCTCGAAACTAGGATTGTCAGGCCTACTTTAGGTCAAAGTCATCTAGCGCGTTTTGTGTCTGTGTTGCCTTTCGGCCAACTTAGTCATAATTTAAAATTTTCGTTTTAAGCCTTAAATGCTGGATGTTCTGTAAGCATGAGTAGTACCTTCTGTTCACTTTTATTTGAATTAAATATAAGTGTCATTTACATCCTTCTTACGTTTCTGTCGTAAGTTTTAAGCACGTAGTGATAATTCAGTTTAGGTCTTAGAGGTTTCATCCATTTTATGCAACCAAAGAACACGAAACTCCACAAGAGTTTGTTTGAATAAAAATCCAAAAATTGCGTTTATCAGTTGGAATACGATATTTTCACAAAATCCCCTATGTAACAAAATTCAAAGATTCCAGAGTTAAAGATAGTCAAACTAAATTTTGAAGCAAATAATTGCATTAATTTTATCAGTTGCCAATCGGTAATAGTTACTGTAACAAGCCTAACTAGCGGCTTAAGGCATAACGGCTTAAATCAATAGTGTTACATGCTGTGGATGACATCAATAATTGTTAATTTTCTTGCTACTCTCAAGCAGTAAAATGTTTATTAAGGCATGAGCTCTACTGAGTGATTATGACACAAGAAGTTAATCTGATTTAGAAATTCGTCTAAAGAAGCTTTATCTAAATTTGAAACGAGAAAGCAATTTTTTTTTAGTTTTATGTGAGAACATTTGAGATAATTGTGGTCTGTGGAGGATGCAGTGGGTTGGGTGGAACTCCATATGCAATCACCTCCTTGCGGTGAGTTTTGGGTAGTTTTTATTTAAAAAATAGAAACTGCCTACTAGCTGCATTGTTTAATAGACAACTTACAGTTAAAATTATACATGTTGGAAGTTTAGATAAGTATGAAGTTTCAAGGTTAAAATGTTAGCCAACTATAATATCATAAAGACCTCAGATTTTGTAAATTATTAGCAATCATTAAAAACAATGTTTTCGCACATATGATAATAAATCAGAAAAAAAATACGCGTGGGTAGCCTTCTGCCACTCTGCCCTTACTTAAAGACAGATAGTTAGGTGGAATGAAAATTATCTGTTACTGCGGTTTAAATATTCTTCCACATGCAACAAGCAAGTGATAACCAAATCGTGAAACAAAAATACTACTTGATTGAGTAGAGATGTATATTATAATTAGTTCAAATAAAATGCCATGGCAGGTGTGAATATACTGTTTGAAGTCTCAGTGTAAATGCTGATGAAAACAAATGTTAGTATTTTCATACCAAGACAGCAATGTTAATACGAAACGCAGAATTTCGTGTGAAGTTAATTAGAAAGCAATTGCAAGCTGTATGAATTTAAAACAGAAATTATTTAATATGATATAATTATTAAAATTTAATTAAATAATAAGAAATTATTTAATTAAATTTTAATTGAATTAAGATTATTGTAACTAAATATAAGTTGCTTAATAGTACTTTAATTAATTATTCCAATAAAATTGCTTTATTAGATTATTTGTAGCAGCAGAGCAGAATTTGGGGCACAGTTAATGGGATTTAATTTTTGCATTTCCTTTCTCTTCTTTTATGTTTATTGTATATATATAAATAAAAATAAAGATTAAATTAGCAACGTAAATTTCCTTCTCAATTCTAAAAATAGTAACTTCTCTCTGTGCTACGTCATTTCTAGATTAAGCCATGTCATATGACTCTTACATAATTCTGATGATGGAAGTGGAACTAAAACTCTAATAGCCAATAATAATTTTATAGCAATATTAACTATCCAATCAAAGTGCATTGAGAACCGAAACTAACTCAGTCTGAAGTAAAATTTCACCCTAAACATAGCACAATTGCTTTCTACGCTTTGGCCTAGCTGGACTGCTGTCTGTTTGCTCTTGCTATCTTACTGCAAACTTATTTAAAATGTAAGCTTTTTGAAATAGGCACAATTATTGTGCCAACTTGTTTGTGGCTGCAACATGTTTGCTGAAATAAAAAATGAATATTTAATCTGCCTTCGCCTTCAATTTCCTATTCATTATGGATCAACACTTCTACGCCATTAAAATTCCTCCTGGTCATTTATTTCTAAGTTTGTTTTATCACACATATTATATATATATGTTACCGTGAAAGACTGAAGTTGGAAATTGTAGACCCTATCCTGTCTTCCATACCAAATACGTAGATGAAAGACCGAATATTTCGTTGCATTCTTATACATTCGGACCAATACTGGTGTATGTCGACAAGAATAAATATGTTCTGGTGGAGATCGAAATGAAAAGCCAAGCAGTTGCAAAAGGAAGGGGCTCTTATGCATTTCAAAGTGTCGTACGTTAAGTTGTTGCGATAAATAAAATGTATAAAGTCAGTCACGTAATCAAGTAATTTTATTATCGGTAGTATTTTCCTTTCTCATTTAGAGTGGACTATTGGTTTTAAGTTCAATAGTTTATTTACGTGTGCTGTTACTTAAGCTTTCTACTATTTTGACATATATTATAATATGTTTTTAAAAACGTAGTAAAAGTATTTTTATTCAACATTCACCATCAGTGCATAGTGAACCTCGACAGCTAGCTGTGAGAAATAAGGATATTAAGCAAATATTTCGGACGTACACCAAGCGACTATATGAATGTTGACATTCACCGGAAAATATCGACATTTTCCCGATTTCGGTTCTTCACTGTAACATATATATGTAATAATATGCCGCTCAGACGGTATAGTGGTTAGGGAAGGTAAACCGCTGAGTTGGCTTCCGACCCAGGTATAGATATATCCATGCAGAATTGGTTACCAACTCGGCGGGAGTCAACCACTAGCTACCAGGCCTCAGCCCTGGGAAGCCCCGGCTGACCAGACGACATTTATAAAATGCAAAAAAGAGATATATATATGCAAATAAGGCACTTGAAGAAAAGTACAACAATGTACAAAGAAATATATACATGTGCATACAAGGCACTTGAAGAAGAGTACAACCATGTACAATAAAATATATACATGTGCGTACAAGGCACTTGAAGAAGAGTACAACAACGTACAAAGAAATATATACATGTGCATACAAGGCACTTGAAGAAGAGTACAATTAAAATATATGTATATACATATAAATACCAACACACATACAGTTATATACACACTTACATACATAGATATTACGAAACAAATAAAAGTATACATACTGTCACTCATATTGATATATACACCCATACATATACGTTATCATGATAGTTAAAGTTTGCAAGAAGCATGCCATTGAGGTACGCGTGATCCTTAGTATGAATTAGGTACCATAAATAAAAGATATAAACATGTACAGATACATTACAGCATTCAGATACAGTACGAACTTTAGGTATGAGAACCTGGCACAGCATAAATACAAAATTACATATTGAATATACATATCACATACTCTGTTGCTGACATATTGAACTAGCTTATATAGACTTTTATGACTACTATCTCCTAGTGTCAGAAGAGTAATTGCTAGTACAGTAGTCAATTATTGTTTTCAGTTTCCGTTGGGCAACTCTGTTACTTTGTAGATTCTGGAACCAATTTGGCCAGAATCTGGCTCCTGGTTGCTTGAGGCTGTTAAATGCTGTGTGTGGGCAGGAGAACACATAATGATCAGTGGTTAGAGGAGCCTGACGGAGGCACCTAACAGGCGGCCACCGTTACCTCCTATGAAGGGACAGACAATTTTACATCCATGCCTTCTCCGGGATTCGAACCCGGGCGCTTTGGTATCGCAGTCAGGGGCTAGGAGAGCTTGATGGTTGAGATGACGGTGGCCGCCTGTTAGTTGCCTCCATACTAAAATGGCTACCTCTTCTGGCCTTAGTAGTGGCCAATGCCGTTATAGGCAAGAGCCCGCCATTTGTAAATATATATATATATATATGTATGTGTGTAAGAAAACAGTCACACATTGTAATAAAGCAAATTTTAAATTAACAAACAACAGGATTGCGAAGTATGCTTAAATATTGATCCATAATGAACAGCAAACTGGCAGCCGAGGCAAATTAAATTTTCATTTTTATTTCAGTGACATGTTGCAACCACAAACAACTTGGTGTACTATTTGTGACGTGACTAGTTCAAAATGGTTACAATTTTGATAGGTTTGCAATAAAAAGAGAGCAGGAGGTGCAGTTCAGCTAGGCCAAAGTGTAGAAAGCACGTTGTGTTACTTTCAGGATGAAATCTCAATTCAGACTGAATCAGTTTTGGTTCTCAGTGCATTTTGACTGGATAATTAATACTGGTATAAAATTATTATTGGCTGTTTAAGTTTTAGTTCCTTTTACGTCACCAGCGTTATGCAAGTGTCATATGACATGGATTAATCTCGAAATGATGCAGTGCAAAAAAGATTACTATTTTTAAAATAGAGAGGGGAAATTAATTTTAGCATTAAGAGGCTATTGTTAATTTAAATAATAATTTATCTTTTACATATTTTTATCATACTTACACTGATTATCACTAATTAAAAAATCATAAAAATGACGATTACTCCAACTCCAAAAGTTAAATGTAAGAATTTATTGAAGCTGAGCTACAGTATACAACATATAGTAAGGTATACATTTACATGAAAAGAAATTACCAGACAGTTATGGTGTTATAGAAATTAGCATACGTATAAAATGAACAAATAGAATGTGTCAAATTGATGTGCTAAAATTATCTTTAGTATGGAGTTTGATCTTTCCTAGAAGTAATGGAGTTTGATCTTTGCTACAAGCAAACAAGCAATGCAACACAAGCAGCGATGTGTGATGCTGTCAATTATCTATCAGTTTCATCAGTTTTATCAGTTCCGTAGCATGTGAGAGCCATTGCTCTTGCAAAACAGTTGCAAGCATGGCATGGGTATAGATTCTTTAAATCTTCAGAGGAGGATCAAAAGTACCTATTCGTCTTCCTAAAATATCCCAAACATGCTGGATAGGACTCAGATCCGGTGATCGAGTTGGCCACTCCATGCATTGAATTGTTTGCTGCTGAAGATAATCATTTATAATTGGAGCACTGTGCGATCTAACATTGTCTTCCTGTAGCAGGAAATCATCATCTATTGCCCTGTCATAAGGGCGCATATAAGCATCAATGATGCCATCTCTATAGTCCTGAGCATCTCCGGTTACACGTGGAAAGACATGGAGGTCTGTGCGACCACCTATAGAGCATCTCAAACACAGATACTGCATCCGTGGTGCATCTCTCTCACGAATGTTTGATGGATGATGAGGAGTTCCAGGTGCTCTCCAAATCAAATAACGCCTACAGTCGTTTCGGAGGCTAAACACGGACTCTTCGTAAACAGAACAACCGTCGACTGATCAGCTGTTCAGTGGATATGTTGACGTACCCACCTCAAACAAATTGAGCAGCATACAAATGGCTGATCGTCTCGCGTACGGACCTCCTTCGTGAAATCTTTTACGCGCAGCTGACGTTGACGCCAAGCTTCTGGTGGCCGCAGCAGGGAAGGATATGAGTTGAATCCGAGATAAGGTTCTATACCCTCTTGGGCATAACAACAAATATTGGTCATCGACGCTCGTCGTCGTCCTTGGCTGAACCTCTTTGATGATGAATCTGTGGTTAGAAATTGTTGCCAAGTTCTATGAACTACAGAAAGACTCACATTTAGCAGTCTGGCTACTTCCGCATGACTTTGTCCTGCCTTTAATCTCCCAGTAGCTCTTCGTTACAGTTCTTCAGGCTAACGATGCCCGAGATGAGATCATTGTTATGAATTGGCTATTCCAGATTTCTTATCTCAGTATCACGGAGATATTTACAGGCTTTCTCTCAAATATGCAATTTTGTGCTCCTCGCAAATGACGCATTCCGACTACAGCGCCACTAATTTGAATACTGCAGTTTTACTCACCAACTCTTATTTGACAAGTCAGATTTTATACGGATTGCCTTATTTTTCGACGAGTGATAGCTATTTTTATGATTCTTCCTTAATTTTTGGAAACCAGTGTGTATATATACAAAATATTTTTGTGCGGCTGGACGCGTATCAATGCAAGTTGAGTTTATTTCTATAAAGGTTGCATCAATATGCCCCTGATACTGCACCCGGTTTCTTCAGTTTCTTCATTCATAGCAACTTTCAGTTTTATTATACATATATATTGCATTTAGATGCTCTGAAGATTAATATTATGGCAGATTTAACGTTAAATCTGTTAGTACATCTTGTTCTATATAAACAGATCAAAGACATCACTTGTGAGAGTTTACTTGTCCGTATAGGGAAGACACTAAATTGAAAACATGTGTAGCTTCCTTAGTTAATTCTCTTCTTCGAAATTTCCTTTAAGAATTAAGTGCTGCAGTATGCCTTAAAAACTGCACTTGATTGGCCACATAATACACATGGGATCTCGATGAGAGGTGACATGTTTGTATTGGTTGATGTCATTTAACTAAAGCAAAGAATCTACCTACAGTTTGGGAAGATTTTCGAATTATTTAGTAGTCACAGTTCTTTATTTGCCTGATGGTAACCAACGGCTCATGCTAAAGTAATACCTGACTTTAATCAAATCATTCTGAGCTCAGGGACATTGCGGATGCTGTATGTTCTTCGATTCAGTGCAACTAATACATTCTCTTTTTCAACTGTGAGACCTGATTATTTTTAAAGCGTACAAGGAAAAAGCTAAAATACTAGGAGGAAGATAAAAAGGCGAATAATTTAAAGCAGTAATCAGTAACATAAATACGTATGATAAGTAAAACGCATAAAAAAAACCACATCCAACAATTAGAAGAAAATATTTTTATTGAAAGACTAATAACTAAAGGAATTAAAAATTAAAAAGTCCGGTTCTTCCTCATCGTCAGGAAAGTAACAGAATTAAAGCGAAAAATAAGAGCTATAAATGGAAAAGTCATGTTTCGTATGTTCGAAATGATTAGTAAAAACCAAAAATAATTAAACATAAAATAAGATCACATATAATGCTTGTAATCTGATCATTTTACTTGCTGATTGATTGATTTTGACGTCTTGGCTGCTTGATCAAATAAAAAATAGTTGAATACATAAAACAAATATAATTGAAATTATATTGAAAAAACAAAAGATCCAAATTGAGCCGAATCGTATCAAAAGCACTAATATGAATAATGAAAATATGTTTTTAACACATAAATTATTAAAAAAAGAAAGTTGATTAAGTAAATTAAAATAAAACTCATTAGAATAAAAGAGTTAAGTTAAATACACAGTGTTTTAATGTATAGAATTTTTAAATTTGATAAAAGAAGAATGGCAAAGAAAGTTTGCTAACTATATTGGCGCCTGCAAATAGGATCATATACTAATAATTTTAGTTTTAATTTGACATTTTAGCTCCTTTTTTACAATAATCAGTAATTTTAAAAATTCAAATTCAAATCTTTCTTTAACGGTTAATTTTAATAAAAAAATTAATGCAAACACAACTTCAATCAGCTCGCTTCACATACGCACACTCGATTTTTATGAAACAGGGAAAGACTTGCACAAAGCTGTAGTGAACAAATTGATAGACAGACAAAACAAAACGGAGATATCTAAACTGGACATATAGCTAAATATTCTCAGTGTACAAATAACTTATACGGATGGCTAAAACGTCTAGGACCTACTGGATAGTGTATGTTTCTTCTACAAGACGCCATGTATAATCCACTATCATATCCACCAATTTATCCATGTTTTTCAAGCTGATGTAACAGTAATAAAATTGGGAATTTCTCATGTCACTGAAGTAAGTACAGAAAAAATCACAGTTCATTCCGACAGCCAAGCAGCAATATAAACAGTTTTCTAACTTTAAATCTCCAGTCAAAATATTTCAAGAAATCTATGACCTCTTTTTCCAATTGTAAAGTTTTTAACTTTCAAGGTGACAATCATATTAAATAACTTGACTCCTAAAGCTACCACTGGAAAAAAATAAAACAATAAAGGTACCATTGGAAAGTGAGGGTACATTTAAAAGCACTACATTACCTTTCGTATTATTTTTCGTATTACCTTTCGTATTTTACCATTAATTTACTGAATTATTACACCAATAACTTACTGAATTCACTTTTCTCCTAACCCAAACTAAACCGAAGATAGTGGGTATTTACTTTGTGTTTCTGGTTGCCGGGTTCGTGCCGGTTGAACGACTATACAGATATTGCATTAAAATTTTCCAACTGTAAGTTAACCATACTGAAGCATATATGTAACAAACATTCAACGAAAATATCCATTTTGACCGCTGTCGAATGCAATTTAACGATGTTTCTGTGTGACATCTGTACGCGATGACAGAATAAAGGACTCTTTTTCCCGAAAGGTTACATAAAGGATTTAAATGGATTCAGAAGAGATACTTTTCGCGATGCCATCCGTATGTATGTATGTATCTCGCATAGCTCAAAAACGAGCAGCCTCAGAACGTTGAAATTTTGTATATAGGACTTCTATAACATGGAATTATGCACCTCTTATTTTGGTTGCAATTGGCGGCACCAAGCGTATACAAATATATGTATAAATATGCCCACTCTTTACTCGGCTCAGTGAGCTCAGTTTTTCTTCTTATATGTTGGTAAACTGTGCATTTTTTTTTTGGTTTAAAAAGGATTGAATTATGTTATTCTTATCTTCCGGTTAATGTTTCATGCCTTTAGTTAATCTGCATGCAATAGTTGCAGAATTATCAACAACTTAAAAGTTGTTTAAGTGCGGTTAAGCTTATTTTTTTAACCATAGCAGCCATATTTGTGTCCTTTTGAAATTTATCAGAATAGTGAATTAAGTATTTCTGCGCCTTCAGTTCTTTTTGCCGAGTGGGACCGAAATGAAACTTTTAGTTTTCAATTTTATGAACTATAAAATCTGCCTTCTTGCCTGCTGGCTGAATTGCTTGTTTTGGGGTAGAAACTGTAATTTTAATTATAAAAATTATTTTTAACTGTTTTAATTGTATTTGGTATTTTATGTTTTTCTATAACTTTCAATTTTTAACGAAGATATTTTGCGTTTTTATGTATTTTTGCCTTGCGGCGAAATGAGAACTGAATTAATTGAATGAGAAATCTATCTCTAATGAAATTCGAGGAAATAAGATTCAATGACATGCAGAAATATATGTGTATATTTTAATATTCCATACAAGAAAGTCATGTGACGTCTGCATCAGATTTTTTAAAATTATGAGTACGGTGCTTATTTGATTTTGTTTTTGAGCCATCAGTTTATGCCATAAGAAAATTGTCAATGAATGTAGCATAAATGTTTGTGTCAATGAATGTATCTTAAATGTGTAGTTTATGTCTACACATTTTTCCACACTGCACTGTTAAATGAGTTTCATGAAGCATTTTTTACATTTCAAATTTCTCTGTATAGAACTTTGTTGCTTGGCGGAAATATATGGGCTTCTTCAACTGAAGTACAGTTTTAACAGCTTCTGGTTCATCCTTTAGGTGGTGTGACCAGATGCTCCGAAAGTATTGATGAATTCGGAGAATGTAGTTTTATATAGTTTTGTTATTTCTTCTTCAAATAATGCTGAATGTTACAACGATATTTCCTTTATTTTTTGCCACAGTACATGCCTCAGTAGATTGCTATTTTTTTGGTTACTGACTTGTTTTTGTAATCTTTAAAAAAAGGAAAAGTAGAAAATTTAACCCTAATCTGTCTTTCGCATTTTTCGTAAACAGAGATCAATAAGCCCAGTTTTCGCTTCGGCTTCTTGGAAGCGCAAATCTATTTATATTATCTATAATGAAGTTTGCGTATTTTGTTTCATATGATACTTTAATTTTCCTTATAAATTTTCTTTTGCTTTTTTAAGATTGTTTGTTCAAGGTAAGCTCTCAGGCTTTTTTAGCCTAAAATTTTTGTCTTTAGATGTGCTCTTTGAGAAAGTTGAATTTAATTAATTGATGTTGGAAAAAATTAATTCAAGGGCTCAGAAAAACAGAACAAAAAATATTATCGATTTAAGTTTGTAGAGTCATTAGGTATTTTTTGGAAGCAGGAGTCAAAACGGAGCAACGCTTTCGTCGGGAATCGAACCAAGGACCTTTGGAATACGCGCCCAGCATGCAGACACTACACCACGAAGGCGGGAGAAATGCCTTATATACTCCCCCCTTTTGAAGGCCGACTGGAGTTTTTAGGGGACCCAATCGCCTAATCCTGGGTGTGGAGAATCTTCGGGCGCCACTGTAGAGACATTAGGTATTTTTTGGAAGCAGGAGTCATGACAAATGAGCAACGCTTTTGCTCGGAATCGAACCACGAACCTCTGGAGTACGCGCCCAGTATGCAGATCACTACACCACGAAGACACGCTAAGAAGGCTGGAGAAATATCTTATAAGCTTTTCCCATAAAGATATTGCAATGCTCACTGAATTGATATTATCACACTTTTCCTTTCCTTTCTGTGGTCCCTTGCGAATACCATCAGATTAGAATGGATCTTAGATGAAATCTTCTGGTTAACATCCAGAAAACTGGGTGTTAGATGCTGTTCAATGTGGAGAAAAGCAAACTTTGATTCCTAGTGCCCAGCGTAAAAATAAATAAATAATTATAAAAATAAAATAAATAAACTCGTCATTTTCATCAGCCAATCGTTCAGTCAGTATGTAATAATCACTAACTTTTTTATGCCTTTAAAATTAGATCCTATGACAACAACACAGAAACAGCTAGAAAAGAAAAGAACATGAATGGTAGGGGTGTGGTTGAATCAGTTATTGTCTTCAATGGCATGTTATTTATTACCTAAAGTTCAAAGAGTGGAGAAATATTTCAATATCGACAATATCTAAGAAATACGTTTCGCTATATGCTTATTGAATCTAAATTCAATCGAACCCGTCCAAAACGCCTTTAAGTGTTGCATTCTGTTGCTGCCTTAATTAAACAAATTCAGGACATTTCACTGACCATTTCATATACAATTCCAAACAGATTATGCTAGGCGTCAATCTTCGTTCCAAATTAGATTTTTGAATGCAAATATGGAGCATACAGCCCAAAAGAGAAATAAACACGCAAGAATGTATGGTTCAAGGTGAAAACCTGAAACTATTTTTCATATGCAAGATGCAAAACAGAACGATGGAAAAGACAGGCTTTGTCATGTGATGGAGTTCTCGAGCAGTTTGAGACAAAATAATATATTTCTTCCATTTTGTGTGCAGAATGAGGTGAAAAAAATATGGAAAAGTGTATTAAACCCTATTACTAAGAAGTATCTTCTGTTTGGATGCATATTTTTATATATCCGTATAAGACTACCTCCAGAATATTGAAATTCAAAGAAGCGTTTAATTTTCGATTCCTATTTTAATTAATTTTATCTTATATCAAGTTCTCGACTGCCTAAATGATCTTACACAATATTTCACACGTATCACATTTTAATTTTAAATAATTAATTCTTTAATCAAATCTTTCTATACATAAAACATGTCACTTTCAGCTCAATAAAAATAATAAATTACGAATGTTAACAAATTCTAATAGTCGAATTAAAATTTAAACTGAAATTTAGAAACTAAACAATAAAACATAACTGAGATTTGAAGATAATATAAAAATGGCGTGTAAATATGCTAAAATCTTTCCGGAAATTTGCTTCCTTAAAACGAAATTATCCAACCTAAAAAGATTATCTGAATGGAAACAATAAAATCCTGGTGATTAATATACACGCAATAAAGGAATGATCTCAGATCTTGATAGATTTTTAAAAAAGTTTATAGGATAACCACGGCCGATATCATTTATGAATATTGGAATCAACCAAATATGTTGTTATAAAAGTACTGTAGAATTTAAGTAACTTCCTAAAAAGCCTCCGAAAAATATATAAAGATGAAACTTAAAGAAGTATGCGAGTGCAGAAATGAAATTTTTCGAAGCATTGCGACATGAAATTTTTCGCAATTCGCGTCTACGATGACGTAGACGATCACCGTTTATCACATGACTAGAGATGGGCATTTATGGGATCGGATAAAAGCCGTGCGCTCATTGAATTGAATCAAATTTTTGTTATGATTCATCGTTTACTAACAATAACCTGGGAAAACATCAGGAATGTGACGTAAGAGCGATTAAAGAGGATGGGGCGAAGGAAGGACAGCTGTGGGATCGGAATGGTTACCGATGTTGAAACGAAGAGAAAAAGCAATGGAACAAAGACTGGTATCAAAATAATTAATTCCATAAATCCGCAACTTCCTAGACTGATTTCCTTCAACTTCATTTTTTAAATTTCTTAAAACCTTCTTTGTACATAAAACTAAGAATAGGATTCTAAAAGTTTCAAAAAGTTGGGTAATGATAAAAATAAAATAAATTTTTTTTTTTCTGTCCTTAAACGAGAATCGTACATTCATGGTACGTTTCCAACAAAAGCTCTGGATGGTAAACTTAAAGAACTTCACTCTTTATTTTCCCTTCAAATCAGGCCTCTGCTTGCTCAATAAAATGAACCAGTTTTTGAACGAATAGCGCATCTTAGGACTGTCAGTGAACTACCACATCATTTTCTGTAAGCACTCTTCATTCGCTCGGTAAAGTGAGTCGATTCTTTAAATAAGTTATGAATCGAATAGTCGATTTTTAGCCTCGGCTCAGTAAACAAAATGCCCATGTGTATGATGAAGAAGAATTATTTTGTTTCGTCTACACAGTTTCCGTGGTTTCGTTAGGCTAAGGCATTCCCACAGTTGCTAAAATAACTAGTTGAGAAACTCTAAACTTTGTTTTAGATATCTTTGTTTTAGCGTACTTCAAAGTTCAAACTTTCAATATTAACTTTGCAAAGTACTTTTTTGCAATGTATTTTTGCTGAAACTTTAACGGAAAATAATATGAATATTATTTAAATATAAAAATAATTAAATAGTATTTAAATAGTAGGAGTAAATTTTAGAAATAAAAACACTTGGGGGTTTTCTTTTTCATATCAGGCTGTGTAATCATTTAAAAGGAAAATTAAGCTCATGTTCTTGCAATTTATACATTTTACTTAGATCAGCTGAATAATACTCGAAAATTAAACAATTCTGCAGAAAATCACAAGCAAAATAAAACATTTAACATTTAAAAATATCTTACGGACTTTTTACTTTCATGTAAAAAATCAAAAGAAATGCAAAATGTTTAATGTACGAAACGTCCTATGCTTCTATCTAAAGGTTACAGGCTTCCCACACCCAAGCATCATGGAACAGCCCATCAAGCGCTTCTTTTTATCTTTATGCTTATTGCATGTGAGGTTAAGGAGACCTATATCATTTGAAAATAAAGTTCATTTTCGGAGAAGTACCAAAGGCTAATTAATATCTGTTGAATTACATCTTTTAAAAACAATGGTTCATTTTCAGTCATGTTTTGTTTCAGTTTCTATAAAATATGCTTCTCTTAATTATGCAGTTCTCTAAATCTTACATTACTTCGTAAGCTGGAATTTGAGCCACGAACCTTCCGGTTTGCTAGGCTGACGAGAGCAATCATTGAAGACTGAGAAAATTTCTTACATTCTCGCTCATTTTAACGAGACAATGTAGCTTACTTTTCGTGCATATCTTCAAAGCAATCTACAAAGAAACTCTCTAGATGGCACCTTTAAATTTATATGTCGTTTTGAATCAAGTGAAAGGCACAATATGAGTAGCTTTATAACTCTTTCTTTGCCAGACTGATGGCAGTAAGAAAATTGCTAATTATTTTGTGCTATATTTGGGTTTTCTGTAAGACTATGCGAAATATTGAGTTAGCTAGAAAAGCAGGAAAGGTATCCTTATCGATGCATTATTTTGTTTTCTGAAACAACTGTTGCACTTCTAAAGTGGCACTGTGTTATGATATGATCAATCCTGTTTTGATCAAACAAGGCTGAGGTGAATTGAGATAATTTATCTTTTGATTAATTATTAATCATAATATCAAGTTTGTTGTTGGGGAGAAAACTGATTTATTACTTTTAATGCTATTTTAAATTAAGTGAAAGCAATTAACTTTAACAATTATAATGGTAAAAGGTAATAACAAATTACATGAAAAGGTGATACATTGAACTGAGTTTTTATTTTCACGAAATAGTGATGGATTGTAAATTAACTATTTCACCCAGTAAACAATCCTCAGAACTAGTTTGCATAATGGCAGATTTCAGTTAGTCTGAGAAAACACATTTTCTTCCGATCAAAACAATTGCCTTCTAATAAACACACGTTCACTTTAACCTTTCTCTAACCTTCCTATAATTCGGAATCAGGCTCGATCTATTTCTGATAGTAGAAAAACTCATTTGCCTCCCAAACGAAAATATTTTACACCCTTTTCTACCATATGCTCCTGAAAGCGTTAAATTAACCTTGGTCGTCTTTCAAGACCGATTTGTTCTCTGTTATTTACTTTTTGCCCTCACGATGACCTGAACATGACTTGCGTATCAAAAACAAGTGGACTTATGTTTCAGATTGGAGGTGCATTATTCATATGCAAATGCATTCTGTTGCTCTTTTTGCAGAATGCATTTCACGAAGAATAAAAGCATCAAAGTATTACTCAATATCCTTGCATGAGCTTTCTGAGGAACATGGATTTCCATCTTATCTGAAGGTAGATTAAGAACTCTAAGGGAGCCTTGCAGTCATCATATAACAACAAATGTTATTTTTTAATCACTAAGAATTTAATTATTCAAATTTAAAATTCGTTTACAGAAAATCACTATCAATGTATCTGAAGACTTAGAAAGTTCTCCTATCGCTACTCTTTACTGATGATCACATTTTAATGTTTGGTGAGTCTGATCTGTTTAAGACGATATCAGTTGGATTGATGCAAATGAAATTGGTTGGTGTTAGTGACTTTATGCCGAATTGTGTTATCTCACATTATTCATTGCAAGAAACAGGCTAACAAATCAAAGACATGTATAAATTTATTTAACGCATTTTGTCACCAAAGACAACCACAAGTAAATGCATTTGAACGTGAGGTAGGTTGAACGGCCCTTTGAGACGACTGGCGCACTCATCACCTCTCCGTAGTTCAGCTTACGGATTTTTTCCGAAGTTCTTTTACATAAAACCTCCGGTGCTAAGTCAACAGGCGATTTTTCTAAGAAACTTATGGTGAATAACGACGCGTCTAATTGTCATATTATCTAATTCATATCATAAGACTTTAACCGTGGGTACAGCTGTAAAATTTGAGGAAACAAATAATAAATGTAATTTTTTTTTTCCGCGTATATATAATACGCATCATGTAAGCGCATACAAGATATTCCAAAACAGCGTCACGATTCCAAAGCTTTACAAAATGAAACAAATTGGTATAACGGTGTGTGAATTGCACGAAAATAAATCCCAAGCTTTCTTTCCTCTATTGGGTGTAAATATTTAGTTCGACGTATTACATCTGTGATTATTAATATCAATATTAACGATCACAGCCGCAGCCGCGAATGAAAACTTTTTTATTCGTATTAAAAGCATTCCGTATATGCACAATAAAAGAATAATTTTTCAGTAGATATTTCAGTGTCGATTTCAAGGCTATTTTGATCAAAATCTTTACTGTCATGGTAGACTAACACCTTGAATTGCTAAAATATTGAGACAAACTTAATATTAAACATATATAAAACTCAGTTAGGCACTAGTTTTCTTAAAAATATGTTATTAAAAAATTTTCCATACCCCAATTAAAAAAAAAATTTATAACCTTTTCTAATTTAAAATTGTTAGCTGTAACTGCTAAATATAGACTATTGGGAGAGTTAAAACGGTTATCCGAAGAATAAAATAATTTGCTTTGAAACTATTCTTATAATTAACCTAAAACGCTGGCAAATGAAAGACCTGAATTATAGCGATACTTAACGAAATGCTCAATAAATTAGCTAAATGTCTGAAACTCACTTGCATTTAAAAGCGAATTTGTTTAAAGAAGTTTACAAAATTTTGTGAATGAGTTTAACTATCAGAAGACTTTTCTACAGCACATGTACAGCAGTAATTCGGGATGCTAAACTTTTAGGGTGATGACTCTAGTGCACTAAGAGGACTGAAGCAACTCCATGTAATGATTGGCAGCTGACTCATTTGCGTTTTGGTATTACTTGTTGCACAGAGAACTAAAAACACATTTATTATAAATCTACTAGAAACGGTAATAACTGTGTAATAACGTCAATTGGCAATTAATATTGAATGCGTTGGGACAAATCATTTATAAGTAAAGTTACTATCCTCCTTATGTGAGGATCTTCTAGCGGCAACAGTCTCTCTTGATGAGAGTCTTAGAGCGTTCTATGATCTTCCTCTGTGTTAGCATAAATTTAGGTATTTTGCATAATGAAACTCGAAAGGCATACGAAACGAACGTGCGCCAAGGTATATATTGGGAGAGAAAGTAAAGCTCGTGTGCAATGCAGAATATTTGATTTTCACCCTAGCTACTTGTACCTGGCCAAAGGTCTAATCCAATAGTACTTTCTTATCTTTCAGGTACTACGGCAAAGTATATTCCTGTTTATTTTTCTTATTGCCTAATATAGGTAAGCCTGATGATATTTAGTACTGATGTTGATTCTCTGTAAGTTATTCTTTTCAATACTTCAGAATTTTAATGTACGTGAACATTATTACTTTTGTTATGCTTAAGTTAAGCAAAATTATCCTATTAAAATAAAGATTTCGTAGTTAAAATTTTTGACTTATGATTCTTTAATTCTGTGCTTGAGGAAACGTACTCATTACGCCTTCAGTGCTAATGCACAACCAACAAGTGATTATGAGACTGAGAAATTGAAATTTTGTAATGTTGTAAGATTCCAGGGGCATAAAGTGTTAAAACTTTTTGTTGAGAGAAAAAAAAAAAAAAAAGAAAGAAAAAAAAAAAAATAGTCACAAAGTTTATATGAATAATTGTAACAAGTAATAATGTCTATTCTAAAAGAATCAATTTGGATAGAAAAATTAACAGATGAAAATTATTCAGTATGGAAATTTAAAATAAAACAACTTCTAATAAAAGAAGGTTTAGATGATGTTGTATTCGAAGAAAAACCGGAAACTGATACTGATATTTGGTTAAAGAATGATCGTAAAGCTAAAGCTTTAATATGTCTAAACATTTCGGATTCGCAAATTATCCATGTTTTACATAGTAAATCTGCAAAAGAAGTTTGGCAGAAGTTAAAATGTGTCCATGAACGTGTAAATTTAACAAATAAGTTATTTCTTCTTAGAAAACTATATTCCATTAGATATAATGAAAGTTCTAAAATGCAGGAACATATCAAAGGAGTACTAGAGTTGGCTGAAAAGCTGCGTAGTATAGGTGAAGAAATTAAAGAAAATAACTTAATCGCAATACTACTATGTTCTTTACCAAATTCATACAACTCCTTAATAACTGCAATAGAAAGTAAATCGGAAGCTGAATTGTCGCTAGAATATGTTAAAAACAAACTAATAGATGAGTATTGTAGACGTGTGGAAACTAAGAAAGTTCAAAAGTACGATTCAGTTGCTTTAAAAAGTAAAAGCGAAAATAAACCAAAGTATGTTACACAATTTTGTACTTATTGTAAAAGAAATAACCATACGATAAATGACTGTTTTCATTTAAAACGTAACGCTAGAACTTCCCCGAAAACAAATGTAAATAAATGTAAAGTAAGAAATTATTCTCAAAATTATAAAAGTAATGCATGCCAAATAGCAAATACACAAAGTGTAGAAAACATAACAAAACTTAAAGAAAATAAGTATCTTAAAAGTATTGAAACTGAAAATTCGCAGATTCAGTTTAATCAAGTTCTAAAAGTGGAAAATAAACATGAAAACACGCAAACGCAAGAATGGGTTATCGACTCGGGAGCCTCCACTCATATGACGAGTAATAAAAATTTTTTCTCTCAGTTAAATGACTCTAATAAACAAATAGTAACTGTAGCCAATGGTGCTAAATTAAATTCTTATGGTATTGGTGAAGGTTATTTTAAAGTTCAAAACTTAAAGGGTCAGGTTACACAAATAAAATTGGAAAATGTATTGTATGTACCAGGTTTAGATAGTAATTTACTTTCTGTTCAATCTGTTACCAATAAAGGTTGCATTGTTACATTTGATAGTAATAAGTGTTACATAAAGCGTAACAATATACTCGTAGCCGACGGCAACGCTCAGCAAGGTTTATATAGATTGACCGTAAACTCAATTGATGAGAAAGCATACTTAGCTAATAATGTTTCATGTTCAAATACGAACTGTATACTAAAATGGCATCAAAGATTAGGCCACAGAAATATAGATGCCATAAAAACACTTGAGAAAAATGATTTGGCAGACGGCATTAAACTTGGCAAATGCACTCATAGTGTGGAATGTTCTACTTGTGTAAAAGCGAAACTAACTGAAACACCTTATCCCAAAACTAGTTTTAGATTTAAAAATTCACTGGATTTAGTGCACACAGATGTGTTTGGGCCAATTGAAGTCAACAGCTTAGGAGGGAAAAGATATTTCGTAACTTTCATTGATGACTATTCGCGTTATACTCAAATTTATTTTATTACTTCAAAAGATGAAGTATTCGACAAACTTAAACAGTATGTTGCATCGACAACAAATAAATTTAGAAAGAAAATAAAGGTTCTCAGATCCGACAACGGTACAGAATACTGTAACGAAAGTACTGAAAATTATTTAAAGAAACTCGGCATTTTTCACCAAACTTCGGTTCCTTATTGTCCGGCACAGAACGGCGTCGCAGAAAGGAAAAATCGCTCTTTAATAGAAATGACAAAAGCCTTGCTAATAAACTCTAAATTACCGAAAGGATTCTGGGCTGAAGCAGCAGCTACTGTTGCATATCTTCAAAATAGGTTACCAACTAAAGCCACAGATAGAACGCCATATGAATTGTGGAATGGTAGAAAACCAAACTTAAGTCACTTACGAGTATTTGGCTGTAAAGCATTTTATTATGTGAACAAACAAAAACGGCGTAAATTCGACAACAGAGCTGAAGAAGGAATATTCGTAGGATACGATTTACGAAGTAAGGGATACAGGATTTATGTAGGTGGAAGAAAAATAATAGTAAGTAGAACTGTTAAATTTTCAGAAAACTCGTCTTTACCTGACAAACTTGCAGAAAATAATGCTGAAGATTTAGAATTAATTCACTTCAATAACTCGCAAGATGATGAAGAAAATAATGAAGAAACATCTCTTGGCGATGATTTTACAGAAGATTCAAAAAGTTCCGAAGAGTTAATTAAATGTGAAGAAAATGTAGAAAGAAGTGTTTCTAGCAGATCAACCAGAGGGGTCCCACCGGAAAGATTCTCTTATAAAGCAGAAGACGAAGAATCAATCTTACTTAAAATTAAAGATCCAGAAAGCTTTGAAGAAATTCTAAACTTACCAAAGCGTGAACAAGAAGCTTGGATCAAGGCTATGCAAGAAGAAATACATTCTCTAAAAGAAAATGAAACCTATAAACTTACAGAATTACCACGAGGAAAACATGCAGTAGGCAGCAAATGGGTGTTTAAGACAAAATATGATGAAACTGGTAAAAATATAAAATACAAAGCACGCTTAGTAGCCAAAGGATTTACTCAAAAATACGGCAGTGATTATGATGAAACTTTTTCACCAGTAGTGAAACCCACTACGATAAGAGTTTTCTTAGCGTGGGCAGCGTATAATAATGCCAAGGTACATCAACTAGATGTTAAAACAGCTTTTTTTGTACGGCAACTTAAATGAAGAAATATATATGGAACAACCAGAAGGATTCGTGGTTCCGGAAGAAAGACATAAAGTTTGTAAATTACAGAAGTCGATTTATGATCTCAAACAAGCAGCTAGGTGCTGGAATGCAGAAATTGAAGATACACTGAAGAATCTGGGGTTCAGTCAAAGCAAAGCAGATCCATGTCTTTTCACAAAAGTGGTTCGTGATAAAAGAATTAATTTAATAGTGTATATTGATGACATCCTAATAAGTTCTACAGAAGAAGGACTAATTCTTCAAACAATTAATGATTTAAAGAAACGTTACCAAATAACGCATCTTGGTGAAGCTAAATATTTCTTAGGCATGGAAATAAATCGCAAGGAAGATGGAAGTTATCTCTTATCACAGAAAAATAAAATAAATCAACTTGTCAAGCAATTTCAACTTGAAGAAGCGAAACCCGCCAGCACACCAATGGAAACAAACTATTATAACCTAAACAAGGAAGAAAATCTCCTAACTTCAAATGATAAATTTCGCCAAGCTGTTGGAAGTCTTTTGTATATATCGTCTATCACAAGACCAGATATCACAGCTTCAACTCACATACTCAGCAGAAGGTGTAATAATCCACGTCAAAAGGACTGGAATGCTGTTAAAAGAATCATTAGATACTTAAACACGACAAAGAACCTATCCTTACAAATTTCGTCGAGTGAAGAACCTAATATTACAGTTTATTCAGATGCTGATTGGGGACAAGATATTGAAGATAGAAAATCTACATCAGGAAGTGTTATTTTATTAGGAAGGTACTGTATTTCATGGTTTTCAAGAAAACAAACTTGTGTTTCTTTATCCTCAGCAGAAGCTGAATATTTTGCACTATCGCAAGCTACGCAAGAATTATTATGGCTATTAAAATTAACAGAAGATTTCAATCTACCCCAAACTCTACCGATAAAGGTATTTGAAGATAATCAGTCTACTATAAGACTTGTAGAATCTGAAAAATTCAGTTCACGCACAAAACATATTGATACAAAAGTTCATCATATACGCGACTTGAATAACAAAGGAATAGTAAAACTTGCTTATCTTTCAACAGAGGAAATGGTTGCTGATATTATGACTAAACCAATTCCTAAAGCTAAATTTCAGTTTTGCAGGAATGAATTACAATTGGTCTGAGTTTCATTAGCAAAACAGGGGCAATGTTAGCATAAATTTAGGTATTTTGCATAATGTAGAATTTGACTTAATTCACAGCATGAGAGCACGAAGTAATATTTAAATGGTTTATTTAATAGAAAGAAATAAAAGTAAATAAAAGTAAATAAAGATGAAGTTAACGGTATGCAGGATTAACATAATGATGCACCAACAGTTTTTTTACACCTAAAGGCATAACATCAAAAGCTCAATCTAAGAGTTCATAAACTCTTGAAGACGTGTGAGCCGTCTGCTCACGTCTGCCCTCCACTCTCGACCAGGTCTCAGCGCTGTCTGGGATGATTCTTACTGCGCTGGGTGATGCTATACTGATGACGTCATAACGGGAAATTCTAATTCAGCATTGGACGTTGTGATTTCCCACAATAATGAAACTCGAAAGGCATACGAAACGAACGTGCGCCAAGGTATATATTGGGAGAGAAAGTAAAGCTCGTGTGCAATGCAGAATATTTGATTTTCACCCTAGCTACTTGTACCTGGCCAAAGGTCTAATCCAATAGTACTTTCTTATCTTTCAGGTACTACGGCAAAGTATATTCCTGTTTATTTTTCTTATTGCCTAATATAGGTAAGCCTGATGATATTTAGTACTGATGTTGATTCTCTGTAAGTTATTCTTTTCAATACTTCAGAATTTTAATGTACGTGAACATTATTACTTTTGTTATGCTTAAGTTAAGCAAAATTATCCTATTAAAATAAAGATTTCGTAGTTAAAATTTTTGACTTATGATTCTTTAATTCTGTGCTTGAGGAAACGTACTCATTACGCCTTCAGTGCTAATGCACAACCAACACTCTGTCTGAAGTTTGCAGACTGAATTAATCACTCCTTTTAATTTTTCGGTTGTGTTTCACGTCTTCTGACTTATTATACAATATATAGTACTTGAAGGCGGTGTCAGCGGAGCTAAAGGGTCATTGGTTCTTCGGGCCTTGACTTCGAGGAGTCCTGATCACTGAAATCCCATGATAGTAGCCGTGAAATTGACTCCTGTAAGTGAAGTCATTGATGAACAAGTTGTTGCTCCTTCACTGTCAAAGCGTCATGACAGCTCGAAGGCTGCAATTTGTAAGAAGACCACACACATGAATTTCTTATCTTTGTGCAGTAAGCCGCACTGTAATTTTACTTTAATTACAGTGCAGTAAGCCGCATTGTAATTTCACTTTGTGCAGTAAGCCGCACTGTAATTTCAGATTGCAGCTTAATTTTTATGTTGTTGTTTTATATCAATAAATACTATGTTTCAGTTTAATTTTAGTTGAATAGTTTTGTTTTAAACGAATAAAAGCTGAGCCTTTGTTTAATTTTAACGAAGTTAAAACTTTTTTTGAACGCATGCTTAGTTTTAGAACTTAAGAAAATAAAAAAATAATTTTATTTTTCTATTTTATTTGAAAAGAAATGGGTTGTGAGTTTAGTCAAAAAATAATTGCATTGTTCATTTTTTAATTTTTTCGGAAAAACTATGTACTATATTTCGTTTTACGGAAATAAAGTTTTTTTTTTTTTTTTTTTTTTTATTTTTTATTTGATATGAAGTAGAAAAAAGAATTCTCTATTCTCTCCTTTCAAAATCGTAAATGCCTATTTTGCCAGTAAGGTAAGATGAACTGCTTTCTGAATTCTTATTTACTGAAGTGTGGTCTCGGTTAGTCAGGGAAGTTCTGGCAGAGCATGGCATATGTCGTGTAAGGCCTCTTTTCAGCAATAAATTGCAGAATTTGTTGCAAGATCTGTTTATAATATTAATTGCGTTAAAAAAAGACTCAAAAAAAAAAAAAAAAAAAAAAAGGAGGAGGAGATGGAAATTAAAGATAATCGAATTCTTCAGTCGTGTATTTTGAGAGGTGAATACGGACGATCGTAAACTTTTAACAGAGTTACTTTCTCCTCACTAGAATGCATTCGTGGCGCCATCTGTCATGATTTTCTAAAACTTTCATTGTTTGGTACACTCTCAAGCGTTGCACAACGTGAAGTTACTTTAAAAAGAAAACTTCGGATTTTCTTTTAACTGTGATCACCAAACTGAAAAAAAAAAAAAAAAAAAAAAACTTTTTTGTGATTTATCAGCCAGTTATTACAATGCAAACAAAACCTTGAAGTACCGTATTTACTCTGCCATTTCTGCTACACATAATTTCGAACTATACCGCTTGAAAGTCGTTAACGGGAAAATTATGCTGAGTATAGCATTTCTCATTCCACTTAAACAGTTTGTCTTTTAACCAATGTGTATGAAATGATTTACTAACATTGATCTTTTGTATGTTTTAAAAAATTTAGTTGCAGTTATTACCTTCAGCATTATGCTTTCTAGTTTTATATTCTACTCCAGCACCCATCAATATTTTTCATGTTTCTAAACTAAATTAAAAGTTTCTAAATTATATAACAAATGAGATGCGTGCAAATGTATGGGAAAAGTCACAAACAAGGTAATTAATCTTTTGTAAAGATATCATTGAAATATAAAATTTCACATTTGTAGTCTAAACCTTTAAAAAAAAAAAAAAAGAATCTCTTATACTGTTTGGAAGTAAGGAAATTGTGCTTTCCTTAAAATCACTTCAATTTCATTTAAAAATCATTTGGATATATATATATATATATATATATTTTGAAAGGAAGAGTTGAGGTACAGGTTGAGAGGAATATAAACGGATATTTTAAAAAGCTGTAGCATTTTTTATTTTTACAGAATCTTAATGGAAACAAATGTGCATGTACATAGTTGCATACGAATTTCACAATGTTCAGTGCCATGAACTTTGAATTTCTTCTGTTTGCTTTTTCTACCTGACAATGTTACAGTGTTGCAAGAATATGATTAGTCCTGATATGTCGTGCATTTAACACAGTTAAGATGTTCGAGTACACTATCCTCTATTTACAGTTTTATTAAAGAATAATAAGTTAGAATAACTATAAATTCTTTATTGAACAAGTTAGTTTGTCTAACTCAAATAGAACACAAACAGAATAAAAATCAAAGTTAGCAGTCTTTACAAACATTTCAATTAAAGTGTGGCCCACCAGCGGCCGAGTGGTAAAGTCGCTGAACGCTGGTAGTTCCGTCCGAGGTTCGAATCCCGCGAATGGGCTAGCTGCGTGGGCGTTTTCGTGGTTTTCCCCATGTGTAACGTGTATACGAGCCAGTTCCCTTAGAAAGTCCTTCACGAAGGCATCCCTCCCCTTAGGCAGATAGCCTTCGAGGCTTTGCCATAATCACATACACACAATTAAAGTGTTAAAATGTGGTAATACGCTGAAAAGAATGAAGCACAAATACAAAGTAAGTATAAAACTTTTTTAAGCCTTCTGCATCTGAAAAATATATAGGAAGAATTCTCTTTCTCAATATATCGTTTGGTACTCGTTTGTTTTTGACGTTGCTGAGTTTCATTATGCAAAGGTGATACTAATTTATTCTAACAGGTCCATCATACTTTTATCCATACTTAGGCTTAACCGTACGAGCATACATGATTCACACACTTCTGGAAATTGTCTAGATGACAAGCATCCACCAGATGGCTTCTCAAACGCTTACATAGTCCAAAACTCAAACCCTGTGACATTTTCCTTCTAAACTTCGGCAAAGTAGTGGATGAACAACAGCAAACCACACACTTTCAAGCAACTGAACTAGGTACCGTCGTTTTCTCACAATGCGAGAAACATGCATGCATCTATGCAGATTCTTCATTGTTTAATTTCTTTAAAAATAATACAGACCGAGAATATTTCGTGACAAAAATTCGAAAAGTGATTCCCCGTAAACCGACGTAAAATTAAATTTTGTGACTGACAGTCCCTTTTGGGCTAGGGGGAAAAAAGTCGACATTGCCTTTCAGAGCAATGTGGCGCTTACTGGCATACAAAACTTAGTTTTGTATATTCTTTGGTACACTTCTAGGCACATGCAATACGGTTCAATTAAATTGTGAAAATCTTTTACATTTATATGTTTATCAAATACACTTTATTTGATTATATTAGTTCTTATTGAAAAGTTTTCTTAATCTTCAATTTATGACTATTATTATCAATAAAATTTGATGGGACTTATATTGGTCTGAGTGAACTTGATTTGTCACCACTATGCTGATAGCGTTCCTCTGATTTCATTATTCAGTATCCAAGCAATAAATTTATTGTAATGAAGAATTAGTAAAATACAAATAAAAATTAATGATTGTGAAAAATAGAATGTTGAAAGAAAAGGTCTCGATCTAAAATAAAAGATAAAACTGTTTCTTAAATCAATTTATAATTTATTTTATCTCCAGAACTGTTAATAAAGATACACATACAATGTTAATGAGATCATTTGTGGTTGTAATATTACTAATGGATACTTAAATTTGGATACAAACGTCAAGTTTATGATTTATAAATTGCTAAATTTTGCCTGGATCATGATTATTCAGACGTAGATTTCTGGTTAAATATAAATTGTCGTAATATTGTTTCATTTCTCCCGCCTTCTTAGCATGTCTTCTTGGTGTAATGGTCATCACGCTCGGCGCGTATTCAAGGGGTTCGTAATTCGATTGCCGAAGATTGCTCATTTTTCACTTTAAAACACCAAACATGAATATATGTGTCGTTTAATTTTTGTAGCTGGAAGTATATTGACCAATACCTATAGTATCTTAGCTAGTAATTTCAAAAATAAAGACCGCGTAAGGGTTTAGGTTTATATGGTAGATAGCAGAACTTGTTTATCTGAATGAATAATATTATGATTGACTTAATATTTTTATATGCATAAATTGTAAGAAGAAATTGGGAATATGCTACTACTGTCTAATTGTATTATTTGAAACTGTTTGGGACATAAGCAGAGAGTATTCAAACGTAAGTGTACTATTCCAGGGATTTCAGTATATATACTGACCAAAGGATTCTGGGCCAGTGCGAGTCAAAAGCGTTTCAGCGATGGAGGGGGGCAAACTTTTAACATTATCTCATTATTTCAGACAATTCATATTTTTTTAGTTCCTCTCATGTTAAACTTAACCATCCAAACAGACCTCATGGTTTCAAATGATTTCGGTCTGCGAAAGTAGTCGAATTAGAGAATAAGACTATCGTTTGACGTTGTAAAGGATTTTTTCTTTCCTTACAGGGTGCCTTCAGAATTTTACTGGATATCACGTCCGGCTAGCAATCGGGAAGTCCAGTGTTCGAATTCCGGCAAGGGCACAGAGAATTTCTTCAGTTTACTATCATCGAAAAATTCTAAATGACTCTAGAAGTGAACTATAAGGTTGTGGACGATAATTCGTCAACACCAGTATTTGGTGACTATATTCAATCATCCTCAGTCGCCCATTAAAAGGGCGGTGTATGTAAGATATTTTCTTCCTCCTTACTGTATGCCTTCGTGGTGTGACTGAACAGCACGTCCGACTGAGAATCGGGATATTTGTCATTCGAATCCAGGTGACGAAACTTCACATTTTTCACATCTACTCCATCAAAAAAACCTACTGTCTATACTATATTCAGTACCGATGTTTACGGTCTCAGAAAGACTGTACACTAGTAAGGGCAATCGCCATGACAGGTTCACTGCACTAATAATTGAAATATGCGCTGCTGCAGTTTTCTATATAAGGTTATATTGATTAGGGGGAAAACCACTCTGTTTTTTACTAAATTTCAGTTTTAACTCTTAATTTAACTCTTAGGGTATTTCATATCTTTCTATATGCAATATTTCACTGAATAATTTTGTCATCAGATATAATTAGGTTTCGTCAGAACATTTTCTTTCGCAAGCTAAACTTTCCATCGTATTTTTACATTTTACAATATTTTAAAAGGAGATAAATTTTAATTTTTTCAGATATTTTAATTTCATTACAAGTCTTCTAAGTGGAGAATGCAACTGTAATAAAAATCTAGAAAATTTGTTCTATCTTACGAATTTCTTAAAACATATGAGGGAATACTAAAAATAATTATATTATACTTATCAATTACGTACTTAAGTCTCCTTCAAAGATTCTCCATCAGCTTTGATACTCGTTTCCTAATGTTTTACCTGCTTCTAGAAACATGAAATTAATTCTGGAATTCTTGACACCGAATATTATCCAAGTCGCGAAATGTATTTTCTGGCATTTTATCCGCATCACTAAATTAGTCATTTTTTTAATAGTGCATTGAATTGCTTTTTGGAAGTATTCGTTCATCCGTTAATGCTGAAAAGAATCACACTAGGCAAGAAGAATAATTGATGAAAAGCGTTGAGTAAGATAAAATACGTGAGACTTAAAGCAGCATATTCTGAAAGAATTATCAGATCAAGTAAATTTTATCAGAAATCGGGTGACTGGTCTTTCGACGATCTTCGTTAATGGCCTATCATACTTTCTCAATGTTATCTTCATTTCTGCTGGTCGAAGAATACACACATCATATCAATCTTTATGTGATATATATTCATTTTTTAATAAACAGGGATACACAAAAATCAGCCCTCAAGATAAACCGTTCGACTCAGACTGATGTCATTTGACAAACAGGCGCAGGAAATTTGAAGTTAAAAAGATCTAGCTACACAGTTAATAATTACGAAAACGCTACCATTTCGATTATTTTGGGATTCCTCTACATATATTTAAAAAACCCAATTATTTAACATGTTTCTGATGCCACGAAAGCATCATCATAATCACACGAAGTTGCATCAATGAAACTCATGTCAATTATATTTGCAAACTTTTTTAACATTTAACAATGCGAGTTACTTTGAGGGACCTATTATAAAACAGAACGCTGTGGAAGTGCGGAATTATCCTACACACTATGAAAGCTTATGTTTGTGTCTCTATCAATGTGTCTTGCATTTATTCTTCCTAAAATTGCAATGGAATTTATCTTCACTGCAAACAAGTGTTTATTATGCAATGGTCATACTGCAGTAAGACAAAATGTAAAAAGTGTTCCCTTTCTCATATACACAAGACCAAGTCTTTCTTGTCTTCATGTGAAGTGATTTATTAATAATTTTCTATCAGTCATTTTCGTTTGTTAGTCAACCAGCACGAAATAAAACTGTTTTTATGAGATGCAAACTCAATAAATATGCATGCTGGTTTTAATTTTAAATCTACTAATTTTTTCAATAAAAATGCATGATGGTTTTAATTTTAAATCTAATTTTAATTCTAATAAATAACAAGGAAAATGGTTTGTATTATACAATTAAATATTTTCATTCTTATGTAACATGTTCTATAAAGAGCTCTGCACCACAGTTTCATATCAGTTACAGAATATGTACATATATATTGGTTGATGTCGAATCTTAGTTTGTAAAAATTTATAAACTATAAGTACATTAAGAACAGCATCACTACAGCGGAGCATCACTAAATACAGCGGAGGTCAAGGATACCAGCTGGATTCTCAAGTTCATTAATATTATCTTATTCAATCCTTTTAGATGATCCATCATACAGACCTATCTGTTTTAATTCGAAGGTATTATACACTCAAAAAAGAAATGTTTCTCGAATAATCTATCAAAATACAGTGACAGTAGAATCTGCATAAAAGTTGTTTTTTGATCTAAAACACCAAAATTCTCCTCCTCTCAGTATTTCATAAAACATTAAAGATCAAAGGTTAAAGCTTAATACTTGAATGTACGAGACATTCGTTTTCTAAGTACTCAGATAACATCGCTTGAAAACATACACAACGTCCGCATTTTATGAATCTTTAACAAAGCCAGGTATTTAAAAAAAAAATGCCAGAAGCTATGCGAAATTCTTATGCCGTTGAAAATAAACGTATATAATTATAAATTATATAAATGTTTGTGATTATAAATTATATAAATGTTTGTATATTATATAAATGTGTTGCATGTAGTTTAGTTTCATATCTTTTTTTACTGTTGCATGATCTGTTTTTATTTATTTATTTATTTAGTTTATTTTATGTAACAATTTTAGTGTGCATTTTTATTTAATCGAATCGGTGGTCACACTTAAACTTCCATGCAGCCAGCCCGTTCGCGGAATTCGAACCTCGGACGCAACTGCCAGTGTTCAGCGACTTTACCGCTCGGCCACTGCTGGGCCACAAGATACTAGATAAAATATAAGAAAGGTGCCCTATCAGAAAAAAAAAATTAAGATAAAATCAGCTACCGACTCTGAAAGCAGTAATCAGATCGTGGGACTGACTAACCATGAGATAAATAGAAATATACAAATGTCTCAACAGTCATTAAATACAAAGTGGTATGTGTTGTGACGGATGTCGTAAGTTACTGCTACATTGAGGAATTAAAATAAAAATGAGAGTTTAACATAAATAAGCATAACTGTATTATGGCCATTATGTTCCTAAATTTACACTGTGTTGTTTAACAAAATGTCTTGCGAGATTTTCTTAGAGTACTTTCTTTAAAGTTCTTATTTTTATTCTGTATTCTCCCATGTAAGTATTTCAATAACAAATGTTATAATTCGAAATGTCGAAAATGTTTCAGAAACAAATATTTAATTAGCTTCATTATTTTCTTTTGCCTCTTTTTTGGACTTATTCCAGCATTTGTTGCAGATCTTATTAAAATATTATTATTAAAATTTTTTATTTGTTTATATTATTTAATTATATTATTAAAATATTGTTTATTATTATTAAATTATTAAACACCTTATTAAAATTTTTCCTAACTTCTCTTGCTGATAAGGCATAACCAAGCGTCAGATGCTTTACATTTGAAGAGATGGAACATTGCTGCAGTTCTTGAACTCTGCAAATTATTATCTGCAACAAACTGTCATCCTATAATAATTTTGCATCTTATAAAGAAAGATCTTACTTAATTTTGCACGACTTTTCTCTAGATCTAGAATAGATAAGCTTCTTGGAATGTGCCCAATATATTCATATTTAATTACACACATTTTCAATCGTTACCTGGAAGCCTTATAAGATATATAAAAATTAAAAATTTGCTTTTTTAAAGTGGCTTTCACAGCTATTTTAAAGCTAGATTTCAAGCCATTTGAAAAGCGACATTCTGGGATTTAGATGCTCACTTCTAGTTCACCCGATTTCATAAAATTTTCAATTATGAGAGGAAAACAAATTTATTTTGTAAAGCTAAAAATATGCTCTAGCAAATAAAGCAATATAATATCAACGTGATTTTCATCAAAACTGGCTATTTCAACGTGTAGCAACCATCTAATTAGATTTAAGAGAATCTTCTTATAAAAAAATAGATTTAAATTATTAAGAAATGGCTTTCTTTCGTTTAAACCATTCAGTTTTTAAGCATTTCTGATTGATTAAATTTGAAAGATAAGAAATTTATAATTTACAAAATGACAGCATTTTAGCAATCGATTATTTACAAGATCATGTGGAAGAGAAATTAAAAGGTATATTTTGGGCAGTTGTAAGTCAAGTGAATGAAAAATGCATGGTAACTTAATGCAATGTTCCAAACTTTTCAGTAAGGCTCTCTCTGAAGAAGTTTTTAACAACTAACTCTTTTGGGGAGTTTCCTGCCGTAAAAACTGTATTTTCTTGCAGTAGATATACTCGTATTATACAGATCATTTACACTAAGGTTAACATCCAAACAAATTATCTCGGTATATTTCATTTCCATTAGGTATTTTCCTTAAACTCTCCTTCCAAAACGCCACTGAACTTAACGCACTGCACCCCCACCTCCACGCCTACATTGCATAGTTCCAAGTCTATGTGGTAAGTAATACGGTGTTTTAATTTATAAAATAAAAGGAAAAATTATTCTTCATGGATTAGCAACAACTTGTCAAAGCTGGATTTCCATTAAAACAATAACATTTGAAAAAGGTCTTTCAGATATCATATTTTCCTCCCCTTATGCTCATATAAGAGCTGTAGTTAATTGTTCTCAAAATTACTTTACTTAGAAAACATGCTAATGTCTGTGTTAAAAGTTCTGTAATGTATTTTTCGTATTTTTGAGGGGGAAAAAAAAAAAAAAAAAAAAAAAAAACATTTTGTCTGTCAGCAAAAGCGCAGCTGTTGAAGTCGCAAATTTGAAAGGTTGTTTACATATTCTTACTTTATATCTTAGATTCCAAAAACAAAAAATCATTGACTTTTTTCTTCTCTTGAATGGGTATTTTATATAAATTCAACGTCTACTTTATAAAACGGAAGGTTAAAATTTAAAATTTTAAAAGCAATATATGTATTGCTAACATAAAAGATTGAAGGCTTACATACTTGAGATATGTCTTAGTTATATAAGATGTGTTTATATATAAGATATATTTTAGTTAAATACGAGTTTAACTGTCTTAGTTATTGTGCATTGTAATATACGTAGCTGAATTTCTGAGCGTAATATTAGGAAGAAAATTTCAACTTGCACAGTGCGAAAACTAATAAAAAAAAAATTGAGTTAAAAATATTTCTGGCATTTTAAAATTAAAATTATTAACTCAACTAATAAAGTCAGAAATATTTCAAGTACAAAACAGAATGAAAATAAAAGAAATAAAGTCTTTAATGCAGTTAAACTTCCTGTATAAGTTTGTTTATACCCCTACAATATATCTGAGAATCAGTTTGGCTCTGCCAAGTCTTGAGGAAAGTTATAGGATTAAAAGTGAAATAATTTTTAAATACTAGACATGTCAAAATCGTAAAAAACAACCTTATATTTAGCGTAGGTATAATGAAACACTCAATCGATTTCGAGGGCAGCTGAAGGTCCCTCCTCATCAGGAGAAAGAAATACATAGAAAGAAGAAAATAGGAATCACAGAAACACGTGGTGCTGTGAACACGTGGTGGTGTAAGCCAGAAGCACCACGTGTTTCTGTGATTCCTATTTTCTTCTTTCTATGTATTTCTTTCTCCTGATGAGGAGGGACCTTTAGCTGCCCTCGAAATCGATTGAGTGTTTCATTATACCTACGCTAAATATAAGGTTGTTTTTTACGATTTTGATTGTCACATTAGCGTGTTTCTCTTCTAGTCTACTAGACATGTATTTTTAGTGGCGCCATCTAGCAACAGCTTATCAAACAAGTAAAGTTCTGCTATTATTCGTTTTTGAAAACTTTATATTTGACATTTAGACTGTACTTCTTCTTCTTCTTCTTTTTTTTTTTTTTTTTCTAAGATAAACTAAAAAAATTATTTTAATTTTTCCTATCACTCACTTTTATTTCGATTTGTGTTACTGTTTCTAAACCTACTGAACTAAATAATGAAAAAAAAAAAAATCATACGAAAAGACTTTATACAGACTAGAAAATGTTATTTTATATGCTTCAATATAAAAGCTTAGTTTTAAATATTTATATCAGACATTTAAATGCAATTATTTACACAGAAAAAAAATTTTAGTGAAGTGAAAGTCTTTTTCTGTACAACAGTTCAGTTCTCACAGAATGACTTTTTCGGACTCAAGAGACAATTTCTGCTTTCCGGAATTTCAGTTACTTTTTTTTTTTTTTTTATCTTATTTTATTTTTCTTTTATTTATATTTTTAATTTATTCATTATTTTTTAATTTTATTTTTGAAAACTTTACGATAATACGTAATGTTTTAACGATAGTACGTAAAGTTTCGTAAAGTCTTACGATAATACGTAAAGTTTCGTAAGGTCTTACGAATATTTAATACCTTTTTTCTATCTGCAATGCTATTGTATATTTGTTTATTAATTTTGTTAGTGTTATAACTTACTCCTAGTATACTTTGTAGAATACGCGGAGTCGAAATTGTATTTAACAAAAAAAAAAAAAAAAAAAAAATTGCACGATTAAAGATTTACTGTGTCGAATTTTCCTGAATAAATGTCTAGGAGGGTTAATTTTAAAATTTATAAGGGACTTCTCTCCTGCCTTTTCGTACGCATTCGCCGAAGGTGTGCCGAGACGGAGGGGGACGGACCATCCTGGACCTTTGATCAAAGGTGTTCACACAGGAACTTATTTGTACCTACATGTAAGAATATAAAAAGGAACGAAGCTAAAAAAAATTGGTCTGAATTAAAAATGTTAAAGTTTATTGTAGAAATGGTCTTCCATTCTGGAATTTCATGAAACTTTCATTTTGTTCCATTGTGGACTTTTTTTTTTTTTACCATTTATTGTGGAAATGAAATTCTTCACTCATATTTGGAAATAAACCCTTTTTTGACAGTGTGTGTTTTAGTTGTGTTTGAGACAGAAGTTTTTCAAATGTGAAGTTAATTAAAAGTTATCTTCTTTCAACTTTAAGGGCTAGCTCATTTCTTTGTTCGACTCCTCGCCGACGCGAGCCTAATGAGGAAAATTAACAGGCAGTAATCTGACGTCACTGTGTTGCCACCTGTTCTGATTTCCCACGTTTAAAACTGTAGTTTCATTCAGCAGCGAGACGATTTTCTAGAGGTTACATATCCCAAATTAATTTTAATCATATATATATCTGTTTTCTAATAATGTATATATTTAAAATAATTTATATATATGTAATTTTAGTCAGTTTTTATTTTAAATTCTATATTGTAAAGTATCGTTTACGTAATATGGCTTTTTGCGCTGTAGTAACTTACCGTAGCACTTGCAGAAGTACGAAAGGATGAGATTGTATTTCATGGGACCAAAGGATCCAAATGAGGTTTTGCTTTTGACGCAAGAATGGATACACAAATGTCAAAGACAAGATTCTATTAATGCGAAGAGCGGAAAAATCTGCAGCGAACATTTTCTATGCAGTGTTTATGAAGATGATATGAAAAATCGCTTGTTTGGATAGCCACAAAAAGAAACTGTTGAAATGGAATGCTGTGCCGAAAGTAAATTATGATGACAAAAATAAATCGAAATTGATGATGACAATAATAAATCAAATTTTAATGATTTTGAAATAAAACTCACAAATGAAAATATAGATATTCCTGAATGCCCTAAGTTTAAGGATAAACAAGAATGCATTGATAATTTGAAGAACAAAATAATATCCTTAGAAAATTGTATTAAATTGTATTAAAGTATTGAAAAATAGAGAAGAAAAATTTTAGAATGTTTGTTCAGAGGCAAAGAAGGTGGACGACATCTAGACAGAAATTGGTATCAGAAATTAAAATCTCAAATAGCGAAATTTTGGCGGGGGGAGGAAGCACAAATCGGAGAATTTGTAAAAATGTCTAAAGCCTATTTTTATAAAGACTCAGATTAATGTATTACTGAAAAAGAACGAAAAAATCAGGTGGACTAGTGAAGATATTTCACGTTGCATTGTCATAAGAGCTCTGTCATCTTAAAGCTATGATTTTTGGAAAGAAAAAAAAATTAAGAAAAAAAACTGAAATATCTTTACCTAGTATTAGCAAATTAAAGAAATGGTGCGCTAAATTTTAGTGTAGTCCAAGAATTCAAAGTGATATTTTTACTCTAAAGAAGGAAAGAGGCGAATATTTGTATTCTGTAGAAAAAATATGCGTTCTCAGTTTCGACGAAATGCATATAGATTGAAAACTCTGCTATGACTCTAAACTGGACTAAGTTGGTTCTTTCCAAAATGTGCAGTTTGTTTTAATCAGGGGTCTCATTTCGCGCTCTGCCTCAAATTACTGAGAAACCAAGTTTTAGATAAAGGATTTGTTTTAGAAGATGGAACTGTTTTAAATTTTGTTATTATTAAAGAGGTTTTAAATAGAGATTGCGAAGAAATCAAATTATGTCACAAACTAAAACCGAATTATTTAATGGTCAAGGAAAACGAGAAACAGAAAGTCGCTCCAGAGGAAACATTATTTTCAAAAAGTACTACAAGAGGTATACTCCACCCCACAGGAAATCAAAAAGCATCTGTCTTCTATGAGTTAATCGATAATATCTTCGGTATTATGAATAGTACCAACGAGAATAACAAGTATTTAACAAACTAATTTTGTTAAGTACTTGTTATTCTTATTGTATCCTTTGTAACTAATTATTGATTAGATTTTATGCTAAATTAGCATTCTAGATAAAATATAATAGTATAAAACATTAAAGTATTTGGCATAAAAAGACTTGCTTCCTTTACTCACACTTTTGAAAAATTAAATAACTGTATTAGGTACTCTGAGTAAAGCTATTTTGTCAAAATTAAGGTAACAATCTTACATACATTTATTTAATTGTAATATAGATATAACTATAAATTACAAAATTATTTAAAAAAATTATTATATTGAATCGAAAGAGAATTATAACAATGTAAAATTTACAATTAAACAAAAAATCAAACGTAGGTTAGCAGAAATGTTGCCATATATGTCATATATGTTTAAAACTATGTCAATGTAAAATTGTCTTTTGAGTAAATTTAAATAGCTGCTATTATAGTTATCTTAGAAGCAGTATAAAAATTCTCTCAGTTCACATGCAGATAAAGAAATGATTAGCAATAAACGTTCATTAAATAAAAAACCTGCAAATAAAAATTTAAAAAAAAACCCACGGAACTTTATGTTAAAAGAGTAGCACATTTTATCTATTATTTTAAATTTGAGTAAGTATTAAATTTTTTAATGGTTCAGTCTAAAATGCATAAAGCAGTAACATTGTCTCTTCCAAATTATAGCTATCTTTTACACACAGCTCATTTCAAAGGCTGGTTCAAAATCGCTAATTTTCAAGCTGTGAATTGCATTTGCGCGCTCAGTGTCATCATGCTACGTCATCACTTCTCACTTTCTGCTTCAGGGGGAAAAGCTCTATGAGCTAGCCCTTCTCTTCTAAGTCCTGGTTCACACAGGAACTTATTTGTACCTACATGTAAGAATATAAAAAGGAACGAAGCTAAAAAAATTTGGTCTGAATTAAAAATGTTAAAGTTTATTGTAGAAATGGACTTCTATTCTGGAATTTCATGATACTTTCATTTTGTTCCATTGTGGACTTTTTTACCATTTATTGTGGAAATGAAATTCTTAACTCATATTTGGAAACAAACACTTTTTTGATAGTGTGTGTTTTAGTTGTGTTTAAGACAGAAGTTTTTCAAATGTGAAGTTAATTAAAAGTTATCTTCTGTCAACTTTAAGCCAAATAAGACTTAACAGTTTGGCAATCTTTTCATTTAAAATGCAGTAGCTAAAAACTTTCATTTTGCTGATGCTGTAGGAAAAGTTTTGAGAAGTAAAGCTCTTAAAAAAACAGTTTTATTGTTCTTTTTATTGCCAGAAAAGTTAATTTTTTTAAACCACCAAAAACCGTGAATTAATATTTTTTTCAAATATATGTTTGCTCAGTTAGTCTTAACAATTTTATTTCCATATCATTTTAACTATTTAATTTGTGTTAATAAAATGTTTATTATATGTTTGTGTTGACATTTCATAGGATGATTATTCCAATAAGGGACACCAGAAAGTATTTCGCCCGTGCCTAGGCAGCTGTAGATGTGCTATAGGCATTTCCGCTGTAACTGGGAGCGCAATCTGGCTGGCAATCGGGAGGTTCGGAATTCAAATCCCGGCGAGGGCATTGCCCATCCTAATGAGCTCTACAAAGTTTTGCATCTAAAACATGGCTTATGATTTGAGCTTCTGTAGCATATTTCAGATAACGACTACAAATAAGTCTTAATCATACAACTTAATTCATAAATAGCTAAAAAGGTATTTATCTGACACTAATTCTTTCTGGTGGGTTGAAAATATTTTTCTCCAGTCTAAATTCTGAATTTTGATAAAAGTTTACGGAGTTACTTAAAAGTAATTATTATTTTCGCCAGTGCCTTTAAAAGTATTTTGCGAGACCCAAATTTATGTGAAAATAGTTTTTCGTATGTATTTGGAGAAAAAAAAAAAAATAGTTTCATGCCTTTAACATCGCAGTCTTAATTTTCGTAACAGTTCGTGATATTAAAATATGCTGCTGCGTTGAAGAAGTTCCAGCACTGGACTTTTGCTCAAGTGTCTCTCAAAGAATGAGAGCTCAAGCTCAATATAACACACTTGCTGACCATGAAGCATACCTTATATTTTAAAATCTGCATAAATCATATATCAAATATGAAATTAGGGTTAACCCATGTAAAAACATGTGTTAAGCTCTAATTGGCAATATTATTATTGTTATTTTGATTAGTTACCGAATGTTCAACAGGAGCACACGTATTCCCCTTATGCAAACGCCCGGCTTCTTTTAGAGAAGTCTGTAAAAAATGCAAAAACAAATCATGATAAATTGGTAAACTTCTTTGGTAAACAATACTTCCTTATGAAGTAAAATTACTAACGAATTATTTAAATAAATTAATATAAATTCGGTTTTGCTCAAGAGAACGATTTTACAATTAATTAAAATTACGTTTTATAATAATAGACCCAGCGCATGATACGCATTCACACTCAAAAAATGTCCAGTTTGCGGGACAAAAATGGCGCGCGAAGAAGCAGTTTAAAGCAGTCTTTGAATTCAGCATTCAACTAGCTAAAATCCTCGAAAAGGCTTTAGACTACAGATCTTTCACTTCGCTCTTTAATGGGGAAAAGGATGTTCAAATAAAATTATTAAATATCTAGTGTTACGTATTTTAGTTAAGCTTTGTCGAAGGATTTTTTTATATTACGCGACTTTTTCTAAAAATGTAGGGAAATAATTTTAACATATTATTTCTCTTGGATATCATCTGCAAGGCAAGGAAAAGGAAGGAGAGAGAGAAAGCGAACATTTTAAATCTAAAGCAATTTCAAATTACATTCGAAGAGTTGACCATTAAAGTTCTAAAAAATTTCATTTCTGTTTATAAAAATTTTAAAGTCATAATAGAATCAGTAAATAATAACTTAGATACTATATATAATAACAGTCTAATCTTAACAGCAGCATTTCACTTTCACAGCTGAAATAATTTTCAGCTCAGCTGGAGCGCTAGTTTAAGAATTAATGCTTAGAAATTATAGAGCATAAAATATCATATAATTATAACTGAATGTTCAAAAATATCAGTCCCAGATGCTAGATAAAAAGTGCTATATTAATATTTCATTGTAAATTAACATCATATGCAGACCTGCGTACAAAGAAAAAGGCTTAACTATTCAAAACGTTACAGTGCATTTATTTCACTGAATCATTTGGACGTGAAGCTTGCAATAGATATTTTTCCCAGAGGCAATTTTTTCCCTAAGTGACACGCAATCCCCTAAGTGGAAATAATGAATACGCTAAAGATGTTCTCTTCGAAGGAGTAAAACAAATTACATTCTGCTCCTGCATGCATACAGACGAATTAAATATAAAAAAAGAAAAAAAAAAAAAAAAGAAAAAAAAAAAAAACATTGCTGTGCTAAATTACCTGGAATGAAAATATCATGCCATTAATGATCTATTGGAGTCACATTTGTAAGTCATTATCTTTCTAACGAATAAACGTAAAACAAATAAATATAATAACAAAAATGTCTGAAAGCTTTTATATTTTATATTACGTCCCAAAAGAGTATTTTTTTAACGTTTTGTGTGTTACCTTTATTTAATAAATATCCTTGTGAGAACACAGAATTCTCGCTGTGAACACGGTGGCTTTATCGATTCTTGAATCGTTATTGCGCCGTACCACGTGCGTCGCAGTGGATAAAAACTGGAAGGACTGATTTTGTCTCTCTCTTTCTGCATGTCGTGGTGTTAACGAGTGTGTGGGCCTTTGGGCCACACACACAGCTCTCGCCACCGTTCACGGTAAAACATAATGTAATCGAGCTGATATTCCTTTGCATAAGATGGAGGAGAAAATATGTTCTTGTACGAAGAATATAAGAACTCAGGTAAACTCTGCTGATTATGCTACGAGGTAAAAATTGTTCCTGTGCTGTGATTCAACGTGTATAATCCAATTGGATTTTTCGAAGTGCCAACCATGTGCGCCAAATTTAAGCCTATCTACAAGAAATCTTCTCTCTTCTATCGCGAATAATTGCACTGCATAGTAATTAAGCTTCTTGCAAGATGCTGATAAGTAATGTGCCATCGATGCTGTAGGATTAGGAATTACAGTATACCGTAAGAAATGAACGCTGTGAGAGTCCCGTAGGACTAACGAGTAGGACATGCCGAAAGGCATTTATGAATGTAGTTTTTTTTTGTAACATATAGAATCTAGGCTAATCAAGAAAAGTGTGGTTTTGTGATTTATCTAGGCTAATCAAGAAAAGTGTGTTTTGTGATTTAATAAATGTATATTTAAAAGAGAAATACAGACTCATGCATGCCTTATTGGGTAAGTCATTTTATTCTTATTATTAAAGATCATGCAATGTATGCAATGTACTAACCCTTAAATTTTAGTTTAACTATTTACGCGGAATTAATTCGCATTTGATACTCTTAGTATCGTTATTTTATACGATCACGGCTAACAACACTACAATCCCGTTCTTCGCACTTAATCCATAAAATTCAATTCAACAGCAATATCACAAAATATTTAAAAGAGCATATGTTTAGAATTTCCGACGCACAATCTAGAGCGCTGGCGATAAAAACGCTTTTTTCCCCCGTACAGTGTTGTTATTGCTCGTTTTGAAATCGTTGAGTTTCTTAATGAAAAACTCACAAATGCTTTACAGAATATGAAATAGATCATAAAACCAATTCCAAGTACCAAATTTGGGCTTCCAGATGCCCATATTCTAGTGGAGACGTGACTCTAGATACCGTTGTTTTATCGCAATGTGAGAAAAATACATACATTTATGTAGCTTCTTCATAATTTAATTTCTTTAAATATAATACAGGGCTCTAATATTTGGTGGCAACAGTTTGAAAACTGAAACGGACATTTAAAGTTTTCGACGCAAAATGCCAAAACGAAATTAATAGCTCTTCTGGGCTAACGCCCTTTGGTCTAAAAAAACTGAGGCATTGCGATTTTGAGAAAATTCCATTAATTTGAATTCGACTTGAGTTTTAATCTGTTGATTTTAAATAACTTAGTTTGTTAACTCATAAAAGATAAATTCGATTTGAAAGATATCTTACATTTTGCGGTCGCGGACACTTACCCGACGGGACACTTAACCGATAACAGTTATCCAAGAAGACATTTAGCCGACAAGGACACTTAGCCAACATGGACACTTAGCCGACACGGACACTTAACCGACAGGTCATTTAGCCGACACGGACAGTTAGCCGACACGGAGAGTTAGCCCACAGGACATTTAGCTACGGGACAGTTAACTGTGACACTAAGCCGACAGTGAAGTTTAACTGACACGTACCCAATAATTATTTAAATTTGCAATCAATTACAAAATTTCTCGACTTCTCCATAAGTTCAAAATTTAAGTTATTTTTTCACCTATCAGTAAAATTCAGTTTTAGATTCTTGAAGTTCTCATACGTGCTTTTAATTGTTGTGTTAATTTAGCATTGTTTGATATGTATCATGCTGTTTCGTGTATATTGGCTAAATTGAAAAAGCGCTGAAATTTCTCGTCGGGAATATGAATTAAATTTCGAAAGGAAAAAAGAATTTTTTTTAGCTAAGTACGAGGGTCACTTAATTACATTTTAATATGGGATCTTCAAAAATCATCCGTAATGCTTATTCATTTAATTAAATTGGGTTCTTTTGAACACTTTCACATGACACACATTTCCCTTGTTTACTTACTGATAATAATTTTCCATTCTCGTTCTTCCAAATGGTTTCAAATTTCTAATATCTTTACGTTTCATTACTATTTTACTCATCACATCATGTTACATTCGTTCCCTTACAAAATCGTTTGTCTCCTCCCACTAATGAAATTTCCTTTATCCTATGAAGCGACGCAGTCGCAGATGTAGGTATCCAGCCATTGCCTTACCCTGTATATAGCAAGTGAAATTACTGAGCATAACTTTTCTGTGCTAGCATTAAGTCGAGGAGATTTGAATGCGAAGCATTCAGATACCATTTTAGCGAAGTAGGAGGTGATGAGCAATTATATTCATTGGGTGGTGTGGTGTGGTGTATTTAATTATGGCAAAGCACACTAGGGCTATCTGCCTAAGGGGAGGGATGCCTTTCGTGGAGGACTTTCTAAGGGAAACTGGCTCGTATACACGTTACACATGGGGAAAACCACGAAAACGCCCATGCAGCCAGCCCGTTCGCGGGATTCGAACCTCGGACCGAACTACCAGTGTTCAGCGACTTTACCGCTCGGCCGCTGGTGGGCCTACTATATTCATTGGGAGCAATTATACTTATTTGGCAGGCATAACTTGGTTGTAGGAATATCGTGCGAGAATCCGCAGTGAGGTGGGATCATTCATTTCGTGTTACGAAGTGTAGTTAATCGAGAGACATCGTAGGTTAGACTGAACTGGCTGCTGTCCTCAGCGTAGTAGCAGTAGACCGTTCTGAAAAATCTGAATAATGCAATAAAATTATTGTTATTCTTGAATTATATTTTACATAGAAACATATGGTGGTGAGGGTATACACATATGGTAAATACATACAGTGGATGGACAAAAATATGGAAACACCTTGTGAAATGCATGTTTGAAAAGAAAGATTGATTTTAATGAAATATGTAGGTGGCGCTGGCGTTTTTGACTACTGACGCCACCTATACAACTTCGTAAATGTGGTAAACAGTTCAGTTGTTGTCGGAGTACTGTTATGTGAGGTTGTCATTGCATTATGTCAGAGTTAACAAACTTCGAACGTGGGCAAATTGTTGGAGCACGTACGGTAGGTGCTTCCGTAAGCAAGGTAGCCGAGGTGTTTAGTGTTTCAAGAGGTACTGTATCGAAGATTTATTCCGCATATTTGAAAAGCGGAAAAACATCATCTGCTAAATCACAGCGCGGACGAAGGTGTGTCCTGAGTGATCGTGATAGACGATCATTAAGGACAATTGTGACGAAAAATAAGAAGACCACAGCTGCAAAAGTTACTGCTGAAATGAATGTTGTGTTACCGAACCCTGTGAGTACCAAAACAATTAGAAGGGAGCTTCATAAACAGGGAATTGCTGGCCGTGCTGCAATTGAGAAGCCACTTATCAGTGATGCTAATGCCCGTAACAGGAAAAGGTGGTGTTTAAGTCATAAAGCCTGGACTATAGAGCAGTGGAAGCGAGTAATATGGTTTGACGAGTCTTCTTTCACATTGTTTCCCACTTCTGGCCGAGTTTACGTCTGGAGAACGCAATCTCAAGCCTATAATACAGACTGCTTGTTGCCAAGAGTGAAACATGGCGGGGGTTCTGTTATGATTTGGGCAGCCATATCATGGTTCTCTGCTAGCCCCATGACAACTGTGTCAGGGCACATGACTGCCAAGACTTATGTGAACATTTTGGCCGATCAAGTTCATCCCATGGTACAAACTTTGTTCCCCGATGGTGATGGTGTCTTCCAAGACGACAAAGCCCCTGTTCACACAGCTCACATTGTCCAGGACTGGTTTTCCGAGCACGTGGATGAGTTGTCCCTTCTCTCCTGGCCACCACAGTCACCAGACCTGAATATTATCGAACCTTTGTGGTCTACATTGGAACGGAAAGTGCGTTCTCGTTATCCACCGCCAACATCGTTATCTGAACTTGCCACCGTTTTGCAGGAAGAATGGTATAATATTCCCTTGGCAAACATACAGGAACTGTATTTATTCATTCCGAGAAGACTGCAAACTGTTTTGGATGCCAACGGGTTTCCTACACCATATTAAACAAAGAAACATGTTTTTTTAAAGGTGTTTCCATATTTTTGTCCAACCCCTGTACATAGAGCATATACATATAAACATATTGTAGATTTAACTATATCTGTCATGTAAATAGATAATATTATTTACTATATTTTGAAAGTCGCGATGTGTAATTTGCAATATAATATGTTATATTAATGTTTTTCTTATAAAATATAACTTTTCTCAATATCTGTTTAAAATGTATATATTTTCATTTCATTTCTCATTAATTATTTTTTTTTCCTCTTTCGTTCCTTCTCCTTCTCGTTTTGGTTTAGCGACCACTTAACAGAAGTGAGTTTAGTTTATGTAATTACAGCAAAGCCAGAGGGCTATTTGCCTAAGGGGAGGGATGCCTTCGCGGAGGACTTTCTAAGGAAAACAGCCTCGTATACATGTTACACATGGGAAAAACCACGAAAACAACCTGTCTATTCGAGGGATTCAAATTCGGACCGAACTGCCAGTGTTCAATGCAGTGTAAACTTTACCGCTCGGCTGCTGCCGAATCTAACAGAAATAGAGTGACCGTTTTACTTAATACATAACCAGTCTCTTCCAATGAAAATTGCCTTTTTAGGCTAGAACGTTATTAATACATTCAGGAAATTTTTCCATTACCATGTAGCTAAACCGAAAACGAGAAAGAGAAGGAATGAAAGAAAAAAATAAAATGAATGAAAAATAAAATGATAATTTATACGTTTTTTAACAGATATTGAGAGAAGTTACATATTAGTAGAAAAACATTAATATAACCTATTATGGTACTTTTCTGTTTTCCCGGCGCAACCAATAAAGTCGCCAATGATGGTACAACTGATGCCAAACGAAATATCCCCGCTGGTAACCTTTTACGCTCAGATAGTTCAATTTCATGCCCTAAGGCCATTCGCGGTAATTAAGTCAATTAGGGTGCAATCACACCGCCCACCCGAAGGCGAAGTCAAGGCTTAAATTCATCAATTCTAATGAGAATGCAATAGCGAAGTAAAGCACTGCGGTTTTACATAATTTCTGAATAAGCTATTCGTACGAATTGAAGTAATTCTAGAATTTAAACAAATTAAGAGTTAACTTGAAATTAATGTCGATAATTAGAGAGAATTATATATTTTTGTAGCGTAGATTGCGTGAGATGAGATCACTTGGGGTCACGTGATATGAACTGGCGAATCAGGATGTTGAACCATGAAAGCATAGTAAATTCTTAAATTAATATCTTTCTACAAATTTATTGTCATTATTTATTGCCTTTTTAGAAAAATTTTAAAGGATATTAAAATTTTTATGCCTTCAAAATTAAAAATTCTAAATTTGCTAAAAATTTTTATGTATATGTTGTCGCCAATAAAGTCTGCTTGGCGAGATTTGCGCCGAAAATTACACATCGCGACTTTCAAAACATAGTACATAATATTATCTTTTGACATGACTGATCTAGTTAAATCCAGCATCGATAAATGGCGCCACATTACGATGACTTTTCACGGACTGACGCTTTGCTCCGCCCTACTTGGTTTGTGGCCGCCTCCTTCTGCAGCTTCAATTATGAATAAAACAAAACCTTAAAAAATAGTTTACTTCTAAATTCAACATTATGCACTAGTTTAGGGCTATAAAAATTAACCTAAGTAAGTATTTTAAGCGAGAAGCGTGGTCAATAAAATTTTACAGAATTGTATCTCAAGGATGGTGGCATAAATATAGAGGTCACAAATAGAATGAATTATAGAGGTCACAAATAATATATACCTTTGCTGGTCTTAAAAATTCATTGTCTTAATTGTTTTTAACACAATAAAATATATTTGCAAAACTAACCCTCACGGCCATATGTTTCTGTAAAAAAGTATAATTCAAGTATAACAATACTTTTTATTGCGTTATTCAGATTTTCCTTACAGAGAAAGGAAATTTCATTAGTGGGAGGAGACAAACGATTTTTTAAGGGAAGGAATGTAACACGATGTGATGAGCAAAATAGTAATGTAACGTAAAGATATTAGAAATTTGAAAGCATTTGGAAGAGCGAGATTGGAAAATTAATATCATTAAGTAAACAAGAAAAATTATTAATGATGTGAAAGTTGATTAAATGAAAACGCTTTACGGATAAATTTTGAAGATCCCATATTAAAATGTAATTAAGTGACCCTCGTACTTAGCTAAAAAAATTCCTTTTTTATTTCGAAATTTAATTCATATTCCCTGACGAGAAATTTCAGCGCTTTTTCAATTTGGCCAATATGCACTAAACAGCACAATACATATCAAACAATGCTAAATTAACACAATAAATTAAAAGCACGTATGAGATCTTCAAGAATCGAAAACTGAATTTTACTGATAGGTGAAAAAAAAAAAACATAAATATTGAACTTATGGAGAAGTCGAGAAATTTTGTAATTGATTGTAAATTTAAATAATTATTGGGTACCCGACAGCTAAACGTTACTGTCGGCTTAGTGTCCTGTTGACTAAATGTCTTAACAGTTAACTGTCTCGTAGCCAAATGCCCTGACGGCGAATTCTGCGTGTCGGCTAAATGTCCTGTCGGCTAAGTGTCCTTGTCGGCTAAATGGCCTGTCGGCTATCTGTCCGTGTCGGCTAAATGTCCTGTCGGCTAAGTGTCCTTGTCGGCTAAATGACCTGTCGGCTAACTGTCCGTGTTGGCTAAATGTCCTGTCGGCTAAATGTCCTTGTCGGCTAATTGTCTTGTCGGCTAACTGTCCGTGTCGGCCAAATGACCTGTCCGCTAAGTGTCCTTGTCGGCTAAATGTTCTGTCGGCTAAGTGTCCTTGTCGGCTAAATGTTCTGTCGGCTAAGTGTCAGTGTCGGCTAAGTGTCCTTGTCGGCTAAGTGTCAGTGTCGGCTAAGTGTCCTTGTCGGCTAAGTGTCCTTGTCGGCTAAATGTCCTGTCGGCTAAGTGTCCTTGTCGGCTAATTGTCTTGTCGGCTAACTGTCCGTCTCGGCCAAATGACCTGTCCGCTAAGTGTCCTTGTCTTCTAAATGTTCTGTCGGCTAAGTGTCCGTGTCGACTAAATGTACTGTCCGCTGTCTGGTGTCGGTTAAGTGTCCCGTCGGCTAAGTGGTTGTCGGCTAAGTGTCACGGGCCCTACATTCTGATGTTACATGACAACGTAATGAAAAGTGAACAACGCATTTACAGTATGCGAAATTTAAAGTGAATCAACACAAAATCACTTTTCGAGACTAATAGCCTTTTGAACTAATAACTAAAGAATTTAGTTGAACTTCAGTTTGAAGTTACAGAATCTGAAAGAGTTAACTAAATTAAATTTCGTTTCCTATGGGCTGGACAGTCAACAATAATTCAAATTACCTACAGGTCAAAGTCAAAGCGTAACAATCTAAACTTCTTATCCCACAACTTGTAATTTCATTTTACTCACCAACTCGTAACAACAGAGCTAAGGAAACATAAATTATTAAGCCTTAAACTTAAAAAAAAAATAATTGTAACCCTGATGTTAGTTTTTAATCCGATTAAGCCTCTAAACCTAATTGTGACAAACTATTCCTGAATTTCATTTTCTCTCAAACTGGTTTCTTTCCTATTTTACCCTTTCCTTCTTTCCTGAGTTTTATCGTTCGAAATTTCTCATATACGTTTCCCAAACCCCGGACATGAAAAGAGGAAAAACTCTAAACCAACTTTTGTAATCTGGCCAGAATACCATATTCTTAGAAGACGAAAGTTTATCTTGCTTTACTCTGAGACCGGGTGATTCATACTACAGTGGTGGCCAAAATTGTGGACACTTTTCGAAATTTGTATGTTTTTGAACTTTGTATGCTTATAGAAAACGTTACGTTTCACAAAATGCAAATTTGTATATATCATTTTAAAGAGAATTTATTACTGAATTCAATACAAAACACAAAATTCAATTATTTGCAATACAAAAAAAAGTTAAACGATAATAGTTATCGATATACATTAGATAGTGATGATTGCAGTGAGTTATCAGTACTTAGTAGGGTACACTTTATTTTTGATTACAGCTTCACACCGACGTTTCATTGAGCTGACAAGAGTTTTAAGCTCTTCTTTCGTTATTAAATGATGCCAGGAAACAATTAAGCCTCAATTAGTTCGCTTTTATTTGATGGGCGCCTCATTCGGACAAAAGTTTTCAAACGGTGCCACAAATTTTCGATAGGATTGAGGTCAGGACTGTTTCCTGGCCATGACAACAATTTAATGCTCTTTGTACGAAACCACTCTTTCGATATTTTGGCCGTGTGGCAAGGAGCAGAATCCTGCTGAAAAATAAACGAAGCATTGTTAGGAAAGAGATCTCTGATGGAAGGTAGAAGTTTTGGTTCTAGAATAGTGTCAATGTATTTTCTGGCATTCAGTGTCCTATCGATGACATGAAGGCGACCAATACAATCTGCTGACATGCATGGCCAAATCATAACACTAACTGGGTTCTTCACAGTTGCTTGAATGCAGTCAGGATGTAGCTCTTCTCCTATTCAACGTCTTACATATTTTCGCCCATCACTACCGAATAACGATATCTTAGTTTCATCACTCCGTATAACTTGTGACCACTGATCATCTGTCCAATTAATGTGTTCCTTTGCTCACTGTAGTCTTTTTTTTTTTCGTTGCTGAAAATTAAGATAAGGCTTTTTTCATGGAAATCTACCTCTCAGTCCAACACTGTTAATCTTCTCCTGGTTGTTCTTGAACTGGCAGAAACACCAGCATCATTCAAATAACTTCTGATGGCCACTGATGACATTTTTCTATCTTGGAGATATAGTCTTTTTATTCTTCTGTCATCAATACATGTGGTGCACCTTTTTCGGCCTTTTCCTTCTTTGTTTTTTATTGAATTTGTCTCCTGATATCGTAAACAAAACTTTCGGACTCCAGATGTAGTCACTGAACCACCCACCTGTCTTGCAATTTCAGCATAGGAAAGACCACTTTCTCGTAACACAATAATATTACGTCTCTTTCTAGGTGTCCAATCTACTCTTTTATTTGATGTCATTGCTTCTTGACTAAATATTAAAAATTTTTACAAAAATTCCTACTTGTAATTGCAATGTATAAGAAACAGGTCCTCCTTCTACAGAACAAAGCAAAATAATGAATTGTTTCAAGTGTAAACATGATGTCAGCTTTTACTGGCAGTTACTAACATTTGATTGGTTCTCAGAACAAGAACAGTGATTGGCCAGGAAAGCTAGACATTGCAAACTACTTCATAACTGTGTTTTTTATTTATATTAAAGTACATATAACTTTTTTTTTGTATTGCAAATAATTGAATTTTGTGTTTTGTATTGAATTCAGTAATAAATTCTCTATAAAATGATATATACAAGTTTGCATTTTGCGAAACGTAACATTTTCTATAAGCATACAAAGTTCAAAAACATAAAAATTTCCAAAAGTGTCCACAATTTTGGCCACCACTGTATGTGTATTACTCCTTGCATTCTGTCCTTAGGGGAAGGATACAAGCAGTGACACCACACGCTCGTTGTCCTCCTAGGTATACTCCTAATAAAAATTAATCTTTATTTTAAGAGAGTAAGATATGGCTGTGAATTGACTGAGTGCTTCACCAGTCACTCTAGTCATTTTACACACAAACACGTATTTAAACTTTTTTTTTCCCTTAAATATTCTTATTTTGGGATAATGTAAAATGTTTGTTCGCTAAATTTGTAAGACCTAATTTGAATATACAATTTTGTCTTAATTTTATGATAACTAAATTTTAATATAATAGTAATAATACTTATATTTTAATTATGTAATATTGGAGAATATTTATGGCCATAATTCATAATTAATAACCTTTACATAATTACTCGATAAAACCTCGTATAGGAAAAAGGGGTTTTCATTTTCTATTGTATTTATGCATCTCATGGCCATACGCTTATTTATTTGTAGAAGAACTGCCCATTTTTTATCAAAGTTTATTTTGACATTTTACTCTATTTTGTTAGTCTTCTTGATTTCTATTCTATTTTGTTAGTCCATTTTACACTGTCTTACAACAGGAAATGTGGATTATTTTATAGTGACTAATTAGTTATTTTAAAAGAATTTATGAAAATTAAAAAAGAAATTTTGGAATGTTTGCATTTTTTTAATATTAAATGCAACAGTTTTATAAAAGATTTTCAAGAAAATGACTGTAAAATATCATAATGTAAGCAAAGATTTCAAGAAATATGAACTTTTACAATTATTTCCAAATTTAGAATAATTTTTATGATATTTGGTGAGAAAATGTGAACAACTTTTAACACTTCCAACTAACACAGAGAAAAAGAACCTTCAAACGTTTAAAATTTCACTGCATATTTAGTTTAAATATTATATAATATTATGTTTTTATAACATACCTAAATTACATTTTTATATGTCATTTTGTATGTTCAAAATATGAGATTTGGTGAAAAAAATAACGGGGCATGGTGAAATCTAAAGGCTATGTATGTCCTTCAGGAAAACAATTTTCTTTCTCTTTGAGGAAACACATATTATATATATTGTACAGAATATTCATCTTCATTCGCTTTAATGCTTTTTCTTAAAAGGCTTTTCTATGGCCTAGCTTTTTTTCTCTTTGAAGGGGGAAATATGCAAGATATAAAATATGCAAACAAATTTCAAACTTTATTTTGGCAATATTTATTCATGATTTCAATTTGCCTACTTTCCATTCCTGTTCTAAGACTACTAAAATGTTTATAATATGACAATCTTAAGTGCGTAATTTACAAATTAATATCCGCATCATGCCATCTTACTTAACGCGTAGCAAAAGGGATATCCTTTTTCCAATCACAGATCAAAATTTCAACAAAGAAAAGATCCTATAACTCTCGCTTTAGGTAAATGTGAACTTACTCTCCCACTTTGCCTTCCTCTGCTAACATGTGACTAACTGCTGTCTATCATCTATTGTCTGAAAACGTAAGTTTACAAAAACTGTAGGATGCCTATTGTGTCCTAATGGAGTGTGAATAAGAATAAGTATATCAAGAGGTAGTTGTCTAGCAATAAATTATATCTTGTCTTCGGGCCGCATCTGTCCGTAAATATCATCCATATATGTAGGCTGAAAAGCCTTCTCATAGTTGTTACAACGTCGCCATATCCAATCCATTGCAGCTACGGCCCAATCATCAATTATTACAATTATACATATATATATATATATATATATATATATGTGTGTGTGTGTGTGTGTCTTCAGTTGTATATATATATATATATATGTACAACTGATGACACGAACATAAAAAACATTGTTTATGCATGGAGTTACTAGTAGCCATGGATTAGGCAGGTTGATACATTTTGTGCCTTTTTTACATCTTCATGCCAATAAATTTCGATGCAGTGTAAGCAGAACTGCAGCGGTGAGCAAATAAATTGCCCGAAAGGGATATGAGAGAGAAAATTTGAAGTGTCCGAGATTAAAACTTGGGTCAGAATTAAGTAATTCAGGTTCAGACTTTTTCCCCGTTGTTTTATAATAAATTTCCGTTCTTAAATTTAAAATCTTTATTCGCTGAAGCGTTATATAAGTATTTGCTTCGTGAACATTACGTATGAATAACATGACACAGATTAAGTTTGAAATGGCGTAGTATAAAAGCATTTATTATAAGCAGTTACTGTTTTTAGGATGAAACGGGGAAATAAGCATATGGTGGTAACTGGGGCAGGTTGCGCTGATGACTCGGTGTAAGTATTAGTAACTGACCAAGTTACTATTTCGTTTAGTACATTTGTTGAGGTTGCTTATCACCTACTGCATTTTTAAATGCAAAATATACTTATTACAAATTTATGAGAAGCTCTATTTCAATATCTGATAACATGGAACAATTATTGTAGGTAGAGTTATCTTCGTCGTAAGGTAGGGATCTTGCTAACGGCTAGTCTTTCTAGTCGAGAGTTCCAGAGCATTCTGACGTGTACCTTTCGAAACAATCTGCAGACTGAAGTAGTCACGCCTCCTTAATTTTTCAGCTGTATTTTACATCCTCTGATTCGTTATATCTGGATCGATATCAGAAGAACAAGATCATTGGTTCGTTAGCTTTCTCGAAATCGAGAGACTTTGACAACAGACACGATGTAGAACGCTAAAAATCTCTTGACACTGGTCGTGAAGTTATGTCTCTTGTAATGTCAGCCAGAACGAATTATTGCGTCTGCGATGTCAGATATTGTCGTCGGCTGAGGCAAACTCGATTAGGTGTCCGCGTGTAGACACTATCCCGGCATAATGATTTCCAATTATCGATTCTCTGAGTGTTCGAACAGTTTATAAAACACACATAAGAAATTGAAAGTTCACGGAAAGTAGTTGACAGTAGGGGTGAGCACATAGATATGAGTCCAACAGAAACACACCTGCGGTGCAGGCCTTGAGGCGAAGATAAGTGCTCAAGTAAGAGGTAAGCAATCACATGTCAAACGTGGATGAAAAGAAATGCTTTAGGTTGCTGAATTAGAGAGTCACTCTCGTGTTGGGAAGTGGGTAATATTAATAATGACAGTTTACATAAATGCATAGAAATAAAAGAAAATATATACATTATATACAGATAAATATATACATACGTCAGCAGCTTAACAGAAAAGCAGAACAGTAGGAGATTATGCATAGGAGTAATATTTGAATTTAAAATTTTAACAGTTAATTATTAAGGTATCCAAGAATCACAAGCGGTCGTTTTCGATTACTATCAGAGTTATAGTCATAATTAAGCACTGGTGTGGTGCTATTGTTTACATCTGGTATATTTTGAAAAAAATTTTCAGCAAGTTTTGCAAAGTTCATACATAAGTTTAATGTCAAGCTCTTGGTGAATTGCCGAGTGTCTAACGAACCATCGACAATTTGCCGCTTGTCTAAGTAAGATATTCTGAAGAACTTGCAATTTCATTACATTATTAAGACTGGTATATCCCCAAACATGACAGGCATATGAGAGGATGGGATGCAAAAGGGTCTTGTAAATGAGTAATTTGTTGTCAATAGAGAGAACAGAGTTCCGGTCAATTAATGGGACAAGTGTTCATTTACGGACACGGAAGACGCATCGTAACAGCTTGAAAATAGTGGTTTGTGGGGAACCGAGCACACGATTTTCTCATCTCTGTGAGGGCCGCCGCAATATTAAAATAGAGGGTTAAGAGACTGCTACAAATTAAAGTAAAAATTTTGATTAACATGTGTTTTTATCTTACATATATTTATATAGAATCAAAATTATTAGACATCTCATAGCGTGCAGAAACGTTGTATTGGATTTCCTATATTGAAATGTGATTAACTGCACTGAATTCGATCATCTCCACGGTTACGAATGGATTCAGGACTATAACATTCCATTTCAAATTTTAGCTTATTAGCTGCTTAACTCCTGTTGCATTTTGTACAGCTAAATTTTGGATTATTCCGATTCAAAATTAAAATTTTATTAGTAATGTTCTCTTTTTATATATTTTGAAACTTTTTATGATTATTATATGTATTTTGGTAAATGGAGAGTATGAAAATGGTTAAGTATTTTTATAGAAATTGTAACCCTTTTTAATAATGGCTGCAATTGGGCATAATTACATATTTTTCAAATGTCTAAATTAGTTTTTACTTGGTTAGTAAAGTAACGTAACTTTATTTCTATAAATATATGTAATATGATTTATTCTTTCACGTCAAAGATATTTTTCTTCACAATGTAAAAAAATGAAAGAATCCATTAACAAAACATAATTCGCGTTTATGGAAAATATGCCATTAATCGAAAGCTTCAAAAAAGTTCATTGTTAGAAAGTCCTAAAATGTAAAATTCAAAAATTGGAATTTCAATATACCGCTCTTCATTCCTTAGGTGATATTAAATATTTAATAATGTCCGATGATTAAAATAGTTCGAGAAGAATATTGAGCCATCTGTATTTTTGTAACTCGAGGTAATTAATATAACGTAAATTTCCAAAGTGGCAATCACATTTTAAAGCAATTCGAAATTAAAATTAGTATTCGTGTTATTTTAAGAATGTTTTGATACTTAAAATTTTTATTTCCTGACTGTTTCTTCTCATGTGTATTCTATCAGAAAGATACTTAAAAATATTAATTAAAGTAAAATACACAAACTAGAGACCTTTAAATAATAAATTCTCTACTACAAACTGTTCTTAATTTATAATAAATTATTTTTAGAGGAGTTTTATAAAGCTTTTACTCTGTGTGCCAATTTATTATTGGGATGATTTAATTTTGGAGACTTCGGAGAAACGAATATGACCAGGCGAAGTTGATTTATCTACGTACAGATGGCGGCACTGTATAGATATGAAAATGTTCGTTAGAGTTCTTTATAATGCTATTCAAGAGTTAAACCTGTGTTACTCAGAATTAATATGTTAATAAACTCGTTATGCTGTTCGAATTAGGTTTTTAACGGAAATTAAAAGTGGTGTTCTACTGAATGCCCAAATGACGAGAAAGCAGAAGTGCATTATTACTTCGTAGAGTGTAATATTTTTGCAAGTACTAAGACGCAATTCAAACGAAGCATCAGTTTTATAATTCATAGAGGCGAAAACTAACACGGCAGTTTTTATTGGGATAAGCAAGCTACAATGAAACATTGCCCTGAGATACACTTTTAAACAAGTAAAAAAAAAATTAATTTTATTCAAGTTTTAAGCAAGACAAGGTAAGGTTTTAAGCAAAGCAGTTTTGTTAAGTTTTGAATGAAATTTTATCAATTTCGAGGAATGATGATACAGAAGCCCGTTTTCCATACTTAACCACTTTGACGGAGTTCGGCAAATTTTACGGCAGAAAAACAATGATACTAATTATTGTAAAAAATTATTAATTTCTCACATATTTTGTGTTTTAATTAAGTATTTATTCCAAAAAGCAATCAATAAACATATTTCAAGCGAATTTCTTATTTCTTTGATTCTAGTGAAAACTTCATAGCTTTGGTATTGAATAGGCATTTGGTATAGTGGCTTTCGTGGAGAGTTTTCTAAAGCAAGCTGGCTCGTATACACGTTAAACATGGGGAAAACACACATATGTCCATGCAAAGCCAGCTCTAATTTGGGACCAGCTCGTTCAAACACTGAACCGAACTACCAGTGTTCAGAGACTTTATTGCTTGGCAGTTTTTTAAATAGGATTCCAGGTGATAATGAGCCGTATTTCTGTGCTTTTTGTTTCGCTATTTCGTTGATTTTTGCAATGCCGTAAGAAAAGATAGTTGTAGTTGGTGATCCGCTAAAAACACGAAAACCTACCTTCTTTTTACAGCAGCTGACACTGCATCGCCGAATGATTGCTTTCCCAACATATAACTGCATATTATGCCCGTTTTCGCAAATTCTTTCTTTTGGTAAAACACTTTTTTCTTGTAAAAAAAAAAAACTATAACTTTCTCTTCATTTGACGGTAGATTGAAATTAGTGAGCATTATAAATATTTGCAATAAAAAAAACCGCTTTAATTTAAAAGCGAATATTTTCATTAGTCGAAGAAACGTGACCTACCAGCACGCTAAACCGTTACATTTTAAAATCGGATATAGAAGAGATACATATGCGTCAATCGATAACTTTTGAAAAATTGCTGTACGTTAAAAAAACACATGTGGGCAGATCGGTAACAATAAACAGTTTTTTCCTCGCCAATGCAGAAACGCGCGAAATTAGCATTGTCGTCAGGACCGTTGTAGAAGATAAGTGCCAATCATATAGAGAGTCTTTTCGTCTTGGATCCTACCCAGGCCAAACTCCCAGTATTTAGTTTTCTTAACCGCTGAGCAACTAGATGGTCACAAATTTCATGGCAATCGCTTTGAGAAGAGATTCAAAGCAATTGTTACGTTTAGTGATTTTTTAGGCAAAAGCACTAAAAGCTCATTTTTCTGCAGAACTTTTATCATATTTTTTTCTAGTGTGGGAAAATCTCACAAGCAGATATTTTGAAGTTGAGTTCAAGGCAAAAATTATAAAGATTTATCCACGGAAACCATTGGAATTTGGAATATAGCAAAAAGAAAACACACGGAAATGGCGACGTTAGTTGTTAAAACTGAATTGTCATGTTCACTGTTGCCTTAAAAATTGTTAGACGCGTGGCTACCAAAGTTGGAGTATTCCGAAACTTTGGCGATTTCTACAAAAGAAGCTGCGATAATGCATGTAACTCCCCTACTTCATAAAAGTCATACTGTCACCTACAGGGTGCTCAAAGCTCATGCCAGCTACCCTTGCCATGATAAAATTCGTGGACTTGCTCTATTATCAGCGACCTGATCTGTTGTTACTGTCGAATGGGTGGGATAAGCCGCAAACAGAAACATCTCCCATTCTTCAGAAGGAAAAGGTTTTTGCTAACAGGAAAAAAAAATTATCTTCTCTTGTTAATGACATTAAATTCAATCCATTTCTTGCAAGCTCTTTCAGAATTGCAATATTTTAACTTTTCACGTTCTGCTATCGTTTTCTCGACAAATGGCCCTATGTTCGTTTTCGCTTTGCTCCTCTTATTGCTTCGCATATAAATATAATTAATACTTCTCTTACAGATGCAAAACTGTTCTTGACGGAGAGAGACGTAAATCTAATTTTTTTATTTTATTCAAAATTTATGCCAATCTGTTATTTCCGGTTTTTCTAATTCTGAATTATACATTGGATCCTTTCTACTTTTTATTCAAATATTTAAACATCAAAACTTAATAAATGAAAGCACGAAAGAAATCATTCAAAAATAAAAATCGTTTTTCGGAAAAATCACAGGTGAAGATGATATCGATTTTCCATCACCGTCAGCAATATTAATGGGACGAAGCGTCAGTAGCTGCAGGATCAATCAAAGTGCATTACTTTCTTCTGAAAAGGTAGTGTTCACAAAGCAGTTGTCATTTCTGTTGAAGAAAATAAATTTGACGAAGTGATCAAAGCACCGAACACCGTTGCCCTGTCCTTCAAAATTTAATACACAATGGAATCTGTGTTGCGACAGACATCTATGTATATGTATATTAAAAACGGGGTTCTGTTGTGCTTTTGTTGTATGGCATGAAACTTTTAAATGGATTGACTACTCCAAAACAGATAGAAAAACTTATTTCATTAATTAACACCATTTAAATCAAAATTTGATTTAAATGAAAAACGGTAAACTGCATTTTAAAAATTCTGCTCGTTTATTAAGTGAAAATTTACGAAATTAAGTAGGAATTTTAAATACATAAAATACAATACGAGTTATTTATTCTGCAACTCAAAAATTTATTGAATGCGAAAACTGAAGCACTGTAATGTTATTGAGTAAATTTATTATATTACTCAGTATCTAACTGAGAGACGAAAAATTTATAGCATTGTAAATTATTTAAAAGAAATTAATGTGTATTGAAATGACAATAAGACTATAGTAGTCAGAAAAGTCTTTAGCAGAGTCTTTTCAAAGATTCTGGAGCATTGCATTTGCTACACGAAAATAAGTTACGATGGATTTGTCTTCACGAAGTTTGGGAAGTGTTGCCTTTGTGTGCGAAATATATAAACTTTAAAATCTTTAACATGATCTCGCAAATTATTGATTCTCAGAGTGCTGCCATTTCGGACAGAAAAAAAATTTAATTTATAATTCAGATTTAACTAATAATACAAATTTATTTATTACTAGCAGAAGTACCCGATGCCCGTTAAGTTAGATTGAGAGTAATGTCTCTGACAACAAAGAGAAAAATACCGCTGTAGTACTTCTCTAATAACGAAGCAAAAAATACGAGTACGAATCATAGTCATACATTTTACAGTCTGATGGAATATGGTATTCACATAAAAATTTCGATAGGAAAATAAACTAATTCTCTCTCACATTATCAGCAACAATGGTAGGTAGTTTTTAAAGATTTTCGTCTTTCTAATCAAGTGGTCGTAAAAGCTCAAGTTGCATCCAATATTTCACCTATATTCAATTTTAGTCGATTAAATGTGGCAAAAAATTGATCATAATTGATCAGAAATCAATAACGCGAACAAACAAACACGCAAGCAGACATTCTTCTTTGTACGTATAGATTTTGTAAAACTTAAAAATTTTTAATTAACAAACTCTACGATTTGAAAACGAGCAGCAGCAACATTTTTCGTAATAAAGCATTTTTATCTCCAACGCGCGAGACTGTTGCCACTCGGAAAAAATGAGTGCGAAAATTAGCGCTTTTAGAGCTTTTAATTAATATTTCCGTTGAAGTTGTACGAAGATGGGAATAGTCGAAATGGCTTCCCACGAACTTTTGGAATCGGGAATAATGTATTTAATCTTTGGCGATGCTATTTTTATTTAATCGTAAAGCCTAGAAAATTTTTATTAACAAACTCTAGGATTTGAATGCAATCAGTGGCAACAACTTTCAAAATAAAGCAGATTTTCATCTCCAGCTTGCTATACTGTTGCCACTCGGAAAAATGCGGAGAAATGCATAAAATTAAAGTAATAACGTTAATTTTAAGAATTTGTTATTATTATAATGATCTACCTGCTCTATTCCTTTTATATGCATCGCAATTTTGGGTGTGCATACTAAAAATATTGTCCAGGCCAGAAAATTTTCTGGGAGTAAAAATTCCAAAACATTACTCCTTCAATACATTTTTCTTAATTTGAGGGCGTTGACAGGTTGATTTAAGCATTGTATTAATTCCAAAACATAATATATAAACTGTGCGTGCTTCAATATAAAAATACATTTCTTAGTGGTCGAATAGCTAACGCGTTGCGCAGCAGCACCACAGGTCCAAGGTTCGATCCCCGGGCTGAGCAAGGTTGACTCAGCCTTTAATCCCTTGAGGAAATCCATAAAACAAGCACCAGGGACAAGATGACCATTTGTCTAGGCAAGATTCACAAGCACTCCGGAGCACATGGTCTAGAAATCAGATATCAGGGCACTGCCGGCCGTGGTTCTCTAATATAAGCTGATTGTGCCATCGAGTTTAGTTTGGTGGCCGAATGAACCGCTGAATCTTGGTAGCTACCAAGTTACCTTACAGATTCTTTGAGTCTTGGGTCCGAATTTAGGCGAGCGGACTGCCTGCGTGGTTGAGTGTCGTAGTTTTTCCCATGGGTAACGTGAGCCACTTTTCTTTAAGGAATCCTCAAATAGAGCTTCCTTCAGCTTAGACTTTCCTCCTCTCGTGAGTTTTGCCATATGTCAATAATCATAACCACAAAAACAGATCATTTACCCGATTCCAGCGAGGAAGAAAGGGCTCAGGTTCTCCTTGTTGACGCTCGTGCTTACAGCAATGAAAGTGTTTTATGCTAACACCAACCATTTTAATCAAGCTTATTGTTTTTGAATGAATTGCATCTTGAGTGATTTTGATCGCGTATTTTTCAAATAAGTTTTTTTCCCCTTCCCCTTACATTTTTGGTGAGAAGCAGGAAATGGACAATGTGTTTTTAAATTTCCGTTTGAAGACTAGGCAATGCTTTCATATTATATTTCTGTTTTATCGTTAAGATTAATTTTTTTTCTTTTAACTTGATAGTTTTTTTAATATGAACACTTGTTTCCATGACATCCTTCTGATAGAGAATGAAAAATAAATGAATCTTCGCTCCTCTTATTCGCTACTTTTTCAATACTATCCACAAAAACTCTTTGAGCGTACTCATATGTAAAGAAGAATGTTCGAATGAAACGACTTAAACTTAAATTGCACCTGGAAATGCCAACACTGCAAACATCAGAATTGATGTATAGAATGGCCAAACATGCAATAAAGCTTTTGCATATACTTCAATGAATTAAGCTGTCGGGCAACGTGAGTTCTGTCTCTGTGGATCTACTTGAAAGGAATTTTGCTAGAATAAAAGGCACGTGTTAGAAATTTATACAAAGGCTCTAGAGACAAGCGGCAAATTCAACAGAGGAAGGTACGCACTCTGTGCTCCATTACATGGTGCATTTTAAAAACTCTTCAAACAGAAACAGTAGGGTATAGTCAAACTAAGTGAAATTAATTGCGTCGAGGGAAAGCAGCTGAATGAAACAGTCCCCAGCCACTTTTCCTAATTTAGTTGGGAAAACAAAGTTATAACAAGAGCACTCTGCTATGGAAGTCAATGAATATTCCGAAGAAAGCTCCGGCTTTGAAGGAAGAGAAAAGTGCATGATCAGTGGACATCATAAATGCATGAGTTTACTGATGCAAAAATGCAATTACTTTATTATGCATAAATTTCTTTAATGATCAGTATAATTTATTAAGAAGCAAATAGCTAAAATGATGCAGTAGCATCATTTTAGCTATTTGCTTCTTAAATAAAATCAATGGGAGGAAGAAAAATGAAATCGAATGCAGTGTTATCTGTCAAAAAGAATAGTAATGAAAAATTAGGATTTTGAAGGAGTTCGAAAGAATTGGATTCAAAATCAGGCCATTAACTTTATGCTAAAGTCTTCAAGGAAATTTAGTTTACCAAATGAAGACGTTTTGTGGATAATTTCCTCCGAACCCAAAATCCAGATCACGGTTAAGCGATCAGCTATTGTTAGCTATCAGATATTTGTTTATATATCCAGAGAGTTTCTGCATTTGGTTAATTTAGTTCCTTGAAGTTTTTCACAATCTCAAAAATTTGCCTTCTTGAATTAATAAAATTAATTCCAATCCTATTCTTTCCAACATTCTAAAATATTAATAGCTTAGCTTTTCGATAACTTTTCTCTGCAGTTGTCGTTTTCTCTTTCCTCTATAATTTGATGAAATGTCATTTTACGTGGAATCTTTAACTCAGTGACTATCATAGTTTTTTAACACCGTGTAAAAGGCTAATAGCAAAATTTCTAACTGTTACCATGGGGGCTCACTATTGTCTGCATCCAAAATAAAGCTGAGTATATTTGATTAAATTTTGGACCAACATATACTAATAATTTTAAAATCTAATGCAATTTAAAATACTTTCCTTTTCATACTATTTTACGTTAAAAAATGAACCGTCTAATATTCCTGCTTTTCAGATTCTAAACGATTAGCTTCAGGCGTTGATAATAATAGATATTTTGTATTTAAGGATGAAAATAACTATACAACTAAATTTTAATTTATATATTATTCATTTAAAAATTGCAGCAGTAAACTTTTCTTTGAGGTACTGTACCGTAATATAAAACTATTAAACATAAAACTGTTATTCATATTCTTGTGTTTAACTATACTTAAGCCATTTAAATAGCAAATTTTTTTTCAAGCGTGTAAATTTCACTTTGAAATATTCAGTATTGAAGTTGTAGTTTCATACAGTTATGCATTTTTTCCTCTCTTGTATTACGGTAAATTATCATGTATTATGGTAAAATGGCTTTTCATTCTTTTCAGTTTGTGTAGAATAGCTGTGTACTTAAGTTCTTAAATATCAATTCATTTTGCTTAATTGTATTAAATAACGTGCAAACAGTAGATTGAATTTTGAAAATATTTAAGATGTTTCCTATTGCATCTATTAGGTTTATTGATAAATCTGGCGTCATGTTCGCTATCTTGGTAAAATATAGCCACATTCCATAACTTCGGAGAATTTTAGAAAAAGTAATTATAGTTAGTAGAGTGCTTAAGGGCCCACTGAGATAATTTACGAGAAAAGTCCAGATCGCTTTCGCCCCACCAGTGGTCGGACGGTTAAGACCGCTGAAACTGGAAGCGCAACCCGAATTCAGTCCCAGTGATGTAGTAGAATAGTGCAGCACTGGAGTACCTAGGGACAATGATTTTAACTCCCTCGAAAAATAAATTATTTCGAATATATCATCATAAATACAAAATTAAAAGTTCTAAGGTTTAAGCAAGAGTCCATAAAAGTAGAGAAAATTTCATAAAAGTCACAAGTCCGTAAGGTACTTATGTATATTGAGCAGTAGGTATAAATATTGAGCTGGCGACACGTGATGAACATGAGAAAAATACGAGCACAGGCAGTTACGAAAATATAGGGCACGTAATGTATAATTTTAACATAATAAATACAAAATAACATCATAAATTGATAGCCCAAAATAGTCAAAGTTCCAGCACAAAATTTAAATTATATATATGTCGAAAGATTGTTCAATAGGAATCAAAAATGCAAAAAGTCTAGTTTCCATTTATACTAGATAAAATTCAACTAAAAATCTCTTCTAGTATTTTAAAGAAGACAAAAATGTTGTCTATGGAAGTAGGTGCAGGACGAATTTCATCCAATCGATTCGTGATTATTTTAATTACACCAAAAATAGAAAATTCTTTAAAGATTTTGTTTACCTCACTAATGACCTGCAAAAAGTCCTTAAAAGTAGAAGAGATAGTATTTGTAGAGATTTTAGTCTGACTTCTCGTGTTGGGTCTAGCTGCATTAGTGAGCGGTGGAAATTGTTTGTGGTCCTTTGTATGGATTCCAGATCGAATTTTTCTTTAATTACTAAGTGATATGGTAGGATGTTTTGACTAAGAGTGTCACTTTGAGTCCTGGGGGAATATTTCCACCACGTGGTTCTGAATGAGTGTTAACATTCTGTTTCTTAACATTTGTGTTCTTCGAATTACTTGAGTTTTGGGGACAAAAATGAAAGCTGGCTGCATTGTCACCACCACAGTTACAACACGTCGATTTTTCACTGAATTTTGATTTACAGTCCGCAGTTTTTTGCGCCAATGAACATTTAACACATTTCGGAGAAAGTTTGCACTCCTCCGATGAATAGTAGAAATGTTGGCAATTATGGCATTGGACAATACCGCTTTTGTATTTGTATGGTTGGTTCTATTTAACATCAAAACATAGTAAATTACTGATGTCATAGATTTTATCAGTGCCCCCAACATTAGCTAATTGTACTTGAAATAGAGGTAATAGAACACGAGTTTTAAATCTGAACATTTGGTTCACTTTAATAACATTAAGGCCTTCTGCAATTAACTCATCTTTAATTTCCTCCTTAGGGATAGTCAGAGAGTAACCTTCGAGTAACAACCTTCACAGGTTTAACACGTTTAGCATTTAGTGTGTAATACTGTACACCGTTGATATCTAGGTATCTCGTAATCTCACGGTGATGATCCACAGTGAGTGGTAATAATTTTAAGATATCCCCAGAAATGCTGCCTGTGAAGATCACATTTAGTTCATTATTAAGTTTCTTAACAAAGTCATTGAATTTAATTGAAAGAATGACCATAATCGGAATTATACGTGGTTGTGGTAGTTTATCCTTATCTGCAGCATTAGCACTATTAATATTTGTATTTATATTATCAACATTTTCATTAGCCTTCTCAGTATTATTTTCACTACAGTTAAGAGTAGCAAATTTATTCGAGATTGCAATACCAACATTGTTTTTTTAACATTTTATGAGGGCTGACGGTCTTCCTAGGGAAAGTAATCCGTTCGAGCACGTGGTTTTAACCTGTGCGCGTTTTTTAGAATTACATTTAAGTTTACTAGATTTTTCTAATTCTTTACCATTTTTAACGGCATCAGAGAACAGTAGTGCATCAGAAGGACTGAGTTTACTAGCACATTTCAATAGATTATTAGTATTCTTATCACTATTATTAGACATTTTACCTAAAACACAATTTTCATTCTCATCACAATTTACAACAACAGAATTGGCAATAGAACGATTACGTGCTCTAAAATTTTCGCACTTAACTTAATACGCTCTTGCGTTTGGTTTCAACTTCCTTAATTTGAGTTTCAGCTAGGAGTCTTTAAGACACAGCATCCACATTAGGATTTTCGTTAGTAGCTAATTCACAAATATTACGAAATTTTTCACCGAAATCCACAGTGATTTTTAGAAATCCAGTAGCATTAATGAAATCCACAGCTTCGAATTCCTTTTTAAGAGTCCTTAAGTACAATATTTCATCCATGTCTGAAGGTTCCATTTCTAGATCACTAGAATGGTCGTCACTATCCGAACCTGAATCATACACATCATGTGTTTTCATAATTTATATCACAGAACGCCAGAATACTCCAGCGTCGAAAGCAAATCCAAATGCATTCAGCTCGAAACACCATAAGCGTATAGAAAACGCGTGCTCACAACGGAGCTCCTGTAAACTACTCACACGGTGTCTAACAGTCGAATCCTTCGATCCCAGGCAGGAATAGGCTGACTACATGGTTGGTTTTTCTCATCTTCGCACTACGCGTCAGTTTCTCTTAGAACGTCCTCCGAAAGCGTCCCCCCCCCAAGGAAGTACCTCTTGGGTGTTTATACTCATATTAAAAAAGCACAAACTATTTGAGTTCCACACGACAAAAATTGACTAAGGTACTTAATTCCAAAACTAGGAATATTTGACGTCATTTCCAACTTGCTTTAGAGGGTCAATTGATAAATAGATTAATTCGAAGCTGATTTTATCCCTTACCTGCCATTCAGTGATATTATTTTCTTATTTGCTACAGTGTAACATTATTTAGTTCTCAGTTTTGTTATAATTGTTATTTTGAAATAGTTTGCACAAATGTAATTTATGAGATTTCAAACGCTGAAAATGCGTTGATAATATTCGCTTGAAGTTTTATTACTTTAGAACCAATTTTAATATTCATTGAAGAAACCTATTGAAGAAACCGATAAAAAATCTAGGAATATTTAAATTTTAATTTATAAGGTATTTTTTCCCTCCTTCCAGCATGCCTTCGTGGTGTAACTGTTAGCATATTCGAGCTGCAGGCTCCAGTCCAGCGAGAGCATTGCTCATTTTTTGTGTGTTCTACTTAAATCCTATGACTCAACAGTGGCAGCCGAAATAAAAAAAAATGGTGGATGATGATTCTTCACCACCAGGATTTGGCGATTAGCTCCCCTAATTCCCAGTCACCCTTTAAAAGGGGGAGTATATAAGATAATTTCTCCCTCCTTCCAGAACCCTTTCTTGGTGTAACGGTTAATACAATCGGCGCGTATTTGAGAGGTCCAGGTTCGAGTCCCGGAGAGGTCATTGCTGATTTTTTATGTACTTCTGCTTCAAACAAATAACCTAATGACTCTACTATACAAATAAAGTTACGAGTTATCTACGCACCAATACTGAAGCCTTTCAGAGTTTTCTACTGTGTGCAAGTTTCCTTAATATAAATACTGGGATCGTGAGGAACAAAGTAGATTGAGGAATATTTACAAAATTGATTTCTTTTAAAATTTAAAAATGCCAAAGCAGGAATATTTACCTCATTTGAAACTTTTTGGGAGAATTTTGAAATATTTTTGTAAACATTTAAACGTATATGTCTACGACCACCGGTTACAACTATAAGCAACCGAATAAGAACTTTTATGGCCACGGTGTGTATGTAGATTACCGGAAAGCCTTTTCTAGTCACCTTAGGTAATTCCAGGACGAAAGAAGCCTCACATTATGCAATCTTGGAACTGACTCAGTTATAAGGTTTGAGGGTTATCTTTTTTGAATCTAGAGTTATATTTAGCTTTAAAGCGACAATAAAAGATCACGTTTTCCTTGCCATCTTCTGGTTATATACTGACATCAGAATAATACATTTCATGAGCTATTCTGTTTTATCTGTACTAATTGAGAAACTGAAGTGCAATGTTTTATTTGTTACTCGAAAATCAGATTCCGACTTGATACTCGTACTCATTTTATAGGAATTCGAAGTGACTGTATAAATCAGTTGCTTACTGACAGCGCACTTATAAATTAAGTAAACTACAATATGGGCACAAGAAATAATTTTTATCTAAGCATCTTTATAATCTAAGCAACAAAACGGTGTATCAACTGAAATAAGGCACAAAATCACCCAAAATAATTGAAAGAACGAGAAAATAAAACCGAAAAACCAACTGGGAAAAAAATTCTAAAAAACAATGCAATGCGATAAAATGATAATCTAAAGCCGAACATGGAAACACCTAGAATTCCATTTTAAACGTCTCTTGAGGTCAAAGAGAAAGGTCCATAAATGTTCAGTCCCACATTAACAAAATAAAAGTTCCACTAAGTGACAGTGTGTGCAGTTTCACTGCTTACAGAAATTTTCTAATTCATGGAGTAGTGAGGGTTAAAATAAAAATGATTAGTTACAACTGGCGCGATTTTGGTTAACATGTAAGGAAAAGACTTTTACATAATTTCAGCTTGGCGGTGGAAAGTGGGTAATGAAAGAATTGTTGAGAAGCAAACAAAACTAATTACACATGAGAAATCCAAGCAAGTTTGTGAACAATTTGAAACTCAGGTATTTTTATGTTTAATTATTGACTGGTAGGTTGGATAACTGATTATGGTAAAGGCAAGCAAGAGTTATCATCTTTAAGAGAAATAGATGTCTTCAAAGCCATCTAATTGAAACTAGCTTGCAATCACGTTACTCAGTGGGAGAATGTACTTAGCGTTCCGGGAATGAATTTTCAAAGTGGTTAACTGTCCTTTCATGTTAAAAAGCTGTTATGAGTGTTGTGCTCAGCCTAAAAATTAAATCTAGTAAAATTCCTTTCTAATGAAAACATTTATAATAAGCACAGAGGGGAAAAAAAACAAGAATCATGTAATTAACCCATTCAAAAACTAAGGGATTGAAGCTAAGATCAACTTCATATCTCTGCTTCGCAGCTTTACCCACCAGTCTCTAATAAGTACAAATTAACGAGGTATGGCAAAATATGCATAAAAATGATGTAACAATTTCTTGTACATAATGATCCAAGAGTAAACTAAGAGTTTTACAAAATTACTGCTATGCAATTACTGTACCACATCATTATTTATCAACATATAGCAGGCACCCGTTACACCAAGAATTAAAGTAAACAATACTCCAACAAAAAATATTGTAAATAATTTAACTACAATAATGGTTTCAAGAACATTCCTGAAAGAATAACCAATTAGATAAACACTTTCTTAAACAGTTGCCCGTCACGCTTTAAAATATATACTTGTATAAGTTACTCATTATTATGAAAGCATAACATCTTTTCTTGAATAGTGACCTAATTATTATAAAATTGTTCAGTTCTAGAGAAGTATGTGGAGTTTACCATTTCTTCTGCTTTACTCTCTCTACTCGTCCAGCGAAAATAACTTTTTGACAGCCTGGAGAAAATCTGAAAATCATATTTATCCTTGAAGTTTTCCGCTATTATTTGTTGAATATAATTCGCAGAGCTTTACTCACATCGAAGGGCTAGGCTGTTTCTAGCTGCACTCGAAGTCTCTAGTATTCGAATGCAATCTTGTTTACGGGTTGAGCAAGAGCTAAAAGTTGAAAACAAGTTACGGGAAACTTTTCGTTCCAGCAACAAGAGAAGTTGGATTTCCAGTAATCAGAATATTTGACGATGTTGTACAAAAGCTAACAAACGTTTTTGAGACCATTTTTTTAAGGACGATTATTATCTTTCCTCTTAAAAAGTGCATTTCTTCACATTTTATGTCTTTTTTCATTATTATTTCCGAAATATACCTTAGCAATTTCAACTGCATTGTTTATTATCATCAACAATATAACATAAAATTTGTAGCCTCCACACATACATTACGTTTCAGGAAATTCTTTTCGAGATAATTTTTGATGGGTGATGAAAAAATTTGAAATTTTTTTGTTACATAATTACCAATATTTATTTTAAATTATTTAGAACATTTAAAGAAGTATTAACAAATGTTAAATTATTAGTTAATTTTTAATAATTATGCAGTTTAATTAGTCAATAATTACATTATATTTTAGTAACTTTCTTTTTTTGTGTGTCGTTTCTAGAGAAATTATTTAGTTATGAAAATATGTGCAATTGTATGAAACGAGAATACTTCAAAACGTTTTTCGATCATCAAAAGTTATCCTATAAACTTTGATTTAGAGCATTTTGCTTGGTCTAAAATATTAAGAGCATGTGTAGGCCGTACCTTATTTTTGATATTCTGTATCTAGGAAAAAGTGAAAATTTTTAAATGTCACTGATAGACGACAGCAGGACGCAATTATATGAAAATGCATATTCAGCGCAGTTACCAAAGAAAGTAATAAAGTAGTAATTAGATAGTATTTTTTTAGCAGTGCTATGAATCTCGAAATGCACTTTGTGCCCAAATCGCTTTTCAAATGGTTGCCATATGGTATTATTAAAAAATTAAATAATGAATAATCTGTATGAATGTATGTATATTCCTTGCAATACGGAAATAACGACGACGCCTAGAGCCACTTAATTTCAAATACGCATAGCTCTCCGTCCGAATATGGGCACATCGAAGCCGAATTCTGATTTTTGAATTTATTTCGGATTTATTTCATATTTGTACAAATTTAATGAATTTTTGATTCAGATACTCAGCGATTCGAAAGCAAGAAGTGGCTACTGTTCGAAATAAAACAGTTTTATCTCGAACAGACCAGACTCTTGCCATTCAGCAAAATATAAGTTTTCAGATTTAATTCACAAATTTCCGTTATTTGAAAGCATTGTGTTGCCACTGCCTCAGTTAGAATACTTATTATCTCCACTCAACAGAGTGTTGCCATTCAATGAGGTAATAGCTTTCATATTTAATCTTTCTATTACTGATTAGCAAATAAATTAGTTGAAAATCAACAAACGAAGTTTTAAAAATACTTTTTTTTTGTTTTTTAATATGATGCATTAAATTTAAAATGCATTTAAATCATGAGTTGTCTAATTAAAAATATTAAATATTTTTAGAATGACACTAGCATTAAAATCATTACATACGCTTTTCTGTTTTATATAACTGTTTTCGGCTGCTAGTTTCTAAAGAAATAATATAGAGAATCTAAAAAAACCTCTAACATTCTAACGAGAATTCTAAAGATATGCTATTTTTACATAATTTACGATTTTGCTCTTGAATTTTATATGGCATAAGGGAGAAGAAAACAATGCTTTATAATAAAATTAAAAAGATTAAAAAATTGTATTATTAGGAATGATTCCAAGAGTAAACTGGTAGTCTGTAATGTTCAGTGACAGTATAAAAAACCTTAGCAAATCCGCTGATGTGACTTTAAATCTAAATCCTTTCAGATTTTCTTTATTTTTACTTTTATTTTTATTTATTTATTATTTATTGTTTGTTTGTTCATTTGTTTGTTTTGTTGCTTGCTTAGCGCGAGTTAAACAAGAGTCGAATGGAAGTGATTTACACAGCAAAGTTTAGCATACAAGTAATAATTAAGCATTAGAAAATGGAAATCGAGCAGAAGGAAGGAAGTCTTATATAGACAAAATGTGTGAGTCCAACAAAGATTGCTCTTGAGAAAATATTACAACCAAATTTCACAGGATGTAAGCCGATCAGGAAATAAATCTGCAGAGATATTCGAGGAAATAGGGGCAAAATGAATTGCTGTACCTTTCGAAATGGTGTAGTTCGAAGCAGGAAAGTTACATGTAAAAATTCCCGAATGTTAACATAAGGAAGTTATGGCTTGGTAAGTCATTTCTTGCTTGAAGTGTCAAACTTCAAATGCGCAGAGGAATCTCTGAGATCTACTGAGAGAAGCTGTTAGCATTTCAATATCCTCAATGAAGAAAGACACATGAGCTGTCAGTTGGAGGTGATAGGCAATTATAACGAAACTCTTACCTTCTTTGTTAAATATCCTAATGATACATCAAGTGGGTGGAAAACCGTTTTAGTGAGAAAATCACGGGAACAGAAAAATAGCCATTTTCGTAATGCTCCATGTGAAAGATGACACAAACAACCTAAGATTTTATGTCGTTTTAAAGAATAAACACCTTCCTAGAAGGAAAACTAACGATAAAATATTGATAAGAGTTCAAGTTGACAAAGACTATACATGGATTGGCTGAAGTCAGTGTGGTTTCTGCGTTTTGGAGCATCGGCGGTCCCGTCCATGGTGGCTGTTGACAGCATAGATTGACAGTCATCTGAGTGGAAACCTACGTAAAAAAAGTGTACATTAGCTGTCCTTTAAAGACTCATCTGTTTAGTTTTCACCACAACTAGGGGATCAGTGCTATGAAGATGCCGCCAATCAGGAGACTAAGAAAATCCTTCCAGTTTCAAATGGGCGAATGGACTGAGAATTCATGGATTAGTGTCGAAAAAGGAATGGTGTCCATAGGTTCCAAAGTCATATTCGTTTCCCAAACCGATAGACGGATCAGAACCGATGCAGGACATCTCGCATCATCTCGGAATGAAGATTCAATAAACGCTTTTTGTGACTATGAATTTTCGATTGAAGAATAAAAAAATTTAAGTTTAAATAAAGACACTGATTACAGTTTCTTAAGGTATGTAATGACAATCAACATTATAAATTACTTAAAGGTATTGAATTTTCTTTCTCAAGTATGTGCCATTTTGGTCAAAAATTTAGTGTAAAAATGCGGTCTATATATGGACCGCATTCATGCAATCAGGTATGCGGTCTATATATGCGTTAATGCGGTATATGCACGCATTCGCGACGAATGGAAACTGTATACACCTGTGGGAGGCGACGCTAAAAGGCTTAGGAAACAGTAACAAAACTTTTACATATGCTACTTATTTTTTATCTAAAATCTATCATTTTACCGTAGTCTTCAGCTATACGAATCGGTATTGCTTTCACACTACATAAGAAGATAAAAGAGGTTGCATTTTGTTGCATTTCCTATACACGCATACGAATAGACCCAACAGGTTAAAATCGTAGTTAAATAACAAAATGAAATTCGGACATGGATGTTAAATAACGCGTTTCTTTTACGTTTGGTACTTTGTAAACATTTATCAATCCTTTATCAAAAGGGAATCCAATAAAGAAAAGCATTTCCTTTGTTTAGAAAGGTATTATCTAGTAAAATCAGGAAGTTACCTAAGTGTTGAAAATTCCACTGCAGAATATGCTTAGCAAATGTCGAAAGTCTTAAAAACAAAAGCCGAGTTAAAATATTGATTATATTAGAATTTTAATAAGATTTTAAGAGAACTTGTTGCACTTAATTATAATCAACTTCACTTGCTTTAAATCAATGATAAAGATTGAAGAGTTTGTCTACGATATTACCACTTTTCTATCTTTTGTTGTTTTGCTCTTAAGAGCTAGATAAAATGCTCGGATGCAGATATTTCGTAGAATAAAACAGAACAATGCTTAAAACTGTTAGTTGAAATAAGTTATTACATTACTTAATATAATAATAGGCACATAAGGGACTAACATTGACATAAAATAGAGTGCCTCCAGTAGAAGTATATGCAAACTAAACTCTGATCCATGTTAATTTGGTTATTGTTTAATTAATTTGTTGACGATTGTAATGAGAATGAACTTAAAATGCGCTCAATGCGGGCTATTACACAAACACCCGCATTATATTAACTAATAAAAACAGCTGTGTACCGAAATATACGGATATAAAAATTTTTTTATATGGGAAACTGTGGATAAAGAATGGGCTCAAAATATAGAGAAAAATCATGTAACTATTAGTGCATATTCATGTATATGGTTCGTTTATAAGTAAAGTAATAGACTTTTTTTTTAAATATGCGAAGGAATCATGAAAAGAATCAGTTGCGTTCTCGCTGGATTCGATCACGAGGCCTTTCAGCTATCACCTGGATGTGGTAAGCATTAGGTTAAAAAAAATTGTATGTGAGCTATCTCTCCCAGAGAGACTGCGGAGTGAAAAGACAGTCTTTCTGCCAGATCTCAGTGCTGATGAATTGTAAAAGAATAAGTTCTCTTTATTTCAATGAAAGGATTTTTAATCTTTTTTCTTTGAAAAAATATACTTTAGGATTTAAAAGGAATTTATTGTTGCAGCTAGGAGACAAATAACTTCCTGTAATGTAAAAAAAAGATGGAGGAGACTTCGACCTATTAATTACTGTCATAAAGCTGGAAACAACATCATTTAACTGAATTTCAACGGATTATGACAAGCAATGAATTACTAGTGTTAAGCAAGGTTTTCATGTAGATTGCTTACTTGTAGTTATGGTTTATTAGTCAATAACAACATACACATTATTATTGTTCAGTAACTTATTGCTATGGCCAATAGTTTCATATTCCCAATTTGGAGACCTTAAGTTGGGGATATGCAATTAAACTGGAGTAAGCGTGGGGGATAAGAGAAGTGAAAACTGCGGGTACGCCAAAGAAGTAGGTTCGCGATCACTTATGAATATATAGATCGGCTATCATGTGAGTGAGAGATTCTGTCATTGGTCGCTGTGTCGGGTTTCATTTACTCAGAAAAATATATATGTGTAAAATCTTTTCCTCCTTCTGGAACACTTTTTTTACCGTAAATATTTCTTAGATAACACCATAAACTAAACGGTGATAAAATCTAAGCTAATTTTCAGTAACCATGGTTAACTAAAATGAATTGTGTTACTTGATGTCACTTACTGTGTTACTTGTTACTTGTTACTTGTGTTACTTGTTACTTGTGTTACTTGATGTTACTTGATGTGCTTCTTCAAATCTACCTCTTCGTAACTTTATGTTAAAATTCTTTATTCAGCGAGTATTAGCATATTTCTTGATGTAAAAATGAGTAATTTCTGTAATTCAGCTTGATGAAGAGACCTAATCCATTGCATCTTTAGTAGATAAGGGAGGGTCTGCATCTCTTCCCGTAATCATTGTTAGGTCCGGTTACGATTAAAATGCATGCGTTAATAATAAAATATTAACTTCCAAATACGGTAGCGATAAGTTTATTCCAGTACATTTCTACATTCAAAGGAATATTACCTTTGAACCAGTTGAACATGGACAAGGTTTACATAATGATGTTTATTTTAATAATGTCAAGTCCAAATATGAATAATTTGATTCATTCCCGAAGCTGGCTTTGTTTGAGTTGTCGACGGGAAGCAGATTACCTAGTTTCTGAATTGTGTCTAATATGTTTACAGTGTCCAGTTACGCCGCAATTTATCAAAGCTCTGTCGTCGGGTTCACATTACGTCGTCCTTTCTTAGCGATTTATCACTTCTTATGGAATTCTGTATCAACAAGATAGTTATTCCTGATCTTTAAATTTACGTATTACTTGAAGTAATATCTAAATTTGAGGCTTAAAAACTAACATTTGAAATTAACTTGATAATACATTACTATAGCTGCAGCACCTGGTTAAAACAAAAGAATGTGAAGTGACCTGGTGAGACAATTATGGCATGTAACGGAAGTAAACATTCAGATATGGAGCAATTTTAAATTTCCTTTCAGTTTTGATGTTTCTTCTCTTTCAACAAACAAAAATGAATAAATCAATAAATGAAATAATAGTGATAATAAATACAAAGCATGAAATAAATACTTCTAAAGGAATAAAAAGTATTTGTAAGGTTATAAAGTATTCTCAATTTCCGTTCCGCGTGTCTTAGTGGTGTGACTAGTCCAATCAGTAATCGGGAGACTCGGTTTTCATGTCTGCTGCTTCGGAATAGTACTTAATGCCTATACAATGGCACCCAAACTAAAATGTAGTGAACGATAATCCTTTACCACCAGAGTTTGGCAAACGGGTCCTTAGCAAACGCCTACTAAGTGGAGAAGACTGTAAATATGTAATGAATGTAACCTTTTTTTCTTCCTTAGCTCGTGTCTCCGTAGTGAAACCTGAAAATACATCGGATTCGCGGTCAAGAGGTGTAAAGTTCGAATTCCGGAAAGGGCACTGCACATCTTTCACGTTTCTTGTTTCGCCAAAATAGTGAATGCAAAAAGTTACTCTTTAATTAGTGTTCATTTAGACACCGAGTAAGCGCTCTACACGGCAAAATGAGTTTTTGGCCTAGCCTGCTTTGTTAGAAATGTAAACTAATCACGCAAACTTATAGCAATGGCAAATATATAAAAGCAGTAAAGCAAATTGATAACAAACAGAACATACAAAGACCACAGCACAAACTGATAACAAAAACGAACATATGAAAGCAGCAACACAAACTGATAGCAAAATAAACATTTAAACGAAACTAAAAATATTTATTAGTACTAACTTATTACTTAAGCTTGGTGTTACAAGTAAAGGAATTAATAGAAACCGAGCTTCTGCTGCTTACGTCTTGCGAATACAATAGCAGCTCAATTATTTGAAAATCCAAATATAAGGCATCTTCTCACTTAACTACTATTGAAAAGCTAGCTCACCAAGATCAACATAGCACTACAAGAGAAAGATTCACAATCTCAACACTCTGGCGTAGAGTTGACAAAGCTCTCTTTCCTGAATTAGAACATTGTTCTTTATTTTAATTTGTTAAATTTCCGTTTTTCCGTGGACTAGAACAGAAGTGCAGGAACACAGGTAAGATAGCTGAATACTACTGATAATTCGACCTGACTTCTAATATCATAGGCCAAGGTGTCTAAATATTGATTTTCCTGGTTTTCATCCCAATGTGTAGTACGAATAAAAGCCATTTTACTTGAGAAAGTTTACCACGGAAGCTACTTCACTTTTACCATGTAGGCCTAGTGTGTTTACTTATATCGTCAAATAATTCAGTCTAATTCATTACAAGAAATAACACAAATTCCGAAATTTCGGTTTCAACATGCAAGGTGCTGAGGATAAGAGGATTCCAAATTTCATTTTGAAATTTCCTTGGTCAAATATTTGAAGTCGCACTAAAACTACGCCGTCTGTCAATGAGTTTAAGACTCTGATTTAGCTCTGACTTAGTTCATCGCTTTTTTAAATGAATTGTTCTCTGCTAGCTCACAACTAGGTTTCTATGTATAGGGGTTCGTACGAGAAAAGCCTACGGGTATTTTCAGGATCTCTTCATGTTTGTGATTTCACTGATCCTATCTTTTCCCAAATGAAACTTCGTGAAATTCACAAATGTTGCCAAACTTACGCCTGTTTTGCCAAATAGAGCCAACATATAACGATTTATCTTAATGTTGGCAAATTTAGAAACATCATTTGGGTATATTTAGCATATTGCAGCATTTTGCTTGGATTTACACAAGAGGTATTTATAATTAATAGTTGCTGTCCTAAATTTCAACCTGAAACATAAATAAAATGTTTTCAAATAAAAATACGCAGTAATTGTACATAAATTTAACAATGTCCAAAAGAAACAGATATAATTTTCAGTAACTCAAAATATAAAATAAATATACAAAAGGTTATAATACTGTAAGAAATAACTGAATGCTAACTAATTACCAATTATTTTAATACCAGCAACAAAGTATGAAAGACAATTAAAAAATGTGTTAAAGCAAAAAATATTTCCATTAAATTACAACAATATATGAAAAACAAAGGAAAAAGAAAGTAAAATTATATTTGTAATAGGTGAAATTCACGTTCATGGAAAAAGGAGAGTAATATAAACATTGAATCAAATTTAAAAAAATAAAGCTATGGAGTATGGACATTTTTCTTCATATCAGTTAAGTAAAACATCAGTAAAAACTGCAATAATTAATTCCATATTACCTCCACAGGAAAATTGCAGAATATCATTTCTGTTATTACTATACACTAAGTCCACTAAAGTCCTTACCTTTATTTTCACAACCATTCGACGTAGCCATGCATTTCCAGTTTCAAAAATATTTTAATTGACGCAAACAGGATTTATGTTTTAGCATTTTTAAATTAAAAATCAATTTTGTAAAAATTACTTAGTCAGTCTGACTTTTTATACGTGCCTCCAGCCACTGTACTTAATTTAAGAAAATATTGTACTTATTATAAAAAATATGGAACTAAACGTTTGGTTCTCATAAGGCAGAACTGACAAGATATTTAATTAAAAATTTCTATTTTTGATATCATATTCAATTTTCCATGAGGATTCGGTTAATAAAAATTAGAAAAATTCGAGGTTGAGGTTTTTCCTTAAATCCCATTCAGTAATATTGTTTTGAGCTTTACTAACGTCACTAAATTATGATTTTGTTACATTTAGTATAGCAAAAGGATTTTCGACAATTTATAAAATCAGTAATTTATAAATTTTCAAAATCTAAAAAGGCATTAGTAATATTCCCATGACATTTTATTACATTATAATCATAAGCTGGTAATCGTACAAAAAATTCGTTAATTTACAAAAAGGTTTCATTTCTAATTATAGCAAATATAGCGAGTTGGCTGCCTGACAATCTTTCACAGAACACGAATTTTATAAGATTCGGTTAATGAGATGTCTATTTTGATACAAATTATATTGATCAGAATTTTTTACAATAATCTGCATAGAAATGCTCATCACTTAATCCCTTAACATCAGAAGCTTTTTCCTAAACATATATTTTATTTTAAGCTACTTACTTTACAAATGCAAATTATTTATCTTTTTAATTTGTGTACGACACCTAATTATAGTCCCGAAATTTAATATCAAATATCTCCGTCAACTTTTGTCGTAGGGGAGTTAAATTTTTTTATTTTCAATTTTTATAACGAATACAAAATTTTCTTAAGTAAGGAACTAGAGATCATATAAAAAGCCAGATTTCGTTAAAAACGTTTTTAATTTAAAAATACGAAATTTCTGGGTCATTTAGAAAATTTTTGTAAGTATATACTAATATCTGAGTTTTGCGTTAGTTTTTAATTTAAATATGCACAACATCGCAGTTTTTGAATTTTAATAAATTTGAAAAAAGCGTTTAAGTTTCGTTATTATTATAACTGTATGAATTATTTCTTTTTTACAACAAAAACGGTAACTAATATTAAATTTTAATTTGTATTTATATGCTATAAGGATACATTTTCCTAGAAAGTATTTGCAGCCAAAAGAATAATTAATTATTACACAAGTTATTATTACTTATACTGGTAACATTTAACTATTAATTGTATTAGAAAATAATTCAGTTCCATTCTAGAAAGGAGGAAACGGCTTTCCGTTTCTTTAATGCATACCTTTTATCATAGCTGATGTGCCCCAAATTTATTAAAAAATTATTTGATTTTGATAATTTTACGATTTGTTTCAATTTTCAGTTTGTTTCATTTGTAATTGACTATTCTACACTTACGGGTATTCTTGTATTTTATTATACAAAACAATAACACAGTAGAATGAAGATGTTTAGGCTGATATGACGTTTAGTTGATTGATTAATTACTTATGAGGATGCACAGGAGAGCTGGGTATTTAAAGGCATGTTTTCTTAAAGGCATGGCAAATTGGTACTATTACCCATATGATGCGCAAGACTCTTGCCAGCGACAGACGCAATCTTGTATCCATTGCCACGATAAAATTCGTGGGCTTATTTTGATTAGATTAGTCACAAGAACACAACAGACTTTTGAGCAGTGAACGTGCTATGCAGGGAAGGAAAAAAATTAATAGAGTCTCATTTATTGTACATATACAGTATTATGAAAGAAATGGACATATACAGTATAATGGAAGAAATGGACTTGATTAAATTTGCAGGTGGTTTGGGGTGTATAGCATGCAGAATTCAGTACACAGAGCTGCCCCCTCTGGCAGCAACAACAGCACAAATGGGGCAGAACATCAAGTCGAACTGAGCTTCGATACATACACTTCATTCTCTGGGGCTTCAATTCTACGACAGGATTCATCATTCATAGCGGCTAGTGGGTGGTTGCGAGTCAAGCTCTAGGTAACGCATGACGAGATGTTATCAACAAATGAGATATATAGAGAACGCGCTGACCAGGCCAACAGTCGAACACCCTCTGTGTCAAGGAAGGTTAAGAAAGCACGAGCATCATGCGGTCGGTCGTTCATAATCTTGTTGAAAACTGGCGTTATGCGGGCTTCGAAGATAGGTTCCAACCAAATGGCAACTTAAGATGCCAGAAATGTAATGGCGGTTATCCAGATTACCAGATATGCGAAGAAGAAGTTACTGAGATATGTACTCAATCGCAACTCAACAGCACATCAGATTCTGGGGCCGTAAGCCGATTGCAAGCTGGCAACTTTCAAATATAAGCTGGCATCTGTGTCTCCATACACGGATACGTTCCTAATGATGCTGCATACAGAACCAGCATTCGTCAAAAAAAAAAAAAAAAAAAAAAAGGGGGGGGAGATGGTGCCACTGTGTCCAGTGTCATTGTTTGTCGCACCGCTGTAGGTCTGTGCTGAAGCGGGAAGGAAACCTGCAAGAAAGGCTGCCGTGTTGACAGTCTATGATGCTGCAGACTTCATCACACTGTCACTGCGAACACTTTTCGTTCTGTACATGAGCCAAGTTCCCGACTCAGATTACGTGTCGTGGCTATATGGTCTCCAAAGGTCGAAGGGAGAACGTGTCTGTTTTTTGCACCATTAGTGGCTTGGAGTCGATTCATGACCTATCGATTACATGAATCGTGAGATCTCGACCAACACGAGCGGGAATTATGCTGAAAGATAAACTGCAGTTCTCTTTCTTACACCTGGCATGACACGATTTCTGCACAAAGAGCCAAATTTCAAAAGCGGTTTTCAGAAAAGAAACTCTCTGTGCAATCTTTTTTTGTTTTCGGTGGTCTATTGATTTTCAAGAAGGTTTCAGCAAGAGATTAAACAAATCTTTCTTTCCAGATACGCGGGATATCTCTCTGTCATGAATCTGTAATACCACTATTTCGTTTACGCCCTCCTGTGCGCAACTGGAATGCGAATGAGCTCGTTCATGACCATCAGAGCGGTAAGCCGATTTCGGTCTAGTAAACGTAGAATAAGCGGAGTTTTAGAAAGGGTATTATATTAAAAAGTATGATAGGGAACACTAAAAAGCTGAAACTAATTTCATAAGCAATTTTCTCCTTCCCTTCCAAATACCTTTGTATCGTAGTTGGGAGAACGTTTGGCTAGCAATTGAAGATCCGGAGTTCAAATCCTGGAGAGGGCATTTTCGTGCTTTCAGCTCTGAAATAAACCTAATGACTCCAAAAATATGTTGCATAACAAGAATTGTTTATTTGAGTTTTTTGTTAAGTAGATTTCTAATTTTTCATTTCCCAGGTTACATGTTATTTTTGAGACAGTATAGAATTAAACTTATTGTTAATTTATTTAGCAAGTTTTAGTGTTTTCGTTGATTTAAATAATAGAGAAAGATAATTAAAGTGCTTTTTAACCAGTTTATGCGAAAGCGTTAGCTATGTTTCAAAATTTATCAATGCCATATAGGTGTGAGTGAGGCATGTGAGGAAACGCAAAATAAAAGTGTATACACATTAAATATCGGTGCTAAAATCACGCAAAAGTATTCAGAATGGTTGAAATTTGAGATTTACCTCAAATATTTAAATTTGTCATCATAGCTGTGAGACTTATATTAAAATTCATTTACTATGTTTACTCTAAGCCAAGGAATAAATCATGCACATTTATCTAATTAACTAAATAACATGTGATCACATAAAATAACATGTCACCATGTACCGTGTAGAAATTTTATGTTTTGAATAATACAACGTTATGTTAGCCAATGTGTAGCTCATAAACATTAATAGAAATATAATTATGTGTATTGTTATATGTCTACTGTTTTCTGTTTACTCCATGATTACTCTTTATACCTAAAAACTGACTTCTCTAAATATAGAAGAATGACAAGTTGCAATAATATTATGTTTATATCTTTTAGAAGTAAGAAAAAAAAACCGTGTTTTGTAATATATGGTGCAATTGCAACAAGTTGCTTTTCATTATAAAAGAAAAGGTATTGAATTTGTATGACTTTCTAATGTTAAATTAGTAAACGTACTCAATGAACAAATTTAAAACACTACAATGTATTTTCAAAAAATGATGTAAATATTAAAATATCATTATGAAATAATGTCAGTTACTTTAAAAGAGTTTTACGCATTAAAGTTGTAGAGCTATTAGGTTATTTGGAAACAAGAGACTTGAAAAATGAGCAACATTTTCGCCGGGAATCGAACCGCACGCCTCTGGAATACGCCCCAGCGTGCAGACCACCACACCACGAAGGCACGTTAAGAAGGCGGGAGAAATACCTTATAAAGTGACTGATACTATTGAACAGAACTGAAATACAAATTGTGTAGAACCAAATATGAAATAAAATCACACGTTTACATGCCTGAAATAAATCCAAATGGTTTTCTACTTGTCTCTTTAGAGAACTGCAATATTTTTTATCATGTCTTAATTCAAAAACTTTTTTTTTCTGCTTTATTTCAGCTCTCCTATTTACTTAACCTTTATTTTTAACTGTTGTTATTACACTAGATCAGAATGAAATATTTTCTGGAAAACATGCAAACAAGTCTTAGAATTTGAGACAATCATAACAGCGACAATGTTTTTTCAGACTCAGACACCTAGCTGGATATCACGAAGAGTAGCTACTGAAAAATTAATTCTGTAGTTTCTTCCCTTTGACATAAAAAATTTAACTTGCTTTAAAGCTTAAGCTTTATTCAAGAGAAGAACTCGAACTTTCTTTCCTAAATCTAGTTTCGTAGAATTTTTTGGATTCCACACCACATAGTTAGTTCACTAGATATCATAGAAGGCATTTTTATTTTGCAATTTAGAACAGAAATTTTTTGTAGTAGGTTTTCGAACATTCCCTCAAACTCTGCTTGTATGAAAACTAAGTAAATGCAAACTATTCGAAAGAATTTAAATATTTAAATTTATAATTTTTTATGCTTATGAGTATTCTGCTTATTAGAGCGGGAAATGCTAATTTTTTTTTTTCTGCGTGCCACTCGTTTGCTATTTTGTGAATGATGTTCAAATTAATAAACGCTCTCCCAACTACGATACGAAGGTACTTGGAAGGGAGGGAGAAAATTGCTTTTTGTGTTTCCTATCATACTTTTTAAATAATACCTTTTTTAAAACTTCGCTTATTCTAAGTTTACTAGAACGAAATCGGTTTACCCCTCTGATGGTCATGAACGAGCTCACTCGCATTTTAGTTACGCACAGATAGGCGTAAGCGAACTAGCTGGTATTACAGATTCATGACAAAGAGATATGCCGCTTCAAATATATAAATAACTACTTTATCTTAACCGAAAAAAAATCTAGAAATAGAATGGAAGTACGCTTAACGAGTATAATGTGTTCCTGAATCTTACTTGTCAGTCGTTAAACGAAAACATGTTTACTATAGGAACCAATGTAAAATAGGATAGTGCCTTCATTCGAAAAAAAAAATTACTCAATCAAACTGATAATAACGTAATTCATTACTTGTAATACATCCTCTTTTACAAAAAAAATAATCTAAATGCATTTGGTTTTGGCAATGTTTCAAAAGTTGGTGAAAATGAAACACAGGATTATCCTTAATTTACAGCGAGCACAGCTAGAGCGTTATATAAGGGCCTGCTTCTCAACGGACGATGTAATAGTTTTCTAATCTCTCAGCATATCTCTTATTTCATTGAAAGTTTTTTGCTTCGCTAAGACTGTTATTTAAGTTTTTGCAACCAATTGTCATCGCCCTGTAGTTTGTTTAAAGAATTTAACTAATGAGTAATATGTATGAATGTATGTATGTTCCTCGCACTGTGAACAAACAACGGAACCTAAAGCCATCAAATTTTGAATAACGTAGTCCCCCACTCAATTATGGGAAAATGGAAGCCCGAATTTCGAATTCGTTTTATCGTCCATTTTATATTTTGTAAAACTTTAACGAATTTTTGATAACGATTTCAAAGCGAGCAGTGGAACACTGTACGGAATAAAATATTTTCATCTCCACCGCGCGAGTTTGTCCATCGGAAATTCTAAAGATACGCGTTTTTAAATATTTTTAGCCGAAACAGGCGTCAGCCTAAATGCTCTCGAAACTTGTATGTGTGTGTAAATGAAAGCAATGCCCTTTTAGGCTTAACATAATGTCTGAAAGCTTTAATTTTTTTTTTTATTTTTTTTTGGGGGGGGGGGTTGTTATGCGAATCATTCGTTATGATGGACAATCGGCAGGTTTCATTGAAACTGAATGCTATTACTAATATAAATTAAAATTTAAGTGACGACGTAAGAAGACCATAAACTGGTAAGATACTTGTAGAGTTCGTTTAAATTAATTAATCAGTTATTTTATGATTTGGACTTTTAATGGCACTTCTTCATTCCATTTACGTACCAGAATGTAAATTAGCTCGCAGATATTTAAGATTAGGTTTGAGATTGTAAGACACAACGTGTTCTAACTTTCGAAGTCACATAGATTACTAGGCTGCTAGCCCAGGTAAGACTTTTAGTCTTTGCCAATGCATTATAATCGCCGATATTGAATCTCGTATCTCATTTGAATTTAAATTGCATTTGGCTGTTACTTAAAGTTATCTAGCCACAAATGCTGGCTGAGATTGTAAGCTCTAGGAGTGCTTTCTCTTCTTCCTTAGTTATAAACAAAAGGTATTTTACACACTTCTCAAGTTTCAATTGTTATTTTAAACCTAGCGATTATTCGCTTAACATTTACCAAGAGTTTGGACACTAAGAGATGACTGCAAAACATAACAAACTTTATAATAATACTAATATTCGTTTAAAGCAGAATTCGAAAAATAAACATAACAAAACAATCAAAGCGCATAAACGGGGGCACATGATGTCAAAAAATTATCTGCGTGCTCTTGACATGTTCACAACCCAACAATCATCGATAAAGAGAAGCAGAAATATACGTACCACATGACAAAATGCTATCTTAAGGCACATTATATTACTAATGTTAGATAAAGAAAGAGGTAATTAATCTAATTATCTATATACCACGGACAAAATGTTGTATAACACTGCTAGTTAATAACAGTTTTGATTAGATTACAATTAATAAAAATCTTTACTTTCAATTTAGCCGTTATGTAAGTAGTATGTGCTTATTGGTGTTATAAGGACCATATGATAGGGATTAGTTAAATTTTATAAACATTTAATTATTTTTAGAATAGAAAAAAGAAATCGCCAAAATAAAAAAAAAAAAAAATTAATAAATAAAAAAAAAACTTGAGGGATTTTTACGAAGAATTTAAAGTCAAAATTTATACCTACGTACCATATATGATAAAAGTTTAATTTAAGCACTGAATAATTCTCATGTAATACAGATAACTCATGTATTTATTGAATTGAAGTCTTTAACCAAAATGAAAGTGAGCTCTTATCTAAAGTAAAAATAACACCAAAGTTTTTTATCCGATAATAATCAAATTAAATCTTTTACTAAAATAATAGTAAAGCAATATTCTAACCTTTTATTGTGAAAGAAACTTTATTAATTGTAATTTAACATCAGTAGCATAATATTCGCTCTTCTCATGGTTGCTGTTCACTTAGAGGAACACATTTTCCTGTCATCAACAGTAACAGGATAAATACGCAAAAATATGCTTGTAAATATGAGCAACCAGTGCATCCGTTTGAAAGCTTGAATAGCTTTATTATGTTTCTTCAATCATATCTGTCTAAATAAAGATGATCTGTGAATATCCATAATATCCATAGCTGCCCCCATTATTAAAAAAAAAAAAAAAAGAGTATTTCAACATCAAAATTTTCTACGCAGTGCGACTTATTCTGCTTTTTGAAATAACAAAGATACACTCATGGACACAAAAAAATTAGCGCACCAAGAAATAATTGCGGGATCGTAACGAAACTTGCAATGAAGGTACATGTCGGGGAGATATGCAAATGATTAGAAATGCAGCATGACTGCGCATTACGTATAGCCGGTAGAGGGTGTTGAACGTCGTACTCTGTGGAGTATAAAACAGGTAACCGAAGCTTGTTTGTATGTAATGAATCGTTTACAAAGGAAGAACTGAGGTAGACATGCCATTACGCCGTGTTCGAAGTCAATATGAGCAGTTGTCGCAGTTTGAGAGAGGAAGAATCGTCGGGATGATGGAAGCTGGGTGGTCAGCTAGGCGAGTAGCTCGTCAATTAGGCCGCTCTGATTGTGTTGTGAGGAGGTGTTGGGACCAGTGGACCCGAGAGATGTCATGTACACGAAGACCAGGCTCAGGACGCCCTCGACAGATCAGTCGTCGAGAAGACCGCCACATCGTAAGAAATGCACGCGTACAGCCAACTGCTTCATCGGCCGCTATCCAGGCACAGGTAGCACTTTCACTAGGGGCCCCCGTGTCTTCTCGAACGATACGAAGGCGCCTGGCTGAAGGACAGTTGGTATCGCGGCGCCCATTACGTGTGCTGCCCCCTGCCTTGTGCTGCTCACCCATCGAAGCCTCCGTTTGGAGTGGTGTCGAACACGAGGAAACTGGACTGCAGCGGAATGAAACCAGGTCGTCTTTAACGACGAAACCAGATTCAATCTCGGTAGTGATGACAATTGTGTTCGTGTGTGGAGAGCCCGTGGTGAACGCCTCAATCCTGCCTTTGCTATACAGAGACACATCGCTCCCACAGTTTGTGTAATGGTATCGGGTGCCATTGCCTACAATACACGGTCAGCCCTAGTATTGTTCCGTGACACCATGACAGCCCAGTGGTATGTTGATGAAATCCTGCAACCACATGTGTTGCCACTCATGCAACGGCTCCCAGGAGCCATTTTTCAGCAAGACAATGCTCGGCCTCATGCGGCAAGGGTGTCGCAAGACTGTGTCCGCACTGTTACTACCCTTCCTTGGCCTGCCCGATCCCCAAATTTGTCTCCAATCGAGCATATCTGGGATCATTTGGGACGACGAGTTGGGAATCCCACGAGTTTGAACGAACTAGAGGCAAGATTACAGAAAATATGGAACGAAATGTCTCAAGACATCATACAGAACTTGTATGACTCAATGCCCGATCGTATCGCATCGTGCATTCGCGCTAGAGGGGGTCCAACGGAATATTAACTCTTCCGTCCTTTTGCCTTTTTCTCTGAAATAAATTATCCTTTTTCTTTGATTTTCTTATCGTTTACTTATATCAAAGTATTCATTACGCATGTAAAATTTCGTTTCATTTTGACGACTCCTTCTTTGTGCGCTAATTTTTTTGTCTATGAGTGCATCATCTTCTTTATCGTTACCTACAGTTCGTACCTTTGTCGTTACGCACACACACACACCGTATTCACAAAAGTCTTTGCGCTGCTAATTTCTTGCAACCGTTGTTCGTAAACATCCAAATATAAATCCTTCCAGTTACAAAAATGTTTTAAATGATCCAAATATTTTCCCTGCTAAAAATGCCCCGTAGAAACCCATAAAATTTTTTTACGGAGAATTGGCCTACGGGTACCCGTACAGCTCTGCGGGTACCCGTAGGCCAAATCCCCGTAAAAACCCACAGACAGAAATCCGTACAACTGTACGGGTACCCGTAGGCAAAATCCCCGTAAAAACCCATAAAAAGAGACCCGTACGGTTGTACGGGTACCCATAGGGAAAATCCCCGTAAAACCCATAGAAAGAAACCTGCACGGCTCTACGGATACCTGTAGGCCAAATACCCATAAAAAACTTGTAAACAGAAACCCGTACGACTGTACGGATACGAGTAGGCCAAATCTCTGTAGAACTGTAGGCACTATAAACAAAATCCCAGTAAAAACCCATAGCCAAAAATCAGAACTTTATATGCATATCCATTGGCCAAATTTCCATTAAAAAAATGGATATTCCGTAGATCTATGCCTTGTAAAAACCAGTAAACAAAAGTATGTACACCTATACAAGCACCCATACGCCAAATCCCGTAAAACCCACTACACAAAAATCCACAGCCCAATAAAGGTACCTCTTGGAAAAATCGCTGCACAAAACAGTAAACAAAAACCCATAAACAGAATCAATAGCATTATACCATAGTGGAGTATCTATACATAGAACAGGTATCCATATACAGAATCCCTATAAAAAACAATACACAAAAATAGAACTGTAAATCAAATTTTCATGAAAACATAAACCAGCAGAAGTACATAATTAGCACTGATGAAATGTACAGAACTAAATGGCGGAGAAAGCATGTAAAGTAATTTTAAATAAAACTCAATGCGAATAAATAAAAATTTTAAAATATCTAAAAGCCTACGAGTTCCTGTCCTTCTTAATGCACGTCAATATCTATAAACATATTACAAAATATTTGCATAAATTCTCTTTACAAAATTTTAAACTACCTTTATATAATTCTGAAAATAAAATGAATAGATAGATAATAACCAAAGTCATGATTCACAACCATCGAATAATATATGTACATATATATATGTAAGAAAAATTAGGAATATGCAAAAGATTAAATTAGCAGCGTAAAATTAATTTTCCTTCTCTATTCTAAAAACAGTAATCTTTCTGCACTGCATCATTTCGAGATTGATTCATGTCATATGACCCTTACATAATTTGATGTTGTATAAAAGAAACTAAAACTCAAATAGCCAATAGTAATTTTACAGCAGTATTAACTATCAAATACGAGTAAAAATGCATCAAGAAGCAAAATTAACTCGGTCTGTATTAAGATTTCACCTTTAACATAACGCATTTGCTTTTTACGCTTTGGCCTAGCTGGATTGCTCCTTGTTTCTTACTACACATTTATCAAATATGTTAATTTTTGGAATAGGCATAAATAATGTGCTAACTTGTTTGTGGCTGCAACATATTTGTTAAAAGAAAAGTTGAATTAAATCTACCTCGACTGCCAAATTTCTTATTCATTGTGGATTGGAGTTTCAACATCTCTAAGCCATCAAAATTCTTGCTGTTCATTATGGATTCAGCTGCTTGTATTCGACTACAGAATCTATTAAATCTATTACACATATATATATATAATATCATTTCATTTGATGGTTGCCAATCATTACTTTGACTGTATATATATTATTGATTTCATTATAAATATATACATATAGTACTGTATCTCACTGCATGTATTTGTATTTCAGTTCTTTAATTGGGAAATTAAACAATTGTATTTAATCACATCAGCTTGTTTAACAATTTGATACCTAATGAGAAATGTATTGCCAAAGGATGGTATTTTCTAGCATCTGCTTAAATTTTAAGTTACCTACAATGCACTAAACCAAATTAAAAAACAAAACTAGAAGAAACCCAAATTTTCAGGAAGAGAAACATTACTAACAAGCAAGCAAAAAGAATACGGGACTTGCGTATTAGAAACTTAACATAGAGTTCAAATTTAGCATACTTGCTATCCCCTTAAAGCTCGCTTACCAATGATAGTCACACCCTGCAACTTATTATGACACGCATATACATAGATGTTTTGCGTGGAAGAAAGGATGAATCCTAGAATATAATGTAGTGAAGAAATAATAATACACAAACACTGTGTCGACCCCTTATTACAATACTTTGAATGTTACCTGTATCTCTCAAAAGAAATATGAACTCAAAAGAAATATGAACATAAATGAAACATGAAGATAACATAAAATAAACTTAATAATACCCAAAATACAATAAATTATATTGTAACAAAACGAATTAAAAAAAATTACAAGTTTCAACAAATACCAATTCTCAATGCACAGTTCGGGAATTAAGGAAATATCTCATAGCGTATAATGTTTTATTCTGTATCTCACTTTTAGTGCTATATAATCTTCAACAGATTTTATATAAATAAAATCTATAACATAATGGGTATTTATACTATATGTAGTTCTTGATGTAAAAATGATCAACTTTCGTACTGTAAAAATTCCATCTATGTGAATAAGTATGAATATACTCATATACACATAATTATACTAAATAACTAATTTAATGAAACTAAATTTCTATAGCAAAATGGGGAAAGTGTAGAATCGCCCACTGCTTGGCGTGTTTTTAAGAATTGCACATACTCGGTATCCATGCACACATCGACCTATTTTCACTTAAAAAAACATCCCATAATTGCACAAAAATGCCATTGTGCACTCCTTTGACTTTATTCATGTACACATCGACCTATTTTCACTTAAAATGTCAAAAGAAAATTGACAAAAATCCAATTCCTTTTACTTTTGTAAAAAGTGCCAAATAAATAAGTGGGCGATTCTGCACTTTACCCGAAAAAATATATAAAAATACCATTTACTTATATATATTAATAATTTATTATTACACAATGTTTTTCATATATAATCTCAAAGGAACATAAATTTAATTAAAGCGATGCATTATTAGAATAAATTTGAGTCAGTATTTTAGGTATAAGTTATTTAGATTTCTATTGTAGAAAGAATACTTTAGAAAATGTATAGAAATATTATTTTGAACCATAAAAATTCTAAAGAGTAAAATTTAAAGTACTGAAAAGGTAGCTATTATTTTTGACAGTAGATTATATAATATAAAAATACCTCATGCTGAGCATTTTCTGAAATTACAATGCCAAATGAAATTTATATAGTGCAGTATTTAGCAATAATAACTTTTTGTAAACAAATGTAGCTATATTCGCTTAATTGTAATGCAGTAATTTTAACTGCATTTGTATAAGGCTGTACAGGAGATTTATTTATATGGGTTTTCATCCGCAGAGAACAACCGGATTCTCTGTGGAAGTGCTTCCGAAAATAATATTTAAATATTACTCTAACTATATTTGTTAACTATATTTGCAATGCTATAACAGTGCCCTTATAAGACTCATGATCCGAAAAGCTTTGGTTTTAATTGTCTCGTAAAAACTTTCAATTACTTCTGCAAAATTCATACCCACGTAAAAATTACTACACCGAAGTCAATTGATTATACAGCAAAACGTTCCTAAAACAATCAACTCCACAATTCAAGATAATGCCAGTTTCCTGTAGCCTTACAAAACTATGAATGAATTTTTAAGTCCTGTTATTTGATTATTGTCCAGACAAATGTGCCATTATCAGAGGTGGTCATTTAAGAAAAGAACCACTATATGAGGTTTCAACTTAATGTAATTTTTTTCAAATAAATAATTCACTTTTTATACTCCCAAGGCTAGTACATTTAATATTACATAAATCTTATTCACAAATCTATTTCTATTTCAAAAGCAATTTATGAAAAACACATTTGAAATTTTCTTCATCAAACTAATAATAATGAAAGTTAAAGTATGCATAAAAATGATTATATGTGTTTTAACAAAATAGCTCAAAATATTTAATGTAAAAATATGGTTCTAGTCTCATACATGTAAAGAGAAATAGACCAAAAATAAAAAACAATGTAAGCTACTATGATCATCTAAATTTTCACATAATTTTAGTAATGGAAAAAAGATTGCTTAAGCTTGTATGTCTTGTCTACCCCATTCAATAAGTAATAAACACATTAAATATTTCATTGTTTATTTCATTAATAAAACTTACCTTTTTTGCTCGCGAAATATAATTAGTATATTTTTTAAAACATTCTTTTTGCTCGGCCACATCACATTAGTCGAAAAATTGAAAATTGAATCATGCAAGATCCTTTTTAAGTAAAGTATGCTCAAATTTATTAGTACATAATATTAAATGATAAAGCATCTACATGAACAAGCTTTAAAAAAGTATTTCTAAACCGTAATCAAAAAAATAAATTTTCCAAAATATAGTTTCAGTAGAATTAAAAACTATATTTCTGCATCTGCACACTGAACCAAATTATCAAGTCTGAAATTATCACTTTTCAGTCTTTAAGCACATTGTTTTTCAGGTTAAAGGTAAAGATGGAAAATCAATTTCATGCACAGAAACTCCATTTCACTAGTCAGTTATCAGCAACGTTCTCTTAAACATTAGACACGATTACACGTGCATGGCTTTAGTTGTATATTCATAGTCAATGCTGGTATTTTATTATTTATTACTAATTTCTAAACAGTAAAACATAGTAAAATTTGTAATACAGTAAATCCTAGTAAATAATATATTGCATTAATACAACCACGAAGGAAATAACATCACCATCGCACAACAACAACTAGAGCGGCGCCATATTGCTTGTTTGGGAAACTTCTGAGAGTGGGGGGAGGGAGGGGAATTTGTTTTCTCAAGTCAGCGTTAACAGGAAGAAAAGTTTTCCGATTGTGAATGAACTTGTTCGCGTTAAAGAGATATTGGTTGATATCGATGTTTATTTGTAATATCAGAAATGTAAGTACTTATGTGTGTGTATTCAGAGAACCAACTCGTAGCAAAAACCACCTCCCTTAGACGACCGCCTCTGAAAGAGACCAGTATTTCTGAAAACATAAGTATACTTTGGTATTGAATATTCCCTCTGTAAGGCGACCATTCACAAAGAAAATTCTGCAAGTGTGTCTGGTCACCTTAGAGAGATTCATTCCGTAGATGCAATCTCCCTAAGACGACCACCTCTAAAAGATAAACGTATCTCTGAGAACGTGAGTATATATTGGTATTGAGCATCATCTCTCTAAGGCTACCACTTGCAAAGATGAATTTTTATTTAGAGAGACCTCGTTGTGTGTGGTGTATATGATTACTGTTATTGTTTCCGAAAAAAAAAATTAAATCAAATAAATAAGCATATTTAGTAAAAACCCTCTCTAAAACGACCACCTGCGTTTCCAGGTTATTCTGATGGTCTTAAAGAGATCATATTTTCATTCTGTTAATTTTATTGTTTACAAAAAGTCTATTAACGTCAGATAAAAAAATAGCATAAAACCATATAAACCAACAGAAGATTTATTATTATATTGATACCAGTAAGAAAACCAGTAAAAGTCAATATAAACCTATACAAACCAGTACAAAGTTCTCCCATTGAAATGTTGGTTGTATGGGTGTCAATTGATACCAGTAAGAAAACCCACAGAGATCAATAGAAACCAGTAAAATTCAGTAGAGACCATCAAAAATTCTATAGGTACCAGTAGAAAGTTTTACTGGTTTCTATGGGTCATTTTGAAACCAGTAAAAAAAAACCCACAGAGACCAACAGAAACCAGTAAAAGTCAATAGAAACCCATAAAATCTTATAGATACCCATAAAAAGTTTTACTGGTTTCTATGAGGCATTTTTAGCAGGGTTGGTATTTTTAAATTTAAAAAAAATCAGTTTTGCTCAGAACATAAGCCTTATATTTTGTAATATAATATTATTAAATATAAAGTTATCCTATCCTTATATTTAGTAATATTTTAAACGCATTATAAAACAACGCACAAAAAGTCCAATACGACAAAAAATGAATGAGATATTTCATTTAAAAATTTGTGATTTTTAACGCCATTTTCAGCTATGATATTACTTGATATTCTTTTGTGATTTACTTGCTTGTAAGAATCTTCAGTTTCTAATTTTGTTACAAATGATATGGAGAACGAATTTTCACAGAAAAAACTCAAATGCTAATTTTTTGCCAAAGTCTATAATGACGTTATAAATATCCTCATTAAGTATTATTATTTTAGAATTTACAAAAAAATAATAAATTTACAAAGTCATAAATCAAACTACAAATAGTTTTAATATATAATTTTGTCATTTTGTCATATAATTTACAAATAATATTACCTGTATGACAATCCTGAAGCCTCTTGTTGCTTTCAAAAACATGAATTCTGCAAAATTCTGTGAATGAAATTTCCTTTTTGGGGAAAAAATATATTATTGTTTATTATTCTTCATGACAATCTGCACAGAAAAACTCGTCAGTAAATCTATTAACATCAGAAATATATTAATTGGCATTTTACTTTTAGTTAAGTTCGAGTGCAAATACGTCTTTCTTTTATTTTTTTGCGGGCTCTGAACATGACGTCTAATTTTAAATTTATATATCTCGGTCAATTTCTATTGTATTGGAATCACACTGGCACATTTTGATATATATATATATATATATGTATATATATCAAAATAGCTATATTTGTATTAAACAAGGGTAAATGTATTAATTTCTAATCTTAATATCTTAATTAAAGGTAAACGTATTAAATCAAAATATCATAATTCTTAAAGTATATTTTATCTTAGCTTTATAAATTCAGGAAAATAATATAGCCAATTATTTATAACTTTCAAATGAAAATGTTAAGAAATTGTTTTTGATAAATAAGAAATAACATCGAAATGCTCATTGGATTAAATTCCAGATTTTCTTGCAATTCTTCCTATTGTTTTGTAATTTCAGTTTTCCGAAGCTTATATCCACTAGTAATAACTGACAAATTTAAAAACATAATTAATTTTCGAATTCGTATAGCCAATTTGCGACCCTTCTATTAGTGATTCACTTGCACTTGCCTCACCCTTGTACCGGCTCTGATTGCATTTTTTCATAATCATTATAACATTTTTCTAATTACATGTGTAGGGAGAGGGAGAATGTATAAAAGAAAAGATTCCTAAGTTTTACATAATTGCGCTTAAAAAAAACTAAAATATGAATATTTGTGTCATTTAAAATTAATTGGAAGTATAGATCAACGACAAACGGTTGAGAAAAAGGCGGCCAGGTAAGGACTTTTGTACATGCAGCGTGTGTATGTGTTTGTGTATTATGAGTATTAAATTACAAATGTTACAAAATAGTCTAAAGATATTCTGTTGAAAAGTAGAAAAAGCATGCTACTTGAATACATCTTAAACATCTTAAACTTTCACAAGCCAAAATTCGCATTCTCAAGTTTACTGCTAACTAACAGATATGATTGCACAATATTTTTGAAGGATAAAAGAAATAAACTTTCATTTATTTATCATAATGTTGACTTGAACAGTATATTACTTCTTCATAAACAAATAACCTCATTGTGCTGAATAATCAAATAATCTAATCTTATTTAGTTCTGTTTAGTCTAAAAAGAAAGTATATTTTCCGATTTTTATTTTCTACATGGAATTGAATTTGAAGGTTACAATTTATCAGAACTTATGATCATTTTATAGAATTTACTTGAGAATTAGGGTTTATATTTTTAACTCCTCGTAGGGCTTTCTATTCTTATTAAATTTTTACCTCTTTTAAAAATGGTTTCTTTTATCTTTTAGTTTTTTTCAAGAGAGAATTCTTCAGTCTGTACTAATCCATTCTCTCAGTTATTTAAAAATTATTGCTATCGACAGAAATCTCTATCTTTTTGTTTTTGATAAACGTAAAAAAATTGTTTTCCATGCCATTACACACGTCATTCTGCCGTTATAAACGATCGTGGGAAGTTTAATATTATCTCATTTAAACATTGTATCAGTTACAAAATTATCAGTATTTTCAATATCACTCATTCAACAGTCATTTTATGTTCAGTTAATAAAATTCACATCTCCGATATTCAAGAACGTAAGTCAGCCGGAAATTTATAATATAATCAAACTGATTTAAGCAGCATTATTTAAATTAAAATGGTTTATAATTTTTCAAGACACAACCTGTTTCTTAATCTAAAAGTACCCGCATGTCTTGTTACTGTGATGAATTCGTAGAAAATGTAATAGATGCTTCGGAGATGAAATTTTCTGTGATATCTGTGATGAGTTTTCACAGCGTTTTTCGAGACTCGCAAATTTGTAACAATAAGCTCTCTATTCATGCAGTCGGTGACCTGCGAGACCGCTTATTGCAAATAATGCTAAAATGATCTCGAATCCAGAAAATTTAAAATCTGACATTTCGATGGATGTTATATATGATATCTTTCAAAAAATGAAAAAAAAAATATTCCAGATCAATGTCAGAAAAAATTACGAAACTGGACCTGTAGAGTCATTACGATTTTTTTAGTCATAAGTAAAATTAAGTTGTAGAGACATTAAGTATTTTGGAAGCACGAAAGTTGAAAAATGAGCAAAGCCTTCGCTGGGAATCGAACTACGGACCTCTGGAATAGATGCCCAGCGTGCAGACCACTACACCGCGAAGGCAGGAGAAACACCTTATAGACTTAAATAAAATAAAACCGAGCATGACGCAGTTTCTTTAATGGAAATAGAAATTAGTTTTGTTTTTGGAAGGAACTAAATAAAACTTCAGAGAATAACGCATTTTTCTGTGGTTTCCAAAATATTATTTTTTCCTCTTGTCTATTAAACATGCAGTTTTGGAAAGTTAAATTATCAATAAAATTTTAACTAAATTAAAAAAAAATTAACTAAATTAAAAATAACTAAATTTAAAAAAATTACTTATAATTCTAAGCAAGTCTTGTACAAACATCAGAATTAAGTTTTATGATATGGGAACTTGTTAAAAGAACAGACGAAAAAGAAACTACTGTAAAATAAAAAAAAAAATAAAAAATAGGAAAGAACAGTTGTACTATGTTGAAGCAAATTTAACCACTCAAAAGATTAATGACGAGAAAAAATGACTCCTTAACACAATGAAATTAAAATTTTCAATCAGTTTGCACCTTCATTTCCCAAACGGATTTTAGCAGTTCGACTCGATTTTCTCACATTTGTTTTTCAAAATATTCACGCTTTTAATCTATTACATGAATTAATTTGATACATTTAACGAACTTATATAATTTACTATATATCAATATAATAACAGTAATATCTGCGTATTCCCTGGGTAATTCGCTTCAGGCTGTAACACCGATAACAGCAAAAGCTATGTAGAACAGGATATTCATGTAACTTATAGAAACTCGATGAGATTTAATTAATAAATATGGCACAGTAAGACATTATTTATATTAATGAATAACAATAAAATATACTGTGCACTATATCACTCTTGGGATGTACTATATGTGTGTTCTGCGCACTATATCACTTCATATACTGTATTGTTAATCTAATAATTATGAAATATATTCTACAGAATTTTGATTTATCACTAATGGATCATCATGGATTTAGTTTAGAAGCACTGGTAGCATCCTTAATCATCACTTACAAGACTAAAATATAATTTAAAAAAAAAAGATTGTTGTTGTTGTTGCAAGGTGTGAAACTCCCGGCCCCCCGGGCCGAGACAAGTTCAGCCTCGCATAACAGGAGCCAACCCGTTAAACAATAACGGAGAACAGCCAGCCAGCCATGTTCCATCAAATTATCCAATCAAATCAAAATCCCTATCGCTTTTCTATTCTGATTTCTTCTCATCATAATTTCTTCAGCTATTTGTTTAAATTTCTCATAATTTTCAAAATTCCCATTTTTATCAAACTGGTGCCTCTCAACTATGTCTCTAGTAAAACAACAAGATTCAAGGAAGTGGCAATTATTACCTTGTACTTTACAAAATTTAAAAAATTGAGAGTTTTTATTTTCTTGAAGGCCAAATCTTTTAAAATATGTTGGAAATCGTCCATGACCAGTAGTAATTAAGTTCATATCTATATATTAAGTATCTTTTTCCTTTTATCAGTTTTCAAAAATCTGATATAATCATTATTCTTTCTAGACGATTCTCAATTTTCTTTCCATTTTACAAATACCTTCTTTTTCATAATATTTAATAATTTTCTTTCCGAATACATCACTTCAATATCTTTCTTTCCTAGGCCTTGAGCAGCTTCCTTTACCAACGTGTCCGCCCTCTCATTACCAATATACTCAATATGGACCTTGATCCAGAGTCAATTTTTATACGAGTATTATGTATTTCACCAGAAATTTGAAATAATTTTAATTTGGTATATTAATAAATTATTAGTGTGTATATAAGAAATTGCGTATAAAGCAGACAAAGCATCAAAATAAATATCTATTTTATGTTTGTAAGTTAAGTTTTCATTAATCCATTTTAATCCACAAAAATCGCTCTAATCTCAGCTTGAAAAACTGAATTCAGTGGATTTAACGTTTATTTTTGGTAGTCGATTTCTGTTTTCATATAAATAAACCACACATGAAGAGCCAACTCCATTATTCGTTTCCGATCCGTCTGTACAAATATCAATCTGACCTACATCCAGAAAGTTCTTACGTAATTATTGTCTTTTAGGCCAGATTAGTATCCATATCACAATATTTGTGAAAATATTCTTTCTTTATAATCACATCTTTAGTCTCTAATTCATTAATAAAACCATTATCCAATAATAACAAAAAATCTGAAAGGTCTCAGATTTTAAATTGCGTCCGAAGGGACGTTTTTTTAACGTTTTGTGCGTTACTTTTATTTATTAAATATCATATTCTTTGCACTTAAACCATAAAATTCAGTTCAACAACAATGTCGCAAAATAATTTTAAAATGAGCATATCTTTAGAATTTCCGATACACACATTGGTACTATAGGTTCCGCGCGCTGGGGATAAAAAAAAAATTTTCCCCGGTAGAGTGTTGCCATTGCTCGCTTTTAAATCGTTGAGTTTGTTAATCAAAAATTCGTTAAAGGTTTACAAAATATGAAATCGATAATAAAATAATTCCAAATTTCAAATTTGGGGCTTCCAGATGTTTATATTCGCAGTAGGATTACGTCATTCAAAATTGGATGGCTCTATATCGTTGGTACTATAGGTACCGTTGTTTTATCACAATGCGAGAACGCATACATACATTTATGCAGATTCTTCATTATTGAATTTCTTCAAATATAATACCGGGCGATAGTATTTGGCGGCAACGATTTAAAAAGGGATACAGCCTTTTAAAATTTTCAACGCAAAGTCGCAAAACGAAAACAATAGTCCTTCAGGAACAAAGCCCCTATTGACTAATAAAAATTTACGATAAAAATACCTGTATTGTATTGAGAGAGGGGGCACACCGGCAAGAATACATGCCACTGCTATTGAGACAGTTCTAAATATTCTAGTGACTACTAGCACCCAGCTTCTCCGCCACACTGTCTAATTTTTGTCTCAGCTTTATTAGTCCCCCCACTCGGGCACCCCATATACCAACACCATAATTATAGGAGTAATGGCATTTCCAAATAAAAATCCCAGGGTGGTACTATTTTGAGAAATAACATCAGATGGAAATGTATTTTTATAATATTTTAACACACCGTCAGTCCTCCTTTGAATACGTTTAAAATTTTCTATAAAATTCAATTTACAATCAATAATGATGCCTAAATATTTGATTGAATACAAAAACTTAATTCTTTTTTTATTAAACTTTATTCTAGGGAGGCTAACGCCTTTCCCACCCCCGGGGATGAAGCTATATGTTTTTTCAATATTAACTTCAGTATATTCTTCATTACTCCAATCCTTTAATTTTTGTTCCACTTCCATAAACTTCTTTTCAATTTTTTTCAATGAAAATCATAAATCAAAAATAAAATATCGTCTGTATAACATATTATAACCACATTATTCATATATACATATTTCTAATAAGTTTGTTGGCGATGAGGCTCCAAAACAGGAGAGCACTGCACGAGCCATGCAGACAACCTTTATTAAAATATCTTTCAAGAATAATTTCATTCTGATTATCAAGGAGGACAATTTTTCTTTCACTAAAATAGTTCTTAATTATCTTTAGCATTCCACCAGTAACTTCAAGTTTCTTTAATTCTTCAATAACTGAAGCCAACGAACAAAGCCAAATGCTCCCTAGAAATGAGATCAGGGCCACGTGAAATTCCTTTGTCTAATTTTATTTATCAAATGAAATAAGGCTTGTTCCACTGATCTACCCTCAAGAATCTGTATTAAAATCCAGATATATTATTATTTGTATGCATATATGCATAATATAATCTATTTGTTAACAATTTATCCAGTATTTTATCAAACACCTTCAATAAACTTATTGGTCTAAATGCACCAATTTCTTTGGGAATCAAGATCAGTTTTACTGTTTTCCAACTTCTTGGAAAACTTCTCAAATTCAAACATTTATTATAAAGTATAACAAAAAAAGAAGGTAACTATGAAACATCAGTTTAACAATAGGGACCCCGATCCTATCCAGTCCAGGAGCACTCTTAGTTCTCAATCCCTGCACAACCATAAAAATTTCTTGAATTGTAAATCGTTTTTCATTATCATCATTTTCTTTTAAGATAATTTCAAACATTGTAATTGAGGAACGTACAATAATGATGAAAGGGGACTTTTAACGTTTGATTTTATTTTACAGAATACTCTTATTTTAATTAATAAAGAGCACTCTCCTCCTCATCGCCAGTGGGAGTGGGCCGAACTCATCTGTAATCTGGTCTCTCCCGGACTAGATATAAGTAAAGTAGTAATGGAAATTTTAGGGGAAGAAACTATGAGTGATCATAGAAATATTTACTTAGAAACATATTATTTTGATTTCACTAAAAAGGGAAAAGTTTTAGATTCAAGAAATAGAATTTATGGATTTTATAGAAAGATGCATCTTGGTATTTTTGAAACAGAAAATGAAATTTGTACAACAAATAGTGAGGGTAGAATGAAATTATTGAAGACTTTGAAAGAAGAATTCAGCTCAAGATGAATAAATATTTGCGTTTAAAAAGAAGTGATGGGGTTAAAAAGCATAAATCATGGTGGATTTAGATAATCAAAGAAAAATAGTTAAAGCCCTGAGAAAAAATATCAAAATGAAAAAATTGATGAACAATTGAGAAGTATTAGAAAAATTAAAAATAAAAGAGAGTTACCCAGAAACAAGAAAGATGTAAAATTTACTAAAACGAAATGTAAAATAGATAAATTTCTGAGGTCATTAGAAAACTAGGACATTAATTATAGAACAGCATCAGGTAAGAAGAGGAAAAATGTGATTTTATGTAAAAAAGTTTGAAGAACAGATTTCAATAAAAGAGAAATATAAGATTTTGATCGATGAAATTTTGGGAAAAGAAGATGAGACCTATCCACGAATTATTTTACAAGAAAAAAATTATAAGAGCTGGGACAGAATGTTGCTTACCAGAACAAGTAGATATTTGAGAAAAGGTGAGAAAAATTTAATGGAAAAATGGCGAGCGTGGAGAAGGAGTGGAATCAAATGGAGGGGAACCTTTAATAGACATGGTACCCTGCTGATATATTTCCAGAAGTTATAGAGGAAGAATAAATCTAAGTTCTAAGAAGCGATCTTTAACCATGTGGACCCGCAGATGACAATTTTTACACCCCCTCCAATTTAGTTACATCTGTGGAAAGTGAATGTCCATCCATATGATCCTGTTTACTTGTTCTAATACAACTTGCTTCAGTGGCTGTGTTTCACATTTGATCGTAGGTTGTGTATCACTTTGAAACATCAAAAAACATTTTTTCTTCCTCTGTAAACCACAGGTGCAGGTACTACTGTACTTAAATTCCATTTCCTCCCAAAATTTCAGTTTTCGTGTGATATGCAAAGTTCGGTAGAAAGATACTATTTATGATGATGTCTAATATGTTGATTAAAATGTATTCAAATATATTTTTTTCTCTGTGTTTAAAACCTGGAAGGATACCTCTCTGATGTGCGTATGGTTTTCAGTTTGCATATTTTCAGTAATGGGAAAATAGAAAGTATTGCTACTTCAGAAAATGTTGTATATGACTGATACGCAAGTTATTCAGAGAAATAAATGTGCTTCTAAGGCTTCAATACTTATTCTTTTTTCCTTAAATATGTTATATGCAAAAATCTCCATTTTTGCGTTGCCTTACAAGAAAATAAAATTACAGCAATATTTTCCTATCATTTGGCATTTTGAACAGCTCATTTGTAGTGCAAATATTCTGTATTATGTATCTTGAAATGATGGGAAACTACCTCTTAAGCTAATAATAAATCATAGCTGCTTAATTTAAAATTATCTGTTATGTTGTAAAGAATCATTTACTTTAAACCAACCAGTTTCTTTCAGTTACTTAACTTTTCTAACTTCCATCATTTCCATTTCCTCCCAAAATTTCAGTTTTCGTGTGATATGCAAAGTTCGGTAGAAAGATACTATTTATGATGATGTCTAATATGTTGATTAACTATTTATGATGATGACATATTTTGATGTCTAGGTTAACTTCATATTTCTATTTTGAGCTGCAGCAAAAAGTATTGACTTGATTTGTAAGCATTGGCAGTGCCACCAGTAAATTCCTTCTTGAATAACAGTGTCTGCTCACCCTTCTTACGTCTTGTCATTGATACAGTTTGAACTAAACAAATAGTTGCTTCACAGTTGAAGTAAAGATCTAGCCAGCAAAATAAAGTTAATTTAGCTAGAATTTTAATAATGTTATTATATGAATCTACATGTAGATATCATATTGCAATTATCTTTAAATTTTATGATTTCTGTATTTTTGATTTCTTTAATACTTAAAGCTGTTCAGAAATTTTTGAAACTTTATTGTTAAACTCTTAGAAGTATCAGCCTGTGAATATAAAGTCTTCATGTTCCAATTTAATTATTTAATCACTTTTACCAACGAATTCCTTTAATAAAGCAACTCTAAGTATTATTCTTTACTAAAACACTTATTTCTGTAAAGATTGAATTTACAAAAGCAAGATTAGATTCTAAATACCAACGGCGAAGACCCTGATTTGGATTTTCGGATTACAGGAAATAAGATCGCTGCCAACGGCAAATGCATAATTAATTAAAGTGAATGAGGGTTCTGTTATTCGTTACCTGATCTCTCACATATTTAATCAAGCACTAATAATAATTAAAGATTGTATGAAATAATAATACCATCAGTGTTTCTGCAAATCTATCGAGCCTAGAAAAAATCAGAGAGAGAGAGAACAGACTCTGAAATTCTGTAGTTTAAAAGGTTCACGATCTGCAGAGATTTACTTATGGATTAAAGTTTCCATAACTCTCTGAAGACATTTGCTTTTGCGTTATTTTTTCAACTGTATTTGCTTTTATTACTCCTTTATTTTCAATGCCTATGCTTCGCTGAATTTAGGCAGAAACAACTCGAATTTTATTTGTAAACATAGGAAACGAAATTTTAAATGAAAATACTTCATTTATTATTTTATTTATTTTATAGTTAAATTCTACTGTTTGGAGAATTCAACTAGCTGAATAATAACGCCAGATCAAAGCATTGTACTGATTTTTTTACAACTTGGGCTTATGGCTTTAAGTGGGAAAATTTTCCAAAGCTAGTGTGGGACAAGACAGAGTTTTAGAACTTACATGGAGGGGAGAAAAGAAAATAAAAGAAAAGAAAAAGAAAAAGAAAACTTTGTTTGAAGTATAATTTTACTGTTTGAAATAATTCATATTTTTTACCCTTTTTTTTTTCATTTGTTGAAATTGCCATATAACTAGAACAATAAATAAAATCCCCCGAATAAACGCTACGGTTTCAAATAATTTCTGTTTTTTGTGAAGGTTGTTGTTTTAAAGATTATGACTATCAGTGATATTTAATACCAATGTTTATTTGTATTCTCAGAAGTACTGCTCATGTTTAGAGGTTACTGTATTTATTATCGAGATATATGTTGTGTTTTTGAAATCGTTCTCAGTAAGCGGAATTCGATTATTAACTTTGCAGATTTGAAAGTAAACACGATTGCTTTTATTATCAGAAAATTCTCGTTATGTTTCTCTCAGATGCAGTTTTATACTCGGATAATTACTTAAAGTTTGGGAACGTATCATATTTTTTAAATACATGTAGAATAATCCAGTGAATAATTTTTATCTAATAATCAAAATATGTTCTTTCGCAAGTTAAGTATTCTTACACACACTTACATTCTACAACATTCATACAAATGATACAAGCCTGGTTTAAATTTCTTCGAAATAACTGAATTTTATTGTTAATTTTGAGATATGTAAAGCAGCTACTGTAGAAATCCAGAAATTTTTACAGAAACAAATCCGTATGTAGACTTTGCAAGTTCCTTGAGTGTACATTAAAGCTCAATTACCTGATTATTGAACGTACTTCTGATCCCTCAAAAATGCCTATATCAGTATATCAGTGATTCTCAAACTTTTTTTTTTTTGTTTTGTTTATCGCTCACTTTTAGAAAAACATAAATGATCAGTTCTTTCCTAGACAACCACATCTATATTTCTTATAAAAAGTATGGACAAAAATAAAACACTAATGATAAAGTTAGGTTATTTATATGTTAATGAAATTAGGAATAAAAGAACAGTCATATACAACTACATTAGATGGCAGACGGGAATAGGAACTAAACAAATAACAAAATAAGAAAGAAAAGGATGAGCCAAATGAGCTCCAGTCGATTTGTCTGTATCATAATTTTCCCAATACAGAACTCGAATCAGAATCCTTGGGTTTTTTAAACACCAATGTGTCTGTTTGTGTCACAATTATAAAAATAAATCAATAATATATTCTTTCCAAATAGGTGTTTTTAATAATTAAATTCATTTTTCAGAAGTTAAAATCAGAAGTATTTTTTACTGTTTATAAAATGTATATCAATTTTTAACGAACTGCTTATTAAAATTTAATTGAGCTTTTATATTTCTTAAAATTGTACGTTAAATAATGTTTTTAATTTCATAACGTGAGATTATAATAATGCTATTTTCCCGTCAACATAACGGTGGTCGTACTTCGGTATCCATTTAAAATATCACAAAAAATGAAAAAGATTTCTTTTTATGGTCTTTTGACTTCCAGTCATCATATACAAAGTACGCGTTTAAAAACATAAAGTCAAATGTTATGATTTTATCGTTAATCAACTAAACTCTATTACTCTGTATAGAATGATATAGATTAGATAGACTAACAGGCCTATTATTTATATATATTAATATTATACGATAATAACTTTTTAAAAAGCTATATAAAACATATAAAACTTATAATTAGTTCTTCACGATTCCTTAAAACAAGGCACTTTACTGAAATTCTGGATTCTAATTTTGGTACTATTAATCAATTTTACGACAGATTATGAGTGAATAAAATCTTAACGTTATCTTAGATTATGACATGCACATGCAGTGACTATAGTCTTTGCTTGTGGAGATTTTGTTCGCAATACGATTAGTGGCGTTCTTTGAAAATGGTTTATTCATGAAGAAGGGGGAAATACAATTTCCTGTTGGCAAAAATTCATAAAACACTGAATGTTTATAAACACACTGTATATGTAAAAGTGCAGCGATTTTAAAATTTTCTAAACAATTTTTATGGACTTGTTTTCAAGTCGTCAAATATTTCGATAAAAAATTTTGGTACTTCTAATAATCACAAAGACTCAATTTCAAGTGCATGTATATATTCGATTAAAGGTAATAATTAGTGATACTACTGTCTCCTTCAAGTTGAGCTCAAAATACGTGCAGAATCAATGCTTTCGGATTTAAACCTTTACATTGGGCTTTCGTTGGCAAATTTCAAAGGAAAATTAGGAGAATTAGAAAAATTAGTCTAAACAGATCACGTTACAACTGCAGGTGTTAGCTGGGAACGATATGATACTGAAAAGATAAGCAGAAGGAAAACTAGAATACTGCAGTTTAAAAGCCAGCTGACAAAAGGAATTATATTATTGCGGCAAAAATCTACACTTTAAATAATGCGTAATTAAATTTCGTAAGTTGCAAATAACAGAAAATTATGCCGTCAATATATTAAACACTAATATTTTTTACCGGTATACCGATTGTTATACGGGGTTGTCGAATATCACCTAGAGCTTACGGATGTACTATTATCAATAAAGCTACAAAAATAAATCTATTAAAATTTTAAAATTAAGGAACATACAATAACATTAATATAAAAATGACAAAAAGTTTAAAACTTACTAGAGTTAGTAGCTATGTTTCATTATTACTTCATTTACATTATTTCTGATATTTTTTCATTGATAAATCATATCAGAAAAATCAAAGTTTTCTTTATAATTGAATCGCGTAATTAACGGTTTTTCTTTTTATAGATAGTCATTCAATTAAAAAAGTCATTGGCACTCAAGCATTCCGTTTAAAGCTCTATCAGTCTTGTTCATTCACTTTAAAAATCCATGAGTTATGTCCATTACAGGGATTTAAATTTAAATTAGCTTTAAAAATGCCACTTCGTTCCAAATTTCTGCAAAAAAATAATAAAAACAAATTATTATGTCTTCGTTAAATGAAATTTTTTAATGGAGATACTTGATTCTTATGATCATGTATCCTAGAAGAGTAGGTTCAGGTATCCTCACTCAGCTTTTCAAAAAAAAAAAAAAAAAATGTATTTTGAACATTGAACGAAAAAAGCCAGTTTCCCAAAGGAACATTTTTTAATGTTTTGCGTGTTACTTTTATTTATTAAATATCATATTCTTCGGACTTAAATCATAAAATTTAATTGAACAGCAGTCTCACAAAATATTAAAAAAAAAAGCATATATTTAGAATTTCCGATACATAGCCTCGCTAGCTGGATGTAATTTTGTTTCCGTACAGTGTTGCCATTACTCGCTTTCAGATCGTTTATTTTGTTAATAAAACTTCGTTAAAGCTTTACAAAATATGAAATAGTTAATAAAACAAATTTCATATTCCGAGTTTGGGTTTTCAGCTGCCCATATTCAAGTGGAAGACTATGTTATTGAAATTTTTTTTTTTCACAGTGCGAGAAACGTAACAAATTCATGCAGATCCTTCATTATTTAACTATTTTGAATATAATGCAGGCTCTATTTTTGTTGGCAACAAATTGAAATGTGGAACGCCGTTTTATAGTAGTCGATGCAAAGTGCCAAAATGAAATTAATAGCCCTTCTGGGCAAACTGCCCGTTTGAGCTAAAAAAGTATATTTTACAGAAAAGATGTGAGGTTAAGTGATATACAAGGGTGTTTTATCATTATTATTAGGAAAATAAACGATTTACGTTTTCAAAAATATATAGAAGAATTGTGTACTAACCGAAGGATACATATTGGATTTTGCAACGTTTATACACCCACTGGCAAACATTCTTGACAGAAAATGAAAATGTATTACATACAGGACACTGTTAGTTTATGAATGATGCATCTGCAACGTATTAATTCGATAAAATTTTACATCAAGACTCAAAATTGAAAGCTTTGTGCCCGGGCTAAAGGAATTTATAGCATCAGGCCTCTCCATTTGTGAGATGCAATTCTGAAATTTCTCAGACATGTTTTGAAATTCATAAACTGAATTAGTCTCTTCGACAGAAATGAGGGAGCAAGGAGGGTGCGAAATGTGTACATGAGAATTCTCCGAAGAGCTCGTAATAGTTTTTGATTTATGACAAAATGATTTTAATGACTCTCGATTGTTCTCTTTCTGGGAGATGCTGTTTTGCCGCAGAATAGCTAACAAAGTTTGATTTTCTATGATCTTAGCATACATCATAGGATTCTTCGTAAGTGAGGTATGAAGTCAGGGAGTCTGAACATTGACGCTTCGCTTTTGAAGTTTTCTATTTTCAAGAACTATGTAACATCAGCTGAATGAGCTATTAAATTAAATATGATTCACTATTAGGTTTCAAATGAGTAACTACGTGACAATGTAAACACAAGTTTTACAGAGGGTTTTCGGTTGTTGTTTTTATTGCTCAAATAATTTGAAACTTTACTCAAAAAATTTGATTCATCGCGAATTTAAAATATTATTACTAAAAAATTACATTTTAGAGGAAAGATTCACTTGAGATGCTCCACAAAATACTTACTTAGCTTTCCGTTTTTGACCTTTTGGTATTTTTCAAGTGACACTATCTGTTAATATGAATTTTAATTGGTATGATCCATGAATGAACATAGATAATAGAAGTCAGCCTTACAATTCACTATTTTTTGCATGCAAAATATACAAGATCACTGTTTTTATTGTTAAATATGCATTTGCTCTCTTCGTTACTGGTTATCGGACACACTGAATCAATTATATGTCGTGCATATTATTCTTCAATTCCATTTTGTGAGAGGATTTAGGACCTTTTTTAGTTGTTGAATGAATGGGCCTGCATGAATTTTACTTATTTGTGTAAAGAAAAAAATGCATAATATAAAATAAGGGTTACAAGAAATTGTACGTCGGCTAATCTTTTTGAAAAAGCTCATGGTCATGACATGTGAGTGTAATCGATAATTCTTTACATAAAATCTACTTATTCTTCGAAGCTTTGTATATCGGTTTATTACGTAGGGCATTGATATGAATTCAATCAAAAGAAACACAACAGTTTCATCCTATGCAGAATTTGTGATTTGAAGTGATGATTATATTATTTTTATCTCTTCGATACTTCTTATTGGAACACTAAATGAAATAAGATTATATCACTAATAATAAGTAACGTTTAATTCGCTCATGCATTATATGTTATTTTTTAATTACACCTTTAATTTTTCACGTTAAAGTACAGAGTTAATTTTTTAAAAAGGATTTTCGTTTCAAATTTACTATCAGTCTAAGTATCGAAGACAAATTTCTTACATGCATTTACATCAAGACGCTTCTCCTGTTTTTTATCTTTTTCTATAAATTTCTCTGAATCTTAAATCTTGAAAAACAATCGAAAATCTGAGTTTTCGAGCTTTTTCCTTCATTTGAATTATTCGGATCCTGCACTAAAAACACCATTAATCTCAGAATTAATTAACCTGGATATCAACAGTATCATTAAGTGGTTACCTTTCATTCATTAAATTTCATTTGTATTTTCTTAATAAAAATAGCTGCATTCTTGATTGATTTTTCATTAACCACAAATTAAAACTTTGCTTAAATTTTTCATCTACCTTTGTTTTGGGGAAAAGAGCGGTTTTTTTTCTGAGTCTCTTTCTTATTATTCTTATGTAAATGATTCAAGAGATTTAATGTTTGAACCATCCGAGAGCCTTTTACGATTCAGATTCGTGAAAATTCCAGTTTCATTCCATCTTCGGAAAAATAAGCCCTTATTAGGCATAATAATATAATCACGTTTAAGATTAGTATTGTTATAAATTATAAAATTACTGTATGGGGAAATCAGCAGAATAATCAATTGGTATCGATAAATGCAATTTTGAATTTTTGTTAATGCAGATTCTTTTATAACAACAAGTACAACTGCAATTATTTCAACCCAAGTTCAATCTGATCAGGTTTAGAATTATTAAAGCTGCACTATGGTAAGCATATAAACAACATAAGCATATAAGTAACAAATATTCACTTTTAATCTTTCTTTAAGTTTACACACGAACATGCATAGTTTAATTCAATACGAAATCACTGCATCGATATTTTTGTTTTTAATTGTAAAAATCAATTATTTCCATTTCATTTGATTTTTTATTCAACGTATTTGCAATCTGTTGCAATATTTCGGAAATATTAGTATCAACAAATGGATTGGAAATGAATGAAACAATGGGCTACATTTTACAAAAAAAAAAAAAAAAAAAAAAAAAAAAACAGAAAATCTCTCTTCGACATTCTTTTTAAGCTCGACGTGATGGAAAATATCGTTTAAAACCACAGAACCTAAACATGCAGTTAACTCTTTCGCCTTAAATCGAACCTAAGCCATATCGAGTTGCCAAAAATCAGCGGTACTGACCATTTGGCCACTGGCATGGCTGTTATGTCTTGAAGGAAGGCCAAGTCTCATGACCAGCTATGGTCACTAAATTCTTCATAAGTTTTGTTTCTAGATTCTAAAAATCGTTTTATCTCTGGAAGAAGCCCTAAAAGTCGTTGTAGGATTTTAATTTTATTAAGACATCTAATTTAATAATGTAGCATTAAAGTTCATTTCAATTTTCACGAAGACACTTTATTGAAGCACAAAAACATACACGGACACAACAATCAAAATGTTCGCTTGAAAACTCGGCACAAAAGAGCACTAAGCTACATCGATGGATCTGATTCTTATAGACATTTATATATCTATGATGATATAATGATATAATAATGAAATACAATTGTGCATTTGTAAAATAGTTAGACATTACCTGCAAAGGTACTAATAAGAAGAGGAAATGCAGCCTTCAGTTCAATCTGAAGCACCCATTGTAACGCCAATGATGGCGCGTGGATTACTGAGAGCAGTCTTATATGGTGCAACGTCTAGTGTAAAATAGCGTGTCGGCTTAAAACCCTTGAAGAAGATCTGAAGATTGGGGTTCTTGGGTTTGCATTCTTTGGGCTGAGCATCCCTGATTTCGAAAGTATTTTTTGTTTTTTTATCGCACTGTGCTTTTAACCTGTTTTTCATTTCTAGTCCTTTTTTTAATTCGCATTCTTTCAGATTTTTCTTACATTTCTTTTACGTTCTCTTAATATTTCCAAAAATCATATTTAAAACAAAATACTACTGCATGCTTTTTCTGAGACATTTTATTTTCGAACTCTATTATTCGTATTTGCCTTTTAAACCAAAAACGTTTGAAACTAAAATAGACCATTCTGTTTCAAAAGAAAATAGGTGATTGAACTAACATGAAATAAAACTGCTTAATCTATTTATCAATATTTATGTCTATATATAATTACATTCTCATACTAAAAAATTAATAAAACTGAAGTAATACTTTTCTTATAATAAAGCAGATATAAAAAAACTTATTGGTTATTTCCTTAAGCTATGGTCTTCATACGTGCTCTTAAAAATTTTAGCTCATTCATTTTTACTTTATTTTGTTAATTTTTAATATAAAACTAGTTTACGTTCGGTATAGGATTCATTCTATGAGTGTTTTGTATTTCATTTGCCTTCCCTTGTAATTTTTTATTTAAAAATTGTAAACACATTTTCGGAGTTTACAAAGAGTAGGTTATCTGTATAAGAATCTGACAAGAACTAATATTTGAACTAATTCTTTGATTAACATGCTTACGTATAGAAATGTTACACAAAATTATCCTCTACAAAACATTTGAGTGCTATAATCCATGCCGTCGTTTACGTACAATATCTTAAATGGCCTCTGTGTTTAAATGTTCTAAAAAACTGGTTTCCGTACACAGTAAAATAAGTAATTTGTTTATTCTTATGAACTGGAAGATTAAAAATTATAAGTTTCAAGATGGCGAAAGTGGATGACAGCAAAAATTTTTTTTTTATTTTGAAAAGGGCATGTGATCACGCAGAAATTTTAAATCATTCTATTGTTTTCTGAAATAAGCTTTCTTAGTCAGAAAAAATGGAAATTTATGTACCCCTTTGTTTCTAAAAAGCTGAAAAAATTTTAATTTAAAAATTAGGAAATCAAGATGACCGCTAGTAAAAATTCTAAAACCTTCATCGGATGATGCTTCATATGCAAAAGAAACTGTAAAATAACCACTTGATCTGCTTCTGAGATATTGTAAATCTCTGAATTTAAAGATGGTAGCTTAGACGGCCGCTTCATTTTTGAAAATATGAAAAAGTCATGAGATAAGATTTCACATGCAAAACAATTTTTAATCCGATCAAATTTTGTTTTTGACCGTAGGAGAGCAAAAAATTGAAAATACAATGTCAAGGAGGGTACAAAATAATTGTGGAAATCTGGAATTCTAATCAACAGAGAACTAGAGGGAAATTTTAAGCAGGACTATTACAGAATACGTAAGTGCCTAGAATTTTAGCTCTGTATGTAAGAAATTGTCAGGCTTTATCATTAGGATAAGATGTTAGACATTTAGTGGACGTTGCAACGTATGCGCACAAGTGATCAGAATGAAGAATACATCACAAAAGAATTTGACTCTTTTCCCATTCTCATGTCATCGTGAGCACAGTTCTGCGATCTAGATGTAGGAAAGATGTTAAAACGGTATTTGAAAAGAAAACAGATAAATTATATCACAATATTAGAGTACTTGATCTGTTATTTAATGCGCAAAAATACAAACAGTTGCGCAAATAAGTGGCTAAACATGAAGAGATGAGGCATGAACATTAATTGATGAGACATGATGAAACATGAACTAATTTAAATGCATGAGAAAGTGCATAATAACAGCTTGTTTAGATAAAGCTGTTGTAAGAATGTTTAATCTTTTAATACTGAAACATAAACCTATGCGCGGTTTTGCATCAGAAAGTAATCTTAATGATTCGTGTAAAAGAATTGAAACAATGTATATTTCAGCTAATATATATCAATACATAGGAAATTCATTTGGATTCATTTTTCAAATAAATCTACAAGTTAAATTTTTCTAAAATGCAGTGTTCAAAGAAAGGAGAATTCTGAAATATTTTTTTTTTTAAATGTAGGAACAAAGAAAATAGAACTTGAAGAAATAAAATGAAATTTAAATGCCCTCAAATAGAATTGAAATTAGACCTTTTACATTCTATTTTGAGTACTTGTTAGGCACATAAAAGTGAAGGAAGTCTCTTTAAAAGAAAACATTCGTCGGCATTTAATACAGAAACAAAGGCGTCATTTTGTGTAAACTTTCACGATATAATGCTTTAAAAAATGTGTTTTATATGCATAGTAAACTTGAAAATATTCATGACATTTTAAGAAGAAACTCGGGAAATGTATTTAAATCTCCGCATAAATCATTCTTGTGGGCGATAGATAAATGGATGTAATGGATTTTCTCTTTCGACATCGAAACCTAACAAAAGCTTTGGAGGCATGCATTCATTTTTAAATATCCTGTCGAAATCGTTTTGACTTGAAAAGACAATTTGCCCAAAAAAAGAACTAATGACAAAAGACAATGTATGAAGCAAGGTGAAAATAATAATAATAATACTGTTTTAATTAATTAATAACGCAAATTGCGGCTTCATTTTTCCATTTGATGTTATGAATTGTTTTAATTTCCATGCTAATAATGAAAATTATGAATTAAAGAAATATTACTTCTCAAATTACGTCGGTATGCAACATTAATCCATCCAAGATCCTTAGACGTATACCAAACATTTTCCCAGTAAAAAATAAAGGGAAAATAATTAAAACCTTTCTTACAAAAAAAAAAAAACATAAATACAAACGCAATGCGTGAAATATATACTGTGCATAAACGAAGTACAGCACATGATACTGCACATAAAGGTTTCTCTGCTAAATAGAATTCCAAAAGAAATTTTCAACTTTTCTGATCTTTGTCTGGTAATCAGTTTCACTCCCTTCGCAACGTTACCGATATAATAGCATCTTTGATTTTCACAATCGTAGACACCGTCGTATTCGGCATACGGTATGCAATAGCCAAGCACCGGATAAGCATGTCATCTTGATACTTTTCAACAACTTCTTTTACCTCCATGGATATCTTAACAATATTTTTTGTTGCTTGACTTTTCTCATTAACTTTCCAAAAACTCATAATTAATTCATTTGCAAAATATTTACGCTTGAAGGTTCAGAGTTACAGCACAGGTATTTACTAAGTAATAGCAATAGGCGTATTGATGATCTTGATCAATTGTAGCATTATCTTTCGAAACAGGTAAACAAGTGTAGTGTTCGCAGCCGCGACTCATTGAACTAGAATCGTATGCCAAACAAATATTTTCACTTCTAAACAAGACGTATACCTAGTTGGACGTATTTAAAAGAGGACGCATGCCGAGATACCACCGTATACTCCCAATTCTGTAATTTCATTTTAATTGTATTTAATTATAAAAGAATATTTGTGTATATTTTACTATGGAATTAATTTTAATAATTTAATGCCTTGAGCCTAAAAGTATTAGGAGTAACTTTTTCAAATTTGCTTTTAAAATGTGGTATGAAGTACCAAACTACATCTTGGTTTACATGTGTAGCGATCGATTTTGCTTCGACACTTCCTACATGTTTTGCTTTGACATTTCATACACGTTTCGATTAAACTCAAAAATTTCAAAACGCGAAGTACTTTAATTACCTCATTTATTACTACAACCTACGTGCAATAGCGAAGATTCGAACCGGTTAATATTTTGGATTTTAGAATATTGTTACTATATAAATGCAATTATTATCACTAGAGGTGCCATGAGTCGCGCTTTTGATAAGAATAAGAACTTAAGAATAAAAACTCAGAATAAGAACTTAAAACACACAGTACATTCAAAATGAGAAAGGAAAATAATAGAAGTTATAAACTTACCAAATTATGTGATTCAAATCTTATTTATTGCAACAACTTAAACTATTATGACACTTTGAATTGCACAAGAGGCCCTTGCTTTTACGACTGCATTTATTTGTCGAACACTTCCTTTTGGAATAGCAGCGTGTACATATACTCCTCTCTTTTCGACCAACACCAGAGCATATCTGTGATTGTCGAGATACACCGGTGAGGGTCCGAATGTACAAGAATGTAAAGAAATATTCGATCTTTCACCGACGTATTTGGTGAATGTTGACATTCTCCGGTGAAAGTCAACATTCTCCGATTTCGGTCTTTCACGGTAACACATACATATATGCAAATAAATAACAAACATATATTTAAATAAATTGTGTGATGTTTCAATTACATGCATGTTTGCATATGCATACACATATGCAAATAAATAACAAACATAAATTTAAGTAAAATGCGTGATGTTACAGTTACAAAGCTGTAGAGTTATTAGGTAATACCAACGAAGGAACATGAAAAATGCACAATGCCTTCGCTGGAACTCAAAATCCAGGCTTCCCCGATGACTCATCGGATGTGCTTTATCCACGAACGCATGCGGAAAGGAGGGAGAAAATGCCCCATTAAAGCCTGAAGTTTTATTCTTTATTTTGGTTTATGAAATTCGGGAGAATTTTTTAAAGAAATTTTAGACAGGTTTCCAAAATTCGCTCTTGACTTAAAGAATTCGGGTTTATTTTTAAGTTTTGCAGTTTTATCTAAGAATGAGAATTTATGAAATTTTTAACTGTATTCTTAATTTGGTTTACTCCTATTTAAAGCAACAGTTCTTAACCTTAAAAAGGTTGATGCCCCCTTTCATATGATACGCATTTTGTCAAACTGCTTATTATTAACTTGCATTGTTATAATTATCATAAAAAATAATTAGGTAAAAAAAATTATTTTAATTCCTCGAAATCCTCAGATTATTTATTAGAAAACTATTCTGAATAAATTGTCCTTGTAGCTGTATTATAAAGATTACTTTATTTTGAATAATTTTCAAATGAATTGTTGTCTATCTTTCTGACATATTGGTACAGTTAGTTTTAATATAATGTATTTTCTCTCAAATACTTTTCATATAACGTTTTTCCATACTTCATTTCTTTCGTATAATATCTGCAAACAGCTTCTTGGTATATGAATCATCCAAATTTTATAAGAAATATTTCTCGCGCGTTGCAAGGAAGTTGTGATTTAACGCTATCATATAAAATTTACCTTTCATTCCGATTCTGCTCGATAGATGGCGCACATGTCAATTAGAGTACGTCTTTTGACTAGCTTTACTAAGTTACGTCGAACTTTTGCTATGACACAGTACTGCCATCTACTCATTAATTTTATTTAATTTATGCAGCTTTGAAAGGAATTTGTACTTTGTTTCATCAAACACAGCAATTCCTTTGAAAGATGATCCAATAAAGAATGAAAGATGTATAATTAATTATACTGCAAAACTTTCCATAAATTCGCTTTGTAGAAAGTTTGATTTATGAAGCATTCTAAAACTTGGAACGTTCATATACACAAACTTATTCAGAAATTTCGATACATATTAAGTTCAGCCTTGCTTGTAACTTTCCGCATGCAGTTATATTTACAAAAGCTATTCACACAAAGTTGTGGTTCAGTGTGTGTATTTAATTATGGCAAAACTCACTAGGGCTATCTGCCTAAAGGGAGGGATGCCTTCGTGGAGGACTTTCTAATGGAAACTGGCTCGTATACACGTTACGCATGGGGAAAACCACGAAAACACCCATGCAGCCAGCCCGTTCGCGGGATTCGAACCTCAGACCGAACTACCAGTGTTCAGCGAAGTTACCGCTCGGCCGCTGGTGGGCAAAGTTGTGGTTCAAAGAGGGGAAGTATAAAATTTGTTTCGTAAATAGCTAGCGGCAATAGTTTAAGTTAAAATTTTTTAAAGTATCGCTAAAATGCATGCCATTTTGATTTCGTAATTTTAATTAAATATTTCAAATTTAAATACACATATTATCATACATACTCATTCAAAAAAACTTAAAATTTTATCTTCTTTTAAAATAATCCTAATTCTCTTAATTTCACACAACGGCTATATAATGTGTAAAAATACAAAAAGGTAAGAAATTTTAAATCAATTTCACAAAGACCCAAAAGAAGTGAATTTCGAAACAGTAAATTTTAAAATTCCCTATAAATATGTAAAATTAACCAAAATCAGAAAAACTAAAAATTCCCGATTAAATTCATAATGTGCAAATAATCTAATGAATGTAAAGTACTAAAACCTCAAAAAGTACAAAAGGAAAACACAAAAAATAAATACAAATACATACAAAGGAAGGGGGAATGCCATCAAATTTGGTGAGAATTGCAGGAAGAGGGATGCAATTAAATCTGATTAGGAATGCTTGGAAAAAGAATGAAATCAAATCTCTTCTAAATTTACTACTTTTTCGTCTATAGTGATTAATTTTTAGGAGCATATTGCGTAGGAATAGCTGAGGACCATTTTATTTCAATTAATTAATTCAATCTTTGATATATATATATACAATGTTGTATGATCTTAATTTCATTTTGTGCAAACACGAGTTATTCTACTACTTGCTCAATTCCTGCAAAGTAAGTTAATAATAATTTATTTACTAAATAATATTGATTATATTATCTCCTAAGTTTAATTACATTCAAGTTACTTCAAAACATCTTTCAAAATAGAACTTACTAAGTATGGATTCACTCTTTTAAGATAATTCTACTATAATTAAACTTAGGATATAATATAATCAATACTATTTAGTAAATAAATTATATATATATATATATATATATATATATATATATATAAGATAAAAAAAATATGTGAATCAAAATTATAATTTAAACTAACGGAAAAACTTTAATTCTCCCTCTCTGTTTTAAAAATCGCAATAACTTCTCTGGTTTGCGTCATTTCTAGATCATTCTATGGCCTGCGTCCCTCATGTACCTTATAAGAAATAGACCAATCCCAATGGCTTTTCTCCCTCTCTGACGCATTCCCGGCCGTCACCTTGATCACATCCGGAGGAGTAGGGACGACTTGCAGAAACTTACAATGGTTGGCTATTGCAGTCTGTATAACTGTCAAGAAAACGTTGGTTGTAACGCCTTATTTCACAAATTATAATTTTTAGATATTTTTATTTTTGAAACTGAGATTAATTTTTAAAAATTTAGCATATTTATCAAGCATAATTAACGTTCCAAATAATTATAAAGCTGTTGCATACTTTGAGGCCAGGCTATTTTTTTAGCTTTTCTTATGCTGTAAGGAAATTTGTAACTACTTCTTTTAGAAAATAATATTTTAAATCTGAACTAATAGACAATTTTAAACAAAGAGTTTTCTCTTATAATTCTTATGCTTTTTATTGGTAAAGTAAGTAAAAAATACTAAAATATCTAATAATGAAATTTTTAAAGTTTTTGCTTAAAATTCTAAGTTGTGCTGCATTTGTATGATTATAGGTGAATATTTTATAGCATATTTTTTATAAAGGAGTTTTATTTCAATTATATTTAACAATACATCATAGTGATAAACACTTTTAGCACCTTAATAATTTTTATACATTAATTCTAATGTCAAAACTGTAAACTGTAGTAATTAATTGTGCTAACATTTTATAGTGATTATTTTTTAAATTTAATTCTAGTTCTGCATAAGAATTTTTTATTTACTGTGAATTTAATTTATTAGCCTAAAGGGGCGGCAGCCTAGAAAGGCTATTAGTTTCGAAACGGAATTTCGCGTTGTTTCATTATAAACGTCCGTTTCACTTGCAAACTGTTACCACCAAATATTATCGCTTTGTATTATATTTAAAGAAATTTAATAATATTTAATCTGCATGAATGCAGGTATGTTTCTCGCATTGTGAAAAAACGACGCTGTCTAGAGCCATCAAATTTTGAACAACGTAATCCTTCACCCAAACAGCCGAATTTCGAATTTGTTTTAATCCATTTCATGCTTTGTAAAACTTTAACGAATTTTTGATTAAGAAACTCAAGGAGTTCAAAGCGAGCAATGGCAACACTGTACGGAAAATAACATTTTTATCTCCACCGCGGAAATTTTAAAGATATGCTGTTTTCAAATATTTTGTGATACAGCTGTTGAATTGAATTTTGGGTGGTTTACGTGCGAAGAACATGATATTCAATAAATAGAGGTAACACACAAAAACGTACGTTAAAAAACGTACTTTTGAGCCTAACATAAAATCTGAGTACTTCCAGATTTTATTTATTTATTTACTTATTTTCATTACACTGAGAAAAGTTTATGCTCCGAATTTTATTAATTATTAAAATAAATAATCATCATAAGATGTTAATAATTAATAATCATATGATCAAATAAATGATCGTCTTGTAATGTTATAATAATTTTATAAACCACTGCCTGAAAATGCTCATAAAATTTAAAAATACATATATTAGATCCTGTTTAATTTTGCTTTATTTGTTTCAAAGCTTCATGCACTATCATTCTTATTTAATTTTGCTTTATTTGTACTCAAAAGTAAGTTCATAAATTTTGTGTTTAGAGCTTTTACTCTTTTACCAAAGTAAAGATGTTTCTACATGCGCGAAATGCAGTAAAAAGTGCTTTAAAGAGATATATTAAGTTTTATTTGAAAAAACTGTAACTTTCATAATTTCATCACTTATACAACGTATCACATTTAATAATTAAAAACAATTATGTGATACAAACGCCATAGGTTTCAGTGTTAAAGTAATGCAGATCATTCCTACTCCTTCTTGGGGACATGTGGGTGCTGCGCGCCCCGCCTACTGGGTTAGTATATCTCTTATAAGGTCCACGGCGCAGCTCTGATAATTGTAATTATTGCCTTAATAATTGGCAACTGAAACGACCATCGTAAACCAAAACTTTTTCTCTTCGTGTGCTTTCATCTTGTACAACTACGCACTTCAGCTTCTATCTGTGCTTCTTTGCTTGGATGTAATTTCTCTATACTGCTTGCTATAGCAATAATAGAAAAAATGCTAATGTTCTTGAATAGGCCCAACTCTACTGCCAAGTGAACTGTGGCCACAAATATCAATTGCAAATAAATAACTGTGATATTTTAGCAGTCGTGGTGAAGCTTGGCATCAAAGTTCAGGCATGGCTTTTTGCAGAGTGGTAAGGAGGATATTCAAAGACGACACAAATTGATTTAACTTTTAATCACACATTTTTATTTAATTCAATTAGCAGATTATTTTCCTTTTAGATGAAAACTCTCTAAATTACATATCTATAGTGATTTTAACTAAGTAGAATTGAATTTAAACTTTCTGCGTCATAACTAAATCTAACAAAGAAAAGAAAGAGGGACAGAGCAGCGCGGAGTCTTGTAGCAGCGATATTAGGAAGCAGTCTGACTGAGAAATGGCGCGTACTCAGTATTTATAATAGCGGTTACGTAATAGGCTAGAAAATTCTAGAAGGTACTGGTCTAGAAGGAAGATCCTAAATTGCAGAAAATTAATTAAAGGCTGGCGTGTTCGCAAAAAGCAAAGCCATCGTATTTTTTTATATTTTACATCTTAAGATGTAGACAAGTACCTTCTAGAATTTACTAGCCTATTACGTAATCGCTGCTATAAATACTGAGTACGCGCCATTTTTCAGTCAGACTGCTTCCTAATATCGCTGCTACACGACTCCGCGCTGCTCTGTCCATCTTTCTTTCCTTTGTTAGAATTAGTTATGACGCAGAAAGTTTAAATTCAATCCTACTTAGTTAAAATCACTATGGATATGTAATTTAGAAAGTTTTCATCTAAAAGAAAAAATCTGCTAATTGAATTAAATAAAAATGTGCGATTAAAAGCTAAATCAATTTGTGTCGTCTTTAGATATCCTCCTTACCACTCTGCAAAAAGCTATGCCTGAACTTTGATGCCAAGCTTCACCACGACTGCTAAAATATCACAGTTATTTATTTGCAATTGATATTTGTGGCCACAGTTCACTTGGCACTCGAGTTGTGCCTGTTCAAGAACATTTACATTTCTGATATTATTGCAACAGCAAGCAGTACAGCGAAATCAGCAAAGAAGCACAAATGGAAGCTGAAGTGCTTCCATTTGTGCTTCTTTGCTGATTGAAGTGAAATGGAATTTGCTGATTGAAGTGCTGATTTGAAGTGAAATGGAAGCTTCCAAGCAAAGAAGCACAGATGGAAGCTGAAGTGCGTAGTTGTACAAGATGGAAGCACACGAAGAGAAAAAGCTTTGGTTTACGATGGTCGTTTCAGTTGCCAATTATTACGTCATCAGAGCTGCGCAGGCCATAGAATGATCTAGAAATGACGCAATCCAGAGAAGTTATTGTGATTTTTAAAACAGAGAGAGAGAATTAAAGTTTTTCCGTTAGTTTAAATTATAATTTTGATTCACATATTTAATTAAAGTTTTTACGTTAGTTTAAATTATAATTTTGATTCACATATTTTTTTTTATCTTACATATATATATGCATATGTGTGCGTGCGTATGTATTGGATGTGTATTCTGAATTTTAATAAAAGGTATACTCAATGAAAACTCTATTTAAAAAAAATATATTAATGAACGGAAGTTTGATTTACGTATATTCAAAAGTTGAATCGAGTATTTTACCTACTGATACATTGTTAAATGTCATGTAATATGTAAAATAATGAAATGGTCATATTTACTAAATTTCAAGCCATAATTTAATTTTGATTTATAAATACATTTTCGAGCATAGTCAGCAGAGAAATTACATGAAACGATTGTTATATTATGTTAGTGCCAGATAAAAATCAAATACTGGCATACTTAACTCTCATACTGGCAAAATTAGCGAGTTAATCTTTTAAATTTCATTTATCATGTTTACGAATACCGAACACATGGACAAAATTTACGAAAACATTTTTTTTTTCAATCTCAAGAGAAAAAGGGAGCATATTCAACTCAAATAATTCCATAGGACTAGTACTAAATATATTTAATAAAATTTAGGGATAACTGGAATTAAAATATGGAAATTTATCTGCTTTTAGAAACTCATAATTTACTATTAGAATTAAGCATTTCACATTCTGTTTGACGAAGAAAGGGAAGTTTTGTTTTGTCTCCCTTCTATATTGACTTTTCTGTGATTTATGACTGTGTTTTTTGATTGAAATAAAATGACTAATCGCTGTTTTCTGTATACTGATTTCACATAATTTTTAATTGAAATTTATAAAATCATTCTAAGAAATAGCTACGTTAAATTATACTTATATTTATTTACTTTATTTATTTCATTTAATTTTTTCTGGTTGTGAAAGTAGCAGACTGATCAAGGCATCTAAAGGCAACTCTTGTTCCATGAAAGCTTATATATAATTTATAAATCAATTGATTTATTATTTTAGTAATTTTTTAATCGAATCTTTATGAAGTTTTACAGATATTTTTATTTGCTTAATTTACTGAAGATCTGTTCTTTATCGCTCGTATGTGAAAATCTCTAAATTCGTCCTAATATTACAGTCAAGGCTTAATTTCTAAAATTAGAAATTTTAGAAATCTATAGAATGTCGTCAAGAACACGAGCAAACGTCAATAACTAAAATAATGAATAAAGCAATAATTAATGAATTGCTAAATAAAATACAAAAGGATACAAATAGTAATGCTTTAAATCACTAATAATTAAACAAATAATGAATTAATATATAATAAAAATTAAATAAAAATGAGTAAATTGAAATAAAGTTGAACCAATTAAGTGAAATAATTATATAAATGAAAAGTAATTAGATTTAAAATAATAAAATACAATTTTAAAAAAGGTTCTATACGATAAGCTTCTGTTTAAAATGTATATGATAATAAATGTATTGAAAGAAAAAAAAATAATTTATCATACAGTTGATTAATACGATTAATAGATTAAATAATTCCATTTACAGAATTAATCTGTAATTTTATTTTGCGAATATTAAAAGTATGATAAATTAAAAGGATAACACTGGGAGAACAGCAGTTTCGTTGTCTTGGGTCCGTCGCTTGTTTTGACTAATTTTTTTAAATGACCTTTGAGTTGAAAAATAACCTCCGTTTTTGTGTACCACCTCAACGTTTTCAGCTGCAGAATATCCACTGTTTGTCTCAAAAGATATACAAAATATGCATATAAAGGGAAATAAAGGAAAAACTTACCAAATATACTGTTCACAGAGAATAATTTTATTAATACAAAGGTTATATTTAGTTACTGCAAAATAAATTTTGTTCATACAAATAGTAAAGTTCTTTTAACCGAATGATAAATATACATATTGAGATAAAAATATTCGTTTATGGATTTTCCTGGAATGTTTAATCTGTTTTTCTTTCGCTTGATGCTCCAGCAATAATCAGCTATCATATGTACATTCCATATCCTCCAAAACCTTCAAATCTTGGTGAAATCGCTCACTTTGCTCATCAGTGATTGCATCAAAATTAAATGTTTTTAGAAGTTATCAAGATGGCTATGTAAAAAATGCACTTCGATGTTAATGGTCAATCAAGCATTTAAAGCTCTCTGAAGCATTCTGAAGCAATTTTCACTACCATTCTGTTTTCGTATATTTCGAAAAAAGACGTTGACAAAGTTTTTGAATGCCAATTAAGCATTCTTTAGCATTTTGAAGTTCTATCATTGTTCCGATAAAATGTTCATCTTTAAAGACCATCAAACACTTTTACTTTTCAGGCGACAGGTTAGGAAATCCCGCAATGACATACTTGAAACAGGTTCCTTTAATTGGCAAAACTTTAAACAAATTGCTTCATGCGACCCTGTTTTAGAAGCAGAGGTAAAATTATAATGTTTCTTTTATCGACAAGTGGCTGATATAGAATGTTTGAATCAACGTTTCAAATCAGATCTTGGCTGCCAATTCGGCTGCACCCTATTCTTCTCACGAGCTCTGCTGTCCCACATGCACAAAATCAGGAATGCGTTGAATCTGCGTTGTTGGCCAAGGAGGAAGCAGACCATTTACGGTCAACACAGCTGATTCATTTGTGCATGTGATTTTGCAAGAAATCAATGACTCTCTTTATGTCTTCATATTCTTCACGAAAACTGAATGACCTATTGGACTGCATCAAATAAATTTCCATTGTGGAGGAGGATACACTTCAAGCTTCGCTTTGAGCTATCGATGAGCAATCGCAGCTGTATTGCGTTGAAATTCGTAACTCTTCCATTAAATCATGTACTTTATGGCAAAACGTAAATTCATCAGAGCTTCGAAAGTATTCCAAAACGCACTTTCTCTTGACCAAAAGTATGATAACTTAACTCCTTTTTCAAGCGAGGTTTTCGAGTGCAGTCTTGATGCTAACAGTTCTTAAGCCTTTTTTTGATAGTCCCAAATCTCAAACCAAGTTATTCAAGTTATGCTGGTCAAATTCCTTACGAATGGAATCATCCTTCAGTTTCAAAATTTTTGTCATTGGGGTTAATTCAATAGTCACCAGAAACGTATTCCTGTATTTCCAAAGTGAGTTATTCATTGGAAACTGGCACTGTGTATTCAGGTGGGTGAGGCACTGAGCTATAGCCCCTGATGGTAAACTAGGATATTCTATTTTACGTTTGTTTTTCTTGTTATCTCCTGAAGTTTTCACTACACAAAAGTAACAATCACTTGAATGATCTTTGAACTATAGCCAAATCATAGATATAACAAATGGAACTTTAGAACGTGTTCTGTTCACCCACATCCGTAAACTATTGACATACTGCTTGCACACTTTGTGAGAGGCCCATGATTTATCTTGATCACCAGTTTTCATATTAAAATAGGCAAAAGCAGCTTGCTAGAGAAATATACTGATGTTTGTCCTTTGACTGGGAATAGTTAAACTGCCACATATATAACAAAATGAATCGGGGCTGTTTAAGCACTTACGATGCGAACTAGCTGAGGCAGAGAATCACTACTAGTACACGCAAACTAACAGAAAGGAAAGGAAAGATTTCAGGTCATGTATAAATGAAAACTAAACGCTGCTAATCTTGTATAGGAACAAGAACTCGGACTCCATGTCGGAATGAGCTTCACTATATCAGAGTGATACACAACGTCTCACTACAGTATCTCAGCCGTAACTGAACTAGCTTAGACAATTATACACCTGTCTCTGGTCTCCTACTCGATCATTCACCCAGCGCCGATCGGACGGTTTGTGTCAGCCAGTAGGATACCAGTAATATTTCCTAAGTTAAACGCTCGATGCCACGGGAAGTCGTCACATTCACATGAGGTGTATAGAAATAACTTGGCGTGCGGTAGACGAAAACTAACTACAGTTTTGAAATCAGCATGCCTATTTAACTCTAAAACAACTCAAAAATCGAACTCAACAGAAATTGTGTTGCAAACAGTTCTCCAGTGTAATGGCTTATAAATTTGACAAAATAATTAATCAATAGAATTCGTTATTTAAGCGCTCTGCGCTTTTATTATTCACGATATAGATATTCTATAAATGGAATTATTTCATCTATTATTTCTATTAAAAATATGATAAATTATTTTTCTCCTTTTGTGCATTTATTATCATATTAGAAAGCCCGGCCGTCATACGAAATGACCGCTGTTCTAGATATTATAAATTGTAATTAAAATGATTTGTGCAAAGGTGTCTGCTAATTTAAACCGAATCACCCAGGGAAGGCAGCGAAGACGCCCCTTTGCTTACTGCCCCACGGGCTTTCTCCTTTCTAATTTCCTACTTGCTTTCAGAAGAGTGCACTGATGAAAACCGCTGGCTGTACATTTCTTAAGAGCCACCGCTAGCTCAATAAATAAAGGTGATTTAAATAATGAAATGTTAATTCACGTGTCAAAGATTTCTTTGTACGCAACATTTCTCGTGTAGATATTTTCATCATTTTTAAGCTCGCCTTGCAGAGGACCATCCATTATTTTTAATTTTACGTCCGTTCTTTCACGAACTCTTGAACAGGCAACATAAAGTTGACCGTGTCCAAATGCAGGCTCAGGTAAAAAAATGCCAACCCACTTAAGCGTTTATCCCTGAGACTTATGGATAGTCACAGCAAAGGCACGTTTTAACAGGAAATTGTCTACGTCTCAATTGAAACGGCAGCCCTGTGCCGTGGCATCTTCACCCCATTGGCTAGTACAGTTACGCAAGCAAACAATAAACTATCGGCGACAAACATACACTTAAGCCGCATATATATATATGGGGTGATGTAACATTATCTCCTCCGAAACGGCTGGCTCCCGGGCTTAGAGAAGCACACCGTTGGATAATAAATTATACGCATTTTTTCTTGCATTTCATTTAAACGTATTGGATTGAATTAAATCTACTTCTTCGACAGCGCATAAACCGCAATAGAATAAATGCTTTCTTTAAAATTCACTACATTTGTTTATCATAGCGACACTCTGGCGCTAGGTTCACTTAATATTTCGTTCATATTATAACTCAGAATGCGCCAAATTTATATCATTTGAAGAATTATCTTATCGTTGCCACATGCTCTATTCAAATACTATAATAAAGCTAGAAGGATGTATAAAAGTAATTAAGGAAACAAAACAAAAAAGAAATAGTTTCTCACAGACGTATTTCTCATTCAAATAATTCAGTTTTCCCTTTGCAACAAGACAAAAATACATAAAAACTCAAAATATATGTATTAAAAATTAGGAAGTAAATCTGAAACACTTATTTCCTCTAAAAAATTCCAGAAAGGATTAAGCATGATTTAATTCGCAATAATAAATGAAGGCGTTATCTTTGTTGTTGCGAAGCTTAGTATATCTAGATTGGCAGCAAATCTACTATTCTGCTGTTTCAAATGTAAACAAATATGTCCGCCATGTTATTTAAAACTTAACCGCACTTAAATAACTTTTAAATTGTTGATAATTGTACAAATATTGCTTCCAGATTTACGAAAGTCATAAAAACCTTAACCGGAAGATAAGAACAACATAATTCAATCATTTTTAAAGCAAAAAATGTACAATTTACAAACATAGAAGAGTAAAGAAAGAGATCACTGAGCCGAGTAACAGAGGGGATATATATATAAATATATTTATATACGTTTGATGCGGCCGACTGCAACCAAACGTCTACATGTTATAGCAGTCCTATATACAATATTTCAACGTTCTGAGGCTACTCGTTTTTGAGTTATGCGAGATACGTACGTACGTACATACGTTCGCACAGACTCCACGAAAAATTCTCTTCAGAATTCATTTTAAAGCAGTTTTATAATTTTTTTGGAGGAAAAGAGTCTTTTATTCTGTCCTTACGTACAGATGCCACGCAAAAACGTCGTTAAATTGCATTCGATAGCTGTCAATTGGATATTTTCGTTGAAATATGCTGTCTGAAACTTTTCGCGATTACAATACTTCCTTTTTACTTCGTACAAGGAAGTAAAAGACTTTGCAAAGGGTAAATTTCAGATTACGGTCTATCACTTCAAAGAAGAGCTTACTATCAAAATAATGAAAATAGTTTTTTAAATATGTGAAATTAAAAACAAAAGATATGAAAATTACAAGAATATTTCTGTATTTTTCTTAAACAAAATTAATGTCTCTTACAGTCAACTCACAAATGTAACCGAAAAGAGAGAGGTGGAGATAACTATACCTTTGGTGGCTAGATGTGTTAGCATTAATTAAATGAATTATTGCGAGGAAAGATTTTTGTATTCCGAAAGTAAAAAATTGTGATTTTTATTCCAATAATAAAAACAACTGAAGACTTTTTATTTCCTTTTGTTTGACATGCCTTGTCCTTTCACCCTAAATTTCAAGATCTGGAGGTTCGTCCTACATACGCTAGATTGGCTCACAAGGAATATTACAAATGCCTTAAGAATGAATGTCTGAGCTTTCATCTTTTTCGTCATGAAAGATAAAATGAATCGTGTGTAGTTAATGTGAAAATAATTCCCAGTTTTATTGCACCTTAATTTATTCTCACTTTGGTTCATTAGTTTTTAAACGGAATGTGAACAGTTATTAAATACATGTATTCAAACGCAAGCATAATCCATTTTAATTAGAAAATCAAGAAAAAAAACGCACAGACACACAATTATTTTGCTAAAAATACAGAACATGTTACCAAACCACATATATATACATCTAGTAGGTTTAACTAATCGGTAAGGTTTGAAGTATTAATAATCTGTATTTAACTGAATCAAAGTTGGATGCATTTCATTAAATTTTGAAAAGGAAATATAATTTCATTGGAAGCTAAGCAAATGAACTGAACTTTTAATTTGAAAAAAAGCAAAAACTAAACATCATTAATAAAGGGATACCATGGAACATCAATATTCATTACCACGCTTTAATAAAATTAAAAGGATTGGCACTGTCTTGGTATTCTAATATTTTACTCGTATAACATTCCCTTTACACTATGCACAGTCTCTGAAAATGATCGGATTTTTGAAGTATGTATATTGCAAAAAGAAAGCAAGCGCTTTTTTTTAATTGACTCTCTCAAAATGATCATGAGTGAAATCTGTAAGTGTCAATATGTGCCCCCGTAAAAGCACGGTAAACGACAGAGCGATATTTAGTTTCAGCTGATACACTGATAGTTATATCTGGTTTAAAACTTGCATTTGTTTATATTTGTCTCTCTTTAAAATGGTCAAGGCTATCAGTTCTTTCATTATAAATCTAATTTTTGACAAAATCCCAGAGTAAGAAGTTTAATTAGTGAGATCAAGACACCTTACAGGCCATGGGATACATCCACATCTGCCATTCCACAGTTCTGAAAATTGACATTTCAAGGGCTGTGAATGATAACCATTCATCGTGTGCAGAAAAATAAAACACAATCACATAATCTTTTTGTGTGACTGAATTAATTAAAAGCACTTTCTGCCCTTTTCGAATAATACATACTTCACACTTGCATACTCACTTACGTTTACGTAATACGTACTTACACATATTAGTCAACTTGCTGTCATGACAGCTGCTCACAAAGAAAGATACACACACAGAATATTACATCATCGTTGACATAACTACCGTTAATATGTAGACTACAGTGAACAGTAGACTACAGTGGACTATGTGGTCATGGTCTGCAGCATCAAATTCATTTATCGAAGACAAGATGGTAAAAGCTTCTCACATAGTTCATAAATTACCCAAAACAACACAAGGATTTTTTATTTTATTTGTGTATTCATTTCATAAGGTGAGTGAGTGAGTGCACCGCTATGATGGCTTCCGACCACGGACATGAACCAAACGGAATTACATACCATCACGGCGGGGAAGACTCCAGAGTAACAAGGTTGAATATTATATACTAATAACAGTTTTTACATATTGATAACTGCAAGGCACTAAGTGTTATTCTGGTTATCTGCTTTAAGTTCTGAACATTTGAAACATTATAATATATTTTCTCCCTCTTTACGGCTTACCTTCATGGTGCAATTGGATGACATGTCCGGCTTACAATTCGGTGGTCCTGTTTTCGAATCTCGGCAAAGACATTGCGGATATCTTCCGTTTCCTGTCTTCGGTAAATTCTAGGAAAGGTCTATACTAGAGACGCCCGAACTAAAAGTCATAATTTGTCATTGCGAGGATTTTCCATCATCCCAGTAGTTCTTTAAAAGAGGTTATATATAAGGAGTTCTGTCTGTCCTTACCGCATATCGAGCAGCCGAGAGGTCACTGCACATTTTTAACGTGTCCTGCATCGATGAACTTTAATGACTCTACATTTTTTAAATTTTATTTACGTATGACTTTTATTTTTAATTACTTATTTATTATTATCTTTTTTATTTCTATTTATCTATCTATTTTTTGCGAGATACTAAGCCGATCAAAAAAAGTTTTCAAATTCACAATGTCCAGAAAACATCCGAGTTGCGCGTAGAAACTAAGATTTACCTGAATCAGATAGATATTTTCTCTGCCAATAAAAAGCATGAGCTTGTTCAAATAAAACAGTTCTGAAAAAGCACGCAATATTGTTTTCTTCATTGCAAGGCAATGCCAGATGTATTATCTTCAAAATTGCATTTATCTCTTATTGTCTGAAAACTTTTTACTTCTTTATTTATAAAAATACATACATGTTTATGAATCACGTAAAATCTCAAGATAATTCATGCTTTCAAAGAAATAAGATGCTTTCTTGGATTGCGAAGCTACCTTGTTAACTGTAAAAGGCAGAATATGTTCAGTTGCTTTACAGTTTTTAAATTTAATTTTTAAATAATGCTAAAATGTGAATGGTATTTATTTTAAAATTCCCAAGAACTTTTCTAAAATAGCTTTCCAATGAATATAAGGATTCTGTAGAGACAAGAACTACGTTCGATTCCGGGGGAGAGAATATTCAAGTATAGATAATTTCTGTTATATACACTGGTGGCCATTAAAATTTAAAACACCGTGAAGGAAAGCAAATAAAAAAAAAGATATTTATTGTACGCAAACAGTATAGCATGAGGACAAAATAATTAAATTTGTAAGCAGTTTTGGGTTTTAGAGGGCAGCGAAATCAGTAGTAATAGCTACCACTCCTGGTAGGGAAAACGGCCCTTACCCGGTTAGGCAGGGAGTTGAATTGGGCTTCGATGACAAAAGCGGGCAACTCATGACAGAAGCGGGCTGCTTCAAGTCTTTGCTATATTTCATCAAACGTATTAGCTGGACAGGGATAGTGGGCCAGTCTGTCAGCAACCCATGACCAGATGTTTTCAATGGGTGACAGATCTGAAGACTGTGCAGGTCAGGGCTGCAATCGAATACCCTGTGTATCGAGGAAGTTCAGAATATGACGTGCAACGTGTGGCTTGCATTATCTTGTTGGAAGATGGCGTTTAGCAGTCGTCGAAGATAGGTCATAACCACTGTACGTAAGATTTCAGAAATGTACCGATCTGCGTTCAAATTACCGTCGATCTAAACTAGAGATGTGCGTCTCGTGTACACAATGGCTGCCCAAACCATCACACCAGGTGGAGGGTCCCTATGCCGATATCGAGTGCACACAAGCGACGTGCAGTCTCCTCGGAGCCTTCAGAGCCGTATACGGCCATCAGAATACTGCACGTAGAACAGGGAATCGTCTGAAAAGACGACATTGTGCCACTCCTGTATCCAGTTCGGCGCACCAGAGTGCTGTCTCTCTCTATGTTGCATTGTCAAGGGAAGCCAAGTATTGGTCGCCGTGCTGATAGTCCACGCTGCTGCTGAGGTCGAAGCACCGTACAAACTACTGTGCGGATACTGTGCCTGCAGCAAACACGCCCATTTCCTGACTAATGGTCCGTAATGTGGCTGTCCGTTTTCGCAGGGCTAACCTCACAAAATGTGTGTCCTCTCTGGCGTTAGTCAAAGAGGACAGACATTTTGTGGAGCGTTGAGATCCTGCATTGCCTGCATTTGTGGAGCGTTGAGATCCTAGGAGGGCCTTGAGATCCTGCATGCCGTTCAGTATGACCTATTGATTCTGTATTCGCATGACAGTGGTTGGATGTCGACCAGTGAGACAGGTGATATCAGGGAACGATAATCTTCACTCTAGATAAGCAACGATCCTCCATCTATCGCGTTCCGAGACATTCTGGTAAGCATTTCTTCTTCTTATTCAACGCATAGCACAATATTATCAGCAAACTTCGACCTTACAAAGCGCTTTCCGAGTAAGAAATCCACTACACATCTTTTCTTTTATGCGGTATTTCAAATTCCGATTCTCCCTCCTGCGTTGTCTAAATGCGCTGAAATACTAATCATTTGTATATCCCAACCTCTTCTTCCTTTCAAGTGATTTTGACGTTCGTCAGATCATTCCTTCCTGGTACTGCAATTTTAATGGCCAGCAGTGTAGGAAGCGAATCATTAGGCTGAAACTTGTTGTGTTCGTGATATTGTAAAAGTTCTGGAAATGAAAATACATTTTATAGAGTCGCTTAAAAGGATAACATTACCATATCTCCTTAAGTTGACGAAATAATGTCTGAAGAAGAAGTAGCTATAAAAATTTAAGTATTTTGTCATGGAAAGTTCTAGCCAAGAAACCGCCCAGCGGCAAAAGACTAATAGCTTATCACAAATTCGATTTTAGAAGCCTGAAAGATTTAGTTGATTTACCGTTTTTGCCGGCGTTATTAGTAATGCACTTTATGATACAGAGGACAACTTGTTGTTTGAGGACTGAAATGCTGATTTAGAAAAGGTTTCATGTGACTCGTCATTTTGCTCTGGAGATGAGTTTCTGGGTTCATTTAGCTCTGGAGATGAACGTCTGGGTTTTGTCGAAGAAGATTAAAAGTGTTTTTTCCAAGACAGATTAGCTATTTTCGGAAAGTGTATTACTTTGTACTTGTATTACACTGTATTTAAAATACTGCAAATCCATTATAATGATAAGTAATAAAGTTTTATCCTTCAAAAATGTTTATAAAAAAGGGGGTGTGTCTTATAGGCCTGTGCGTCTAATACGCCGTCAAATACGGTAATTATAACTATAAATAATATATTTAGAAAATCATAAATTTTTAGAAGAGAAAAAACAGCTTCAACTATATCATTTAATTCTTCACCATTACCAGACATTATGTAGTATACTCACATTTGTTTTAGGGGTGATATCGCCATCTGGACTACTAAATATTGAAGGCGAAATCAATTATACGACAGCGCTCAAAGCCTCATGAGATTAAGTGCATTTTTCTAATTTAATTCATATACACGTGCATGAAAAATTATTCATAAAAAGCCCTAATAAATAAAATAACTACATTCGGATTATCTTGTACATTTAAATACAACATCATTAAGGCGCGTAACAAAATACATAACACTGCATCACGATATTAAATTCTCTTTGAAAACTGTAAATGCATTAAAATATTAAATTCACATGCAAATATGAAACTGTAAATATTTCGAACACTTTCGTGAATAATTAATAGTTCGAGATTCATAAATTCACTTAAAACCTTTTGTAAAAAGCATGTAGTTAGGTTTGATCTGCTCGTAAGCTCAGTCCGAAATTAAAAAACGTCATAAAATTTTTGAGACTAAACATAACTAATGTTAGAAACGCTAGGAATTTATTAATTTATTCATTGTAGAAAATTTTAACATACACAATTTACATAAAATATCTCACAGTTTTCTATTTCTTTTACTGTGATATACTCCCATTCTTCGATTACTTTTACAAGTGGAAGATTCAGCTATTCTAGACATTTTTTTCCTCATCTGTGGTTAATGTTTCGTAAGCCACAGATATCAAGATGTCTGAAGCCATTGGCTTTCTCTTTTTCAGGATGGCCTTAAAATACCACGGGATGTTGTCATTCATTCAAACTGCCACTCTATTGACAGCTTGAGTTGATGTTACTACTAGTTTCTGGTGTGAACCATTGTCCGTTTTCACTAGCAGTTTTTTATGGTTTACATATTATATACTTCCTCAACTGAACTTCCTCGTGCTTCTATTCAAGGAAGGCTTAGGTTGCGCCGGGTTTATTGGAAAATTTTATATATATATATATATAAGGAAAAAAAAGTGCAATAACTAATCATATGGTACATTTCATTTTCAATCACCTTTCTTATTCATCGGATGCTATTCCAGAAGGTGTTTATGAAATTGCAAAACTCAGCAGTTATGTCGCCGTATGAGTAAGTAAAGAGCTGAAGTCAAACTAATGAGAAACAGCAAAGAGCTACTAATGTCGGCAGTATAAAATTTGCTATGAATGTTTAGTCTATAAAATTCGTTACAGAAAGTGTAATTAATTCCTTAAAGCTACTTTCAATAACAAATTTTAATGTTAGAAAATATTATATGCACTACTGTGAAAGCTCATGTCTTTTGAGAATAAATTAATGCTATTAGTTTTTCTTTATCTTTTTTTAGCTGGTTTGTTTATAACATAAAATTCTTTTAATATTCACTGATGTATTCCGAAATTAAAAGTTAAAAATCATAAGTTTTAAAAATAAATTTCTGAATTTTCGATCGAATAGGTAATTTGACGCCTCTTCTATTTGTTCACCCGGGGCAAGTGCCTCACCCTCGTCCCAGCCTTGGTTGAATGCATCAATTATACAAAATTCTATACTTTTGAAGGATGAGGTGAAGTTCACTGATATATTAAAAAGAAATATAGACAGTTAAAGGAATCAAGAAAAATAAAGAAAAATACAAATATTTTTTTTTAATCTTAAGGTGGCTTTTCAGAATATAAAAATTTGTTTGAATTGTTTCTACAGTACGCTAAAAATTTCCTTCATGCCAGATCTGGTGCATCTGAAATAAGCATTTTTTTAATTAAAAGTAAGGTTATTTTGGTAAACATAAAACATACGTATTGAATTCTCCTTCTATCTGCTGAAACAATAATTGCTCATCAAGTGAATTATGCAATGTCCTACTTGTTTCCAATGTGTACGTTCCGTCGTTTAAAAATAGTGGAATGTAATTGACTTGATATTCCCTCAGTGTAGAACCCAAGAAACCTCAGAGTAATAATGTTGAGTGAAACTTCTTTATTAGCTTTCAAACATCAAGTTGGTTGAGGAACGGCGAAGACCACATTGGAAACTTCGACTTCGGTAGCGGCTTACCAAACAAACTCAGAAGAATCTCTGCTTAATTGAAACTCCAGTAACTCACAGCAACCTCTGTAACGAAAGTTCTAGATCAAAGTCGAATCACTTATAATCCAAAAGACGAGATGCATGGCCTGGAGGGTTTTCCATAAATTTTAATTAAGCTTAATATTTACATATATACAATGTAGACTAAAATGCCTGAATCGAATATTTAAGGCTCAAAAGGCAAGAACTGAATAGTTCCAGCTAAAATCTCAATCGAATTCTATTGCGTAGTGCATCGAAATTCTACCTTCAAGAAGAAGAATATTTTTTCAAGTCACGTGTTCAGAAGGGGGAAGGTTAAGTAAGCCAATAGATGGACTCCTAACGCCATCTCTTGGCGATATCAAAGAATATTCCTTAACACACTCCCCACCTGAACTCTGACAAGAGTTCATCTAACTCAGCTATACATACAATCAAGTACATAAATCACTATTCTATAAAAATATTAAAAAATACTAATTAGTCAAACACTTCAATTCCAATACAGGTATCAAATAATAAATGTTATAACTAAGAAATGAACTAAATTTTAAAATATTTTCCACTTAACTGAACAAACGTAACTAACGATATTCAATTTAATCATTAATAGACAAAAAAAAGAAAAGAAAAAAGAAAAAACATAACTAAATCGTTAAAGTTCAAAATATCTAAAGTTCAAGAGGATACAGATGTTGAACAGTACGTTTTAAAATCTCATTACCAGTTTTTAATTCGAATGATCGGACTTTACCATCACGTCCAGGAATAATTTTTATGATTCTACCAAGTTTCCATAACAGTTTGTTTTTATTATCTCCTTCAACTAAAACAACATCTCCTACTTTTAATTCTAGTTGAAGTTGCGGATTCTTAGAGAAATGGGCAGTTCTAAGATCTAATAAATATTGTTGCTTCCATTTCCACCACAACTGTTTTAACAGCAATTCTTGATAACGCTTTCTTTTTAACAGCGTTTCTCTTGTCGTTTCGCCACCGATGATTCTAGCAAAGGTCAAAGGATACTTCAAATCAGTTTGTCCAATGTTTAAGAAGTGCATTGGAGTCAACGGTTGCGGCTCGTCATTGTCGTTGTAAACGTAACTTAGAGGTCGTGAATTAAGAACTGACTCCACTTCGACAAGTAGTGTAGACATTTCTTCGAAAGTCAACAATGCTTTTCCTATGATTTTTCTTAAACATTCTTTAACAGATCTAACAAGTCTCTCATAAAACCCTCCCCACCATGGGGCTCGTTCGATTATAAATTTCCAATGGATTCTTTCTTTGGCAATGAAATTCTTGAATTTGTCATCTTTTAAAACTTTTGAAAAATTCTCAAGCTCATTCTTTGTCCTCTTAAAGGTCTTGGCATTGTCAGAGTAGATGATTACGCAGTTTCCTCTTCTGCTCAAAAATCTGCGAAATGCAAGTAAAAAGGATTCTATTGACATATCTGATACAAGTTCTAAGTGTACAGCTTGGGTTACTGCACAAACGAACAAAACAATATAGGATTTTCGAGTGTTTTTAGAACTCTTTACGTAAACTGGTCCGGCGAAATCAATTCCACAGACTGCAAATGGAGGCGATTCTTGGATTCTATCCTTTGGTAAGGGTGCTGTCATCTGATCTGCTGGTTTAGCTAAATATTTTTGGCAAATTATACAACCTTTTAATGCTTTTTTGACTAACTGTCGTCCTTTAGGAATCCAGAAGCGTGATCTGACTTTAGCTAAAGTCGCAGCAATTCCTCCATGCATTATCTTCTCATGTTCTTTGCATACAATCAGAATCGTTAGTCGAGAATTTTTAGGTAAGATTATTGGATGTTTATTATCTAGTGAGAAGTCAGTAAATTCCAGTCTTCCTCTCAACCTCATGATTTCCTTTTCATCAATGTAAGGAAGAAAATTATACAAAGGAGAATTTTTTCCAACCGAATTACCTTCTTTGAGGGATTCATATTCTTCGGCAAAAAACTTCTTTTGCTCTGATCTTATCCAGAAAATTTCTGCTTCTTGTAACTCTTCAGCTGTGAGAGTTCCTTGAATGTCGCTAGTTTTTCTTAATTTTCTAATGAAACGTGTTGTGCAAGCAGTGACTCTTAACACCTTCTCTAATTTGCTATATTTTGATATGTCGAAAAGATCATTTGCACTTTTTTCGATTGTACATTCAAGTTGATGTATATCACCGGATCTCTTTCGGTATTCCAGCTTGTTTTCATCTATTGTTTCTTTAATATCTAATCTTGACCAAAGTTCGTGAGGGTGTTGAAGCCATTGGGGACCTTGCGTCCAAATGGTCTCATTTATTAACTTGGAAATCTTCGTTCCCCGAGATACGAGATCTGCAGGGTTGTCGACACCTGGGCAATAATGCCAATCTTGAGGTGAACTCAATTTTTGTATTTCTTCGACACGATTCCTGACAAAGGGTTTGAAGGCTTCAGGTTGTTTCTGGATCCAAAAATAAGTAATTGTTGAGTCTGTCCAAAAATAGCACGGAATTCTCAATTTCAGTGCTTTCAGAATATTGCTGACTAACTTAACTGATTAACTGATAACAATGCCCCCATTAATTCTAACCTCGGTAAAGTAAGGGATTTTAGTGAGGCTACCCTATTTTTAGAAGAGACAAAGGCCGTTTTGGTTTCTTTATTTTCTGTCGTGAAACGTAAATATGCGACCGTACCATAGGCTTTGACACTTGCATCTGAAAAGCAATGTAGTTCGAGATTTTCGACATTAATGTTCGAGTGCATGAAAAGGTAACAAAAGATGGAGAATTCAGCCATTTGAGGTAGCTCTTCACACCACTTTCTCCATTCAGAGGACAAATCTTCAGGTAACGGTTCATCCCAATCTATTTGTGACAACCAAATCTTCTGTATTAAGCACTTTATTCTAACAGTGAAAGGTCCTAAAATTCCAATCGGATCGAATATCCGACCCAACACTTGTAGAAGAAATCGTTTTGTTTCTATTGGTTTAGATGTGAAAGACAATAAGTTCCGAACATCAAAATACAGTAAGTATTTTGAATTATCCCATGCCATACCTAAGACTTTAAATGGGAAATTTTCTCTATTAAAATCTTCAGGATTTTCATCTGGAACGATACCCTGTTTTACCCACAATTCATGTAATTGTATTGAGTTACTATGCCATTTGTGAAGCTGCATGCTTGCTTCCTTAAATATTTGGACCGATTCTAGACTCGTAGTTAATGCTTCATTGATCGTTGGTTGGCTTCCAATCACATCATCTACATATACGTTCTCATTCAAAAAGTTAACCGTTGTAGGATAAAGTTTATTATAATTTTTCAGATGATGTTTAATGGTAGCGACTAATAGAAATGGACTACTATTTATTCCGAATAAAACTCTAGTGAACCTATATATGTCACGAGAAAGGTTTCATCATTAGGGAATTCGGAAAACAGAAACCTGGTTGCGTCTCGATCTTTTTCATGTATGAGAATCTGTAAAAAGGCTTGTTTTATATCTGCGGTGAAGGCTATTAGATTATACCGAAATCTTAACAATATTTCGAATATTTCAGGATATAAATTCGGCCCAACATGTAGACAGTCATTTAAAGAAATGGATCCTGGGGCATGCGATGATGCATCATAAACAATACGTAATTTACTTGTAGCTCGATTCTCGCGTATAACTTCCCTATGTGGCAAGTAAAACACGACATCCTCTTCATTTGAAATTTCTGAAACTGGTTCGATAATATTTTGATTTAACTGATCTCTTAATACGTTCCTGTATTCGGAAAATAGATTAGGATCCTTTTTAAATCGTTTTCTAAGTCGATTAAATCTTTGTTCTGCGATTTCCCTATTATTATTTAGATTTGATGTGTCATGTTTCCAAGGCAATCTAACTTTATAGCGAGAATTTTAATATGTTATATTTGATTCGAAATATTCGACGACTTCATTTTCAGTTGAATCGAAGTTTTTCCTCTTATCAATAAGTCCTGAGTTTTCCAAGTCCCAAAATTTTGTTATTTGTTTGGAAATCAAATCTTCCCCTACAACTATATTGAAAGCTAAAGAGACATCATCATCACCTTTTCGTCCATGTAGGCACCAGCCGAAAATAGTTTCCACTGCAACAAGAGTTTTGCTTAAGCATTTAACGTGTCCCATTACTATGTTGTAATAATAATCTGCACCAATCAGAATCGCAATGGGATTTTTACAATCGGGAAAATCTGCGAGCAGCAAATTTTTTAATTGTCTGTTTTGCTTAATTTCTTCTGATTTAGGAGGAGGAATATCTGCACCTGATATATGATGAGTTACTAATAATTCAACTTCTATTCTAGAATCGGGAGAACTTCTATGTTCTAAAGTTAATTTAGCTACGTCATAATTTTTTTGGATGGGAGAAGTATTCCCAAAAGCGTAGACAGTCAATTTTTCTTTTCTTATGACTTCGAGGTTTAATCTGTCCGCTAACTCGCGAGCACAAAAACTTTTCATACTTCCACTATCCAAGAGAAGTCTGGCAAACACCTTTTCCTTAGCGGTTTTAACTTTTATCGTGCAAGTCTGTAAAAGAATTGTATTATTTGCATTATGTGAAACGGCCGAAACAATTTCTTCTTTCTGTTCCTTAGTTTGTGTACCATTTTTCGAAATTGATATACTATCTTTTTTATCACTTGGTATTTTTTTAACTATCGACCTGGATTTAAAACATATGGCTTCTGAATATTTACCTTTGCAAATTTTACAAACTTTAGTTTGGCGTTGTCGGCACTGTGAGATTTTGTGTTTAAGGGCCAAACAAAGAAAACAACGCGCTTGATTTTTCAAAATATCTCTCTTCTCATTAACTGTAAGGCATAAACAGGACTCTGAGTCATGGTTTTGAAAGCAAAAAATGCAGTTTCGATTTGATGACGCGGCTGCCATAAATTCATGTGTGGTGACAGTTTGTTTATGTTTCGGCGTCGGTGGATATCTGTTAATACCTTTCATTTCCGGGTTTGACTTGCGTGGAAAGGATAAGGAATTAATCTTTTCTCGCGATTCTATTTCTAATCGGACACAGTCTAGAAATTTGTTTAAATCATAGGTTGAAAGATTTTCAGTATTTGTACGATGAAATTCTAAAGTTATATCGTTCAGGACAATTTTCATCAAAATTGGAATAAACATGTCGGAATATGTTTCTGGTTTCACACCGAATGCTAAAAGGCTTCTGACTTGAACGTTAATTGTATCATAAAGTTTTCGCAATTTTGCCACTTCACTTGAACTTTGAACGGGATTTAAATTTAAGAGATTAGAAATGTGTGTATTGATAATAAGGTCACTTTGACCGAATCTATTTTTAAGAATGTCTATAGCAGAGTCATAATTAGCCTCTGAGATTGAGAGACCTTCTATGGCTGATGCTGCGTTTCCACATAAATAAGTTCTCAAATAATTAGATTTTTCTATCATCGAAAGTGTAACATTGTCATGAATAGTGACCTTGAATGAATTCCAAAAATTCATCCAATCGTTATAGTCTCCGGAAAATTTGTGAATTAAGAGTTTGGGCAATTTCACATTGCCTTCAATCTGTCTTTTGGTTTCAACTCCTGTAGATGAATTATTTAAATTCGTGTTGATATTTTGAGTATTGTATTTCCTTAAATAGCGGTTGATTTTAGACTTTATTATTTTATCTTTTATTTATTAGACTTTATTTCTTTATTATTAATATTTTATCGTTATATTCCATAGAAGTGTTAATATCTGAATCTAATTTTGATTCATCTTCAATCAAATTTTGTATTTTTTCATTTAAATCATGTAGTTTCGTTTCTTTACTATTTAACAATTCCAAACAATTTTCTAACTCTTCTTGATTTTCTTCTTTTAAATACTCATCTACATTTTTAATAATTTGAGTTACAGAAGCACGTATATGTGCTCGATTCTTAATTAGTGTCTTCAGTTCCATTTTAATAAATTATCAAAGGAGACTTACCGTGAGAAGTCTTCGCTTACAAAGCTAATCCAAAAGGCGAAAAACACAAATTTTCAAATTAATCAGATTCTTTTCTGGAGCCGATGCACCATTATGTAACAAAAATTCTAGATCAAAGTCGAATCACTCATAATCCAAAAGACGAGATGCATGGCCTGGAGGGTTTTCGATAAATTTTAATTAAGCTTAATATTTACATATATACAATGTAGGCTAAAATGCCTGAATCGAATATTTAAGGCTCAAAAGGCAAGAACTGAATAGTTCCAGCTAAAATCTCAATCGAATTCTATTGCGTAGTGCATCGAAATTCTACCTTCAAGAAGAAGAATATTTTTTCAAGTCACGTGTTCAGAAGGGGAAAGGTTAAGTAAGCCAATAGATGGACTCCTAACGCCATCTCTTGGCGATATCAAAGAATATTCCTTAACACCTCAAAGCTCTAAACGCGAGCTTTTAAAACCTAACAAATTTGCGTCTGCGCCGCTCTTCGGTACAAAGAAAGGAATACAATTTGCATAACATCGAACACAATGTTTTCAAGAAATCAGTGTGTAAGTTGCGTCTTATTACAGAGAGCAACGTGCCCTTTTATTCTGCTGACGTAAATAAAAAATTGCATTCTGGAAACAGCAGGATTATTTTGAAGAACTGATAGTGTAATTAAAAACTTACCCTATCATCATCATCACCATCATCATCATCATCACCATCATCATCATCATCATACATCTTATTAAAAGATTTGAAGATTCAGATTTTATTAACTTTTGTCAAAAAATAAATAAACTCAGTTGAGAAAGTTTGCAGTAAGATTAATCGCTTTATTTAGAAATACTTTTGTACGTGAACAGCTTTTTTTCACAGTTGAAAATGAATGAGAAACGATCCCGATTGACCGATGATTATGATGTAACTAGAAATTATTTGCATCCTTGATGTAAATAATTTCTAGTAATTTCTCTCCAAGGCATTTTATCAGAATGGAAACGACATCAAGTACGAAGCTGCACTTGAAAAAAAAAAAAAAAAAAAAATGTAAATAAATAAGAGAAGGTGACTAAATTGTTATTCTCAAATGTTGTCCAACATGGTAAATTTTCTCTGGAAACTTAAAAAGTTTTCAAAACTGTTTATTTTCAATTTAAATTAAAGTATGTTATTTATAATTAAACGTGTTAGAATTTTTGAAAGAAAAGTCAGTCTAAGTATTTAAATATTAATTTTATATATAAATTTTTAATTTCGGAATATAAATTTTTATCAGTATATTTGAATGGCAAATTGTAACCAAAAATGTACCGAATTTTAGATTTCAGATAACAATATAAAAGCGATTTGCGATATCATTACTGTTGTTTATGTATGTTGTGATAAATATTTAGTAAGCGAAAGTTTATAACTTAGTTAAAATAATTTTTATTTTGTAATTAAAATTCTTCATTTTGCTAAAAAAAGGGAGAAAAAAAGAAAAAGAACAAATTCTAGCCGGACAGCTGTTTTCAAATTTCGCATGCAGTTTAAATCGTAATGATAATATCGGGAACACCAGAAGATAAATATTTACGTCAGATTAAATCTGTCTTGTTAAAAAGTGGTTTGGATACATTCCATGAGCAAACCGGGACTTAGACAAGGTTGAAATGGAGAATAATACCTATCAGCGCAACGATTTGCTCGGTATGTTACCTACATCAAACCACGTGCGGGTGTTGAAAGTGACGTAACACAAACTCACGTGCGCCGTTTGCGACAGCGGCGGTATTTTCGCACTCCGCCAGCCACTCAGCGCGCTCTTGGCGGTGAGAAAAGCGCAGGTCTAAGTCGCACAGATCCTCTTCGAGTAAGGTGCTCGGTTATCGCGTGTGTGCGGACTCGCTTCTTATCTCTGCTCCGCAAGAAGTAAAAAGCTGTTGCTTCTCCCTTCACAGCTGATATCTAAGGAGTCGGCGAGGTCACGCATTGTTTACCAGTTTCTCTGCCAATCGCCCCGAATGACGCCTCACAGATTGCACACTGCTATCGGAGGCCAGAACATCCCCAGTCGCTTGAACCGAAGCCAGAAAGGAGCGACCTAGGCAGTTTACACGCAATGCTCACCTACAAGCTGGGAAATAGAGAAAGAAAATTTATTGAATAAAGCAACGAAAAAAAAAGTAGACAAGTTATAGTGAACCTTGATCACATGCTCCTCATTGCAACTGACCGCCAAAGTTATTTGAAGAACTTTGATATTCGCGCAACAAGTCTTGGCTGTTCCTCTACCCCAGGTTTTTGTTTATATTTATGTTCTGTGGCTTATTTATTGGTACAGATTAGATCATTTGGGTTTAAGAGATACTGTTTTCTAGTGTGCTTTTATTACTTGCGAGGTGACTTCTCGTACTTCTACGGCAACACGTTTTTAAAATGTGAAAACTTAATTTGTGCCATTCTAGTCAGTTGAAGATTCTTCCTAATACCTTTGAAGTTTATTTTCATTTTAAAGTTGTGCCATTATGTTAAAAAGTATATGTGGAAATATTTAAAAATATTACTGCAACTGTAAGAAATTTTCATCCAAAAACTGCCGTGAAATTGTTAATGGAACTATGGAGGATTGCTTGGTCTTTTTTTAACGTAACTGTTCCAGTTTCCTTAAATATCTTAAAAGTAAACGGAATTATTTTTTGTTAGTCTACAATATTATCACATATAGATAATTTTAATACCATCTTATGAATATTGCAATAAAAGTAACCGAATATTACGAGTACATATCTTACGAACTGTGATTTCGTTAAAATTACATTTTAATTTTGTGATAAAAAGTAGAATGTATCTCTTTTAATAACATCTGCCTGAATTTCTTTTGCCAAATTTGTGTCCACTTTACTTAGTAAGCGTATATTTACTACAGTTTTATCACATTTTTGCAGAAAGATTCGACATGTCGAAACTAATTTTTCTATGTCATCTTTAGTTATCTTCAAAAAACCGTGATTTTATATGCAAAATAACAATTTCGTACCTGAATTAAAATATTTAGAATTTTTATTGGAATCTCACTGAAACAGAGTACTAGAACAGCATCTAAACTATATACTTTCAAGTTCGAAGAAATTAATTTCTTTAACTCGATAAGAATAGTTTGGAAGACATTCCGCCGCTATGTGCTCAAGATTCATATTAAAAGGACCGTGTGCTCATGAAATAAAGAAATAAGTTTATAGAGTAATCGTCATAAAAAATCCGTATCTGAAACATGCATTCCGAATCGTCTAGCCATGCTTCATCAGCATTCCCAGACTTGTATCTTACAAAGCGCATTCAACAAACAGTTAGTATTTGGATTAGCTTCCTTTTTCTTGCAACAACCTGTATGAGCAATGTTCAGAACACTACGCTTACAGTCGGATACCTAGCCAATATCCATGGGAAACAGCGACAAGGGCATATCATCAGTGGTGCGATGACATATGCCATCAAAAATGTCAACGAACAGCATGTACTCCCTCAGAACTACAGTCTGAAATTTGTGTACCAAGATACGAAAGGGGAGACACTAGCTGGTACGAATGCCGTCATTAATATGTGGCGGGATGATATCATTGCATTCTTCGGACCCGAGAACTCATGTGAAGTTGAAGCTACTGTGTCTGCTTCGCTCAATTTGCCCATGATATCGTACGTAAGTAGCTTTTGATTAATTTCAAGACCATTGATTCATATTATTTTTATTCAATAGACATTCAGGGACACACTAGTAATGGTAACTTAGCTTTAGGATTTCGGTTCATTCGTAATTATTTAATGTCATGATACAGGACAGTCAAAGCTCTGGTAAATACTACCCAACGATATACAAAAATGAGTAATATGTGCGTTAAGTAAATTCATGAGAAAGTAATTATTAAGAACTGGTGATTATTATAATTTGATGAAATATTTTGTTCTAGTAATATATATATATATATATATATTTATACCTTTCTGATAATTCTAGAAGTTGCATCTTGGATACTGAATTCGCAGTAGCAATCATAAGTTGAATGGATAAAATCAGTTCTGCTAAGGGCCTTGCTTATTATGCTTTGCTTATCATATCAGTAATGCATGAAACGTAAATAAATGTAATTTTCTCATTTCAAGTAGCAAACTTTGCATCAGATTATCAGAATTAGACAGCTGTGTGTGTCATACCTTCTTTTAATTGCATTTTGTTTATTTGTGCGCCTTAAATAATTTTATGAAACCGAATGTGTTGAGAAGAGGTGCTTAAAATGAGTTCTCAAAAGTTAAGAAAATATATTTTAGTTTAACCGTAATGCAAGGTATGAGCTACTTGAAATTCCTGTTAAAACACATATTATTTACAGTTAAAACACAGTTCATTAAAGGTTTCCTATTAAAACACAGTTTTCCTGCTTAAACACGGTTATTGCTTAGTTTAAAACGTGAATGAATGTAATGAAAAATTATAAACTATTGACAAAACTAAGAATCGTTTTTAAAAATATCCATACAGTGGAATCCCGCTGATCCGAAATAATTGGAATGGAAGCATTTCTGACATCAAATAGTTTTTGTATTGGGGGGGGGGAAGAAGATAGGTTTCTTCGTGACCAAACTTTTTTCTGAAAAGAATGGAAAAGATCTATATTTTAAATAAAAGTTTGGAGAATAATAGTGGTTTTGAATACATTTGTATGAATGCATGCAATGTTTCAGTTTTAAACATTTTATTTTCATTTATAATATATTACTCTGCATCCATACCTACAATAGCAGTTGTAAATATTTTTAAATTATTAAGCAACTATTCCGTAGAGGAAGTTGGAACGCATGTCGGAAATTAACAATGCTGTTAATTAAACGCATGAATATTTAGAAAAATAAAATAAAATAGATTTCGCGAAATTTTATTTTATTTTATAATATCTCGTATAATTAGTTCAGATTGAGAGTTTCAGAAATGCTTTCCAAGAATATTGTCACGTCAGTTATAATCCACTGATGAATATTTTCTTGAATGACGAAAATTCAGTGAAAGACGTAAAGATGTTTTTAATAATGCTGTGCAGTGGTCTGAAACTGGCTGCCGGCAGGACGCATCCGGCTCTCGAAGCAATTTTATGCGGCTCCGGAATGCATTTGTTGTAAATACGGTCTCGCAACGATTTCTAGATTTCAATTATTATGTCCGGGTTTACATTATTTTCATATTTGTAATTTAAATTGAAGTAAGTTATTTAATAATTAATTCAACAGTCACAGTTATCTGAAAAAATATCAGTGTAAAAATTTAATATTAAGTTGTCAATATACTTGAACTGCAAAGTGTAACCAACAAAAGGCCTTGCAGGTACCAAACTTCAGATTTCACGTAGAAGATAAATACAAACTTGAAGTCTCTTCATTATTACTATGCGCATTTTGAAAAATATTTAGTTAGCAAAATTTAAAATTTAGTTATTTTTCGGAAAAAAAATTTCATTTTGCTATTAATAATAATCGGCTGTTTACAGATCGTGCATTCGGCCACATATGCAATATGAGTTTGAGACAGCTGATTGCTGCATTGTATTTTATGATTCTTGAGGGTTTTTTTTTTTTTTTTTTTTTTTTTTTCGGTAAGTTGCACACTTTTAGGGATTTGATGTAGAGCAAAATAAATTTTAATTGGCTTAATACATTAGTGAATGTAGATAATTTCAAAATCTTTTGAACAAAAATTTAACTGTACATTTTTACTTCATTGTACGAAGTAAAGGAAATATTGTAATCAGAAAAAATTCCGGGTAACATATTTCAACGAAAATATCTATTTTGACCGCTATCGAATGTGATTTAACGATGTTTTTACGTAGGGACAGAATAAAGCACTCTTTTTCTCCAAAAGAATTATAAAACTGATTTAAAATGTATTCAGAAGAGATTTTTTTCGTGGCGTCTGTACGTACGTATGTATCTCGCATAACTCAAAAACGAATAGCCTCAGAACGTTGGAAATTTTGTATGTGGGACTGCTATAACATGTAGATGTGCACCTCCCTTTTCGGTTGCAATCGGCCGCGCCAAAAATATATAAATATATATATATCCACTCTGTTACTCGGCTCAGTGAGCTCAGTTTCTTTACTCTTATATTTTTGTAAATTGTGCATTTTTGGCTTAAAAATGATTGAATTATGTTATTCTTATCTTCCGGTTAGGGGGTTTTATGCCTTTAGTTTGTAGATACATTAGGTAATTTGGAAGCAGGCAAGATGAAAAATGAGCAATCGCCTTCGCTGGGAATCGAAACACGGACCTCTGGAATACCGACTCAGCGTGCAGAACCACTATACAACGAAGGCATGCTAGGAACCTGGGAGTAATACCTTATGTATTCCTCCTTTAAAAGGGCGACTGGGGTTTTTTATTGAACCCAATCGCCAAATCCTGGATGAGGAGAATCATCATCCAAAACCTTTTAGTTCGGGCGCTACTGTAGAGACATTAAGTATTTGTTTGGAAGCAGGCAAGATGAAAAATGAGCAGTCGCCTTCGCCGGGAACCGAACCACGGATCTATGGAACACCGGCCTAGCGAGCAGAACCACTACACCACGAAGGTACCCAAGGAAAGCAGGAGAAATACCTTATAAGTTAACCTGCATGTTATAGTTGTAGAATTATCAACAATTTAAAAGTTGTTTAAGTGCGGCTAAGCCTAATTTCTTGACCACAGCTGCCATATTTGTTTGCATTTGAAGCTTAGCAAAATAATGGATTTGTTGTCAGTCTAGAGAAACTAAACTTCGCAACAACAAAGTAAGGTCTTCTTTTATTATTTCAAATTAAATATGCTTAACCCATTCTGGAATTATCATTCAAGTGATTAAATTAGCCCATATATTGACTCAGGATAACGTCCACAACAAATTCAGTTTCTACGACTTCAGTGTCTTTTTGCCGAGTGATATCAAAAGTAAGCTTTCAGCTTTGTGCACCGAAAAATATGCCTTCTTGCCCGCTGGCCGAATGTTTTTGCGTAGAAACTATAATTTTGAGTGTATTTTTTTAAAATTCTTTTAGCTGTATTTGGTGTTTTATTTGGTTATTATTCTTTTATCTGTATTTGGTATTTTCTATATCTTTCAATTTTTAATATAGATATTTTGAGATTTTATATATTTTTGCCTTGTCGCGAAGTGAGAACTGAATTAATTGAATGAGAAATATATCTTTATTGAAATTCGAGAAAATAAGCTTAAATAAAATGCAGTAAAAATGCGTATAATTTAATATTCTGTACAAGGAAGTCATGTGGTGTACACTTCAGATTTTGTTATTTGGTTTCCGTGTTTGCCGACGTATAAGACGCGCACTCTTTTTTATACAAATTTTTGAAGGAAAAAATGTTATTACTGATGATTATAATGAATTTACAGTATTTTAAATATAAAGTAATACAAATACAAAGTAATACTATCTGCAAATACCCAATCTATCTGAGAAAGAACACTTTTAATCTTCTACTTCAAAACCTCGATACTTATCTCCAGAGCTAAATAAAGAGTCACTTGATACCTTTTCTAAATCAGAATCTGAATCCTCAAACAACAAATTGTCCTCTGTACCATCCAGTGCATTACTAATGCCTCATTTCTTTAAAGATTTAACGACTGTCTCTTCACAGCTTTGACCTATTGCCAAACTCGCGAAATGTTAGGCCTCTTCGTTTTTCCTGATTGTGTAACCTCAAAATTTGTATGCTATGCTATAGCAATGCCGAAGTTTTTTTGAAGCATAACTTGCCAACAAATTTAAGAAAATTGAATCGTAGAAATTTCACACACTTAAAAGTCTTTCACAAAAACTGGGAAGTTTAAACGAGCCCAGCTGTGATAATCGATGACAGCGAATGCGCATTTTTTAAACCCTGCGAAACTGTGATATTCCCACACTCCGCAAGGAAACAAGAAAAAAAAAATCGCATAACTTCGAATAGAGAAAATTTCCAGAAATGCGTGTAATCAAAAACTGCGTATCGACGTATAAGACGCGCCCCGTTTTTCGGTTCTATTGTCAAAGAAAAAAAGTCCGTTTTATACACCAGCAAATACTGCATTTTTTCACATATTACTAAAATCATCATTTTAGTTGTATGCGCGCTGTTTAATAATTATGCAATGGGGAAAAAACTGGAGATGCCTGATTTATCGACGCACTGATTCGGTGTCATTTTTCGTCATCGTTTTTCTTAAACCAGTTTTGTTATAGCAGAGTTGGTTGAACGGGATTTTGCAATAAATATTTTGGTGATAAACATCTTATCCTTCTTTTAAAGATAGCAATTTAGTATTTATCATATTTTTGTTTAAGCTTAATCTTATATTTTGCTTCTGTTTGAATTTGTTCGCATTTGGAGAATCATTTAATGCAGTGTTTCTTAACCTTTTTGGCAGAATGAACTACTTTAAAAATTTTAAATATGTCACGGACCCCTCTGTGAAAAAAAATTGCTTAAACATAATTTATTACAAAATATATTCTGTTTTATTATTTAATTGTTTTAATATTTTTATTTCAATAGTATAAAAAATTTGAAGAAATTAAAATTTTTAATGTGAAGTCTGTAGCTGCTTTTCCTTGATTAACAGATTGAATTGAGGGATGGTTTTCGACAAAGCAACGCGAATATCATGTTCGACATTCAGTCTATTTCGATGTTTTGTTTTTATTAGGACAACTATGGAAAATCCCGCTTCGCAAAGATATACTGTAGCAAACGGAATAATGGCTGCCCTAGCTCGTTTTACAAGCAATGGGTAGGCTTCTCTTAAAAAAAGACCAAAACTCTCCAAGAGTTTTTAAATCGAAATCCATTTTTAACAAGAACTTCATTTCACTTTTTCAAATCAATTAGCTCATCTTTGGCAAGGTTCATGTCATCGATACAGTCAATATCATAAAGAAAAGGATTACGAATCCACAACTCATCTTTTATAAAACTCCATACGAAATGAAACATTTTTCAAATGAAACTTGAAGTACTTCCAGGTGTTCACAGATTTCATTTTTCAAGTTATTCAATAACAAACTATCTTTCCGAGATCCATTTTCAAAAAGCATTTTGTCCAACATTTGAAAGTTTGCATATATCCCATTTTGAATTCTAATTTTCCAAAGTGACATTTTCAATAAAAATGCCTGTAGTTTCTCAGTGGCATCCATAATTGTTGTATCAGACCCTTGAATTGAAAGACATATATCGTTAAATTATTATTAAAATGTCTGCAAGGTAAGCCAATTTACATATAAAATCTTTTTTCTTGAAATATTCGAAGAGTGAGTTATCGTTTTCTTCTAAAAAAAGTGATACTTCTGTCTTCAACATGAAAATTCGTTTCAAAACCTGCCTTCGTGACAGCCAGCGCACTTCCGTGTGGTACAGAAGTACCTCATGTTCTGCGTTCATTTCTTGACACAGTGTTTTAAAAAGGCGATGATTAAGAGCTCTACTTCTAATAAAATTCACAGTTTTAATAACTATTGATAATATTTCTTTTAAGCTGGTTGGAAGAGTTTTTGTAGCAGGTGCATGTCTATAAAAAAAACAATGTGTAACAATAACATTAGGAGCCTCTTTTTTTTTACCAAATGGGCAAAACCAGATTTATTGCCAAGCATCCCAGGTGCTCCATCCGTACAAAGTGAATGAAGATTTTGTTTCCAGTCGAAGTCATGTTTGGAAAAGAAAACATTTAAAGTCGCTAAAACATCAACTGCCTTTGTAGTTTGCAAAAGAGGCTCACAAAATAAGAATTCTTCTTTGATAGTATCAGCAGACACGTAACGAAAAAAAACAAGAAGTTGAATACAATTCGAGATATCTGTAGCTTCATCCAGTTGCATACTAAAGGGAAATGGCGATGCTTTCAATTCATCGATGATCTGTTTCAAGATATTGCAAGAAATTTCAACTATTCTTGAATGTTTCACATCCTTGCACAATGGAATAGCCTCAAGTTTTTTTTTCTCTGTTCCAGTACACAAACTAATTCAACCATTTCCAGCACACATGGCTTAATTAATGCCTCTCCAATAGTATGCGGTTTCTTACTTTTGGCAATACGATATGCAACTCTGAAAGATGCCTCAACCAAAGGTTTTTGTGAAATACCAAATCCAAGTTTGGTTAATGTTCCAGATTTCGAAAACTGGGCTTTCTTCTTTGTAAAAAATTCTAGATCTTTAGATGCATTATCAGGATGAAGAGATTTGAGATGCTCTATCAATTTTGCCGGTTTCATACTGGCGTTTGCCAAAACTTTTCCACACAGAAAGCATTGTGGCTTTTCAACACCGTCCGATTCCTTCATGCAGCAGAATCCATATTTTACATAGTTTTCATCATACTTCCTATTTTTGGACATTTTGGGCTATAAAAAGTCAAATCATCAAATGAAACATTAAGAACGAACATTAAGACACAAAAAAACACTTTAAAAATACTTTAATTACAACTTATGAAAAAGTAAAACAAATATTTTGTTTTAAAAATTTGCAAGAACTTTGCGGAACTGATTTTAACGTCACTTTATTTCCAAGTGAAGTAAAATTCTAAGGCTACTTTGTGTTTCTAAAAATTTCAAATTTTATATGGTTTGCGAATGTTCTTTTCCTCGTATTGTGGAGGTCTCTATTATTGGGAAATGGCAGACAGACGGCTTACAGAGGTTGCCCGTGACAAAAAAAAAAGTTTTTATTTAAATATTGATGCAAACATTTTAAAAATTAGGAGCTGTCGGCGGACCCCCAAAATATGACCCATGGACCCCCAAGGGGTCCATGAACCACAGGTTAAGAAACACTGATTTAATGCGTTGTAGCCAGCTATGTCCGTTAATGTAAATAAGATAGGCTTTAAACTGATATCAGTAATTTTAAGAATTTTAATACTTTTTTCGGAAATAATATATCAGCGAATTACAGCAAACTGATTAATATCAAATCTTTTATTTTTTAAATAATTAAAATAAAAAAAGAAACATATTATGTGGACTGTAAATTAGCAATTTATGGACTTGATTTTGTAAAATATATATCCAGTGTTTCAAATCCACCCACAGATGTGTAAAATCACGTGAATGAATTTCAAAAACATTTTTCTTGGAATACTGTGTATTTTGATTAAGTCACTTTGTTTTTATACTACCTGATATCTATTTTATAAAATGTCTGGATTTTTTCAGGCCTAATTAAAGTTAATAATGCGCAATACAACCTGATATCATATAGTGATGTGCGATATTTCTATTGCAAAATTTATTGCTAGAACCTTTATTTGTTTTGTAACTTTTACGATGAATTCTTTACGATGAACTCTTCAAACTTTGCATTACGTAGGTCCGATTTTGTTTCAAGACTTGATGCAGAAATAGAATGGGATTTAAAAAAATGGCTATATGTTTTATTCACCGTCCGGTTTCTTTACTTTGATAGAATATTTGATTTAAGTGGGTTATTATAATTCTAAAGCTAATTTTACTCGTACATTTCAGCAGTTATGTATCAGAGAGTAATAATGGATTTCGGTGGAAAGTCGTTACTTTCGTATATTATACCGTATTTAATACCACATTTGCTGGCGCGTTTTTAGTAATTTTTTCTCTTGAAAATCGAGAAGGAAAAATGACACTTTATGTAATCATTTCCATGCAGGAAACTTAAGAAAAATACCACATTCAAATCGCATATGATTTACGAATATTGCTTTATTTTATATGAACCTAAATGAGTCAGTTACATATTAATTTTAATAATTTCTTTTTGCATATACATTATACTTTCTTATGTATTTTTATCCTTCCTATCTATTTTTGTGTATATATTTAACGCTGTCAGAAATTTTTAAATCTTATATTAAAAATGTTAGGGATAAAAATACGCACAGAATAAATATGGCCAGAACGAAGCCAGGATTCTACATGGAATATTTCGCTTTTTCTGATATGTTTGTCTTTAATAAAAGGCTTATTTCCAAAATAAATTGTTCTTACTTTTCAACGCCTTTTAAAGTTACGAAAAGAAATTTTATCAAGTTATTATAGTATGGGCAAAACCAGATGTATGGTTATGATTTATTAGGTTTCGTTTTTCCCCATATTCCCGTTCTATTAAATGCGCGTCATGTCCCTAAAAGCAATTTAAATACTTCAGCTTCATACGTCGCCCCGTACACAAACTCACCCGGGAAAGAAGTGTAGTCCTTCTTTCTTGGCATGGGCATGTCGATAAGCTGCAGGAGATTTTTTGGTTTTCCCTACCGAGGGCAACTGAGCTGACAGCCTCGTTTGTTTCTTGTTATCACTAGTTCCTGTTATAACCGTTTAAAAACCATGTTGATTGTTTTTCTGCATAAATTAAGTTCAGCATAAAAGAATTTAATACTAATTTACTATAATTTACTATGATGTAAATGAAAAAAAATATTGGGAGTGTTTTGTTCTAATGTCTCGTAAAAAATGACTGAGTTTTTAAGTACATTGGAGCTTGGGTTTGTTGATAGATATATGGTGGATAAAGATAACATTTATGACCTTCAATTTGTTTTGACATCACGTGATGTTGTCAGAAAATAACCGAAATGTATTGTATGTGTTTGAACGAAGTTCATAAAAATAGTTGTTTTCATCTAATAGTCTTGTTGGCTTTAGACGTATGTCGATGAAAATGTTTTATTTGGAGAGAAAAAAAGTATGTAATTATTAGTAATTCTTTGATGAAATCGTCAGTTAATTGTCAGTATTTATTTTCGTTAAAACTCTTTAAAAAACCTGAAGCGTAATTCAGTGAAATGTGTCATGGCGAGATGATCATTTCACTGACTATTATTTGCCAGAATATAAATAAAGCAAGTTATTCGGGAATGGCTTCAAGTGTAGCCGCCCTGGGTGCCGATTTTCAGAGCGTGAAAGCTACGTTCTCATTCGTGATAGCTAAATAAAAGCACATTTTTTAGTTATTAATATGTTTAATGTATAAAGGATGCTTGTTAGCCGAAAATGTCAAAAATAAGGAAGAATGTTTTGTAACTGTATTATAGATTTTGAACAAACAATTTTTGGTAGCTGAGCTTTCAGTTACTAAATTATAATATTATGGTTATAATGCATTATCCCGCCTTCTTAGCATGCCTTCTTGGTGTAGTGGTTAGCACGTTCGACGCAAATTCGAGAGGTCCGTGGTTCGAGTCCCGGCGAGGGCATTGCTCATTTTTCACATCTTCTGCTCCCAAAATTTCCTAATGTTTCTACATGATCTTTACTGCAATACTATTTATATTAGAAATATATAACAAATACTATTAATAATATATTGCAAATGAATGCTCAGAGAGTACCGGGCAGTTCACTTCCACATTTAACATTATTGCGATGGTTGGGCTGAGATCGAAGTTGACAGTTCAATACATGTAGTTTAATCCAGTAATAGAGAAAATAAAGGAAATTATCTCGTAGGAAATTCGAAGTGAAATTTAGAATGAAAAAGTATACTATTGTGGTAAAAATTGGAAATTGAGAAAGCATTTTAGAAAACTAATAAGCAGTAGTATTCATATATAATTTTTAGTGAGATATTAGAATGTTTCAATAACCTTAGGTTAAAAATTCGTCTGTAAAAGCATTAAAATTGAAAACAGTATTAAAATTTATTAAGCATGCTGCAAGTGGTCTGTTACAAAGGAAATGAACAGAAAAGTGGGTTTAGATATGGTAAATAAAAAATTTGTTTTAGAAAAGGAAATAATTAACCAAAAGAGGAAATCAAATACCCAATTTTCGTTAGGTTTTAAGAAACAATGATTATTCTTAGAACCTAACTAAAATTCATAATCTAAAGCTTTTGTAATTGATTAAGGTTTTGCATTAGAGTATCCTAAATCAGAGTTTTCCCAAACATTTTGAAAGTGAAGATCCTATTTAATTAAAAATTAGAATGTACTAAGGACCGCCTTATTCTGGTTCCCTCCGTAAGCAATTATTTAGCATATGTTACTATCAGTGTATATATATATATGTATAAAGTACTATTATTTAAATAAAATTCGTTTCATTTTTAATTAGTGTAAAGTAATTAAGCTAATAGAAGAAAATTTGCATTTATTTTTAATAATTTTAAGCTGTTAGAGTTTTCACAGTATTTATTTTATTAAGTAGAAATTAAATAAATGTTGGTATTCACAATTAATGAGATGGAGGAGTCTATCGATCCCTGCACAGCTAAATTCTTTATTTGGATGTACATGACTGGTAAGAACTTTTATAATCATAGTGATTTAAATCCCTTATATATTCGCTAAGATTAGACTGGAAAGTCCGTAAGTAGTTTAACATATAATAAATTTAATAAAATGCTAATCTTGGGAGAAAAGTAATAGACGTTTGAAGGTGTAGTTTCCAAACTCTGAGATTTTCAGCTATAGTATAGTTAACGTAGAGAATCTAAATTTTTGTCCTTTTCGCGAAATTTAAGAGGACCACAAGAGCAGGCTTCAAAAACCTCTTGTATTTCGCACACCACAGACTGAGAAATGCTTCTAAAATTATTCATATTTTTTAATAAATGAAACATTAAAAGAGTTTCATTTATTTTAAAATATCTTTTTTCTATATAATATTCGATAATTATCCTGTTATAAGTTTGTAGGTTTTTTAATATAATAGTATGAATAATGAATCGATATACAGCACTTACGCGTTTTCTTTTACCTGCTTGAAAACCTAGAATATATTCATTATTTAAATTATTATTCAAATTCATCATTGCAGTATATTCATTACTCAAATCAGTATCATCAATGATTATCTTCTGTAAGATGATCGTGTCCACTGAGAACAAACAAGAGTTATGTGTGATCGTCTTAGATCGTCACTGAATACTGATGTATAAATATGAAATTAATTAAAAGTATATGGATAAAATAGGGATAATTGTATAAAATTTTGTATCATACAATCGTTACTTTGAAAAATTTGGCATTATAGCTTGATTTAAATGTAATATAAAAGGACATTTACCGCTATGCTAGAAATAACTTTAGTATGAGGTGAATTCATGATTTCAGCGTAAATGGGAAACATTTAACAAAAGAGAGAGGCGTAAAAAATCTTTTATTTTTAGCAGGAACGTGTAAAGTGTCAGGTTAGTTTTCCAAACTTTTATGACGTCTTCGTAAAAATATATAAACGTGTATCTTGAAATAGGTAAACGAAATTTACGCAATGTGTACATATTAAAAGTTGTAGAGACATTAGGTTATTTTGTAGTAGGAGAGATGAAAAATTAGCAATCGCCTTCGCAGGGAATCGAACCACGGACCTCTGAAATATCGGCTCAGTGTGCTGGCCACTATACCACGAAGGCACGCTGGGAAGGGGGAAGAAATTCCTTACATAATTCCGCTTTAAAAGGGCGACTGGGGATTTTTAGGGAATCCAATCGCGAAATCCTGGGTAGGGAGAAATCATCATCCGCCACCCTATTAGTTCGGGCACCACTGTAGAAACATTATTACAACCGTGATTTTTCTCATAATACTCAAACTACGAACTATGAACGACTTCATACTGTGCAATGTGTGACAGATACACCAGTACTAAGTACTCAACACTATGTACCATGAAAGGAATTCATAAACTGTATGCTGAACTATGAATTGCACTACGAATGAACTTATAAACTGTGAACCGTGTAAACCAAAAAAAAAAAAAAAAAAAGAACCACATACCATAAACACTCCCTCCCTCCGCCCGCCAACAAAGCTTCAAACCGAAACACAAAGGAAATATGTATATACATCTGTAAATTACTTATTTTAATTATCCACTGTAATTATTCTATTTATCCATCCAACTGCAAAGTACCCGTGTAAAGTATATCTTAGACAATATTGTCTGCAATGCGAATTATGCACCATTAATATATAACTGTGTATTATGAATGCTGCACTGTAAACAAATTCCCGAGCACGGTGTTAGCGTGTCCGGTCAGGGTACACTTCCATAAGTGTTTAGTGCAGTGGGGCGATACCAGTTTTGCCCATGGCGATGTTTTGGTGCCCCCTGTACTTCTTTCTGCCTGTCTTTAGAGGCATTAGGTTATTTTGAAGCAGGAGAGAGGAAAAATGAGCAATCGCCTTCGCCGGGAATCGAACCACGGACTTCTGAAATACCGGCTCACTGTGCTGACCACTACACCACGAAAGCACGCTAGGAAGGTGGGAGAAATACCTTATAAAGTGCCTAAATCCATGTATAAAATAACAAGGGCATTTTGGGATTAAAATGTTAAAGTGAAGAACATACCACGACAGTTTTGGAAAATTTGAGCTTTCTGAGTGAAACTCCGTGCCGGTAGAAGGTTTAAGCATTTTTTTTATTATTTCTTTAAAACTATTAATCGTTTAAATTGAAGCATTCATAATAAAGAAACTGAAAGTATTTGATTACTCAACTTTAAGTTCAGTTTTCTCTAATACCCAGTATTTGTTAATTAATGAAAGCAACCGTATTAATTGAAGAGTTAATATTGAATAGTTTTTAATATTTACCCAACACCAACACATATACATTGAAACTACATAAACTGGTCCATAAAACAATAAAAAATTGTTAAATAAAATGTGTTTCTCAGGTACCGGTATTGTGGGATACTGAGTATTGTATATAATACCGGATTTCTTATTTTCTCTAGTCTCTTATTGTATAATAGGACCCCCAAGCGTATTATTTTTCTCCGCTAATTTGGCTAGTAATTATGGGAACACCAGCTGCAGAAAAAAGGTCGACCCACTAAATCACCCCCCCCCCACTACTTCATCTCCTTTTAGCGTGTTTCGCTTCCTGAAACACATGGGAATGAAGGCTGACGTCAACTACAATCCGAAGCGAAGTGGATAAAATAAATGCTTCATGATGAAGACACGAGTTACGATCGCAAATGGAGGGGGGTTGATAACGACCTTGAAGTGCCTATTTTAGATTAAAGGACTATAATCACAGATCGTAATGCCCACACCTTGATTTTTAGAAGGCACGCCCAAATGACCTGTAAATATTTTTGCGTTTTAATTTCTGTTGTTAGCTATATGAAAAATGCATTTCATGATTGTGTGCTTTTGAGTAAACTCTAAAATGTATTTTAGGTAATGAATTAACGGATAATGGTTGAAACCGACTACTTAAAAAAAAGTATCTTCTTTTCGTATTTTGAAGAATGCAGCCCAGAGTTGCGTAAAAGTATATAAAAAAGTAATTTCCTATAGTTGTAGAGTCAGATGAACAAAATTAAAGAATGGCTTTGCATTTAATTTCTTCTGTTTGTATTTTGGTTTTTACACGTTTTGTCTTTTTTGAACATATTTTGAACGTGAAGAGTCGTTATGAGCTTTCCGAGGAATAATAAGTAGAAGTTATTGAACTTGAAAATTCGCATTGAAACTTTTGGATAAAAAGCGAATAAGCTTTTGAATAAAAGTGAATTTTAGAGAGCATCCGGATTACATGCGCGTTACCCAGATTACATCCGGATTAAATAAGCGTATCCGGATACGGAAAGCGGGGATTACATAATTATATAATTTTTATTTTTGTTTTTACAGGCTGAATTGATATACAATGGCAAAATATGCGGTACTTTTAGAAATTTTACGCACTACTTAAAAGCATGGTATGTAGAGCAGCTGAAAGAAATAATCTTCGAAATATTTCACTTTAATCTTTTTTTTTCTTTTGATGATGTGTGTGTGTACAGCAAATAAAATATCACACACTAGATCAAAATTATGTTCTGGGTAATCAGTAAGTTCTTCGCGGTCGATGATCTTTTGTTCGATCTAAATACCTTAATCAAGCGTGACATGAGTGATTGAATGTCTTAGCTTCCGTTTAACCTACTTATAAGAGGGGCCAAAGTGTAAAGTTTGAACGAAAGATACTGAATAATCCATCTATTGTTAAAGTATTCCATATTATTAAGAACTATTTATATATTTTTTGTTTACATATTTTAGCATTTTATTTTGTCTCTTTCTATGCTTCGGAATTATTGTAAAAAATTCAAATAAATTTGTATTAGTATACTGAAAATATTCCGTGATTTGTTTTAAACATTATGACAGAAAAGTTTGTTTCATCGTTCCTAGATCTCCATTACAGTTTTTACGAGGATGCACATGCAGTCAACTTTATATTGACGTAAATATGCCTGTGGGCACTGCAGAAAATATTTCAAAGAAGCAGTGGCCAAAATAGGAAACAAGTTATTACATCAATGAATTATGTAATTATTTAGTATCTACTCAAAAGTAGGTAATATGGTATAATATTACATCGATGCAAAATCTCATGCATATACACAAATGTCGTTTTATATTCTTCTTACTATTTTTTAACTATATATATATATATATATATATATATATATATATATATAGCAGCTCTTGGTAACTTTTAGGCGAGCTTACTACAATTTTTATATGTACATACATATATATATATATATGTAGTCGTGCCTTTCCACAGAAGATTTGCATTTTTGATGTTGTTGGGATAGAAAGCAAGCCAGCGAAATTACATCTTAGCACAGTAGAGAGCAAGAGGTGAAGTGCGTCGTTATGAAAGATGGAAGCACGCGAAGAGAAAAGTTTTGGTTTACAATTCGGTGATTGGTTGTCAAGAGGCATCTGGTATTAACGGTTACGTAAGATCGCATAATTAATTTGAATGACGCAATGCAGACAAGTTATTACGATTTTAGAATAGAGAGGAAGAATTAATATTTATAATTATATTATAATTCTGATTCATACATTTTTATCTTACATATATATATATATATATGTATATATATATATATATACATATATATAGATATATATACTATGTATGATGTTGTATGATCTTAAATTCATTTAGTGCGAAAACAAGTTACTACTACTTGCGCAATTGCTGCAAATATAAATAAGAATGCTTGTGTGTTTGTTCGCGATTATCTCAGTCACTACTATAGCTATCGTCACCAAACTTTCTACAATTCTTTTCTTAGTTCTGGGAAAGGTCAACGTCCATTTTGTTTCAAAAGAAAAAAAAATAGCTGGAATAAGAGATATTAATTAAAAACTCTGTACACGCTCATTTTCGCTCTCATTTTTCCGAGTGGCAACAGTCTCGCACGCTGGAGATAAAAAATCTGCTTTATTTCGAGAAGTGTTACCACTGCTCGCTTTTATATCGTAGAGGTTCTTAATAAAAATTCCTAAGTTTTATAATGAAATAAAAATAGCGTTGCCACACATTAAATACATTATTCCCGATTCCAAAAGTTCGTGGGAAGCCATTTCGACTATTCCCATCTTCGTACGACTTTAATCCGCCGAGATATTAATGAAAATCTCTGAAAACACTAATTTTCATACTCATTTTTCCGAGTGGCAACAGTCTAGCGCGTTGGAGATAAAAATGCTTTATTTCGAAAAATGTTGCTACTGCTGTCTTTCGAATCGTAGAGTTTGTTAATAAAAAATTTGTAAGTTTTACAAAATCTATATATATAAAGAAGAATTCCTGTTTGTGTGTTTTTTCGCGTTATTGATTTCTGATCAATTATGATAAATTTTTTACCCCATTTAATCGACTGAAATTGAATATAGGTGAAATATTGGAGGAAACCTAAGCTTTTATTACCATTTGATTAGAAAGACGAAAATCATTAAAAACTGCGTGCCATTGTTGCTGATATAATGAGACAGAATTATTTTATTTTTCTATCGAAATGTTTTTCGTGGGTTCCATATCGCATCAGAGTGAAAAATGTTTGACTATGAATCGTATTTTTTGCATCATCATTATTAGAGAAGTATTAGAGCGGTATCGTTATCTCTGTTTTTAGATATATTACTCTCAATCTAACTTAACGGGCATCGGGTACTTCCGCTAGTAATATGTATACAAAATACTATAATATGCATCGATATAAAAAGCATAATTTTACTAGAGTCCCGGAAGGAGAGCAGCAACAGTTGCTCATATGCAGACGTGCACGAGTATATCCATCGTTCAGTTTGCGAAAGGAAACATTTAAATAAGTGTAGATAAACGAAATTACGTATGCAAATTTTATTTCGCATTTCTTTGATTTTGATTTTAGAAGTATGTATTAAAATTATGTTAAGATAATTACTTTCTAATGCTGAAAATTAAAATAAATTTAAATTATATTTAACTTAACAGTAACGATATTTTTTGATTGTAATTATTTTGATAAGCAAAAGTTGAAAAATGTTTCATTTTTCATGAGATGAAATCAATTCGTATAATAAATTGCTTTTTATGAATATATTTTAAGTGAAATACATATATGATATTTGTGCCGATACAACTGTAATTAAAACTCATTCAACTAAAGATAACTCATCTACCCATTTGTATATGATATGAAACCATAATTAGACAAAGCTTATAGCAGCAGACATATTTTAAATATAAAGTAGCGTTTATTGAAAGGACGATAGCTGCATATGTACACCATAAAAATTTACTACTACGGTTTAATTTATTATATATTGAATTTTAGATTATGCTTGGAAAAATTCCTCTCTGTTCTGAAATTAAGCAATTTCCGCTGGGAAACAAAACGCATTAGGTTTCTTCTCAGCATAAGAATTAACAATATTAGATAAAATAATAATAATAATATTGCATTTTCCTGTTGCAATTTCTTGAAAAGTGATTCTGATCCTTTTATTTTTTCTTTTTGACTAAAACGTTTGGTAAAGGAATTAGCAAGGAAGTTACAGGAAATTGTATTCTTTCTGGAATAAAAATTCTAATGTAAAAATTAAGAATTTGAGTATAACAAAAAATTATTTAAATAGAATGTAAATATCATTATGTAAAATATGAAAGAAATGAAGCTGTATCGAGAACCAAGGATCCCCAAAGATACACTGAGTAAGAGAGCATACTAAATAAACACTTAAACACTTGACGTCATGTTTCAATCATGCACATTTCTATGAAATATTGTTCTCTGTTTTAATTTGCGATTTTCATGTCGAATTCAAGAATAAAATTTAGCCTTTTGTTTTATGTTATAAATAATAAGCATGCAAAGAATTATCGCATTTCTCATGCAGTGCAAGTGGTCGGTTAGCTGTTGAGGTGAAAGTGGTTAACACATCCGTCTAGCAGTTCAAAAATGCGTAGTTGTCATATCGAGGAAGTGTTCAAAAGGCCCACAGTTTCTACGAGTACACCATATTTCTGACAAAAATCTAGCAGGTATAGGAAATTTATAATTTTGTTTGTTGTCGATCTTAACTTTTTTCCGCTTTCAAATCGTTTAAACGTGTTTTTAAGAATTTTGTGGTCTCTTGCTTAACTGATATGTTGCAGCTAAATGTTAATTTAGTCATGTCATTATTATTTTTGATTTCGCATAAAGCTCAGTATATTAATTTCATCATTTTAAGGTACTTAAAAACTCTTTTACATCTTCAAAATTCTCATGAGCTTTCTTTGATCTAAGTCTTTGAAGGTTAATTAAAATATTCTCAGAAGTGCAATTACAGTCAACTGTAATGGCTCGAAAGTAATGTCTTCTACTTACTTTTAGCCTTTAATCCTATGAAAGTAAAACTAAGCAGTCCTTTTAATTTTCCCAAAATGTTTCACTATTAATTTAACTGCTGTATGATAAACGTTGATTCATTATTAGTGACTCTTGATGATAGGAACTTTTAAAGTATGCAGCTTACTTGTTGTACTTTCTGTTTCAAGTTAAGTGATCGCTCTTTACATTCTTATTTTAAATCTTCAGATGAGCATGTATTTAATATAAAAAATAATGTTACCAAGAAATTTTCATTTGATGTGCTAATAGTTCTTAATTCTCTTAATAGAATGTTCGTGATGATGTGTTTCAGTTTTTGCTTTTTATGCAGCGCAGCAAACACTCTCAAGATTGTACAGACAAGAGCATATGCGACATGCATTTCATGCAATCCCATTTTTATGTATGAAAATATAGCTTTATAGCAGTAAAACATTATGTTACTTCCATTTCTAAAGGAAATCACTGTGGTATTAAGAACAGACGTGTTTGAAGCTGTGGCAATATTTTGTGTGAATCCACGTTTTCTCTTAACTATTACAAGCAGGCGCCTACACAAATAGTCGTATTAAAGAAAAATATGTTATTTGCCTCTTGTACGGGAATATACAACGCTTTTGAGCCATCTTTCGAGAATGTGAAGCATTAATAAAAGTTTTCGTTAAGACAAGAGCGTGGTTCCAATCACTCCCTGGCCAATATGCCCAGTATGATAGATTCCTAGCAGCGTTGCGTTGGTAAGAGGCTTATGGGAATGCACAGGCAAGAGCTTGGTTTAAGAGCCACTAATTATTAATACATTGTGGCAGTCAGAATTAAAATAAATAAATAAATCAATAAAAACCTTTCAGAATAGTTGTGCAGCCATGCCATTTTTTTGTATGGTGTCCTAAAATGACCTAAACAGAAGTTCAAAATTAAAAATATTCATTTATGCTGTCGCACATTTAATTGTATTTCTATCTAAAACCTGGCGGACATACCTCATTATTGGCATATATAGACAATAATTTAGGGTAAAGTTGTGCACCGCTTAAGTGGTACCTTTTAAATATTACGCGTAATATCACGCCAACTGCACCTCTTCCGGGAAAACGAGTTATCCCTTAGTCCACAGTGTTTCACATCGTGTTCGTCTCCCAGTAATATTTGGAGGAGGACCGCAAAGAGAATATGATTCAGTGCCTAAAATCTGCTGAAATTGACAAGAAAATGAAAAATATCTTTGCGATCAGTGTCGTAATTAATTGTATAAATAAATTAATCAGAATAAGACAATCTTATTGTAACTCTCAAATTTTAAACGTAAGACGACTTAAACTATAGGTAATATGACTTAGAATACTGGTTGTCTAAGTAGTATTAAGTTCGTGTTCATATATTTTATTAATTTTATTCAAGAGAGAAGACAGTATGGAATTTTATTGTAATAAATATCAGCAACGACAACACAAGATATTATTGCCCCACGTAATTTTTATTTTGTTTTCATAGTTTCTACGATTTATACCTATCTTTTCTTAGGGGAAGCACACCAGCAGCCTAGCGGTAAATTTGCTCCGAGGTTCGAATCCCGCGAACGGGCTGGCTGCATGGTCGTTTTCGTGGTTTTCCCCATTTGTAACGTGTATACGAGCCAGTTTTCCTTCGAAAGTCCTCCACGAAGACATTCCTCTCCTTAGGCAGATAGCCCTCGAGACTTTGCCATAATCACACACACATTTAACTTTCTTAACACATTTAACACACATTTAACATTTGACTTTCGCAACCTTACCCTCTACAGGTATGGTACATATCTAAAACTGTATAAAGACTCGTGAGTATTAACTCATGTTTTGAATCCCGGCGATTCCACAACTGATTTCTCATGCTTCATGATATGCAAAAATATGAGTCTTTACTGTAGCTCCAGATCTAAAATGTGTTGAACGAAAATTTGCCAATATGTGGAATACAAATCTGGGTATTCCAATATAAATCAATATCTGGAATATCTGGAATACCAATTTCTTTTAAGAACTAGAAGACCAACTTCTGGTTATTATAAGAAAAAAAAAAGAAAATGGGGGAGAATATACAGAATTATAATATTTCTCTGTGCGTCCTTTCATGGTGTAAAAGATTAGTACATTCAGCTGTAAATAATTTATTTCAATCTGCAAATGTTCTTATGAATGTATTCTTTCGATTTTTTTACGCAATGAAGTCTCTTCTAACATTTCAATAACTGCATAGAAATACAGATGTGAATGCTCTAGTAGTAAAGTCTTGAAAAATTTAAGATTCTAAATTATCATAAATGCAAATAGATAAGGTAGTTTTCATTCGAAAATAAAATCTATGCAGGTAGTGAAGAAATTATGAAGTTTTCCTGATAATATTGATTTTGAAAGTTAGGAAAGCTTATGAGAAAAATGATAGGAAACATGTTTTACGAAACTAGCCACAGCTTTATGTCTGAAACTTCATTGTGAAACGACTGCGTTCTAACGATTTACATTAATTGCAGTCTAAAGTGATTTGAGACGCAGTTATGAAGTCCTGAGCAGTTGTAGTGTAGTAGTTGCGTGTGGTCGTTCTTGAACAATTGCTGTTTGAGAACGAAACCATTACTACAAATAGCGGATGTGTATTTAAGGCAAACAGTGGATAGGCAGATTTAAGTATTTATTATAGAGCTGTAGATTTATACTCTGCGCAAAACCATGAAATCTATCATAGGTAATCGCTATCTAGTAATGTTTCTGACGATTTATTTAGTTAATTACTTCATTGACTAAAGGAAAGCACACGCGTACATAATAATAATCTGCAATGAAAAGGAGGGCATCGGGGAGTACTTTCTAAATTCACTTCTCGCAATTCTTGCGAAATGTTTGGTTACCGTACTTCATACTCTTCCAAAGAGATTTAATAAAAGAGGCTTATACATTTTTAAAAGGATTTTTTAATTTAGTTTTTACTGTAATAATTACCGATACTAGAAACTGTTAAACAGTCCTAAGTACTGATTCACGGAAGCGGAGAGCAATTTCTTTTAATTCAGTGTTACGTTGCTTATTTTTAAAACACTGCAAGCAAGTGTAATATTTCATGAAGACAATGATAAAAGTATTTTTTTTAATTAGCTACTGATAGGGCATTTTCTTGAACCTAATTATATTCTTTGTTTTATAAGTGCATTTTAGTTTCCTATCGTGCACTTCTAAAGATAAATCAATTAAACATTAAACTTACGAAGATAAAATTTTTCATTATCATGAAAATGCGTCCGTGTTTTATTTTAATCAAACTTATTTGACGTTTTCATCAAAAGACATGTTTGATAAATAGCAAAAATGCACAAAGCTAATTAAGAAACACTAAAAATGTGTGTCAAGTTGTTCGATAATGAAGCTTTTAACTTGTTTTTTACTGTTTCTGAATACTCGATTTGAAAAAGCCGTGTTTGTTACAGAAAATATCTAATATTGCTTTAATTAAGATTAGTATTTCCCTTGTAGGAACAGGAAGTAGGGAGTTCTTTTAATTATGTGCTACCATTTCGATGTACGCATATGCATGCAGATAGTATATTGATTAAAGCCGCGCAGACTGTATAATGATTAGGGGAGCCTACGGCGGTACTGAAGGGTCCGAGTTCGAATCCCGAAGAAGCCATGACTCGTAACTGTCCGTTTCTTCGTAGGAGGCAACGTTGGCCGCCTATTGGAAATCTCCACAATGAAATGGCCACCACTTAAAAATGGCCGATGCTGAATAAGCAAGTGGCCGCCATTGGATTAAAAAAAGCATAACGATTAAGACAGAAAAATGCATACACTTAATTTCAGGCTGCATTTTATGAAACCCTTACTTTTTCACTCATTAATGAACAATAATTTCATTTAACATCTTATTTAAAGAGGTAAAACAAACTCTTTTGTTATGAAAATAAATTGTATTTTTTTCTTTTTCAAAGTTTTTACATCTGTCATTGTTATGTGTAATCTACTGTTTCTAATTATTGTCAATGCATATTAATCATTATCATTTGAATGACTTAAATTTAAGTAACTGAGAGACTTAAATAAAAAAGCAAAACGAACGGCACTGACAGCCACCACCAAGTGATAATAGAACTCCATGTATACAGCAATTGCAACAATCGCATTCTTTTTTAAATGAATGCAACTATAGGACGTAAATAAATCTAAATTATCGAAAGGTTGAAAAAGTTTAGCATTTTTTAGGTTAGGGTTAGAAAGATTCAAATAACGAAAAAAGCGCGAACGTTCGCGTTCTAATTTCAAATCTTTTTTAACATTTGTGAGATTCAGTGAATCGAATGTCTTACCCTCAGAAAAAATGTATAAATTCAGAAGCTATCAGGAGCTATTTAATTCCAAATATGAAGAAATGTTTGCGTTCCGATACTGAAGCAATTGAATGTTAAAAAATAACGAACAATTAATAGCACTTAGAATACCGCCAAAGGTGGAAAACTTTTGTGAAAATATTTTAATGCGTTCTTGATTACTTAAAAAATTGCTTCCGTCAAATTTTATCTTGAACATTTCTACATAAAGAGCGCTCCCCACAAAAATAATTACTTTGGAATGTCAAATTACCTCCATGAAGTTAATTATCCTACATTAGTAAAGGGGTCTTTTGAGGAAAGAATATATATTAAATCTTTCAAGACTTGTAGGGACATGTTCTTCTGATTTAGACTTTCTTAAAAGAGGCTATTAATATTCCTTTTAGGTTATTCGATTTTTATATATGTGGTAGCTTACAAAGATAACGCTTTTTAGAAGCATAGGCTTTAGTCGCACATTTGAAAGGGTATAAGAGCTAATTATTTTAGTGTATTGCACAGAACAGAAAAATAACAGTGAATATTTCTCTTTGAATAATATTGGATTTACAATAAATGTGAATTGAAAAATTTTAAAGTAACAGTAATAGAATAACTCTGAAAACATTATAACCATGTATCGTTTTACATCTAACAAAAAAATAAAAGAGATGTAGAGTTTTGCTGTAACTAGAAGACTGTGTTAATGTCCTGCAGACCTTAATACACAGGGTGCTTAAAATTTTTTAGAACGATATTGATAAAGAATTTTAAAAAGCAAATGTTTTGGAATAAAAATTTCAGGCAACAGTTTACTATCTTGAGTGAGAAATAACGTCTTCTACTGTTGGATTGAAAGATATGTTTTGCGTATTCCGGAGAGAAATATTCCTATTCCATAATTCAAAAAATTTGTAAAACTGGTAGCATTTAAATTTTTAAGGGCAAAATAAGCAACGTTATTAATCGGAAACAAAAACAAAAAAAAACAAAAAAAAAAAAAAAAAAAAGAACTGTCAGTCATTACTTCCACGTGGAAGAGTAACGTTTCGTAAGTTAAATCGTTGGTAACAGGAAATATCTATCGACGCAGAAGTCAATTGCGAAGTCTTTAAATACATCTCTAATAACAACCAATAAAATAATAAATCAAGGTCTCAGACTAAGAAACCTAAACGACATAACATTCATCAGCTTTTTGCGGACACATGTTGCTCAACGTAGAACAATGTGTAGAACCATGAATGAAAACTATTTAACAGGAAGAAAAATGGAAATACATCGTGACCCTTGGCAAAGAATAGATTTACTTAAATAACTGCAAAAATGTCTATTTATTATTAAAAACGAAGAGGAAAATGAACAAACCTGGCTCCATTGATGCAAAGAAAGTTTCGTTAAGGGGTTTATGATTGTTGCAGGATTCTCTTACGAAGGGAAATTATAAATAAGAAGATTTGAAAATATGTCAAAATCAACTCAAAGATACTATCAAAAGAAAGTTTTATATCCGATAATTACCGAAGAAATTCTATTTCTTTATATCACTGACTTTCAAAAAGTGAAAATTCATCAAGACAACATGTCATATACCGAAATGTACCTCTACATGTCTTAAAATAATGATGATTGGTACAGTTATTGCATATGCACATTTAAACCCTATTCGTGCAAAGTTCCTGACGTTTCACCTATGGGCTTTTGTGCCTCTAATTTCTAGCGAAGATATTTTTCTAAGTACAAACCCACCGCGATTGGTGGACTCTGGAAAATAGTGGAAAAGGAATAGAAATCAATATCCCTGGAAATTTTTCGAAAACCCCTCCTGTCATGGAAATCAAGGTGCAGAATTACAGTCCAAGAAAAAGGCTATCAGTTGAACAATTGAGCTATTTGAACTTTTTACATTTAATTTTAATGTTTACATTAAATAAACGAAACCCAAATCGCACTAAAAATGTGTAAACACCTTTTGTAGACTGGTAGTCGTAATCAAATCACATAAAAAGGGTTATCTGAAAAGCTCCAGATAACCCTTTTTTATTTAATTCTTAAATAATCAGAAAAGCACTACTTGCGTAACAAATGATCTTCCGTTACTTCCAGGTATTTATATTAATATAATTGAAAGTAAAATTTCAGTGTAGGTAACATAGTCTTAAACTACATATGAAATAGACTACTCAAGATAGTAACGACTCAGTATAATAAGGCGCGTATTTAAACTTCGGCTAGCAAAATGCTAAAACCGGAAGTAATCATAAGCAGAGTTGTCGACACTAAGTAGCTGCAAGACGAGGTTTTCAGAAGCTCTTAAACTCTTAAACATTCAAACTCTCAGCTTAAATCCACAAGCAAGTAAATTGCATTCCGGCGAGGACTATGGAAAAAATGTTTTTAGTCATAATAATCGGTTACATAACATAAAATACCTTATAGGTGAAAATAGTCAGTTTTTTATTTGTGCCAATATTCATGTTTTCTTTTCATTCTTATATATATTTAATTTATTTCATGAAAATACTGTGCGGTAGTTCTTGCAATTTTAGTCTTGAAAATAATATAAACGTTTCTTAAACTAAATAATACATGAAAAGAAATAACTAAAATTCAGATCATAATGCAGTTAAATAGTGATTTAACATTAAACTACGAACTATAATTTAAATTAATGCAAACAGAGCAATCCAATTATTTTCAGAAACAGTTTTGTTATTCATTAAAGAAGAATAAGTCAAACCTCTGTTAAAGGATAATTTAGTCGTCTCTTTCCATTGAAGGACAATTTCTGTGTTACCGGACCTTCGACATAGATCCAATGCGGTTCCATTTAGTGGGCATTCCCTGATAATGGAAAACAGCCTTTGTCCCACGAATGTCCGTTAATGAGAGTTTTGAGTATATTTAAAAAGGTAATGAACCTACAATTTATGCATTTACTCAGCAGCTAAATAAATACGTGTTTTTATAAAATTTGTATTTCCAATCAGAATGATATGAGAGTGAAATATATAGTTTTTTTTTCAGATTTTATATAACGATCTTGATTCATTTTACTGTTATTCTGTTTCTTAATTTATGCAATTACTCCATGCGTCAAGACCGTCATCATCTATGAAACGATATTGTTAAATCCTCATACGTCTGTAACGTATTTGAAGGAGAGTTTTAAAATATTTTATGTCTGGAACTCCTGAAAACTAGTTCTGAAGAGAAAAAGAATACTGTCATCTTTATTATGCAGTCTAGTCTTCCATCAGACTAGCCGCTTCCATAACTAAAATAATGAATGTTTCGAAGTAATTAGAACATTCCTTAAAAGCATGTAATACGATATTAATGACGCATTAGATCTACAGAAGTTTCATCATTCTTGATTAAATTCTTTCCTATGTGCATTAAACAACCTTTCATTTTACACCTTAGCTATAAGAAAAGCATATAATCTTATTACGCAATATTTAAGTGCTAATTATTTTATGACCAAGATATTGTAAGAGTATTTCTAATCGTATATTTTTTCAGTTATACTTTTAGTTAATACTTTTTAATCACAGGCTGTTATTAGAAAAGAATAGAATAGATATTAAAATTAAATATAAGAGATATTAGAATTAAATTTTGTAAAAGCGTTGCCAATAAATAGAATTTGTAGAATGTTTTGTCTTTTTTTTTGTTGTTAATAAGGATTTAAAACATTTTAATCTTATCATTAAAGATCACAATCTTATAACGCGAAGACAAGCATGGCAATGTAAAATTTAAAATTAGCCCTTCCTTCACCCGTCCCCCAAAAAGCAGCTTTCGATTGGCCTAGATCAGGAATATAAGTGGCAGTATCCTAAAAGTGCAAGCCGCAAAACAAATGCCATTTTCAATCATGTATTTAAGTCTATTTGATATTAATACTAAAGTTCTTTAAAAAACAGAAGGACTATAAGGAAATCCGGGCATTGGCACACGCTGATGCAAGGCCGGCACCTCTGCTTACAAGTATGCATATTAGGTTATCAGCAAGCCTTGTTCACTGCTAAGTTTCCGACCCGGATGAAATTCTAAAAGACAGCACCCCTCTTTACCTACCCTCAGCCTCTCGAGAAGGTCATCCCCACCAATTTTTTTAAAAACTCATCATTCTTGATTAAATTCTTTCCTATGTGCATTAAACAACCTTTCATTTTACACCTTAGCTATAAGAAAAGCATATAATCTTATTACGCAATATTTAAGTGCTAATTATTTTATGACCAAGATATTGTAAGAGTATTTCTAATCGTATATTTTTTCAGTTATACTTTTAGTTAATACTTTTTAATCACAGGCTGTTATTAGAAAAGAATAGAATAGATATTAAAATTAAATATAAGAGATATTAGAATTAAATTTTGTAAAAGCGTTGCCAATAAATAGAATTTGTAGAATGTTTTGTCTTTTTTTTTGTTGTTAATAAGGATTTAAAACATTTTAATCTTATCATTAAAGATCACAATCTTATAACGCGAAGACAAGCATGGCAATGTAAAATTTAAAATTAGCCCTTCCTTCACCCGTCCCCCAAAAAGCAGCTTTCGATTGGCCTAGATCAGGAATATAAGTGGCAGTATCCTAAAAGTGCAAGCCGCAAAACAAATGCCATTTTCAATCATGTATTTAAGTCTATTTGATATTAATACTAAAGTTCTTTAAAAAACAGAAGGACTATAAGGAAATCCGGGCATTGGCACACGCTGATGCAAGGCCGGCACCTCTGCTTACAAGTATGCATATTAGGTTATCAGCAAGCCTTGTTCACTGCTAAGTTTCCGACCCGGATGAAATTCTAAAAGACAGCACCCCTCTTTACCTACCCTCAGCCTCTCGAGAAGGTCATCCCCACCAATTTTTTTAAAAACTCATCATTCTTGATTAAATTCTTTCCTATGTGCATTAAACAACCTTTCATTTTACACCTTAGCTATAAGAAAAGCATATAATCTTATTACGCAATATTTAAGTGCTAATTATTTTATGACCAAGATATTGTAAGAGTATTTCTAATCGTATATTTTTTCAGTTATACTTTTAGTTAATACTTTTTAATCACAGGCTGTTATTAGAAAAGAATAGAATAGATATTAAAATTAAATATAAGAGATATTAGAATTAAATTTTGTAAAAGCGTTGCCAATAAATAGAATTTGTAGAATGTTTTGTCTTTTTTTTTGTTGTTAATAAGGATTTAAAACATTTTAATCTTATCATTAAAGATCACAATCTTATAACGCGAAGACAAGCATGGCAATGTAAAATTTAAAATTAGCCCTTCCTTCACCCGTCCCCCAAAAAGCAGCTTTCGATTGGCCTAGATCAGGAATATAAGTGGCAGTATCCTAAAAGTGCAAGCCGCAAAACAAATGCCATTTTCAATCATGTATTTAAGTCTATTTGATATTAATACTAAAGTTCTTTAAAAAACAGAAGGACTATAAGGAAATCCGGGCATTGGCACACGCTGATGCAAGGCCGGCACCTCTGCTTACAAGTATGCATATTAGGTTATCAGCAAGCCTTGTTCACTGCTAAGTTTCCGACCCGGATGAAATTCTAAAAGACAGCACCCCTCTTTACCTACCCTCAGCCTCTCGAGAAGGTCATCCCCACCAATTTTTTTAAAAACTCAAGGAACACATTTGTTTAAATTTAGATTATTTGTTAATGTGTTTATAAATTAAACAGGAAGAAAACAAAATTTGAATAAAGGTAGTTTTTTTTCATCCGTAAACTAAAACTAAATACTTACAGTTACATAAAAGGCTGGCCACATCCTCCCCCCGGTTTAGAGCCCTGCTCCACTTAGTACTCACAAACATTCATGCCTTCTGCAGATTCAAGTTCGCGCCCATCGGTAGTCAGGTTTACTAACCACTACCGTGTCTGGGAGTCAGAAAATCCGTATAGTTGTATGCACGTTCTTTTCCGACATTTGCCATTGTTTTCCTGCACTTAGCATTCGGATTTCTGGCGATATGCTGTTCGCACTTAATATTTACAGAGCAGCGGTCAAATGAATGACCTGGATATCGATGGATATCCAATTATATTTATAAGTGCGAAAATTGATTACACTGATACGTTAATACCGAACATGGGAATCATGTGCGATGCAAATTTATGTTTTAATAGGAACCACCCGGACAAGTAATTGTAAAATTCTCCGGTACCCACTTTACTAAATGTTTTCTTAAAAGTTTAGCCGCAGTGAATTTCTATTAATTCCATCTCTAAATGGGGAATAAATAAAAGTAATAAAAAAGAAATAAGAGAAGCAGAACTGAAAAAGCTGGCAAGAATATTGTAATAATAATTTTATAAAAATATGGTATTGTTTACAAATTTGACAAAAACAAGTTCTTTCCTTCTGGAGGACTCCTTTCTGGATATTCAACTCCCTTCTGAAGACTGGTTTATATCACAATATAGATGCAACAAAAACTTCAATAGAAAAAGTTCTAAATGCTGTTTTTGTCAAAGACGCTGAAGAAGATGACACAAATCATCAGAATATGTGCAACGACTCCTCAGTCCCAGATACTAACGAAGATTCAGAAATATCTGAGAGTTAAGTTAATTTACTAATACGCAACTTTAACCAGAAAAAAAGTTCCAGGTCCCGATGGAATCGATAACGGAATAACGAAACTGATTCACAAAGCCCATTTATCATTCTTCAGAAAATCCTTTATCATATGCCTCCAACTTTTCCAAATTGCTTGAAAGTCACCAAAATAGTGCTTTCTGCAAAAGGAGAACAAAGATCTTTCCAACCCCAAAACATATCGTTCCATTATCCTCCTTCCATCAATACATAACTTCTTAGAATACCTATAATAACAAGAGTAAAGCATCATATTCACAAGGCAAAAGCTTTTAGCTCAAACCAATTTGGTTTTCGCCCAGGACAGTCCTCCCTGCACACAATTCATCTTTTCAAAGCTACTGTTTTAAAGAACGAAGATAATAAACTCCACTCCGCAGTTCTGCGCTTAGACTTGCAATTCGACTTGCTGTGATGGCCGGCTGTTCTAGAATCACGCAGGAAAGTAAAATGCACTTATACCATCTAATTAAAGATTATTTCAGAAATAGAGCTAATTTTATTAATTACAGCACCACCTTCATTAAAAGAGAGCAGAAAAGAGGATGCTGTCATGGATCATGCATGAGCGCAGATCTTTGGGGCTTAAATTTTAATTCCATTACATTCCACATATGGCGATCCCACGCAACCGTGATTGCATTCGCAGATGACATTGCATTTGTTTTTAGTGATCGCACTTGTGACATTCTAAAAATAATAGCCAAGAAACTATATGTTCAGCAACCTTTGCAAAGATTTTAAAATAATAATTTCGCGAAGTCATTCATTTCATTCATATTTTGGCCAAACAAGCTCCCTTCCACTTAACACAAGTTGAGAAGTGTACCAAGTTTTATATTTTTAATTGTTTCTCCCAAAGCAATAATTTGCAGTGAAACATTTTTACATGGTCATTCATATTCATATTCCTTGCAATGTCAAATTCAAATTTGACAAATATTTCTTAATATTATAAAAGAAATATCTCGTAATCACAAAAAATGCACCAACAAGCTGGTGCCCTGTTCTTTAATTTCCAAAAATGCCGAAGTTCGTGTCTCAAATTCTTGAAACGTTCGAGAGTCGTGAAGCAGTATAGTCAGCGCTATTCGTGTATCAACAAAGTCTGGAATATTCGCTTACTAACCTTTCAAGAAAGTAGGAAATTGTTACTGGTTTAAGCGAGAAATTCGGTTTCAGAATGTTTCTCTGTAAATTACTATTGAAGATGAAGTCGGTTGGTATATAATGCAATGAATGCCATGGAGTGTAGGCCTTTCAGAGATTTAACTCAACTTTTAGATTAGGTTTACTACAAGTATGAAGAAATTATGTTTTCCAGTAACTGAAGGGACTGCTTCTGTGGCTACACTAAGCAGCTGAAAAGAGACAAATCGTAGTTTTCCTGAAGTTCGCAAACAGCTGTGAATATATCCTCTCAAGTCACCATGTAATGTAAGATGTCTAGTAGTTCTTCAAAAATACGAAATTTCGCATCATAAACTCGGAGAAACTGAGCTGCTTGAGCTGCTTCAAGATATCTGTACGTTATCACATGCAATGGAATATGTAATGAAACTCGATGCTCTTAATTTCATTTGATGATCCAGATTGGGCACCGATTCAGTTGCTGTTTCAGGACACCGATTCAGCCATATTGTTGCAGGAAAGTGAGCTGCATTGAATTGACTTACACATCTAAGACTAACTATTTCAGAAGCTTCAACTTAACAAATGTAAAATTAAACTTTTATAAAATCATCATTCGCAAAATAGTTGAACTGTTTGGCTGTCATCTCCAATTAATGCATTACTTGGTCGGACCGCAGTTTTGCTGTTTTCGTATAATAGCAAAAGCCTTTTGCTATTTGCATGTTTTCTTATTTTCTAAACCGAAAGTGAACCGAAAGCCTCAAAACATTAGTTTAAGAGCCACAAGTTTGATATGCCTGGCGTTGATTTTGAGTGAAATTCTCTCGATTTCAAGAGCTGTTAAACATAATCCTTTCTTCAGGAATCATATTATTAATGTGGCTTGTTAGATATTTGTCAGTCAAACAACAATAGAATTTTGTGTCAAAGAACATGAAGCGTATGTTAAAAAAAGGAAAAATAAATATATATTTGTTAGCTGATCATATCTGTTCTCTTAGCCATACATTTGACTTTAGTTTTGTGAAAATTACCCAGTAAACCTTTTCACTTGGGAATCACTCTAAAGACGCTAGCATTTGCATAAATTTACCACTTTTATTTTGAAGATTTTAATTACAATTCAATTTTTCATAACGTTTTTAATATTATAAAACAGCTTTTTCCACTTTTCATTGACAGATGGAGCTACATTCTTTCTCTTTGGGGTTTCCGCTGATTGTTCCAATAAATAGTGTTGTTGCTTTTCCTTCATTTACAAAACATTTTAGCTTCTGAGGAGGCTTCATTCATTTTGGGTTCTTGGAAAGGCACCTATGTCTGATCGTGTTCGCAGTGAGAGTTTTATTAAAAACACACGTTTCTGCAAAATTTCTTTCCTCCCTAAGCCTCCAGTTTTGTAAATCGTACCCTGTTTATAAGAACTTTTGGATCGACAGACTTTAAGCACCTTTATTCCGCACACCATAAATACCCATGCCTTGTGCGAGAATTGATTCTCCCTGTTGCCACTTTACTTGCCATCTACTTACCATCCAAAACAGAGTAAACTAATGTTAATGATCAACTTGTTTGTAACGTTATTATACGTTATTAAATTTCGTTATTTTTCTAAAATTGAATGGCTGGTGTAATTGAATGAGCTTGACATGAGTTCCCGTCAAGTAAATGGATATTAATGTTTATATATTGATTGATTTTTTTTAATTATAGAGGACTTGGAAGTCTGAAAAATTAAATATGCTTTTACATAGAACTATCTTAATTTTAATATATAAACATTTATATACAGAATCTGTTGTTAAAATTTACTTCATCGTGAAACATTTCCTGGACTTTACAAGTTAGCCACAACATGAAATTAAAATCATGTCATTTTTTAAATTGAGTTAATGTAATGTGCCGAAATATGCAAGAGGATTGGTTTTTTTAAGGGGAGAATGGCATTTTGTAGCGCATGATGTGTGAACATGATCGTATTTTTTTATGCATGACTAAAAAGGTGAACTTTATGTCACCAGCACGTTCAGCCCCCAAAATCGAATCTCCGTTAAAACTATCAGCATATCGCATCTTTAGTCGTTGGTGGAGCTGAATTCTAAAATTCCATTGAAAGAAGCAAATGTTATGTAATTCTGGTTTCTTGTCTCAGATCTTTAGAACTAGCCCTCGAGTTTCTAAGAAATTAAATAATTTTTTAATGAAAATTACCAACCAACGTACCTGTATCCTGTCCAGTGTTCAGTCCTTGTTTTTAATCACCACTGATCTGTCTCGAATAATTTTTTTCATGTGATAATATTAACGTTAACTCGTATAGCGCATGGAGAGGCTTAAAATTTGACTGCTCAATGATCCCTCTCAGACAGTTTTTGATTACTCTCATTTTTGAAAACCTTACATTGTAAATGCAAATATTGATCAGCTCAGTGCGTCCTCGCCACACAACACACTTTCTTCTCCCTCCTTCTTTTTGATTCGCCATTTTTTTCTCCTGGACTCTCTGTATCATATTAAGCGAGATGCCACTGCCAATGACGGAAATAATAACTAAAGTAAACAGCAACTAAAGTAGGAAACTCATGACTTAAAGCTCCTTTATCTCATAATATCTTAAAACTAATATCAAAACAGTTCGCAGAATGCAGATCATAATAATAGATCACAATAATAAGGCTTATAATATCCTACTGATTTTATGATTAGAATTTAAAAAAAATTCACAATTTTAAATATATAGAAATAACTTCTTACCTGTTTCCAAAATAAAATCTATCTAATGTCATTCAAAATAAAAATCTAAAATTTAAGATTTCATTTTAAATTTTACAAATTGTTGCTATCCTCAGATTCAAAACAAAAAATACTTAAATTTAACTTTTTGATATTTTGCAGTATTTTCAAATGCTGAGTTAGTATATTTTTGCGTGTTAACAGTTCGTACAAATTTTGTTAATAAACATGCCAGAAAAGCAAAAAAGTAACCCAAAATATTTAATGTTTTTACAACTCCAAGCAGTAACAAGTGAAGAAGATATTCGTTTACAGATGAAGACATTCGAAGCAGATCATTTGGATATTTTCATCAATTTATATCCTAGATATAAATAGTATATGGAATATAAAAACAAGTATAGTTAACACTCTCTAAACGTCAAAGTAGATCAGGTGAAGATATTCGGAGCAGATCATTCGGATATTTTCATCAATTAACGTCCTAAATATAAATAGTATTTCGAATATAAAAAGTGTATGGTAATAGTTAACACTCTGTAAACGTGAACATAGATCAGATGAGGAGGTTCGGAGCAGATCATTCGGATATTTTCATCAATTTACATCTTAAATAGAAATAGTACATCGAATTTAAAAAAAGTATTGTAATAGTTAACACGAGAACAAAAGTCAGCTTATTGTGTCCATGTCATACACATTCGCTTTTCTAATAAAGGATATGATTTAAACAATTGTCAAACATTTGATAATATTGAATAAATACAAATCCAAGGTTAGTATAGTGTTACTAAATGCCTTAAGATAGCTGGAAAACTTTTAAAATCGTGATTTATCCACTAGCTGGATTTATTCCAAAGATACTGAAAATAATTCCGAAATAGAAAAGTAACTAAAATTACATCTTCGAAAATATCATGCATCTTCCATAATATCTGAAATAAAAACTGGAAAACATTTGCAATCTTTGATATCTGAATAGTCTAAGTATGTTTTCCCTAAACGACACAGCGGCTTTTATGAAGCGTTTTTTTTAAGTTAATAATGTTAATCAATATTAGTATTGCAGTTATTTTATGTTTTAAGATAGTAATTTGGATATTCGGAAAACTAATAGTAATTTTGGTATTGATAGGGATATGGCAGGACCAGGAGCACTGTTATTGATTACCAGAAACAAATAAAAAATTCATACGTAGAATCCGTATTGTTAAACTGTGCAACAAGACATGAATACAAGTGTGCATGGAACATTACTGTTTGCCTTTGAACGAATGAACCAGGAAATACATAATTCGAAATAAAAATGGAAAAACATATCCTTTGATCTAAATTTTAAAAAATAATAATCAAAGTTAAAAGAGTTTTCTATGAGTAAGTTAAAAATGTGTACTTCCATTTCGCTTTCAAAAGTAAAAGAATGAAATTTTTATAGATTTAATACATGCTGATATCATTGGGTTTGTTACTGGAAACAAATTCTAACGAAAGAACTAAAATCTGAAGAGTACTTAGTATATGAAAGAGCGAAATTATTTATTATTTATAAATTGAATTTCTTGATATAATTAATTGTCTTTAATTTTGTATTTCAAAAATGAGTTTTAAACGTGTAGAATTCTTAACTTTAACTGCTAAATAGAAATAAGATTTCTTTTCAAATAATTATAAAGTATTGTTTTTGTTCAGAGCTTATTAAATATTTAATTTCATATTCAGAAGATTTAATAAACTCAGCATCTAATTCGGCTGCAATGATTTCAATTAACTGAATTAAATGGATAAATTTATTATCGTTGTTTTAGAATTACTCTGGTTTTATTGAATTTGAATACAAAATGCAGTAAACAGAAATTTGTAATGAGATATCGGAAATCTGGATTTATTGAAAAGGTAAATTGTAGGTTTAATTCATTCGGTTGTTTTTCATTTTCTCATTAGTTTGCTGTTATCAAATGATAGATTTTTTTATTCCGTTGATGTTTTGTAATAAAAACGCAAAAATCATATTTTTCTAATTAGTAACTGTGCAAGTTCAACTAGACAGAAACTAGATTCATTAATATTGTAATCAAATTAATTTTTAAAATTTAACTTTCTTCTGAAAATAGTGTGATTTATAAACTTGAATTTCGCTTTAAAATACACTTTTAGAAATACTTCTTGTATAAATTCATCGGGAAGCCAAGCTACTCTTCACGGAAGTGGGGGATTTTTTCGTATTTCAAACATATTTTCTTCTTGTGCTGAAACTTCTTCGGACACAACTTTTCTTTGTTCTCTGCTATTTTTGCTGTTTTTAATGTATACAAAATTTTAAAATCCCTTTTCTAACTGAAAAGTTTAATTTTTGTTTAATTATTTTTGTCTTTATATGTTGCATTAATAAACCTTTACTTAATTGACACTAAATGCACTGCGAATTTTGAATAAGTTTGTGTTAAAAGTTTTGCAGTATTGTTATTACTTTATTTTCAGAATGTATTATTAAATTAAAATTTATTAAAAAAATTCTTTTACTTGGTTTTTCACAAAATTTGTGCTTTTATGAATTAAATAATATTGCACACTTTTCGTCATTAAGAGATTTTGATTTGTTGGTAGGATCTATAGATGGAAAATATCGTATTCCAAAAATTTCCAAATTCCATTTTTGTTCGACAACATATTAAAAAAAATAATTAATTCTTTTCTTGCTAAAGGCAGTCGAACCTTGCTGTCATGAACCTGCGGATGTTTGAAACGAACATTTTAGCCCGTGGCAATTTCTTGTATACTTAATAAACTGCAGAATTAGATTTTCAAAAGTATAAAAATATGACATAATGGAACTAACGGATGTCAATTGAAACTTTGCATTTTACATATTTTTTACCAGAGTTTCTGCCAAAAAATTCTAAAGAAAAACTTATTAACCGTTAAAATCATCTACGTTTGCTCTATTAGGATCTACATTTCGCAGTTTATTCGTAAACCAAAACGGTGTTCGCCGCAAACATCCCGGCAAAAATGTTGTGGACGGAAACGTCGTGGAGGAAACTCAAGGCGAAAACGTCGCCGTACAAAATACCATGGTAAATAGAAGTAAAATTATTCCTCGTCCTTATTTGCGCTTACAAATCATTACGAGAATATGCATCTCCAGCTTTTAAAGACTGAAAAACACATAGATGCAATGTTTTCATCATATAAATTAGATTTATATACAGCATTGTTCTAACATACGTGATTTGACACATAATCGGACTTTTCTGAAAAGGTATGCCGATTATTTTCCATATTTCAATTCTACGACTCAAATTATTTCTAAATTCTGGTAAAATCTGGTGAGAAACTTACCGAGAAATTTAAAATACTTATCTTGGCGCACTTTTTTTAATTTGCGTCAAGAATAATTCACTTGGAGAAATCCTTTATTTACAGCAATATTGCAGAAAAACTTTCAGTGTTTGAATATAACCAGCGTCTCATAAATGCTATCAAATGTGACTTTGAATGGTGGTGAGCAGTGTCCTGCTGACGTTACTTTCTTCATTTAGCACCGCCCCACAGTTTGGGTATGGCATTCGGTTTTGTGGTCTACAAAATTATAACTGTGATTTACAGTGTTCATACTCAGCATTTCTTAATTCCAGTTTCTTATATCCTTCACATTCGCTCCACAGTTTGTGTATGTCATACGGTTTTAGGGTCTACAAAATTATAACTGTGATTCACAGTGAAATGTTCATACCCAGACTTTAATTATGCATTTCTAATTCCACTTTCTTATATCTTTTGCAGTAGTCTGAAAATATAATGCTGCCATCTGTGATGCTTTCCTGAATGGCAGTCATGAATGTTGTAGCATCGGGAACGGCGACCAAAAGACATTCTTTGCTTTCCCGGGCATAACCCCCCGAATACCCTTTGTTCCAGAAGAACACATTAATTTTTTTGTTTTGTTTTGTTTGTTTGTGTGTTTGTGTGTGTGTGTGTGTGTGTGTGTGTGTATGAGTGCGAAAAGACTTTTATCTGTTTTTACGATTTTGTCAGCTCCACCGATTTTATTTCTCTTACGAGGCATGAAACTATTTGCACATACCTCCCTCAAGTAGTTATTCCAATTTGACTGTTGTATTATGGCTGATTTCTAACTGAAGTTGACAAAATTTAATCGACGTCAGTTCTTGACACCACAACTGGATAAAACGAACAGCACTGAGGAAAGAAAGACGCGAGCTTCAAACCATGTTTTGATACTCAATCCCCTTTTTTTTCTTTGTAAACCAAGAACATACGTAACAACGCCATATAGGAGCTTGTTTGAGTCAGAAGTCTATATACAACTTTATCGGGTGATTTTGAGAACTTAGGCCCTTGCTATGAATTATTCCTTTGTCCTGAAGAATCTTACGGCAGCCATTAGGTAATTGCGAAATCGTGTAATCTGTCCTATTAAAATGTGGCAAAAAAAGTAACAAGTGAGGATATTTCAAACGAGAACTAGAAATCTCGAGTATTTGAAAGAGTATTTGATGTTATAGACGAGTAATAATTTTCAAAAATGACATTCACCTCCTTTTATTTCCTGTATCTACTAAGAAAAAAATCCTTTTCTTGTGTCACTTGAACAATTTCCTATTGCATCTGAGCACCTTGCGTTATCTCCTTGTTTTTGATTTAATTTTAATTAATTGCAGTTGGTTTTACACAAACATTTTAGAAGCGTCGTACAGCTGAAGGCGGCAGATGTTGACACTAGCGAAAATCTCTGTATCTTCGTTGTTTTGTTACTTGAATTTGTGCATTGGTACATCTAATTTTAGAAACATATCGATGTGTACGCAAATACTTAAGTAAACTTTTGCCATCTTCTAATGCGATATTTTTAACAGGAAATCTAAGAAATGCACAGTATAGATACTCATGTATTTTAATTTTTTTTCTCCCAGGTAGAAATACAGAGTAAAATGTCTTTGCATTCGAGATTTGAATTTTACCAATCCTATTGAAAATAAGGAAACACATTTTTTTTTTTTTTTACTTTGGTCAATATAAATATAAATATCTGAAAAGAAGGAAACAATCATTTTTACTGTGGTAGATATAAAAGCAAATATCAATTTCCTGCTTGTATATTTCCTTTACTAGCGTTTCTATTTCTACGGTAAGTCTGATCGCTCTTTGCTCCTTCTGTGGAAAAAAAAGAAAAATGTATTAGAATACTGTGAGTATTATATAGGGGTATATTCTCTGTTGATATAACACTTTTATGTTTCGCTGGAGTAACTTATGTGAAAAAGACAAATTCGTTGTTCGAAAATACAGCGAAAACAATTCATAAATAAAAAAAAGTATGATTTTCATGAACTAAAACTCTTACATCGCGCAAAAGAGTATTTCCATGTTCTATTAAGATATTGAAAAACGTTTATAGAACAGATATCTTCAAAAGAATAGAAAGATTTAAACACTGTTGGATTTTAAAATCCTGGTCTTGCATAACGTGAAATAATGATTATGTCTTTCATTGGAATTACATTCATTATTTAGAGCATTTGTATCTAATTTAGAAGATTTTATAGTAGGGAGCATTTAGCACTGTAGGAAGTTTTAACGGGTGCCATTAGAAGAACTGATGTATTGGAATTTGCAATATAATCTAAAACCTGAGCTTAAAATATTTTGGAAATAAATGCTAGGACTCTAGAATAAGTTATTTCAGACGAGTTCACGGCTGTTTCCATATATCCCCTTGCTCGAATAAAATGAAGTAAACTACGTGTTAAAAGAAATTAATTGCAGAATTATGTAAACTATAAGAAAACGTTCTAGGAAAAATTCAAAATTTAGAGAACAAATATCTTCATGTAATGAAATGTTTTCCCTTCGTGTTTTGTTTATTCTTATAATCTGAGGAAGAAGGAGGTATTTAACATTTTTGACTCAAAATTTAGGCTTGTTAATGAACAAGGAGCATTAAAATATTGAATACAAATTTCTGCATATCGTATTAAACTATATGTGTGTTTCAGAGGCGAAAAAGAATAATCTATGTCAATTGCCCTTGAAATCGATTGTTTTTTTTTTATTCACAATCTACCTCAGACTGAGACTGCTGCTTTGACTAATTTAAAATTTTACACCGGTATCTTCCTCTTCTGATTTAAATAGCTGTTTTTCGTGGATATTTCCGACGGTCTAAAATGATATATCGCATTTAAAGACATTTTTGAATCACATAACAACAACCCCCCCCCCCGAAAAAAAAAAAACGAATTCTGAGTTTTTTCTGTCAATATACACAAAAATAAAAAGACTGTTGCAGTCAGAAGATGTCATATTGGGGTATAACATCTGAAACACTTTATCATCACAGTTCCAACGCATTTATAATAAAAATATGAACATAATAAGTTAAAAAAATACAGTTATGCAATTTTAAAAAGGTGCATGATTTTTATATATTTTCTTACATTTTAATCTTTGCATATGGATTCCTTTTTAGCGATTGAAAGAATTTTAAGGTAAGTAGTTGGGATTAGTCTACTAGTTTACGCCTAACTCGTAAAGAGTTTAGGATATAGAACAAAAAAAGGTATATATCATATATTTAAAACGAGCTGTTAAAAATAATAATCCGAGTTGCTAGGAAAAAATTGTGATATTGTTAAGGTATATCTTCCTCCTTACCGGTGCCTTTTGTGGCGTAATTAGAACACGTCTTAGCTGCATTCGGAAAGTTTGCTGCTTGAATCCCGACGAGGTCATAGCTCATATTTGCTGTTTCAATAAACCTGACGGCTGTGCAATATTTTACCATTGTGTATGAACGTCGTGTGGAGGAGGCTCGCACTTATTAAAAAGAGACTTTCAAGAAAAGAAGATTTTCAAAATGTAACTATATGTTCATTTTATTTCATCACGGGTGCATAAAGCTGACAACAAACATTACCTTCAACTGCAGTACTTCTTATTGGCAGTTATTATTACTTTTGCGTATTTATTGGCAGCATTATTTGTATATTTGTATTTATTTTATTAGCATTACTTTTTACTGCCGTTTATTTACTTATTCACAATTATTCTTTGTCTTTTATATATTTTGTTGCTGGTAATGTTTTTCGAAAAAATGGGACGAGTATTCAGAAATGCAGGGCAAAGAAATTATGGTACCGATAGAAATTATAAATAGTAATAAGAATAATATTTTAGTAATTACGGTGTAATAGATTCTTCGGCATTCGGTCATTAAAACGATTTTTTACTATATACTATAGAAGTGTATGGTTACTTTGAAGTCTGATTAACACACAGATTTAATAACAAGGCAGGAAAAGCCAACGGCGATGATAAAGATATTATTTCACAAAAGATTTTCTCTTTCTCCCAGATCACGCTTGTAGAACGAAAGGAAAGGCTTGTCTTCTGTTAACTTTTGTTGGTAGAACTAAAACCCCCGGATAACTTCTATCTGTTTCTCTTCATTGTTGCGAACGGAATAAATGGGAAATATATTTGTTAGGATAATTGATCAATCGAATTAGTTGAGATAAAAAACTTTTGGAACTTACCGCACGTCTTAAAAGCACGTAAATGCAATTTAAAGTTTTCTTGTTTCTTGATTTTGCAGTTACATTGAAAAAAAAATGGTATTTGCTTTCGACTTATAAGTGGCTAATGCAAGTGAAGTTATGTCATAATTTTCCTGATTTGTATATAATAACTAAAACTAGTTCAGTGTTATCAAGGCGAAACTTACGTAATTTATTGAAAAAAAAAAGGTTAGAATTACATGAAATAAAATTACTTTTAACAACTAAATTATCTACAAACTCATTATACAAGCACTAAACCTGTTTATACAATTTCGTCGCACATACTTCTGGTGTATAGCCCAGTGAAGAATGAAATACATTTAAACAATCTATGTATTAAATAAGCATTTGATGTTCTTGTTTATTTCTTTTCGCAGCTGCAAAAATTCTTTTCTCTAAAGCCAGTATCTAAAAGTTTAATAAAATATGAAAAATGCCGAATAAACCTCATATATGCACTTCATTAAATAAAACTTGCGTTTTATTATGCGCGCGATTTTGTTACTGATATTGTTATTTATTAAGGTTAAAAATGTAAGGCTGTTTAGTGCGTACAGAAGCAACTGTTGAAGGCACAAATCTGCATTTTCTAGCAGTGCTCTTTATCAGTTATGCATTATTTTAGAAGTATTTGCATTATTTTAGGTCATCAATAAATAAAATAGGACAATTAGATACCATTCGTTATGCTAAATCTTATTTCATTGACGCCATGCTTATTGAACTCAGGTCAGTGAAACTCTGAGCGGCAATAGCCTTGACATCGGAAATGTTCAAGGCGACTGTAGAAAGTTCCTCGATACATAGAAGCTTGATCGCAATGATTAATGAAAAGCAGTTAGGATATCAAACATGTGGTGAAAACTAACTTTACCTCAGGTCATATAAAGTTGCTAGAAACCAGATCACGTTCGTATAATTGTGGAGAAATGTTCTGCGGCGAGAGCAGGTGCAGATCACGTGGAAGTGGCGTAATGTTTGTTTTGAAAATTCGTCGTCATTTTCCCTAAAAGTATTATTTTCGGCAAGAATTGGAGCAAGAATTTTTCTCTATTCGTGTATTTGTTTTAAAGGACGATATTTTCCCGAAACCGTTGTGGGATAGTGTAATTTTGACGGCTTTAATAAAAAACTTTGTTTGAAAGCTTAATTTAATCATTTCGAGTGATTAATACGCTTAGTTAGTTCCTCCTCCCCAAATGCCGACCTGTTACAACTAAAACTGCGCTGACAAATAAAAGATTTGGATCTTCTGGTACCATAAAGGTATAGCATCGATGATATTTAATTTCATTATTTATTCATATTATTAGAAATATTTCCCAAATTAGGACGGTCGCCATAGATTTTTCTATATTTATAATCGAAATGTAAACTATATTTTTACAATTTGCCAAGTAAGTGGTGTTCAATTATTAAAGCTGCAGATTTGAAAGAAAAAAAAAACATTCTAATTATGAGAAAAATGGGGGTCCGTTTCAGTTAGGCACTCTGAAACTTGTATAATTTATTGAATATTCCATACCTTTTTAAGTGCAATATTTCACTGAATAATTTTATTTGCTGAAGTAATTAGTCTTGCTAAAGTATTTTTTTTAATAATAATGTTACGTTCTTTCTTCTGACACCAGTTGTTACGTTCGTACGGGGTTCGTGTGGATTTGGAGTGAATAACGACGACACTCGATGAAGTATCGAAACACACTTTATTTAGCAATATAAATAAGGACAGCTCCAAAACACATTTACAGTCGTAGAAGAACTACTATAAACACGCTGACATGATCAGCGAAGTAGCCTTCACACTGTAAGGCAATAACGGTGGAGACAGCTTCAGGGCAAAGCACCAGAGTACAGCTCCCGACTCTGCTCGGTCGTTCTCGGAACTCCACGTACTCTCTAGACTCTCCACGTTACAACTCGCGATGCACTCGACGACACACAGAGCACGGCTCTCGACATTTCGGTTCAGTCGTTCCCGGAGCTCAACACGCTCTCTCGAAGATACACTACGAGGCTCTTTCGGTGCACTCGACGACCCACTCGGCACTCGCTGCCCGGCTGTCAACTCGATCGACTCCGCAGGGATTGGCTCGCTAGACCAGACACCAACTCGATACTAACTCCGTCTTGGATCTTGGATCTTGGATCATATCTTTACTGCTGGCTTTAGCTACTAGGAGCTCTTACCAGTATATTATCATTATACCATAGGCCATAAAGTTAAAAATTTAAGAGGTGTATTTAAAAATACACCGCGCCCGAAGGCGAGATTAATAAATGAGAGAACTCATAAAATAAGTTTTGCTAAATTGCAAATCATGGCATGGCATATCAAGGGTGATTATATCAATGGCGGCGAGAGGAGAAATGAAAGTCTAAGCTTCTGGGTGAGTCTAGAAGAGCAGAAACACGTCATCAGCGTCCAACATTAAGATTGGTCGAGGAGTCAGAGTTCGAAAAATGAAGTTTTTTTGTAGTTTTTGGAAATAAATAAAGTTCGAATATAGTAAAAGCAACATTTATCTGTGAATTTAAGAGTCCTATGTCTTTTGAAACACTTGAAAATCATCTCAACTTGCGATATAATCATAAAATGAATAGGAAACTGTAAAAGGCAAAAATGAGGTCATGTGGCTCACTAGGGCTAATGAGTGAGAGTAAGCACTTGGTGTTGACCACGCATTTTGATTTTAAAACACACGATACGAAATAGTAAAAATAAAAAGTAAAAGTAAAAATCTTGGTTAAATAAGTAGTAAAACGAAGAATTCATCGATGAAAAATAAAGTCCTAACTTTGCAAAGTTCAACTTTCTTGAATAGTAACTGAAGAGTAATAGTAAAATAAAAATATTTTTACAATATATACACTACCACCACTTAGAATTGTGGTGGATCGTTCGAGGTCTTTTCACTACGTGCTCAATAGTAGGGTCATAGTCTGTTAGCGATTTAATAGCTTCATAGGGAGAATTTCTCATATCTTCAAAGAAATTTGTGCAGAAATTAGGATTTGGTCGTGAATTGGGTGCGTACTAGCAGGGTTTATATAGCTTTTGACTGGTTTTCGAGAACTTTCTGTGCTAAACCGGTAAGAATTCATTCCAGATGGTTCTCCATCCTTCCATGGCATATCGTCAATTTTGTCGCCAAATGGGCGATTTCTCGCCAAATGTGGCAACCCTGCTTTCTCTTGCTATTTTATGGCAATCCTACACCTGCTGTGTGGGAAAGCTATCTCACCGCGCCTGTACATTTCGTTCGTTTCAGTTAGGCACTCTCAAACTTGTATTATTTACTGAATATTTCATACCTTTTTAAGTGCAATATTTCACTGAATAATTTTATTTACTGCAGTAATTATTCTTGCTGAAGTATTTTTTTAGAAAGTTTTTATCCCATAACTCCTGTTTTAAAACGAGAATGTTAAATAATACTTATATGTTTCTAAGCGTAATTTTCCGGATTAGACTAGAAATATATAATGGCAGTTGTTGGCATATTTTGCAGTCTATTTGGAAATAAATATCCTATTTTTTAATTGTCTTTTAATATCTTTTTTTATTGTTTCAAATATCCGATTCTTACTTTTTTGATTAGGATGCCATATTTAAAACTGATCTCAATTTAAATCATCCGAATCTTCCTCTTATTATTATTTTTAATACTCATATGCACCAGTTAGTTAGGAAAAAATAATTATTACTTTATGAAACTTAATAACACATATGCTAGTAATATTATCTGGACTAAGTATTCATGTTAAATATCTGGTTGGAAATTTAAAGAAGTTTCTGATTTAACGAATTTATCAACTAAGTTAGATATAGCTGAATACGTAATTGTCGCTAAAACGCTCTTAAATCTGTAATAATATAAAGTAGTTAAAGAAGACATATATATACTCATTTAAACTAAAAGGAATTATGTAAATTTTCATTTACGAAAGTTATAAGATTACAAAAATGATATGACAGTTGCAAAAATGCATGAACATAAATAAAGCGCTAGAAATGTTAAAAGATTCTAATAAAAAGCAAAATCATGACAGAATGGAAAACTTTTAAATGGGAAATACATGTTAAAGTGGAATATTTATGATAAAATTGCGAATGTATGAACTAAAGACAAACACTCGCCTAATTTTCTGTATTTTAAGAAATGAAAAAGGAATGAATCTGCGTAAAATAAGCAAAAGCATTCGAGGAAGAAACTACATTTATTTATGTCTAATCAGAAAACAGCTGATCTCGCTATTTCTAACGGGAAAAAATTGGAAAGGTTCTAACAAGATGAATGACCAAAATTTAAATGAAAAATTGCGAATCAATCGATTGAGCTCACTGCTATATTATTCGGAATCGCTGCGAAACGTTTCATAGGGGAGCATTAAATATTCTCCTTAAATTCCGCTGTGTATTCGAACGAAACGGGGCAAAATGAATAAAAAGAGCTTTTGTTCGGTAACCATAAATCCTTCCTTAAAAATGAACGTAACAGTGTATTTTGTACTGACTTCAAATTTAAATAACTTAATTAGAAAATCGAATGTTTAAAAAAAACACTGAACGATTTTATCAAATTTTTATCATTTAGACTTTATTTTTTAAATAACACAGAAAAATAAAGTAAGGTATCTTATAAAGATAATCTGAGTATGCCATTGTTTGAGAAAAGTTATGGTAATAACGGATTTCAAGTTACATCTTTTAGTAGCATTTTCTCTCATATTTTCCTGCTTAGCCTTTTAGCGCTAGGTTCTGAAAATTTAAAAAAAAATATTCGCACAATATTTTCCCTTCTTCTGTTATACATAATGTTTTTCCTTGAATTCTGTCATATTGGCAAATTGTATTCCCTTGATTATTTGTATTTTAATTCAGTGCATTCAGTTTATATTATTTGGTTACGGTAAAGCACACGAATTTATTATATGACAATTATTTTGTGCAGATTCTTTATTAAATTACCCGAAAGTGGCAGGTGTTCTCACATAAGAAATTTTTTGCTTCTGTTATTTACGTTCCAGCTCATCATAGCCTTATCTACTGCTGATGTGTTCGATCTTTCGAAATCTGGATCATTTGTTCGCCCTGCTTCTCCTTCTTTTCTCTGATGTCCCTCTTTGGAACTGCAGTCAAGACTCATTCATGTGAGATGCATCTAAGGCTTTAAAAGGTAACTGAGCGAGATACGTAGCACATCGGATAAATTACCATCAGATATTGTTGTAATTTTTAATAATATTATGCATTCTTATTGGTATTTAGTTTCTTTTAAAGAAGTAGTAGTATCATAGTTACCTATAGTTTATCCATGACTACTTTACATTTGTTATGTTATTGTTGTTACCTGTTTCACTTGCCTGACAATGGTCAGCGCAAGCCCACGGCATTCGTTGTGGCAAGGAGTGTAATGCGTCTGACGTTGACATGAGCCTTATACGTGGCACCAAACTTTAGCTTAGTTCCGCCCTTAATTTTGGGGAAGAACAGCCCTGGGGAACGGATCCAAGGATCTTTCAACCCTCTTCCCCTACCATCAACCTTGCGAAACGATTTTCGGCTCGTTGCATATTCAGAACTCCTCCATGCTGTACAGACACATTACAAATATCCATACCTTCTCCAGTATTCGAACCCGCACCCTTCGATACGGCAGTCAGAATTCTTAACCACTATCCCGGTCGGGGGGTTCATTTGTTACGTTTTTACTGAAACTGCGTTCTTTGGAAATTAAATAACTCGCGTAATTTTCCCCTCTCGATTTCTGGACGATAAAATCAGTTAAAACGAAGAGGAAAAATGCGCGGGGAAATACGGTATTTGTTATGCAGGATGTTCAAGAAAATGTGGATAACGTTACATAGCGTGTTTGGGAAGTCAAAAGAAACAAAATGTCATTGTAATGACTTTGGCATGCGCTTGATTTATGACTCAAAGAACAATTTCTTTGAACAGATACAATTGATTGATGAAGAAAGCAACAGCTATGTTTCTTCTTGTTTATAAACAATAAGGATTATATCCTGTTGTTAAAAAATCCAATCTTTTACTGGCAGCATCATTCTTAAATGTCTTTTTCTTTTTTTTTCTTTTTTCTTTTTTTTTTTTTTCAAATTTCTTTCTACTTTTAACGTTTGAATTATAGTAACAATATAATCAACGTGGCAGTTTATTAATGAATTAAAAATCTTTTTCATAGTTTGAGGAAGTAATCCAAAGATATAATCGTGCTTTAAGTCAGTCAAGTATAGTGGAACCCACGTTTGAGCGCTGATTAACATTGGCTTTGATGCTTGCTTAGTTGACTTATTTCCAAGTAGCAATATAATGTTACGTAATTTTCTCTGACACCCGTTGTTACGTTGTTTTCTTCTTTCACGTTCGTATGGGGTTCGTGAGGATTTGGACTAAATAACGACGACACTTGATGGAGTATCTAAACACACTTTATTTAGCTGATATTAATCAGGACATCTCCAAAATCACGTTTTACAGTCGTCGAAGAACTACTATAAACACGCTCGAACAATCAGCGACACAGCCTTCACACTGTCAGGCAACAACGGTGGAGACAGCTTTACTGCAAAGCACCAGACTACAGCTCCCAACTCTGCTCGGTCGTTCTGAATTCCGAGAACGACCTGTACGTACTCTCGAGACTCTCCACGCTACAACTCGCGATGCTTCGACGATACACAAGAGTATAGCTCTCGACTGAACACAATCTAAGACAAAACTCGACGATGCACTAATTCGCGATACACTAAAAAACTCGCGTAGTGTAGCGTCTCCCAATGGGCCAGAGCACATAAGCTTCAGATTTCGGCAGAGAAAATTAAAGCTTTACTTATAGGACGCAGCAGGCAGCTAAGACGCTGCCCAAGCATTAAATTCCATGGGATACCGGTAAAATGTTTCCTCCAATTAAAATATCTTGGGCTATTACTCGACAACAGACTTTCTTGAATGCCACATGTCAGGAATCTTAAGACTCGAATTAGCATCCTAAGCAACAACATGAGACGCATGACTTCACATAAATGGGGTATCTCATCTAAGCTACTAAAAATTTGGCATAGAACCATTACAGAAAGAGTAATAACTTACGGAGCAGCAATCTAGGGTGGCGAACTTACCTCTCATATGAAAAGATCCCTGCTCTCTGTTCAGAGACAGCAGCTACTTCAAGTCTGCAGGGCTTACCGTACCACGTCAACACTAGCCCTACAACAACTATCAGGAATTCCTCCCCTAGATTTGATAGTAGAAAAGGAGGCAGCTATCGTAAGGGTTACCAGGCTGGGTCAAACTTCAACACTCTGGGGTCATAGTTATCACCACTCGGACTACGAGGAGCAAAAACAACTGTAATAACTTTCATCCAGCAGCTTTTAATCTCTCCGACGTTATCAGCATGAACGACCAACCAATTCAGAGGAACAGTAATAACCTTTTCACAGATGGCTCCAAAACTGAGAACGGCACGGGCAGCGCCTTCTGTAGACTGGAAAATGGAGTTGTAACATTCGAGTGGAAAAGGAAACTAGGCTTGAACAACTCGGTATACCAAGCAGAGCTTCTAGCTATCAGTGCTGCAATTAGATATGCAAACACATGTCAACAGCAGAAATTCTCCATACTCAGTGATTCGGCATCAAGTCTGGCGGCTATTGCAAGTAAAACAACTGGAGTCCTTCCTTTGGTATACCGAGTTCAGAAACAGCTTCTGACAGTGCCTATTTTGCAAAGACCCACTTTAAAATGAGTTCCCGCTCACACAGGGATTCAAGGCAATGAAGCCGCTGACCTACTGGCCAAGCAGGCAGCCAACTGCACGGTTATATTAGAAAGACCAACTAAACTTCCTTGGTCTCATATTAAGCAAACAACTTTGACAAGTATGCTACAAAATTGGCAAAGTAGATGGACAGAGGCAGAGGTAGGACGAAGGACATTTCGCATACTGCCAAAAGTTAACATGGAAATAAAGACCCACTGTGCTAGTTTAACACAGTTCTTGACAGGTCATGGACCATTCCCAGTATACCTGAACAGATTCAGACTTAGGGATACTCCTTTCTGCGAATGCAGAGAGGAAGGCGACACGAACCATTATTTCTTCCACTGTGTACATACAAGAACCTGACACTTGAAGAAACCAGCGGACTGTGCCTGGGCAATGTGGACGTCTAACACACTCAAAAACAGAATAGCCCTTGATAAAGTAGAGAAAATATCAAGACACTGCCTAAGCAGAAACAACCGTGGATAATATTATGTTTCAAATGTTCAGAACTTAAAGCAGATAACCAGAATAACGCTTAGTGTCTTGCAGTTATCAATATGTAAAAACTCTTATTAGAATGTAATATTCAACCTTGTTACTTTGGAGTCTTCCCCGCCGTGATGGTATATAATTCCGTTTGGTTCATGTCCGTGGTCGGAAGCCATCATAGCGGTGCACTCACTCACTCACTAAAAAAAGTCTCACTAAAAGACTCTTTCGATGCACTCGACGACCAACTCGGCGTTAGACCTCGAGACACTTGCTCAGTGACTGACTATCAGCTCGCTAGACGAGGCACACACTAACTGACTGCGGACCGGCAGGGTTTACATAGCTTTCGGCTTGTGTTCGAGAACATTCTGGGCTAAACCGGTAAGAATTTGTTCCAGAAGGTTCTCCATCCATAAAATATCGCCAATTTTGTCGCCAAAAAACGATTTTTCGCCAAATGTGACAACCTTGCTGTCCCTTGCCATTTTATGGCAACCCTAAATCTGCTTTGCGGGGAAGCCGTCTTACCGCACCTGTACATTTCGAAACAATAAGACATCCGTATATGAAATGAGGCCAACTTCTAAGCAATTATCTTCGATTTCTACTTTTTATTTACGGTTAATAGCATGCACAGCTATAACATTATGCATTATTGAAAAATATTTTTCAGTGTTTTGAAAGTACGCTTCGCATACAAAGTTTCTCTTAGCTTTTAGCTATTAAGCTTAAACTAAAAAATTAGATTTCAAATCCTGCCCTCTTGTTAACTGCATAGATAGTTTTGTATATTTCCAATGCTGACATCGAAATTTTTGCATATAAATGAAACTTTAATCTATATTTTTTTATTTATAAAATATATTCTTTTCATCTGTAGAAAATAAATAAATAAATTATATTGTATTATGTATTGTAAGTAGTGTTGCAAATGTATCTCACAGGTTTTCCGTCATCAAGAATTTACTTGTCCCAGGATTAGCATTACTTAAATTGTAGCGATCTTACAGTATTTTCCAATATGAATCAAATTATTTGTCATCTCCTAGACGTCTTAAGAGTCCAAAATTTTCATTTAACTATAAATTAATTTAACCACATTTGCTCCTAAACATAAAACAATATCTCTCTATAGATATGTATATAAATAATATACATATAGAATACTAGATAGAGAATATATAGATATGTATATCTATAAATATATACATATAAGATACGTTGATTTTTGTTGATAGAAATATTAATTTTCTATTTATGTACATATATATTTAAGTCTATATATATAAGTATGTAGGTAAGGTAAAGTACATGTGAAATAAAATTATATCTTTAATTTGCAATATCCCTTAAGTCTGGTAATTAATTTCATTATTTTCCCTTTCTATCCTTAAAATGGTAACGCACATTAAAAAGAAATCTCTCTGACCTGCGCCATTTCAAAATTAATTCCTGTCATATACTTCTTATAAAATGCTCATAACTTATGTATTTAAACGATTCCAATATTTATATTAAAACTTACAAGCCTGAATCTTAATTCACCAATGGAATTGAAACTTTACGATTCCTAACCTTCTGTTTTCTGCAACCTAGGCTTGCTTTTTCTCAGATCTATCTTTTCAGTCTACCGGCCCACCAGCGGCCGAGCGGTAAAGTCGCTGAACACTGGTAGTTCGGTCCGAGGTTCAAATCCCGCGAACGGGCTGGCTGCATGGGTGTTTTCGTGGTTTTCCCCATGTGTAACGTGTATACGAGCCAGTTTCACTTAGAAAGTCCTCCACGAAGGCATCCCGCCTCTTAGGCAGATAGCCCTCGAGGCTTTGCCCTAATCACACACACACGCTTTTCAGTCTACCCTTGGTATGGCAGTGTTACCAGATCGTGCGAGTTTTTGCAAATTTTTGACTTTTGACAAACTTGTGGTACTAAAATTTTAATATTTGTGATTTTGAGAAATTTTTGCGATATCCATTTTTTCATATGCTACATTTGCGACTGCAGAGATTTTCTTTTAAATGTATATCGTAAAATGCTTTTATGTTATAATAATGTATCAATTCAAAAAATTTATATTAAAGATACAGTTTTTTTAGGCTTAAATTAGAAATTTGCATCTGGCAATCTGATTTACATGCAGGCTTTCCTTTACAAGGCTGCGCAGCCTGACGCCGGTATAACGAGAAAGGGGTAAAGGAAGTGAAAAAAGTGAAAGAAAGCTTCAGGATCTCTCACCTCCCTCCCTCGTCCCCCGTGAGACTTGTTTTTAAGTCAGTCCCCTCCCCCACTTCTATGGTGATAATGAATCGAACCAAAGAACTTGGCAGCTTGCGCGCCATATATTGGGTACCCAAACATAAAAATGAATTAAATTCAAACTCCTTATTATAATATTGCTAAGAATTAAGCAATGTTTCAAAATCTGAAATCGATAATAAAACAAATTTCAAATTCAAATTAGGGTTCCACATGCCCATATTCTATGGAAGATTACGTTATTCAAATTTTGATGGCTGTAGGTACAGTTGATTTATCACAATGCGAGAAACATACATACATTTATGCTGATTCTTCATTATTTACTTTCTTTAAATATAAAACAAGGCGATAATATATGGTGGCAACGATTTGAAAAGTGATACAACCGTTTAAAGTTTTCAACGCAAAATGCCAAAACGAAATTAATAGTCCTTCAGGGAAAATTGCCCCTTTGGACTAAAAAGAATTAAAAACCTGAACTGCCAACTTACAAAATATAGTCTAAACGTAAGGAATCTCTTAAGAATGGATATCCGCAAATTAATTTAAATATAGAAACCTAAACGAAATGAAAATTAATTTTATAAAATGGATATTTAAACAATTGAAAATGAGCAATACAGTTTTAAAATTGTCGTTAAAGCTAAGATGAATTAAAAGACGAACAATCGAATACACTCTGTAACTTGCAGAACCAATAGACGGTAAATTTGGGAGCATGCGTAAATTATGCGTCACAAAAATTACGCGACATGGACCTTATAGGAGATAGACTAACACAGTGGGCGGGGCCCGCGTCACCGACATGTCGGCAAGAAAGAGTAGGGACGATCTGGTTTACTATAACATTGAACCCTACGGCGTTTGTATCACATAACTCATTTTAATTATTAAATGTGATACGTTGTATAGTGATGAGATTATGAAAGCCACAGTTTTTTTCAAATAAAACTTAATATATCTCTTTAAAGCACTTTTTACTGCATTTCGCGCATTCTTTTCACGCGTAATCCTTGTATAAACATTTTTACTTTGGTCAAAGAGTAAAAACTCTAAGTACGAAATTTATGAACTTAATGTTGCGTACGAATAACGTAAAATTAAATAAGATTGATAGTACATGAATCTTTGAAACAAATAAAGGAAATTAAACAAGATCTGATATATATATTTTTAAGTTTTATGAGCATTTTCAGGCAAAGGTTTATAAAATTATTATAACATTACAAGACGATCATTTATTTGATCATATGATTATTAATTATTAACATCATATGATGATTATTTATTATAATAATTCATAAAATTCGGAGCATAAACGTATTTCAGTGTAATGAAAATAAATAAATAAATAAAATCTGGAAGCACTCAGATTTTATGTTACGCTCTAAGGGACGTTTTTTTAACGCTTTGCGTGTTACCTCTATTTATTGTATATCATGTTCTTCGCACGTAAACAACACAAAATTCAATTCAACAGCAGTACCACGAAATATTTGAAAACAGCATATCTTTAGAATTTCCGCACTGGAGATAAAAACGTCATTTTCCGCACAGTGTTGCCATTGCTCGCTTTGAACTCGTTGAGTTTCTTAATCAACAATTCATTAATGTTTTAAAAAATTTGAAATGGATTAAAACAAATTCAAAATTCGGGTGGAGGATTACGTTGTTCAAAATTTGATGGCTCTAAATACCGTCTTTCTTTCATAATGCGAGAAACATACATGTATTCATACAGATTATTTATTATTAAATTTCTTTAAATATAATACAAGGCGATAATATTGGGTGGCAACAATTTGCAAAGTGAAACGGACGTTTATAACGAAACAGAGCAAAATGCCGTTTAAATTCACAGTAAATAAAAAAAATCTTATGCAGAACTAGATTTAAATTTAAAAAAATGATCACTATAAAATGTTAGCACAATCAATTATTACAGTTTACAATTTTGGCATTAGAATAAATGTATAAAAATTATTAAGGTATTAAAAGTGTTTATCACTATGATGTATTTTGAAATAAAACTCCTTTATATAAAATATGCTATAATATTCGCCTATAATCTTAAAATAGCAGCACAACTTAAAATTTTAAGCAAAAACTTTAAAAAATTCATTTTTAGGTATTTTAGTATCTTTTTACTTATTTACACCAATAAAAAGCATAAAAATTATAAGAGAAAATTCTTTGTTTGAAATTTTCTATTGGTTCAGATTTAAAATATTATTTTCTAAAAGAAGTAGTTACAAATTTCCTTACAGCATAGGAAAAGCTAAAAAAATAGCCAGGCCTGAAAGCATGCAACAGCTTTATAATTCTTTGGAACGTTAATTATGCTTGATAAATATGCTAAATTTTTAAAAATCTATCTCAGTTTCAAAAATAAAAATATCTAAAAATTCTAATTTGTGAAATGAGGCGCTCTTTTTCTTGACAATTATATCAACTGCAATAGCCAACCATTGTAAGTTTCTGCAAGTCGTCCCTACTCCTCCGGATGTGATAAAGGTAACAGCCGGGAATGCGTCAGAAGAGGGAGAAAAGCAGTTTGGGTTAGTCTATTTCTTATAAGGTCCATGTTACGCGATCTCTGACGTCATTTGCGATTTTTGCGACCTTTTTCGTTTTATTTTGCTACTTTAGTTGAAAAATTTCTGGCAACACTGTGCTATAGTGTAGCGTGCTGCTGCTCTTTTTTTTTTTTTTTTTTTTTTTTTTTCTAATTGCAGTCCTACGTACGTGAAACCTACATGTGAAATAGTTGCGTATAAGGTGTATCTAGAAAGGGTGTTTACATATTTTTAGATGGATTTCGGGCCATTTAATTAATTTTCAAACTGTAAAGAGTGTTCTTTTTAAATTTTCGATCTGATAGCTTTTTTTGTGGGAATTAAGTCTGGAATATTGATTTCGCTTACTACTTTCCAGAGTCCTTCAATCGCGGCGGGCTTGCGCTTAGAAGAGAGCGCTTTTCAAGAGATGAAAAGCACAATAGCCCATATGTGAATGTCTGGGATTATTGAAATGGGATTGTTGAAAAAGGTATAGATGCAGATACAACATTTTTCACATCACAGTCGATAAATATTCTGGTAGCGTAACATAATGTAATGTTCCCATTACGTTGCGGTGAAAGTGTCTAAGCACCAATTTATATTTTACCGAAAACGTAAACTCGATTTAATGGGAAACGTTTTAATGCAGTTTTCTTAGAAAGCTGTTTCTCGAAAAAGAAATGGCTGGAATGGATAAAAGCGCACGCATAAGACTAGCAGAGCTCCTCGCGAAACACGCAGCAGTGAATGCGGAAGCAGAACATATTGTAATCCCCTGGGCAATTTCTTTCCAATACAGACTAATGTTCCTGCGGTGACACTGGCACCCATGATCATTATATAGTGGACTGCACTATAACAAATAGCATGCATATACGAATGCCTCAAATAAACATGAGGGTGTTTAGTAAATATAATGTTACGAAATGTAAAGGCACGGTGAGATGGCTTTCCCGCAAAGCAGTTTTAGGGTTGCCATAAAATGGCAAGAGAAGGCAGAGTTTCCACATTTGGCGAGAAATCGCCAAATTGGCGACGAAATTGGCGATATGCTATGGACGGATGGAGAATCTTCTGGAACGAATTCTTACCGGTTTAGCCCAGAATGTTCTCGAACACAAGCCAAAAGCTATATAAACTCTGCTGGTCCGCAGTCAGTCACTGTGTGTGTGCCTCGTCTAGAGTGCGAGTTAGTTAGTATCGAGTTTGTGTCTCGTGTAGCGAGTCAATCCCTGCGGAGTCGATCGAGTTGACAGCCGGGCAGCGAGTGCCGAGTGGGTTGTCGAGTGCACCGAAAGAGTCTCGTAGTGTATCGCGGTTAGTGCATCGTCGAGAGAGCGTGTTGATCTCCGGGAACGACTGAGCCGAAGAGTCGGGAGCTGTGTTCTGTGAGTCGTCGAGGGCATCGCGAGTTGTAGCGTGGAGAGGCTCGAGAGTACGTGGAGTTCCGAGAACGACCAAGCTGAGTCGGGAGCTGTACTCTAGTGCTTTGCCTTGAAGCTGTTGCCATCGTGATAGCCTTATAATCTGGAGGCTGTGTCGCTGATCGTGTCAGCGTGTTTATAACAGTTCGACGACTGTAAACTGGATTTTGGAGCGGTCCTGATTAATACCGGTCAGTAAAGTGTGTTTCGATATTTCATAAAGTGTCATCCATTATTCATTCTAAATTCACACGAAACCCGTACCAACGTGAAGGAAGAAAATAACGTAACAACTGGTGTCAGAAAAGAAAAACGTAACAATATGATCAAACAAAGACACTTAGTTAGGCAAGTTACAAAGGTAATGAATAAACAATCAGATATTGGCACAAAATTGTATCAAGTGCACTAACATCTAAGGACCTTCTTAGAAGCCAGTATTTATGTCAAGAATATGCCTTAGAGGCAAATATTACGTCAGGCATTACTGTCAAGTATTAGCAAGTATTAAGTCAGTATTGTATTATCTCAAGTATTATATCATGCCAATATAGTATGTATTAAGTATTGTATTATGTCAAGTATTACAAGTACTATGCATTATTTACAGTATTATGTCTAATGTACATGTTTAGAGAGTGGTGGATGGCGCTAAATCGATCAATCATAATGATAGAGGGATGGTGCCCATGTCCCCCGTCTCTCAGTCACTCTGGAAAACGAAATATTATTTCAGATATTTAATATGCATCTACTAATATTTAATAATCCAGTCTTTGTTTATAATGAATTACTTGATTTGAATTCATAAAAGTAGTTAATTTGTTAATCAGATGTACTTCATAAAAATTCAAGACGGGGGAAAAGTAAGTTTCAAGTAGATGTAGAGATATCAAAAGAATTTTTGCGTGTTTCTAAGAAAATTTCAATAGGAGTTTAGAAATTGGTAGATGCTGTGTGACGTTGAACCCCATTATTCGAAACGATAAATATTTTGTAAACATCAAAATTTAACTACGCCGAAAAGCGATAAAAATGTTTTATCTCTTGTCAAAGCTTCTAACGCTCTTGAATTGCGAGACTAGAACGTAATTCCGATGAGATGTTTCAAACAAAAACATTTTAAGCTACTAAGTAATATTTAAGTAAATATGTGGTAAAATTAGGTAAAAATTTGCAATCGAAAAACTTTACATTATATTCTGACATCTTAGAGAAGTTTACCTTTAAAATTTCAAAAATTTTTTTAAATATAAAATAATATTATATACGAGTGTTACAAGCTTAGAAAAAAAATTCAGTTACTAATTTTTTGAAAGTGTATAACTGTTATAGTTTTAAATTTATTCAATAGTTTGGATGGGGAATTCAGTTTAATGATTAAAACATTGTCACGGTAAATAGTTCCGAATAGCCTACTCGTTTAAGAGTTAATTCTGTTGGAATTTAAGACAACATCATATATTTAAAGCGAGTTGCTAAAATTAGCGATGCAAAATGTAGAAATAAACAAAAAAATATATCATCATAAAGTAACAGTGCATGGGAGATCGGTTTAGTTAATAAAGAAAAACCTCAATTGTTCTAAACGTAGATGTGCATTTATTTCACTAGATGGATTGCGTACCAGGGTTGCAGCATATAGTATTTCTTTTAAACGTCAATACATTTATTTGATAAAGGCAGGGAATCCGATTGCTGAAAGCGATAAAGAACTCTCTGAAATGATTGAAACATTATATTTCTTTTTATGTTTATTTATGTGTCGCTCTTTCCCCTTAGATGTATATTCCACGAAAGCAAAGAAATTTAGCACACATCATTGCAGTATTTATCATTCACAAAAAAAAAAAAAAAAAATCGAGCAGTAATTCAGTCTGTTCATTCTTTGTGATGATATATTTACTTTCATCGAATACAAACAATTTTGAAAACTATTTTGTTTGCTCCGTTCAAAAAACAATTAATGCTACTTATCGTATTAGGTGAAGAAATTGCAAATATTTTTCAAATTTTCAGCTACATTTTCTTGATTTGTTGGAAGGTTTATTTAACATAAATCATTGCTATGCAAAATAAAATCTGATATCGGATTTTTTTCATACTTAAACTGTTAAAAAACGTTCCAGTATTTTCAAACGTAACGTTCCCTCCAACATTTGGTTAGTGATATGATGTCTAAAACTGTTGTTTCCCTATGTGTTTTATAGAACTTAACGAAACTTTCAATCATAAAGATATAAAAATAATCTTTCCATTTGAAAAATTTTGTTTCGCAGCTTAAAATACAGAAATTAAAATAAATTTTTCATTTTCAGTTGAAAACTGGATGAAGTATTTTAGATTAAAATGAAAGTGAAAGTGTGAGTCGGGGGGAATATTCTTCTCTTTTAACTAAAATTATGGAATTAGTACAGAAATGAAAGCCACTACGGTTGCTCATGGTAGTTACCATACTGGTAGATGTGATCTACTGTAACTTGTACACATGGGTAGAACAGAAATAATTGTGAGTGTTCAGACAGCACTATATTACATGCACATAAAATATGAGGATTATATATGTATATAATATTAAACATATACTACATATAATATCAAACACATAGTTTAATATAACAGTTAGAATTAGTAATCAAGCATTAGAAGTGCAGACATTAAAATACACGTTTAAAAGTAAGTTATTGTATGTGATTAACTAATTAGGAGGTAAGGTTTGAATCATGGGTACGTGTGATGAAACTAGTTTCAAATTATGCCAAGCAATATGTGTTGCATGACCATAAGGTAAAATGTCCAGGTTATGATATACATATGAAATAATTAGAAACTGCATTAAAATCGTATGTGATTCGAACATTTAATGTGCAAGAAGACTGGTTGAACTTCCTGTATCGCCATTAGTGGCAGGGCTAAACAGGGCTTAGTGGAGCTATTTAATTAAAGAAACATTGAGATCTAAAACAAGGCCTAAATCAGGCCCATTAAGCAGTAGAACTACCACCTTACTACCTGAAATAACTTAAAATAGAATAAACAACTAAAATATGAACTTAAAGTCTAAGTGCTGGTGAGATTTACCAGCTGCACCAACAAAAGCAAATTATTACATACTTTGTAAAATATAACACATGTTACTTGCATGCATAAAAATATGTTACTTACAAAGAAATAAAATAACAGAATATCATAAACATTCTAGTTTTCCTTTAAACAGATAGAAAAATTTTAAACGCAATCAATATATAAATTCATTTCATTTACAGATACATATTTTATGAAATTTGACAATTTCTATTTAGTCACCGTATTTTTACTTAGATCCTTTAGAGTATTAAATTTAGCAATATCTGGAATAAATCTTAGAACAATATTTTTCATTTAAACAACAGGTGCTCAATATCGACATTACTCATGCCACATGGACAGGCACAATTTTTAATCGAAAACCTATTATAATAAAAGGGAAAGTTCCATGACTAGTTAAATCTTGGTATAGATACTTGTCATTTAGGCATCTTTCCTCACTTACAATTGAGATTAAATTGTAAGTGAATCTTCCTTAAGAATCTGGGTCTTTCCACTTTGCTTGCCATAGAGTCAAACGTTTTCTTTTCAAAAAGGATTTCAAACTGTCAAAGAAAGTTTTTACTTCAAAATAAATAATTTGATTTTCAGTGGCAGCCTTTGCCAATCTATCTGCTAACTTGTTACCAATGGTATCAATATGACTCTTCGTCCAAAAGAGTTTAATATCTCTGAAAGTGCTAAGAAAAATGAGCATGTCTTTTATCTGTTTAATTAGATCGTACAAACACCCGTAATTGATACAGTTGAACTTTCGCAGTCACTATAGATTTCTACAGGATCTATCGCAGAATTAGAAATAAGCCAATACAAGGGCTCTCGCAGGGCCACTAACTCTGCCTGATAGACAGAGGTATTGTCAGAAAGTTTACATTTCCTTTGTAAGCTTAGTTTCTCATCTGAGAACACACAAAAAACTGCCCCCACATGACCATTTAATTCGTGTAGCCTGTCATATTGGGGAGGCTTTTATGCCAATTCAACCGTTTCAACAAAGCTGGATGAATGTTTAAACCTTTTTCAGAGTCAAACTCTTTAGCTGAGAAGAACTCACTGAAGCAATCGACAGTTTTATTACCAGCTTTTAATCTAAAGATAGCATATTCTTTTTCCGCTAAAATATCGATCGGAGGACATCAGGCCAAAATCTGAAGAGCTACTGTGGAAACAGTTCTAAAACACTTAGTAATCCTCAATAAAGCGATTCTTTGAATTTTCAAAATTTTGTTATGCATTCGGGCCGTTCCAGTCCAACATGCGCCGCATGCATACAAGATCTTTCTCACAATAGCTCTTTTATATAAACTCTTAAGAACTTTACCTTGGAGATTCATTTTACTAAGTCTATTAAGAATATGTGTGCATTCGATCTTTATTTGATCTAAGTGAGGTATAAAAATGAGCTTTTCATTGATCGTAATGCACAAATATTTGATATTCTTAAAAACTCTAATTGATTGTCCATATAGTTTGCACCTAGGATGTATTGATCTAGTATTAGTTTTGGCAATACCCAAAAGAAAGCTCTTCTTTGGATCAAATTTGAGTTTAACATAGAAAGACCACTTCTCCAATTCTTGAGTGGCGAAACTTAAAGCTTTATCAATAGTATGGCGACCACTTCCCGTGGCCAATAAAACAAAATCGTCAGCATAAACTTGTATACTAACATTTTGTGGGAAGGTTATGTTTAAGACTATATTAGCAATAATATTCCACAAAAGTGGACCAGATATTGAGCCTTGGTGACAACCCTTTTGATAATTTCTGTGATGCCACTTATTGCCATCATATAAGGAAACTTTTCTTTCATTCAGAAAATTACATATTAATAAGAAGATATTTCTTGGACATTTCATATTTTTTAATTCCTATAATAAAATTGGCCACCAAACATTGTTGAAAGCGCTCTTTACATCTAAGGATAAAATTGCAGTATGTTTACCATTCCTTCTATTTCGAAGAATGTGAGAAATTAAATTATCTATAGCCTGGGTAGTACTTTTACCCGTCATAAACCAAACTGATTTTTATTTAAAAGATTATTTGATAATAAATAATATTGTAACCGTGGTGTCATGAGCTTTTCCAGCACCTTTCCCCAGGAAGGCAGTAAGCAAATGGGGCGAAAAGAGGAAGGATCTTCTTTATCCTTTCTTTCTTTGTTGAACAAAACCAAATAAGCCTCTTCCCAACATTCAGAAAAAATCCTCCTCCGAAGACATTCATTCAGAATAACTACAAATAACTTTTTATTACATTCAAAGATTTCTAAAATAATACCCATTGTCAGGCCATCTTTACCAGGAGCTTTTCCTTTATTTAACTTTTTAAGAGTAAATTCCACTTCATCCAAAGTAAAATCATAATCATTTACGGTCTCTGGAGGTATCCTACAATCTGATCTATATTGATAATAACATGCTAGATCACCATAAGTATTATCACAAGAAAAGTGATATCGTAGGAGGTAATTTACTGTTTCGTCTATATTCTTAGTATAAGACCCATCTTGATATTTCGAAGAGGAAATTTGTAAAGCTGATCTATATTTATTAACAGCAATATAGTAAGGAATGCCAAAAGGTTGATGAATATTCAAAGTGCCACATAGTTGTTCCCAAGCACAATTTTTACTAATATTGATTTCTCGTTTATATTCAGCTAATTTCTTCTTATAATGAATCTTTAACAAATTTTTATCTATGCGATTATAACATCTCTGAAATTTCCTTCGATACAGTCGAGCTTGACTTCATAAAACAGCCAGTTTTTTGGACCACCAATACACCTGTTTACCCAGAGCGTTGCTCTGTTTAAATTTGTTCATCTTCTTATTTTTCTTACAGATATCCACTATTCAGTTAGTAAGATATTTAATATAAATATTTAAATCGGAAATATTTTCTATATTTTCTATATTTACAGATATCCACTATTCAGTTAGTAAGATATTTAATATAAATATTTAAATCGGAAATATTTTCTATATTTTCTTCAGAAACTTGATTTATAAAGTTATACAATTCTGCACGAAAATTTAGTCAATTCAGATCCCAAATATAGAAACGTTCAAATTTCTTCTCTCTAAGTAAGTTGTTAAAAGTCCAACCTCAATGTAGCGATGATCGCTACATGATATATCCATAGAAACAGACCAGTTCAAGACAAAAGAGGATCTTACAATGGTAAGGTCTTTCCAGCTTTCGCCTCTGGCACCGGAAAACGTAGCCGGGCTATCAGGAATATTGAGAACATTCAAATTGTTTGTCGAGCAGAATTCATTTATAGCATCACCTTTTGGATCTATTGAGTGATCATTAGGACCCCATAGGGGACTTTTGGCATTGAAATCTCCGCAAATAATTATTTTCGAGTCTTCGTGCGAATCAATAATACTGTTAATACAATATAAATAGTCATTCAAGGCATCATTAGGGGCGCAATACACTGAAATAAAAACTGTGTTTCTATTATTAATGATCATTTTAATAGCCACTATAATTTGAGGAAGCATACAAAAGCATTGCTGGAGAGCTGTCAAACAGATCGATTCCCGCTCGTAGATAATTTTTGTCACAAAATGTTCGAAATTTTATCGGGATTCCCCGAACTTTATTATCCACTACATAAGGTCCTATTATAGCCTCAAGTCTATATTATAGCCTCTTTCAATATAGTCAAGTCTATATTATAGCCTCTTTCAATAGTTTTAATATATAATTGATTTACAACAGCTTTGGCGTGATGTAAATTTATTTGAAACATTTTAAAGTATTCATCACTTCTACTAGCCATAATTAGTACGACTGATTAAAAGATCCATTTGTCGTTTGTGACAATGACAACTTTTATCTAAGCTAGAATATTCAACGCTAAGCTTCAATTTATACTTTTCATTTGCCTCTTTGCAATTAATACATTTTGGACCAGCTTTACATTCCCAATGTCTATGCCCAACTTCACCACACTTAGCGCATATTTGCGGTTCTAGGCATTTTGTTTGAACGTGCCCATACTTTGAACATTTAAAACATTGAGTTACTTTCAAAAATTCTTTAATTATAAGCCGAAGCCATCTTAAGTTTTTCTGCTTTTAAAAGTTCTCTATATTTCTTAGCATTTACACTGGCCACCCAATGTACTTTGTTATTTCTACATTTTATCGAAAATTTTAAGTCAAAAACCACCATTTTCAAAGACCATATTTTGGTCTCTAATCATAATCTTAAGATCATCTCGAGAAAGATCAAAATCGACATCATAAATAATAATTTTTTATCTTTCGTAACAGGATGTTGAATTACCATATCGTTTCTATGCAAATCATTTGTATTAACCTCTGTTTCCAAGGCTTCAATTTCAGAGGCCTTGGAACATTCTTTTAGAACACCTCCTTTATTAATTTTTCTTAGTCTTTTAACACCAATGTGTAACTGGGTGGGATTAATCGAGTTTACAATTTTCTTTTTGACCTCCTCGGAAGTAGTTCCTTCCTTTTTTGGACAGAGTAGAACTGTAAATTCTTCGGACCTATTTCTACTTGTAGATCTATCTCGTATTGTCTATATTGTTTTTTGAGGAAAACTGTTTGGATCTGCCACTGCTGCAAATGAAAGTGGCTGAAAATTCAATAACATTTTTGTTTGCTCTTCAAGCCTTCCCTTAAGAATGGCATTATCAAAGTTTGTGTAACCAATAAATCATAAATTTGATATGCCATAGAAATAGTTTTTTCTTTTAAAATATTCGTGACTCTACTTGAGTATAATACAGTTTCTAAAGAACTTAAAATTGCTCGTCTATCTGCTAATATAGCAGTAGGCTAAAATGGCTCTGTCTGAATTTCTTGACAAATTTGTAAAGACATTATCCAATCAGTACCTTTTTTAAAATAGTAGAATAATGTAGAAATCAAACGTACTTACAGTTTGAGGATCATTTCAGACCTTTTATACCATAGAAATAGTAATCAAAAAAGCCAAAGCACGACGAGCCACGTAGACACACAAAAATGCAAACATAAGTTCGTCAAATAATCTCAGAAACATAAAGTGTGATATAATATCACAACCAGAACGTAATTAGCTTCAAAATATCACAAAATAAAACGCTGTAAAATAGTATTTACCGGAAAAAATAGTGTATTTTCAGAAGCCGAAGAAAGCACAAACCAATATGGCGTGAGCATGCGCAGAGCTCTTTTTTAGGATGTAATGTGCAAGATATAAAATAAATTCAAAGAACCTATGTTACTCATTGTGAAGATAATATACAAATATTCTTAAAAGAACTTTTTAACATATTAAAAGGCCGTTGTAAGTAAACTTACTGCTAAATTCATTATATTTAAATGTCCATGTTAAGATGTTTTACCATGTCTGATTAGTGCTGTGATCTAATAATTATTTCGGGAAATACAAAACCATTATCAATTATGCCTTGATTGCATAATATGGTTTTAAGAATAAAGGCTAACTTGGGATAAAGAAGAGATGCCAACACTAGGAAGTCATTTTTTCCAGGGCATATAACCCTTTATTCATCTGATTATTCTCATCTGTTTTATTTGTGGTTATAAGCACTTAATTTATAAACTCAGTGAGTTATAAACACAAACGTTCAAGTTTATAACCAATTGTTTACAGTAAGTACAACTTCATTGAGCAGATTTTTTTATATTTTGAACTGGTTCAATTATTTGTTTTACATTTACCATGGAAATGTATAAAAACGCAAGAAAATGCAGTATAGTAAGGTACTAAATTACTTTTTGTTCTATCAAGTGACTCTGAATATTCGGACGAAGGTCCAGCTGATGGAACAGGAGAATAATTTGCAGCTGAGGAAAGCAGAAATACTTTATCTGATCAACAGCGTAGCACTAGTAGAGTTGCAAATAATCCATCATCTATAAATAAAAAATACATCTAATTTGCAGCTCCTTTACAGATTGTAGTATTTACAACATATATTTTATAAATTTCTTGCGGTTAAATGTAAAAAGAAACAAGAATAATAAAATACCCTGCCTTTCATTAGCACACAATGGGCGAAGATAAACCTACTATTTTCCAACCCTAAGAAAGGGATCTTAAAAATCAGATTAATTTTATTTAAGAAGCTAAATGAATTTCTTTTATCAAATCACTCTCGGTTCCCAAAATATTTTAATATAGCATCACTAGAAAAAGTAACCCAGATGATTTTTCCTGTCAGATATAATACATATGCTGCAAGTTATATAATTAAACACGTGTGCTATTTTCTGCGCTACATGCTTAATTAGGGAAAAGAAAACTACAGAGCATTGATAAAACGAATATAAAGAAATGAAAACAGTTTCTGAGAGATAAACCTCTTTAGAAAAATGACCTGGCCATATAGACAGCGTTAGTACTCCTTATATTTTTATTCCTTGATTTGGCTTAATAATCTTTCTCCATTGATAAAGTTCAGAAATAAGACGAAATGGATGGAATGTTGTTTTTATTTTTGGAAAATGCGTTTTTTTTTTATGATTCTGTGAATGTACTTCGTAATTTTTAAAGCTTCTTTCTTTGATCTGATCCTAATAATGAGCTCTAGGAGTTGAATCTTCTTTTAGGTCAAAGAAGTAGATATGGAATAAAAGTAAAATAACTGATCCTGACCAGTTTCAAACCCGAAATAATAATTAGTTTTCCTTTGTTGGAAATGTTATTTTTTAAACTTTGAATTCTAAACAGAAGTTTAATTTTCCATACGCTGAAGAAGAGTAACTCATAAGAATACTAAGTAAAGATGTATTTTTAATTAATTCTTAAGACTGGAATGAATAGCAGCCTTCTGTTAAGATTATTAATATTATTAATATTTGATGCATATTTTTAAAGCTTTTTACAGGTTACAATCCAAACTAAAGAAACAACATATACTTAATATTTTTCGGTCTTTTAAATTAAAAATTTGAATTCTGAATACAAAAGTACTGATATTGGACATCCATAACACAGCGTTGTCTAGATATTAACTGATAATTTCATTTTCACTTCGAAATAATGATATATCTGAATAATTCATAATGTAACTTACATTTCATGCGAGGATCATGCTATGCAGAAGGTATAAAGTATTCCCCCCTTCTTAGCATGCCTTTGTAGTGCAGTGGTCAGCACGCTCGACTCGTGTTCGAGAGGTCCGTGGCTCGAGTCCCGGGGGAGGCGTTGCTCATTTTTCATCTCTCTACTTCGAAATAACCTAATGTTTCTACAAATGGAGGGTCAAATTGTGACTTGAGACCTGCATGCGATAATTTTACATTAAAAAGGACTTCATTCCAAAAAGTAATATATTTATGTTTGGAATATAATTTTCTTTCATCATCGAAGCAAACATCGAAGGTTTTTTAATAATAAAATATTAAACTTTTTTAAATACCGTATTTACTTTTCTCTCTAGATTTTTAGCGCCAGGTTTTGTAAATTTTAAAAATATTTGCGTAGTTTCGCCGTTAATCAATGCGTTCAATGCATGAATTCCTCTAAATTTAAAAATGGATTTGTCCACGTAGTGATTGTTTTCGTCTTATTATCAAAGACAAACGCTCGCAAACTATCTGTGATGGTCACTGAGAACCTTTCCCTTCTAACTGTTGAACTTTATACCAGCCTTGAATTGAAGAATCTACAAATCACAGCGAAGCAAACATGAAATGACATTCAATCTACAATTTCGCTGAATCAGCTGCATATTCACCTTTTCTAGTTATTTACGAATTATTTGAGGTCTAAGGAGTAGCAAACATAACATTAAAAAGGGTGAGATTCAAGTTACAGGGAAGTAGAAATGAGGATATCTTATTAGGTTTTGTAATGTTAATTTAAGTATGAATTTTTATTGGAATGTAGGTTTTTCTAAAGAAGTAATATTGTGATAGCTACCTGTAATTTATCCTGTAATCCGTAACCACTTCTCATTTGTTGCATTCTTACTGTAACCGCTACATTCAGAAATTAAAATTTTTCGCATAATTTCCTCCTCTCGATTTTCGGACTGTAAAATTAGTAAAAATATAGTCAAAATAAGTGAGGAAATACGGTATATTATGCACATAATTATTCGCAAATATGTGATACATATTAATCGTCAAAGTAATAAACCTAATACAATTGATACTGTTTCTATGACTTAATATCGTGGATTTTTTAAAATAGGTATTGGCTGCAGGGACAACACAAAAGACAAACATATATACATATATATACCTCAGACTGGAATATATACTTCAAGTGTTACAGGGTGACAGGGCAGAAGTATATATTATTGTATCGTGCCTCAGAAAAAACGAAAAACGAAATATACCAGATGATCAGATTATATCTAATGCAATAATTAAATGATTAAGGTTATCAGGACTGGTATTCCTCTTTACTTGCTTTGGAAACATTAACTGTCCTGATTTGGAACAGGGAGCTTACTGAAGCTATGTTCAATAAATTGTGAAATAGACAATACACACAGGAAGGGTATACGAAACCCTTTATTTTTCTCTCTTTACAATGATTTCCGGAACTTCGGAATACAGAGACCAACCACTTGTGGTCTGAACGTAAGAATATAAAAATATTAACTAAATTCTAACTAAACTAACTTTGGATTAATAAACAAGTGTCTACTTGAAGATTGGCCGTATATTAACAGAAAGGCCGTATGTAGTACAGAGAACTGTTAACACTACGATACGTTTAAAATTATCAAGAGGATTAAACCTCTGGCCTTGAAGGCAACCAGCAACCGAGTAAAACTGCTATGGCAAGCGGCCTGCTCCTAATCACTCCTTCCTCTCTCTTGCTTGGCAAAAAGCCACAACACTTAATGTGGCACAACTTAACACATGTTTGTTAGCAAGACAAATTTGCATAAATAAGTTAAAAGCTTTTAATTCTGGCCGGAAGTAGAAAATAAGAAGTGATAGTAAAGATTTAAAATAAAATAAACGTTAGTAAAACTTAGGATCCTTACAAGGTTAGGTGTGATCTTCATAAGTTGCTCCTGGTGTCAGTTGTGTATAAAAGCATGCTATTATTTTATTCAGAATACCGGCATACTAACAATTTATAATAATTTTTTATTTTATTTGCAATTATTCCACAGTGCCATTGTGTTGCATTTAAATCTTTTTTTTCAGTGGAGTGCGTGTGTGTTATGATTTAAGATTAATAAAAAATCTGATCTGATTTTTCAGATAATTATGTTATGAAAGATTCTTTGTTTTCACTTTTCTTCTTCTTGTCAGTAAGAATTGGTGTAAGGGGAAATGAAAATTAAAAGAAAGCGTTCAGTTTAAAGAAAGTAATAATGCATTACTGAAAAAAATTAAGATCTGTATATCGCAGTATCAAGTATCATACTTTGCTGAACCCTTTGCGGCACAGTGCGTTCGGTCTGGACACACCTAAAAATTTCCTTCTGTGCGCACAGAAAAATTGAATGAAAAAGGATTTATAAGTTACTATAGGTTACTCTGAACCTTCTTTATTTATAGTAGATGGCAGCTCAACACAAACCTGTCCATATATTTTAGCCATGTTTAGTTTTTTAAGACCCTCATTTTTCAAAGAAATCTTCCAGATTTTTTAGGGTGTAGGGTTTCTATTTATTTTAACTAACATTTATTTTAAGTTTAAGCTATCTTTCCTGTTAAGCCTTTACTTTCCCCTAGAATTGCCAATGCCAGAGTATGTAAATTTTAGTAGAACGCGCAGAGTATTCAAATTTTTAGCAGAAGTAATTTGAGTTAAATAGAAGGGAAACGAGATTTGTAAATGTGCTTCTTGATTCACGAGCGTGAAGGTTGCTTGGTAGAAATTTAAGAACCGCGCGTTTCGGCCTGTGTGCCTACTTCGGCAGTTAGTTGAATGCAACTTCTTAATCAGAAAGTTTGCTGAATCTCAGCTGTATCTTAGAACGCGGTTAAGATAGTTACAATTATAGAGCCTCGTAGATAGTGACTTCGTTAGTTATGCATCCTGTTATTTATTTTTAGTTGCACTTTTCTATTTTTGTTACACCGCCGGGTCGGCGTAGTTTGTGAGCGTCAAGTGAACGCAACTGTAATTTCTAAAGTGAAATAAAAAGGAATTAAACCCTTCTTACGATTTTGTGTAATTTCCAGTTCATAACAGTCACTACTACTGTTGCGGACAAGTTGGGGCCATGCAACATCACAAGGGTATAAAAGAAATTGTTTGAAAAGAAATTTCTATGTTATTTTTTTGGCTGTATGCTAATCTCCTTATTGTATATTAGTTTTAAATTTTTACCTTGAAATCTTGCCTAAAATCAAACGGCGAACCCTAGGTGTGCCCAGACCGGACTCACCGATAATCTAGGACAGCTGAGATTCTGTTTTATTTTTTTCTCCGCATCTAATCGGTCAGTTCATTGAGAATTGTGCTCGTTTCAGCACTCTTTTCGAAGCTCTGTTCAATCAGTGGGCCGCTTTGGGCACAGCCACAGAATTAAAATGATAAGTGCTATCTTCATAAAATTTTACTTGTGTACTCCTGTAGGCCTAATTAGACTGCCTACCTTTTTTTTTTTTTTTTTTTTTCAAAACTCCGACTTTAAAAGGTAGCGTTCCGTAAAGGGTTAATGCTGAGCAAGAACGACAGAAGTTATTTTTTAGCTTTTGCAAATAATAATATGAAGTATAAGTGTGTACATTAAAAGAAGTCAAAGTACAAAATGAGAGGATAATTTTGGAATTGAAAAATTAAAAAATCCCTTTTATTCATGACATTTTGGGAAACTTAAGTGTTTCAGGGGAATCTCTAATGTTTGGAGGGTTAAAAAAATGCGAAATTTTGCTAGTGCACTTGACACTGCCCGTTTTAGTCATAAACTGCTTTGATACTCTTAAAAAGTATATATATATCTGGTTTTCTCAACATGGCTGTTGAATATTTTATAATAATCAGGAGAAACTAGAATGGAAATTTGAATAGGGATGCAAGATGTAGTGAAAGTATTTAGTTTTATTATTCTCATAAAATAAAAGCAGAGAAAAACAATCTTGCAGTTTTCTTGTAAATCTTGAAGGAAAATTTAGTCTTAAAAGGCAGAATTGATATTGATAGAATAGCTGTAGTGATTATCGGGAAAATTTGGATTTTTATGTAAGGATTTTACGAACGGTAACTAATATTCAATTTATTAATTAGTTAAATATATATTTTTTAAATGTGGAACTTTGACTGCCGTTTTTAATATTTTCATAAATTATTTATATTTATTAATATGAAATTAACTTACGAATAATAATAAGAAGAAGGAAAATAATTGTCAGAAAATTTTCGAAAAAAAGGGGGAAATTGTATTTCAGAAAATTACGTACAAGTCATTTAACTAACCAGTTTCTATTCTAATATTAAGTAAATTATAATTTCTGAAAAGCATTTAGATATTTAAAGTTTGCCTGAGATATTTCTTGAAAAATAACGCAAAAATATCTTAAACTTTTAAGATAATTGCTAAAAAGTAAGATAACTCCTTAGCTTTAATCATAGAAAATGTAAAAATTTCTTTTATTTTGAAAAGGAGGCATTTCTTTGTTTTTATAATTTCTGTTAATGGGAAATAGATCGCATGGAGGAGAAAATAAACTCAAAGAAAGTGGAAAAAAGAAAACAGTAAATAAGGTTTCGGAATACGTATAGAGGTGTAAAATATTCTTTCTAAATATGAAATTAAGTACATTATGTTTTTGTCTGGTGATTTCATTTTTATACCCATTTGCGGTTTACTGTTAATTTTAAATATCATTAGTTATAATAAATTTAACTATGTACCTAGAAGGAAGCTAATAAACCAGTAAAACAAGCAAGTATAAATATATAAGAATTTATGAAAAAGTGTATTAAAAGTGTAAAGAGAAATATAACGGCGATATACTTTTCTTTAATTAAATAAAACCAAAGAAAGTAATAAAAATTCTATAATTTATCATAAATCAGCCGGAGAAATACTGCGTTACGAAATATAAATGTGAAATATTGAAAGACCCAGAATTTGTTTGTGACATACGCACTCAGTAGCCAGGAATGTTGTTGCATAATAAGGTGCTGTTTGCTTAACGTAAGTCAGAAAGATTAAAAAAAAAAAAAAAAAAAAATCAGAGTTACCCAAGCCATTATAAGCCTCTCTCACCAGTCTGTGGAAGCACAAAATGAACTCCAAGTCAACGACAGAAAACTTTCAACAACTCTCTCGAAACAACTTTCATAAAACGAAAACATTAACAAAGCGTTGCTGCTAAATTGAAAGCAAAAGTAATCCAAGCCTAGACCCACCGCATCTAAAAATATAAACATTTTTTACCAAGGGAAACTGGAACTAGCAGACAGAAGCATTTTGTCGGAACAAGGTACTGTTGTCTTTTAAAAAAACGTGCTGCAAAGCACATTTTTCAAATAAAAGAAATACATATACATATTTATAATATGTTTAGATACTTTTTTAACGAGATGGAAACTGTTTTAAGTTCCTCAGCTTATAAATAAATGATCTCATTTTTCAGATGCTGCAGTACATTTTATTAAAGAAAGTAATAATTTTAAAATGCTGCACATAATAAAAGCTAAATAAAGAGTCTAATATCTAGCTGCGATATACAAATCGTTGGGGCATCTTCCATTAACAGTAATAAATTTTGCAAATGTTCATAAAAATATTTATGAAATATAATATAAAATATTTTAAATTATTGCTTTGAAATATACCATAATAAATAAAATAAATGTTATTACAAAATGCGTGTAGATCTTAAAAGCGAAGTTTGTTAAGTAGTTACAGACTGGTTAAATTTGAAGGTTTAAAGATCTTATGTTTCGCCGAATGGCAGTAGCCTATATGAATTGCCTGTTTGCAAGCCACGTGGAAGATAAGTTAAAAATACTGTGAATAACAAAGCGTATGATAAATATTCAGTGACGTAACGTAACGTATCATACTTAACGGCTCAAAAAACTTGGGAAATCTCCACTAAAGACTAATATCAGAATCTGAATATCTACATAAAATTTTTAAAATTAGTTAATCAGAATTTTAAAATCAGAATTTTCAGATTTATTAATTTTTTTATACTGTGGTCCATAGTTTCGAAAAGGCAACATGGGTATATGGAACTGTCTTGTACTATGAATTTCACGGGCATCAAGTCTGTTTTATGCATTAATGCATGCCTCCTTATGACAAATGGTAAAGCCATTTGCCTCTCATTAAACTTTTTATATTTTGGTCCGTAGTACAGCAACAGTTGTCTACTATCATCTTTTCTTCTTTTTTAAACAAATAATTAACAGAAACTGAGCGAAGAATTTTGAGAATTGCGTCGGGAAACGAAGAATTAGTTGCATTTTATTTTTTACGTTTTTGCTGCCTAAGTGGTTTATAAGTAATTTCTCCCGCCTTCTTACCATGCCTTCATAGTGAATGGTAGAACATTCGGCGCATATTCGAGAGGTCCGATGTTCGGGTACCGCCAGGGCATTGTTCTTTTTTCACGTATCCCGATTTAAAAAAATCCTAATATCTCTATAGTGGCGCCCGAATTAAAAAAAGGATGTGGATGATGATTCTCCACCGCCAGGATTTGCCTAATCCCCAATCGCCCGTTAGAAGCGGGAGTATATAAGATATTTTTCTCGCCTTCTTAACATGCCTTCATAGTGTAATGGTCAGCACACTCGGCGAGTATTCGAGAGGTCCGAGGTTCGATTCCTGGCGAGGGCATTGCTCATTTTTCACCTCTCCCGATTTAAAAAAAAAAAAAAAAAAAAAAAAAAAAAATTATCTCTACAGGTTTAGTTTATTAATCTAAACAACTTATTTTCGTTTGTTTATCTGGATTCGAAGTATTCTTTTATTATCTTGTTTTGAATAAAATAAAACAGTTTTTATTCTTGCTGTTGCTGTAACAATTTATGCTACTTATTTTTATTTTACTAATTTTTGTATTATTAATTTATTGCTTTTTTACTTATTAATTTTAATTTTATTATCATTTTGTTGACAATTTCATTTTACTGTTAATATTCTACATATGACAAAGACTTTATTTAGGTAATTCATCTTATTCTAATAAGAAAACAGGTATGAATGTGATTTAATCTATCCTGTTAATAGTCAATAAATTTACATGCATTTTTGAAGAAGATAGTTCTAGTTCACATTTTATTTCTCAAATGAACCAAGCAAACTGAATGAGCCGGTTGCATGGGTTTTCGCCAATTTTTTCATGTGAAATACGGTTCATTTAAGATATGATTTCGTGTGAAATAGATGCTGATTCAGTTTGCTTTCCAAAGTCCTCTACCAAGGCATCATTTCCTTTTAGGCGTATAGCACTTGCTTACTGTAATCAGTTAACCTTTGATAATCAAGGGATTAAATGTTTTCCTTTTTTTTATGTATTTCTTATTGCCTTCCGCCAGAATAACTGTAAATTCAGGTTTGTATTCTGAGTTGTGATGAAGACATGCTGCTGAACATCAAGTTTTTAAAAAATTATATTAATGAATGGAAGTTAGAATTATATTTATTCGAAAATTGATTGCACTATTTGCGTATTAATATACCGTTAAATATTACATTGCGTGTAAAATGAAGAAATGCAAACAATACAATTTTTAATTCACCAGATTTAAGATTTGAAATGCTTAATATTGCAGGTTTAATACATTATCGTATGGAATTTTGAAGGAAGCCCAGAAGTAAAAATATGCATCTATAAAATAAGCCGTCTTTAAATGAACAGCCTTAAACTTAAATGTAAACTTCGAAGTAGAAAACTCGCGTTTGCGTGATATTAATGCCTAAAACGTTAAAATAAACTTCGTTAAATTCAGCTGTAAACAACAAATGCTCAGTCACTCCGGCTTGAATGCAATGCGGACTCGGCTTGCAGATAGCGAAAAATTAGTTAATTGCGGGAGATTAGGAGAGAGAAAATTTTCTCTTTGCCCCGGAAAATACATTATTTCATTAATGATGCTGGTATATGGATAACATGCAGAGGTAGAATTAAAGACTTAACAACACGTAACTCGTTTTGATTTTAATTTCTAATTATAAATTAAATCGCTAATGCAATGCACAGCTGTATATTTAACGTAATTAACAAATATTTTATTATACGAATGAGATAAAAAAATAATAATTCCTTTTGCAGAATTTCAAATTTATAGGCATGTGTCGTTGTGTATCGCACTCCCTAAGAAGACGCCTTTGCTAACGATCCTCTTCAGTTAATTGTTGTACATACTGCATTTTGGTTATAATGATAGAACTGATTACAATCATTTTTTAGCTTTCTCTTAGGAGAAAAATGAAGCTTATTAGTAAGCGATACTAAACCATAAATCCTATAGTAGGGAAAATACGTAAAGCAATCACGTAGCGACAGATGCAATACCGTGCGGTATATAACAGCGCTTCATCCATCTTAGATGTCAGCTTAACGACCAAATTGAGAGATGTAATGTAGCATTCCGTAATATTCTTTATGTGCTCGTTAGAGATAGATCCAGTGAAAGGAAAGCTAACAAGAAACATCAGCATAATTTGAAAGGAACTTGCTTAGATGTTTCTGCAATAAAGCACCAAGTATACCGGATAAATGGGATGCGACCCCATCCAGATGTTCGCCTCACTTCTTTTTCTGTAGATGAGCTATTTATTAACTGTGGAGACACGGACGGAATTCTTACATGTTTGTTTATTATATTTTATTTCAAAAAAGAGCTATACATTTTGAGAAACAAAAAATACCTTGAAATCTCTTATGGAGACTGTCACCTGTAGATGACCAGCTCAATTAGTGATTAGTATTTCTGAAAATATAAATAAAAATAGGTACTGTACATTGTTGTTAATTATGCTCGGTAATCACCTCCATAGAAAACCCAAATCATCTTGAACAGTGGAGTTTCATGTTATAGAGGATGTGCAATGTTTTATTGCCGAATAACACACACATATATTTGATTTAGGCTATATTCAGTCTTAAAAGATCGTATGGTATAGACACTGATAGAACCTGCATTTTCTTTATTATATTTCATTCCAAGAAAAGATTATCCATTTTGGATTTTAAAAAGTGCTGAAATGTTTTGTGTAATCGCCTTCTGTAGAAGACCAGCTTTGAAGTGGCTAGTATTTCTAAAATAATAATTGGTACTGAACATAATTGATAATTATAATCTCTCAGCTTCTCTTCTTCACAAAAAACGAAAATCTTCTCCAACTGTATAATCTCGCTTAAGGAGGACTCTACTGCTGAGTGATACAAACATTTGATCTAGACTGTTTTCATATCAGGAGGATTAGTCACAGGAAAACAAATACGAAATACACTTTTTTCGGTAAAAATTAAATAATCATATTATTATCTCCCACCAAAGGACGCTTCATAATGGAGTTTATGTTTTTGATCCAAAATTTCGATAGCGAGTTTGCAGTGAATAAGCACAAATTAGGGTTCCCGCAACAGATTTTTAGTATTTTTACAATGCTGTCTGTCTGTGTATGTATATGTCTGTGTGTATGTGTGTAACAAATTTGTCGTCCAAGATAAACTTATATCAAACTTCCAAAAATTTCTATTTAGGAATTATTAATTTAGGAAAACCAGTTTTTACACGTAGTTATACCTAGCGAAATATAAACCAAAATTTCTTATTACTGACCTTCCTATTTTTCGTAACAGCAAATTAGATTTTGTTTACAAATGATCAATCTTAAGTCATATTTTAATTAAAACTCGTTGCTATTAAAACATGAAATCGGCGGACGGTCATGCGTTATTCACATTAGATTTTTTTTAAAAAAATTGTTCTCTGTTTCAACTGAAACGAAACAGTCAAATAAATTTTTGTTCATGAATTAATTGGCTAGGCTTACTTGCTGCCTTTAGTACTCATTAAACAGTAATAGTAAGTAGAACTAACGTTTTTATTTACTGCTTGTAATTAGAAACATTAATTCTATATATAATATGTCCAGGGTTCTCTAGACCAGTCTTTTCAAAGTGGCATGCCGGGCATATGGCAAGTGAAGCCATTTTTCATTCCCCGCGTATATATTTCAGTCATGCATTTATTGTTAATACGGTACTAATAATTTTAGAAACTAAAAATATGAATTGAGCATATGTGGGAACTGCTTTTGAAGAAGAAAGAGGTGGATTGAATTGGGGATTTTGTCGCTCGGCGATTGCATGCCGAGCTACGTGATTTTGATTTGGTAATTCTTGTTGATTTAAATAGCCATTTAAATATTGTCAATGAAAATATTCAAAGAAAGAATAAATTTATCATTAATGTATTTGCTTGTATTAAAGCTTTCGAAGTTAAATTGCAATTATGGGCAACACAACTGTAATCAAAACATTTCGCACGCTTCCTTCGTTTTTAAATCATGTCCTATAATTTCAAATGAACAATCTCAAGAATGTAAGAGAAAAATAGCCTTATTATTATTATGAAAAGACTATAAAGAAAACTTAATGATTTGCAGCCCGATTTGGCATAGTTATCATTAAAAACGAACGCGTATAACCACCAGAAAATCAGAAAAATAGAGATTTAACGTGTGATAAGTTTTAAAGTGTGTTATAAATTTTATTTGACGATAAAATTTTGACCAGTTTGTATTTGTACTTGTCAAACGATAAATATCCTCAGTTTCGAAATTTTGCAATAAGAATAATAATTAATTTTGGAGGAGATGTGAACGGTTTTTTTTTCACAGATGAAAAAAAAAAAAAAAAAAAAAAAAAGAAAAGAAATCTAAGAAAAGAACTCGATTGATTAATAAGGGAATATACAGTTTCTATTGAAAATAGTTTCTATTTATTTTTCTCCCAGGCTGCAAATTTTATAAGAATTTAAGCCATCACGTATCAAGATGTAGCAGCAAGTAAAGAAGTTCATAATTATTCGAAAACAAATGTATGTATTTCTTATGTATGCAACGAAAAAATATTTGATAAATGTGAGGGTGACGTCTTATCATCAAACAGAGATCACACTCACGATTCAAAGTAACAGGTTTTTATTCCTGGTTCATAGAAGAAAAGATAAACGGAATGAGTATGTACAAATGGATTAAATATGTTTAGGAGAGTAATCACAACACTGGTTCCAGTATGGAGATGTAAAAGTCACAGCTGACCACCTACGTGCGGTCACGTTAGATAAGTTCCAAGTCCGATCGCCTACGCGCGAACAGTAAGCGTCTAGTTTAGCTCCTTCGCGAGCGTTCTGTTAGACCGCTTCTGTCGGACTTCTCGAACAAGTGAAGATGTGTTTACCTGGAGAGTTCCTACAGAGTAGAGATAGATAGCGACATCTGGTGCTTCGTTGAGGCACGATTCCCACATGCTCGGCCATCGACAGGCGAGGACCTCCGAAAACTGGAATACATCTGTAAGACACAAAATAAGAAAAAAAAGAAACATTTGAAAAATAGTTTGCAAAATGATCTCAAGTTGCGATGTCATCAGACCAAACCTTCATGTGGTCTGCCGAAGTGGAAGTTGCTTCAGGTCCTTTATGAGAGCCTACTTTGGATACATCGTATCGATCATGTGGCTTAATCTTGATCACTTTATAAGGTCCTAAGAATTTAGGTCTTAGCTTGAGACCGCCTCCTAACTGGGTTCTTTTAATGGCTACTAGGTTGTTGACTTTGTAGAGTGGAGCGGTTCTACGAAGTCGATTGTATTGTCGTCATTTCTCCTCCTGCAGTTTTAAGATATTTGCTTTAGCCTCTTCACGAATAGACTCTTTCTCCTGGATGGTGGAGTTCAAGAATTCTTCATCGAGAATTTCTTTAATTCTTTGGTCTGCCTTATTTCTCATTTTTACGCCTGTCATCAGCTCGAAAGGAGTGAATTTCGTTGATCTACTGACGGTGCTGTTGATGATTCTTTGGACGTCAGGCACAAATTTGAACCATTTGGCAGGATCATCTATTGACAGTTTTGCAAGCACTGGAATGAGGGTTCCATGAATTCTTTCGATCTGGCCGTTGGCTCTTGGATCGCCTGTTGTGATTTGTATGTGCTGAATTCCTTCATCTTTACAGTATTCCTCAAAGTCCTCTGAAGTGAAAGCAGATCCCTTGTCAGAGATAATTCTTGAAGGATTTCCGAAGACAGCTTGTTGGATTTTTAATTTCTGTACAGCTTCTGCCGTTAATGTTGTCTTGACTGGGTAAAACCAGACAAATTTTGTAAAAGCATCTACCACTGTAAATATATGTCGGTATCTCTTATCTGTAGATGTCAGGGGTCCTACAAAATCTATGTGATATGTGCTTAACGGAATGTTGTCCTTTGGGATTGGGTTCAATAGACCTTCTGCTTTGCCTCGCTTTTTATTACAGAGGATGCACTCGACATAGTTCATTATAACGTGCTCTATTTTCTTTGTAGCATTCGAAATATGAAAATCTCTTTTCAACAGTTCTTCTGTCTTTTGTACAGCAAAGTGTCTTTTGTTATGTATGCCACGGATGATCTGGAATTCCATCGCTTCCGGCACAACGATGAGTTCTCGACCTCTCTCATGCAGATACAACACATTATCTTTAGCAGATAGTTATCTCTAAGTCCTTTCTCGGCCAGCATTTTCAATAATTGAAGACGCTCATTAGCCTGTTGCGCTGTTGCGATCTTAGTAGTGATTTCACTTTGCGAACGATTGACCATGCACACAGCATGCCTACTTAATGCGTCGACATGTCTCATCTGTTGATTGGGTCTGTGGATAACTTTATATTCGAACTCTTCGAGTAGCACTGCCCATCTAGCTATCTTTGGTGTCAGATCTTTTTTCTGCATTGTCTTCTGAAATGCATCGCAGTCTGTGACTATTTTGATTTTTGTGCCTAAGATATAACTTCGAAATTTTTTCAAGGCTTCGACGATCGCTAGCACATTGAGTTCATAACTTTACATAGTCTGGGTTTTTATTAATCGCATACGGGGTTCTCACGTTCGATTAATTTGCTTTTAATCCTTAAAAAAATTATGTTTTGTTTTATATGAGCTGACATGGTTTGATCCTGTCGCAGGACACTCATGATTTACTAGTATTACACATGTTTACAACACGGAGTGAAAAGTCGCAGAAAGACAAATAGCGGCAGTGTTGACAACCATATGACGTGTCAAAGAATTGTGCTAGCAAATAGGGAAGCGCCCATTCGCAATTTTATGCCTTATTCCCATCTCCAATAGATTAGAGTTTTTCTCTCTCTCTTCCTTTTGTTTGATTTGTATTAGCTAACTAAGATATTAATTCACTCATTCTCTGACTCGGACATTCTCTCAGATTCTGATCTTGTCCAGAATAGTACGTTATTATTTGTTGTGAAGAAAATCTCTCGCAGGTTCGGACATTATGAATTACACGTATAATAGTTTAACTTACTTTTGGTAAGATTGTTGTTCCGTTTACCTTTTCATAGCCTACTTCAACGTCTAAAGCTACGTATCATCAACTATATTTGACCTTATATGGGTTCTTCAATGAATTTTCCCCATATGAAGACTGGTTCTCGACGCTTGTTACTTTCATATTTTATAATATATGAGGAAAGAACTAAGGCATATTCAAGTATGTAGTTACATATGGTTGTTATTTTCATTTATTAATATATTTACTTATGAAACATAGTTATTCTGTAAGACCATGTTTTTCGAATTTACCTGTAAGTCGGATATATTAAAACATATAATTTCACAACATATAATTTCGTAACATACAATTTCGTGTACGCAACATATAATTTCGTGTAATATTTTTCATTTAGTTTGACGTTGATTGTAATATATATGATAATAAATAACAAACTAGTTATCCTTTGTTTGCTTCATTTTTAAAATGCATTACTTAGGCAGTCATGCTTCTCTAATGAAAAGTATTTGTTTCTTTATGTTTTAATATCCTCTTCAATATGTTTCATCACTTTCGAAACGCCATACAAAAATTGAAATTTCGTAGCCTTCTCATTCTAATAAAAGGTAGTTTTAATGCAACATCTGTCATCTTATGCAAAACATATGCTTTTAGTCAATTGTGTTGTGAAAAGAGTTAAGGAGTTGAAAATGCGTTTTCTTAGAAACTATTCAATCTATTTTCTATTTTGCAGTGTCTATCTGCAATTTTTTACCACAGCAAAACGCACATTTAAAGCGGACGAATTGAACAGAAGTGTTCTAAATGAATTATTGATGTAATGTCAAACCACCAGGAGTAAATTTTCCACCAGTAGTTATCCTCAAGATCAGTGATGTCCAAACGATGGCGCGTGTGAGCCTGGTAGCTAACAATCCTATCTTTAGGCGCCCATAAGCCACAAATTACAATATCGCCATAAAATAAAAAAATTTTGATCATAATGTAAAAAAAATAACAATAAACATAACAAATGTACTATTAAATGTCGCAATTGTGGTCGTTGCATTTCTGTTCACCTGCTCCCGTGTTACTTACCTCTGTCCCGCCTTTTTTTTCTACTTGGCGGATTAGAATACCTGGTTTAACGTAAGTGCTGTTCACTGCTGGCGCCGCTGCATATCTGCACAGGCGATGAATCATCCATCCAGCCATGCGATCAGTTATGACCAAAACTTAGGTGGCATGGAGTGGCCTGCTGACTTGGCATTTTAATCGGTATTGCTGCAAAACTCAACTACCTACATACCATGTTACGAGATAAAGGAAAGCACGTATCGGAAATGATGAGCGTAATATCTACTTTTATGGCTAAAATCGATTTGTGGAAGAGCAACTTACTAGAGAAATGTAATCAACATTTTCCGTTATTTACCCTCCTCTTGACCCTATATTTATTCTGGAGTATAATTCATCTAAGCCATTTTGAAAACCCTCTGGTACTTAGAATTTAAAAGAAGATTCTAAGACAATTTTTTCTGTGGAACTCATTTTATTGTTCACCAAAAAAAATCCTTTCTTGGAACTAGCATGAGAGAAGTGATTTGGTCAATGGAATAATTATGTTTTATTAACAAATCGCAGGCTGATTTAGAGGATTTTACTCTTCATCCTGATACAACACTCAAAAGCACAGAAAAGAAAGTGATGAAAGTTTTAAACTAATGGACCCTATTAAACAAAAAATTATACTTAGGTGTGCATTAACAGTGAAAGCACTTTTTTGGGTCAGTAGACGTCTGTGAGAAGGATTCTTCACAACTTAAAATAATAAAAAGTATAAAAAATGTTGACTTCAGACCATATGAAAAACAACATGGTGCTGACATACTGTGTATTAGAATATACACTAAATTTTAATAAGTAGTGAGAGAATCATCGTAACCAAATATATCATTAATAGCAAGTTAATAATTTAATACAGTAGTGACTAATGAGATTTTTGAAGGTTTAACAGTTACATTTTTCTCGTATTAGTAAATAGTTTATTAGCATTGTTTTTTCTTTATTTTCTCACCTGAGATAAAATTATTCTGAGCCTACACTACATTTGCGTTTTTTTAGTGAATTTTCTTCAGTTTTTGCAGGTTAGTATTAATTTTCCTTATTATTTAGAAACACAGAATCATCCAGTAAAATCACATTTTCACGAAATTATTATTTTTAAACATAAAACACCGGGTGCCTGCAAGGCACGGTAGAAATTTAAAAGAAGACCTTAAGATAAAACCAGCTGGGAAAGTGCTGTTCTTGATGAAAAATGCAAAAAGTAAATAATTACAATTCTGCTTCTTGATGTACTTTAAGTTTCTATCTATATTTGTCTATGAGATTTTATATTTCTTTCTTTACTTTCAGTCGAATGAAATGTCCATTAGTTAAAGAAAAGGAGTGTATAAAGAGATTTTTTATAAGATTGCTTCCTTTAAATTTATAAGGTATTTCTCCCCCCTTCTTAGCATGGCTTTGTAGTGTAGTGGTCTGCACGCGAGATGCATATTCCAGAGGTTCGCGGTTCGATTCCCGGCGAAGGCGTTGCTCATTTTTCATCTCTCCTGCTTCCAAAATACCTAATGTCTCTACAAATTGTATTTCTGAAACTACCGATTTTATCAAACAATTACTTCATTTGTTCGATTTGTTCAATAGATAGTTAATAAACTAATTACTACAGTAATTCGTTTTGAGAGCATTAGTATAATTAGTAGATAGTAATTAGTTTTTCCATTTCAGTTAGCCTCGATTATCAGCAGCTTAATTTAAAGAATATTGTAAAACATTGTTTTAATGTTTTAAAGAAATATTTGACATTCTAAAATGGATTTGAAGCTGTTATTCTGCTTTTCAATTAAATGAAACAGGTTGAATGAAATCAGACGTTTTCAAATTGAGTTACTTTAGTCCTTACCGACTAAATGGTTTAATACTCAAACATGTCATCTGTATTATTATATGCAATTTAACAGAATTAACTAACTTTCTGCCCTAACTTAAGTTGATTTTCAGAAAAATGTTAATATTTGCTACAAATTTCTTCCAGTCGTCGCTTAAGTTGTTATTTTAGTGTTGCGAAGATTATAAATTCATTCATTTTATTTCGAAGTTACTCCACTGCGTTTGCTGTCCCACATTATATATTTAAAAGAAAAAAAAGTTTGTCTTATGTACGCCCGTTTTGTGTTTAAAGTCGTAATATTTTGAGATATGCCCTCGGTGTTAAGTAATAATCGCAGTGAGTTAAATATGCAGCTTTACATTTGAAAGTCACCGGCCTGACTGGGCTACCGTATCGTTGGGCCCGAGTTCCAGTCATAGAGAAGGCTTAGATGTTCGTAAATATGTATAATGTCTTGGGTCATGCAGCGCTTAAAATATTAAATGCACTCTCTATATGACTAAAGATGAAGCTTATATTAAGAGAATATTATATATTTCGGAGCAAGGAATATGCCTCCAAGAGATTTGAATGAAGAATCTTCATGTTGTTGGTAACCGCTAACGCATGGGGTAATGTGATAATTCGCTATTAAGAGTTACACATCTTGAACTTGATGGTGATGAGCATGAATGATGATGATGCTGGATAAATTGCGAAAATTTATTCAGTAACCGTAATATTTTCAGGAAGAGGTAACAGAAAATGGTCGATCAAATTATTCTGTCTGGATTTTCTTTTTGACTACAATTTTAATGTCAATAAATCTGAATCATTCGTAATGAATCAGGCTGTGATATAATCCAAGGAATGAAGAGCTGTTTTCTTAAACAGGTTTCTCCACTTGTAATGTGTCGGAGCTAGCTCCGACACATTACACTATTTTACAATTTACAACCGCGCACCGCATTATCGGGAACAGTTTTGATTTTTTCCGTTGTAGATCTAAATCTAACTTTCAAGATAACGACATTAAACTTGCTATGAACATTACATTTTATGGAGAATAAACATCTTTACTTGTACCGGGCTCGGGCTCATAAGCCTTATTGCTAATATCATCATCATTGTAGCTAAGCTTTCTTTTTTTGAAATTCAATTATCTATTTCAGTAGGTTCTTTTTAAAAAATAATTTTGTCAGAAAACTATTAAAAACGACGTATTGTATATTACCTTCCAATCCGTTATAACTACAACAACATATTATGATAACACAATAGTGTGGTATTTCACTTGCGAAAGGGAATGTATAATTTGTACGTAATTCTACGATTTTTACGTTTCCAGCGAACGTTGGCATTGGCAGTAAGAAAAAATCTGATGTACACACCGCATGCCTTCGTTGTACAGAATATTAAATTATGCGTACTTTTGCTGCATTTCATTTAAACTTATTTCCTCGAATTTCATTACAAATATAATTCTCATTCAATTAATTCTGTTCGCGACAAGGCAAAAATACATGAAAACTTAAAATATCTTCATTAAAAATTGAAAAATATAGAAAAAACGCAAAATACTTTTAAAACAGTAACCATAATTTTAACAATTAAAATTAAGACTTTCTACGCACAAACAAGCAATTTCTTCAGCAGGTAGATTTTTCGGTGTACAAAAATGAAAGGTTAATTTTGGTCCCACTCGGCAAAAAGACACTGAGGGTGCAAAAACTGAATTCAATATTGTGCCAAGTTTCAAATGTAAACAATTATGGCTGCTATGGTAAACACAAATTATTAATTAATTAAATTAGGTAAAATTAGGCTTAACCGCAGTTAAACAACTTTTAAATTGTTGATAATTCAACAACTATTGCATGCAGATTAACTAAAGGCATAAAAACCATAACCGGAAGATAAGAACAACATAATTAAATACTTTTTTAGACAAAAAGTGTGAAATTTACCAACGTATAAGAATAAAAAAAATTAACTCACTGACCCGAGTGACAAAGTGGGCGTGTAATTGGTGCGCCCGATTGCAACCTAAAAGTGAGGTGCACAACTACATATTATAACAGTCCTATGTACAAAATTTCAACGTTCTGACGCTACTCGTTTTTGAGTTATGCGAGATACATACGTACAGTTTTATAATTTGTAATCTTAATGAATTATAATCAGTATTATATCAGTTTTATAATTCATTTTGGGAAAAAAGAGATCTTTATTCTATCCTTATGTACAGATGTCGCGTGAAACATCGTTACATTGTATTCGAAAGCGGTTAAAATGGACATTTTCGTTGAAATATGATACCCTAAAATTTTCGTGATTACAATTCTTCTTTTACTTCGTGCGAGGAAGTAAAGATGAGAGCAGAATATATATCCCTCTCCCTTTCTATACATACACTACACATTCTGGAGTTTAGTCTCGCTGCATAGTGTTCGTTGTTACGATACTCGTAGCTTTGAATTATTTTTAGAATTATACTACTTATGCACATTTCAAATATGCTGTTGTGCATTTCGACGGGCTCGTTCGGGATTAAAAGTTCTGCATTCTGGTTAAAAACACTGATTAGTCCGAGAGCATTTGTCAATGATTCAGCCATTTCCCAATATGAAGTTAGAACCGTTTGAACTACTTGTCTGACGTCGGTTATATATGAAACGCTACTGCGAATCACTACAGAATCACTACTTTCCATGAGACGTCTCATGAAAGGTATAGGAAAATCATACACGCATCGTATAAGGGAAAGAAATACTATATTGCATGAGAACAGTCAGCCTGCTCATTATGTACATGAAACATAATTTTTATTGTATTGTTATTTAAAAAATTTCGAGGCACACTAAAGTGCCACGGCACAGTAGTTGAGAATCACTGTTAGGGGAGATTGGTTCTAGCTCCCAACTCCAGGGCGGAGCTTAAACTGCGACGGAGCTGGACTCCATTACTTCTCAGTTTTTGAGATAAATCGCAATTTCAGCCGAAGAGCAAATATTGGAGCTAACAACGCTATCCTATATTTTGGTAATATGCGCCATTTTTCAATTGTATGGCCCATGTCTTAATTCATGCTTCGGGTATTAAGGTTCAGCAACTGATCTGAGGAGCAGTGAAAACAATCTACGATAAAGTTTAACAATTTTTGTTTCCTCGAATAATAACTTGTTCCATTTGTGCAAGATATTAAACAACACAGTGTCATTCCAAAGAAATATTGTTACGAAGGAGCAAAAAAGGTAAAAGAAACTTTAAGAACATTATTTTTGAGCAGGAGACATGAAAAATGAGCAATGCCCTCGCTGGGACTCGAACCTGGACCTTTTGAATACGCGCTGAGTGTGCTGCCGCTAAACCACGAAGACATGAAGAAGGAAAGGAGAAAATATACCCCCCCCCCTTTAAAAGGCAATTGGGGATTGTTGGGACCTAATCGCCAAATCCTGGTGGTGGAGAATCATCACCCATGAGCGTTTTTAGTTCGGATTCCAGTATCATTAGGTTATTTTGATGCTGATGTCTTGAAATATGAGCAGTGCCCTCGCCGGGACATGGACCTTGGACCTCTCGAATGCGTGCCGAGTGTGCTATTGTTACACCGCGAAGGCACGCAGAAAGCACAGGCCTTATGAAAGAATAAATTGTTTCGTGAATTTTTCGTCCATTTTGAAATGTGAGGTGAATTTTAAGTTAACTAAGTGTCTAATACCATGCCTATTCAAATAAAAAACATGCCGAAAAAAATGTACGTGTTTTCATTGTACGAGTATTACTTTTAAGAAATTATTACGTGTCTCCAATAGTTAACTCAAACATTTCATATAGTAGTTTTTCATTTAAAGGTTTTTTTGACGCATTAAATAAATATAAATACTTTATAGCTTACATGTAGATGGTTATGTGTGTGAGTGTGTGTGTGTAATTATGGCAAAGCCTCGAGGGCTATCTGCCTAAGGGAATTGATGCCTTCGTGGAGGACTTTTTAAGGGAAACTGGCTCGTATCCACGTTACACATGGGGAAAACCACGGAAACGCCCATGCAGCCAGCCCGTTCGCGGGATTCGAACCCCGGACCGAACCACCAGTGTTCAGCGACTTTACCGCTCGGCCACTGGTGGGTCCTGTAGATAGTTAACAATATATTTTTGTACGTTTCTGTTTCGTCTCATGCTTAACACGCATAGTGCAGGCTGTAAGCACAACGCATTAATATCACTTTCTCTCTTTCTTCGGATGTATTTCCAGATATCCATCTGCATACTCATCTCTCTACTTGGAGAAATTCTGAGATTTTTATTATTTTACCCTAAATATCTCATTTCAGAAGTGGGGTGTAGCTTATACACGTAAGTAGTCTTTACAGTTATAAATACGGTATTTTCGTAAGTATTCAAGGTACAGCTTATCATTTCTTAAAGTTTTCTTTATAGGTTTCGAAAGACACAGTAATATAATTTATCTGAAATAATTTATAGGTGAATTTTTGACACCTCAAGAATTTGGATCATAGTTAGCAGAACATTTTAATGATAATTAACGAAGTCTCACTATGTGTAATATAACTAAAACATGCCTTAACTCTTTCACAGTGAAGTCACCCGTAAGTATAATTCACGAGTGTACATCAATATCGCCACTGAGGGGTTTAAAAAAAATGGACCAATGAGCTTTTGTTACTCTAGTAACTTTGAATTCTTGGAACTGTGCATATGAGCGCATATTGTTGATTAAATTTTATTTTGTATTTGTTTCGTCAACATTTCACTTTCGCGAAACTTATCACTTACTGATATTCGGATTAATGTTCATGGAATATTATCGCTCTTTATATCGAGAAAATGACTCAAGCTACAATTAGCCTCGAATATTATGCATTTACTTACACCTATGGATTAAGGGAATTAAAATGTATATTTTTATTGAGCTGAGAATAATTAGAAGTGTTATAATGAATCTAATACTTTCTTATCTCAGTGTTTGCATGTCTGATTTTGAAAGCGCAAGATTCAAAATATATATTGTGAATAATCTGATTATACCTATTGTTAACATTAAAAGTTATATATGAATAAATTAAACATATTCGTTGCGAAAAAGATAAATTCATTCTGTTTGAAGAGTATTTCTTGTGAAGACAATACATTTAAGGGTGGACAGTTATTAATGTGAAATTTAACACGCTAAATGTGTATCGGACCATTAGCTCAGTTGGTTAAATCATCGTGCTGATAACGCTAAATGTGTAGGCATGCAAATGAGCAAAATTCCCCTTGAATAAAAGTGGGCATTGGCTATTATTATAGAGCATCTTTTTAGTATAGACCGCAATAAATAATGCTAAGACGTCTGCTTACATTTGACCTAACTTCGAAACTTTTCACAAGAAATTCACGATGCTTTAATTATTTTGTACGAGCAATTACGTGGCAAAACATGAGTAGCAACCAACTTATTTAACTTGCGCCCAGGTCAGGTCATGTGAATTGATAGAAATATTACTGGAAGCCCATTGGTCCAATGTAGAAGCCCTTCCCTCGGTGGCGATACAGATGTGCACTTACGAAATATGCCAACAGTAACGCCCGAGAATTTAGATATCGGCAGATTGCTCGAACGCTTACATCCATTATCTCCCTAGTGCTTTCCCCCATGACGTTACTGTGTGGATCGTTATTTTAAGGAATTTATAAATGACTTCCCAATCAGTCTTTTGAACCAAAATTTATTTGAATGAAATAGTTCTGTTATTTGAATACACATTCCCTCTTCTTTGTGTAACGTCAACGTTTAGCTATTCATGCATTAGCAATCTTGTCCTAAAGGCGAAGTGCACACAGCCGGTGAAACCACATGAAGATCCTCAAGACAGAAGTAGTCACTTCACTTAAGTAGAGTATTGTTAACACTGTAGCAATCAATCTACTAGGCTGAGGGGGGAAGGAAATCCATTACAACAGAAATCCGTATAACGGCGTTTCAGATGTTTGAAGAGAATACATTTTGGCCTTTCTTGATGCGAAAAAGTTAATACAAAAAAATTAGGGATTTAGAAATTTTTCACTACCAAGTCGGTTGAAAATTGACAATAACCACTCCCATATAAGCGATGCTTCAGAAAATGCGACTTTTATTGAAGAAATTGTAGGCCATGACTAAGTACAAGTTCATGTACTTTTCAGTGTAAATGGTTTGTCTTAAATTATCGTTTCAAACATTCGAAAAGTAAAAGGTTTTCAGGTTGTAAATTAATATTATTTGTGACCTTTATTCAAATTACTATAATTGTGAATCAGTTTTTTATTGCCAGTGTACTTGATATTTATTTCCCTAAAATACTATACGTGAAACGTATAACTATCAAATATATTAAATTGAAGAATACTCATAGTTATTTTTCCTAACAATATCAATTTGATAATATTACAACCTTAATGTAAAAGCTTACGCTATTACGGAAATTTGCAAACAAAATTAAACATTTGTATGTTACACTGCATTTGTGCGTATATTTAAGAACAAACTGGTTATGCATTTTTAAAGGCTTATCAACTCTAAGTGATAAAAAACACTTTAGAATAAAATTCTGCGGTCTTTCAACATTAAAAAAAATCTGGCTTTTAAAAGAAACTGAACTTAGGGTAAGAAACCTCTTAAATATCCATTTATAAGCACTGTAGATAAGTTTATGAACACTTGCAATTCACGTGCGGCTGGTCACGGTTGAATTAAAATTTTTATTTTATGCTTTTAAGAATTGAATATAAATTTTGAATTTTACTTCTATCTCATTGGGTATGCATATCGTTAAGATATCCAGTCTCGTGATGTGAATAATGTTATAATCGCGGAAGAAGTTTGTCATTTGTGAGCCAACGCAGAGGCGTGTCTAATTTTTTTAGGTGGTTGGGGGTATTGGCGTGTTTCCCATGTAAAGAAAAACGGTCGTCTGAGCAGAAAATCTCTTACATCTAGTTTAATCTTTTTTATATAAATGTCGACGCAATATTTTTTCTTGTGCACCGAATTTTTACACTTCAAATTTCTCTCTTCTTCTCTGAAAATTTTCAATATCAATGCATTTTTCTGCAACCTGAGCCACCTGCAGGGAATCTGTCCCGTCGTCTGAATTATGATTTCATTTCTATCTTTTGTTTCTATATGATGACCTTTGAGTAATTTAAAAAAATTACACTGTTTATACTTTTCTTATTTATTACGTCTTCCATGCGCACTTCGGATCATTCATGTTAATAGCAAAATGCTTTATTTATTAGACGGAAAACGGAATTTATACGGTGTTATACGACATATTCAGCGTTATACGGTTTGCAGCGATATCCAGCTTACGACGTTATATTTTACGTTATATGACGATGTACATTATATTGAACTTATAAATTTGCTTATTTGTCGCTTACCCCTTACTTATCCATTGACATTACTTCTCGCGGCTGAAGTAATTTCAGAATTTGGAAATTGCGTATCCTAATACGAGGAGCATGAAAGAAGAATACAAATATATTCAGCTATTTCAGCTGAACACAAATTAAAAGCCAGAAGACGATTGAAAGGAATTATTTGGGAGATTAAATTAAAAAATGGAATCTGTTGACTACATAGGGTTGCTGATAGCAGATGCTTTATTTCTGTCTATATCAAGTTGGAAGCACATTTTAATTGGGCTATTGTGTTCTTTTCTTGCTCTTAATATATTGCTTTAAGGCTCAAGAACGGTTTATCAGATAATATTTGAAGAATTTTTTATTTAAAAATTAAATAAAAATAAATGCATGTATATTAAAACTTCATGTAAAAAACGATCATTTATTCAAGAGCGATACGTAGTCGCTCTCATTTTTAAATAAATATTGAACTGTTTCAAATTTTATGATTTCAGAAATGAAATATTTAAAACTTTTTAAACTATTGATATTATTCTATAGAACTTATCTCAATTTTCTGACCATAAGAGATAAGGTATGCAATTGATAGGAGGGCTTGGACACCTTTTAGTAGAATGCGAATTTACCCAGTTGCGTCTTAAATTTTGAAGGATAATTCTTCGGGGAATGGATCCAATAACTTCCCACCCCCATTTTCCCATCTACAAACTTCTCGAGAGGACTTTCCGCTGGGCAATACCGTTACGTACCTCCTGTATAAGACACTATACACTTAAAAATGTGCATCGTTCTCCGGAATTTAAATAAGGATTATTGTATTTATATTATTTTTAAGAACTAAAAGCAGAATATTTAAAATAAAATTGTGTAGTAGCAATAGTGTAGTATTACTATAGATAAAGCACTAAAAATTCTAGAGCAGTGTTTGATACCGCCCACCAGTTGGTGGTGGACTGTCTTAAGGGGGCACTTCAACCTCAACTGATACTGAACTACGCCATATAACATGTGGTAGGTGGTGAAAACTATTAGTGTTTTTACGGCAGGGATGCGACACTGGAAAAAAGTATTTTAAAAAAATATCACAAAAAAGTTATTCAAATTAAAAATATTATTATATGTAACAATTTTAAATTTATAAATGTTTAACTAAATTTTAATAAACAGTTCGTTAAAAATTTATGTACATATTTCTATACAAACAGTTAAAAGTGTTTCTTCTGATTTTATCTTTTGAAAAAAGGAATTTGTTTATTAAAAATAGTTGTTGAAAACGAAGATGCTATACTAAATACTACTATTTAATATTTTTCTAATTTTGACGCAAACGGACGTTTCAACATTAAAAAAAATCAAGAATACTGATTTAGAGTTTTGTGTTGGGAAAATTGTGATACTAAAATGTGGCAGAAACTCATCTGCTCATTTTTTTGATTTATTTATGTTGTTGATTGCATTATGTTGTTCTTATCTTCAGGCTAAGGTTGTTATGCCTTCAGTTAACCTGCATGTTATAGGTGTAGAATTATCATCAATTTAAAAGTTGTTTGAGCGCGGTTAAACCCAATTTTTTTATCATAGCAGCCAGAATTGTTTACAATTGAAACTTAGCAGAATAGTGGATTTGTTGCCAAGCTAGAGAAACTAAGCTTCGCAACAAAGTAACGTCTTCTTTCATTATTGCGAATTAAATTATGCTTAGTCCATTCTGGAATTATCATTTAAGTTATTAAATTATCTCATATATTGACTCAGCATAACATCCACAACAAATTAAGTCAGTTTCTATGCCTTCAGCATCTTTTTTGCTGAGTAAACTTTCAGTTTTGTGCACTGAAAAATCTGCCTTCTTGCCTTGTTTTTGCGTAGAAACTGTAATTTTAATTGTCAAAAAAGTTTTTTAAATTGTTCTTAACTGTATTTTGTGGTTTATATTTTTTTATATCTTCTAATGTTTTATAGATTCTTTGACTTTTTATATATTAGAACTGAATTAATGGAATGAGAAACATATCTCTAATGAAATTAGAGGAAATCGACTGCAGGAAAAAATGCGTATCATTTAATATTCCGTACAAGGAAGTCATGTGGTGTACACATCAGATTTTTTTTTCATGTTCGCTGTAAAACTTTCGTTTATACTTTATCATGTTATAGTTCATTTCTGTATTTCTATCCATCTCACATTATACTAACATCACGTTTAATGCCACTAGTAAGGAAATTAATTACTCTATTGAGTATTCATGTTGCGTCCTGGTCTCGGATCCAACCGACTAAGCTTGCTGGCTTAGTTTCTCTATAAATTGTAAACGAGTCAGTTTATCGTGCAAAGTTCTCCATGAAAGCATCTATTCTAAATACATAAACCTAGAAAGCTTTGTCATATTACCAGCCCAGATTTACAATCTACTCTTTACTTGAGAATGTATAGATAAAATAAAGAATTTAGCGAATGGAACGAATTTACTGCGTAATTTTTATGAAGGTAAATAAAGGTCTTTTAAAACGCAAAACCTAAAAAAAGTATTATTTTTTCTATATGTAAGCAGTATGATACAAAGAGCAACACTTAGGAGACAAAGATCTTGGGGAACGTTTTACGCCCTGTTTACCTAATGAAATATGCATGAAGCATATTAACCTGAAAAACATAACCCCACCCCGAATGTACATTCTTTCGTTACCAAAAAAAAAAAAAAAAAAAAAGCACTATTCCAGATTTACGTATGCAATGTGTTTTCTCCGTAATTGCATGTGTGAGTGCGCAGCAAGTTCACAAGCTAAAAGAAAGCAGAAACAACTGGTTGTCTCCACCTCGACGTTTCAGTGGCAAGGGCAACAAGTGTCTGTCTTAGCGAAAGGATATAATTAGAAAAACGCCGTGTATTTTTAGAACATTAACAAAAGCAGAAGAAAATAAAATATAAAATTTATCGGTGGTCACGTTAAAATAAGCGGCATAAAATATCCTGTTTCGTAACTGCTCTTTCAGATTTCATTGACGTGATTATGAGGAAAAAGTGAAGAGTGTTTATATTTTGTTTCTTTCTTTGCGCAGGTGTTTTTTAGTTATGAGTCTTTATTCGTAAAATAACAATAGTCAATTATAATGTCTTTTATATTAATTTATTTGATCTTTTCTGAGTTGTTCCTTTTCATTCAATAATAATCATTTCGTTCAAGAATATTTCATGGAATTCAAAGAAGATATCTCGATTTTTTTTTGCAGAAGTTTTTTAATCTGGATGTTATTTAACCTATTACAAGAATATTATCGAATATTACCTCTTTTCCAAATTTTTATACGCATTCATGAGAAAAAAACTTTGAGTGTTAGTATTTTCTTTACAATGCAGGATCTCATTCGCTTCTGATGAAACAGATAAATGTAAAACCGTAATTTTATATTTATCTCTGTGAATTTACGAGGCATATATTTTGAACTGACAAAATTAGCTGTAGCAGAAGAAGTGTTAATAATTAAATGACTTTACATCATATGCGCATCTCAATTCCATCGTTATACACTTGCTGAAAAAATTAAAGGAACAACTAATAAAAACTCATGTAACTTGAATGATTTTGCAGTTGGAAACATTGCATTTGCAAAAATCTTAAGTTATCGTGCCTGATATTTACTTGAAATACAGAATTGTCTCTTTCTGCAAAACATAAATTTAGATAACAGGGTAGAAAATGTGTTATAAAGTGTGGCAAAGAAAGGCTCGTGTTATAGCATTATAGAGATACATTTGAAAAAAAAAAAAAAATATGTTGTTACTCCTGACCTGCAAGCAAGTTTTACAGCGATTTTCCACGCTGTATATCAAATTGTCCAGGTCCAGGTGTCTTGCGGTAATAAAAGATATTCACGTTGAATAAAGGCTGGAAGCTCTTGGAGAATGCTAGATGAGGTTTCAGTGATGCAAGAGAAGTCCTAGTGCATGCCACACATCTTCTATCGGATTTAAATATCAGAAATAAGCAGGTCACACCATCCGTTGGATTCCTTCCCTTTCAAAATAAGTTGTCACTAACGCAGTGTGACGGGGACCAACATTATCGTCCATTAGAAGGAAGTTATTACCGTTTGCACCCCTAAACAACTTGACGTAAGTATCAAGAATGTGAACTCTGTTTAGCTGAGCATTTATAGTTGCACTGATAAATATATGTAGGTTAGTGCGGCCATTTAAAATGACGCCTGCGCACGCTATGATCCGCCACCTTTGTACCAATATCTTTTACAGATGTTCTCATCTTTATTGCATGTTGTATTTTGAACCCTCCACGTTGTGACATGTCTGGAACTGAAACAGAGCTCATTCCCCAGTCCCAGCTTTCCAACTTAAAACTTGGAAAGAAAATTTAAAAATCAAATTCCATCTTCCAGTCAGAACTATTGGCAATTTGAGAGGCGATTGAATTTGCAAAAAGGTTCTTTAAACTAGTTATAATAATATCTGACAGTGCTTCAGGTCTTCAAGCTATAGTAGGGCAAAATCGCTCTCCATTAGTGAGAGATATTCAATATCTGTTAATGCACGTTCCAACAGGTATAAAAACAAAATTGAATTGGATATGTGCCCATGTGGGCCTGTCGAAAATGAGATCGCTGATCGGCTACTACAAGAGGCTGCAAATACTATTTTAACATTAATTATCCTTGGCTAATCCAATTTCGTATTTAAAATCTCGTTTATAAAAAGATCTTATGTCACAAGGGAAGTTTTTATGGTCACAAGAAGGAACTAGAAGAATAACATTTACCTTCACAACACCTCACGTAAATTAGTTTCTACAAATAGCGCAGTGACTTATCTGCTGACAGCTCAAGTTCCTTTTCTGGCCTACTTATTTCGTTTTGGGTTACATAACACAGACAGTCGCATTTGCCGCTTATCAGATACATTAGACCACTACTTGTTTCAGTGTCAAATAACCAAAGATCTACATTTCTGGCCCTGTACAACAAACAGTGCTTGTGCTGGTTTCAGCAGATTCTCAGGAATGAACCTCTTCGCCAGAAGCTTCAGACTCTAATGAACTGTATTATTATAAACAGCGATAATCTCAAAGCAGTATAATTATAAACTTTAATTATAATTTTTAGCTGTTAATGTTATTAATATAAAAGCCGTTAAATGAGCAGAGAAAGCTGAAAGTCTTTCAGACGGAATAGCTACTCATTCTGTAGTTTCCTCTAGCTGTAGGGAACTTCCCTTGCATTCTTGGTTGACGTGTTTGTTTCTTTTAGCAATCGTTGCCAAATAAAGTTTTTGAGATACGTGGATGTTATCATTCTCGCTTCTGAACGCCCTTTGAAAAAGGAAAATTACGTGAATATTTAAAAACAATCTTTCTGAAGTTTGTGCTAAAACGCTATACGGAAGTAAATACGGTAGCTTAAAAAGAAATAGAAATTTATAGCACACATAAGGACAAGAGTTATTTTTTTTTGGATTAAACTACTCAGTTTTAAAATTTTTGAATTGTACTTAAATGATTACAGGTTTAAATTTGGACATTCATATTTTCTGTGCTTTAAAATTCTAAAATATACGTATAAATTCCTTTGTATGTACGCTGTTTAAGATTCAGAAAGTTATGAAATAATACATATCTTTATTTTTTAACAGAAAATTTGTAGCAACCACTATTTAAATGTATCACCAATACGCGAATTTAAGATAAAACACTTTCTAAAGAGATAAGAACAATGTTTCTATATTTTCTTCCTCAAATATAACAGCATCTTTAAAGTACCTTATTGCCAAGGTTTAAGATAAGCTCCATAGTTTAACATTTCACATCTAATCTGATTTTAACTTGGATGGTTAATTCATATGCAGAACCTTATCTTCAACGTACTGCCTTTGGCTGCGTAAGGCGCAGTTTATTCATTCCTAAGCAATTACGATGACAAAGATAAATTTAGAGAAGCTACTTTTGGTAAATCTCGTGCAGGAAGGCTGAATGTATTGACTTAAACCAAAGTTCTTAGAGCTTGAGGAGTTTTTTAATATTATAGGTATTTTGCCAAACCCCCAATTATTAATTTTATGCTTTTATCTAGTTAGGAAGTGAATTTCGTGTATAATTGCTAGAGCTTTCACTAATCAGGTTATAATAATCTCAAGTTTATCCTCGAAGTTTTGAAAATATTAGCTAAGTTAATAGTAATAAAAAAAAGTTGCAATTCCAATTTTTAGAGGAAATAAAATGCATGTTTATTGTTTGCCATGGGAAGAATAGTGCTTTATATTTCTCACTAAACATACAGTACTTGGAATGCATAAGCGCAAATCTTGTTTGAAATTCAGTTTAGATACTTGTTTCTTATGTACGAAAGCCCAGTAAGCAAGCCTTTTTGCACGGATATGTTGTGTAATTGCGAGTTAAATTTTCTTCCAATTATGTTTATGTATGCTTCATGCACTGCTAAGAGTTGGCGGAATGTTCTGCTTGATACCATGTTTCATAGAAGAGTAATCCTTTTTTTTAAATTTCTCTTTATACATTAATCTTTTTAAACTTTCAGTTATAACTTAATAAATTTAATACCATATAAAGTGCCTGAAAATTTGTTAAATATTTTTTTAAAAAAGTACTTATCTAATTTTCTATTTAGTATTTTGAGTGAATTATTAAGCCACAGTGCAGTTTTTTTTCAATTTCTAAATTTCTTGTCATTGAATGTATTTTAGTGGATTTAAAATATTACTTTTAACGATGCTACGATGAGCAGTAACAATTTTTCCCGAGGTGAAGAAAATTTTTAGCATGACTTTGATAAGTAGTTTTTGTTTATACTTTATTTTTACAAAAGTATTTGAATTATATTGATTAAATTTTAAGATCCGAAATTTACATGATTATTTGATTTTGATGAATACTAAATATCTTAGCATCCTTAACGGCGTTTTGCTGCGAGTTGTCTGCAATCTCAAGATGATAATTAGCTTAAAAAGAAACAGTTTATACTATAACGCTAAATATTGCACTCACACATTACTTGTGCCTTACCAAAAACACCGAAATTCATGCTAGATGTAAAAATGCTATTTTGATATGAAACTTTAAATAGGTATTAAAGTATTTTAATTTAAGTATTTTAAAATTTGGTACATAAACTGCATCTTAATGCCACCTAAACTACCCGTAAAATATACCCCGGATGCTTTAAGAAAATCCTTTTTCTGCATCCAATAATTAAAGCTATAAAACTGCAGCTTTTACAAAATGCAATTAAAAGAGCTACATAAATTAATTAATAGAGCTTTAAAATTCAGTAACAGCCCATAAATAGTGTAATGAATTCAATAAAGTTTCGATACCTTAATGAATTCATTACACTATTTATGAGCTTATATACTATATTATTTAGGAATATGGGATTTGAGAAAATCTTTTACTTCCTGATGCAAAATAATTTAGGCCATTTATAGTGCCTATTATTATTTTTAACCGCAATGTTAAGTTAGCGACAAGTATATAAACTTTGAAGAAGATCTGAGTTAGTTTTAATCAACATAAAATCTATTGATATGCCTCCTGAACGTATTACTATTCACTGTGTGGGAATCATAAAAAGTAACCTTTTTTCTAACCGTCAAGTTATATGAATTTGCAGATGCTCGTTATTTGTAACTGTATAATCCAAAATTTAGTTATTATCTTATAACAACTGAGTATTTAATATATATAGCTGTCAGAATTTGGTATCTACACAAATTTCTCTTCTAACAACATTTTGGATTCTCCTACAAGTTTTATATTATACACAGTGTATCAGCAGATTTACTATTAAAAAATAACTCAAACATTCAAATTTAGTCTAAATGTTCTTAGCAGAGTTTCTTTAAAATCACAGAATTATAAATCCTATCCAAAATAGATATTTGTGTAATAGTGAATGGTTTAGGTTAAGATATTGGAAACGATTATAATCTCGTTTAAATCCCTGTCGGGGATAAAATTGTTGAATACCTGGTTGTTCATTCCAAAATCACTTCCTTGCAGATGATTGTTTGCATAGAGCTATCGTGTTTTTTAGTGTTAGTGTAAATACTAGCAAAAATCCCATATGAAATATTTCTTGAAAACACTACTTCTGAGGCAAATACCTTTTGCAGCCTTTGAGAAAATCATTTAACTAAATTACATTTAACCTTCGGTCTGCTTAAAATCATAAAGATGTTATCTTCAGAGGATTATGATATTATAGCAATTTAACTGTGTAAATCGATTTATATACGCTAGTAGTGAATAAAAGAACATTTTGCTGAATATTATTTGTAATTTTCTAATTAATGAATTAGCTTATCAGTGATGAAATAAAACTTCTTAAAGTATGTGAAATTTGCGTTTAGTTGAAGATTTTTACAGAATATTTCTATTGATCAATGTGTAGAGTTGCGCGCCTCCAACCTGCGCGCAACCAAGAGGTGACTGTTGAAACTGGAAAATAGACAGAGTCTTGCTAAGGGTTTAAGTCCCTTTTTATTCAACTTAAGAAATTACACTTGCGTGCTCTTGACGCTCACAAACTACGCCGACCCGGCGGTAAAATAAAAATAAGAACCTAAAAAGAAAATAATAACAAGATTCTAACTACGAGGCTCTCTAAAAGTAACTAACCTCACCGCGTTTTACAATACCGCTGCTAATTCAGCAAACTTTGAATATCACGTTGAACGATTAACAATTCTCCGAGGCAAGCACACAGGCCGAAACGCGGGGTCTTCAATTTCTGGTTAGCTACCTCCGCGCTCGTGAAGTAAGAACAGCACACTTCGAACTCGTTTCCTTTCTATTTAACTCAGAATACTTCCGCTGATAATTTGAATCCTTGCGCGTTCTACTAAAATTTACATACTCTGGCATTGGCAGTTCCAGGGGAAAGTAAGGCTTGACAGGAAAGATAGTTTAAACTTAAAATAAATGTTAGTTAAAATAAATATAAACCCTACAAATGTCTTATAATTTTGCCTTAATTCTTAAAATTGGCTTTAGTTTACATAAAACTAAAAACATACCCAAAGATACTTCACATATTGCAAACAGGTCCGATTGTGAAGTATAAAATTATCATAGATGTATCTGGTGTAAGTGTTCAAACTGTGTAGCAGCGTGAAATAGATATTGCAGGTTAGAACTGTACAGATTCTTAACTGGATGAACCAGTTTAGCTACTGAACTGAAATTTAATTTCAAATTAGCATTAAATTAATTTCATTGTTTTCCTGTCGTCCCGCTCATGGTACGACCTTCTGTTTCTCTTCTATAGATAATCGTATTAATAAAAGAATTAATGCCATTTCTAGGAAAATGTTTTAATACATAAAATCACTTACACAGTATTATGTCCTTGAGTGCATCTTAATCCTTTGCTACCAATCTTGTATTTATTTGGAATGCATAGATCCCAATGGGCCCGAAAGGAATAATAAGTTCTTGACTGTTTTAAGTTCGCCAAAATATACACAAATTAGATTGTTTCAAAAAACCGAAATTAAGAGATGAATAATTCTGCTTATAGGTAAAAATGCACTTGAAGTATACATAGAATAGAATCACTAAAAACTAAAGGGATTAAACTACTGGGCACTAACTATTTCATTGCTGATTCATTCTTTATGACATTACTCCCTGACCAAGGTATTGATTAACCGATTAGAAATATGCATTTACAAAACTTTGTGTTAAAGTTAACTTTAAAAAATCGAATTCTATTTCGTATTGGATGCGTAAATGGACTGCGTATGAAACCGTTAAGAGCATTTTAATATTTTATAACACACTTAATAATGTTTAATGATACTTATTATTACAATTTTAAAATTAGAAGAGAAGTTAGCACTTTGGGTTTACAAAACAGCTGCATTTCACTGTGGCAAGGATGCAACAAGTTCTTGGTAGATGAGTGGATGCAAGTTGTACCAAATGTCTAACCAGCGGTCACGCAAAGTCGAGGTATTCCGACATCGTGGTGTTTAAGCTCTGAGCTGCCGCTCCATGACATCCCATATGTGTTGTATCGGCGAGTTAGATGGCCAGGGCATTAACTGGAATTCATCTTTATGCTCCTGGAATCCCTCCAGTACAATTCAAGCCTTGTGGCATGGGACATTGTCCTGCTGAAAAATTCCATTTTCAGTTGGTCAGACGCCATGCAAGGGTGCAACTGATCTGCAGTTATGTTCAGATAATCCGCAGCTTTCACGGTCTATTCTGCCACAACTAATGGTTTCAGAGTCCCCATGAGAACGTCTCTCAAAGCATAATAATGCCACCACTAGCCTGTGTATGAACTGCTGTACAGCGCGGGGGTTGAATCGTTCTCCTGGAAGACGGCGTACCCTGACACGGCCATCGACATGATGAATGAGAAGTCGTGATTAAGCCGACCAGCCAACTGTCTTTCACATTCACTTGTCCATGGTTCAGTATCGATGTTCCTGGCCTCATTGTAGTTGACAATTACGCTTGTTCAGCAGAGGCTGGACATCTGCTGCGCAGTCCCGTATCCAACAGTGTCAGCCGAAGTGTGTGTTCCGAAGCACTTGCAATTGTACCTGCATTGCATTTAGCTGTCAGATGAACCACTATATGGTGCCGATTTAGCTGTACCAAGCGGGATAGTCTCCGACGTCCTTTTTCTTTGATGACGCGTGGATGTTGAACACTTTGACGTCTACTACTGGTTTCACCGTAATTTATCCAATTTGCATAAATACTAACAACGGCAGATCATGAACAACCTACCAATCGTGCAGTTCCGGAGATAATCGTTTCTGAGTCTTTGGGCCATTAGAGAGTGCCCTTTATCAAATTCACTTAGACCAGCAGTCTTTCCTGTCACTCGCAAAAGTAAGTTCAAGAATGATTTCTTACTTTCTCCAGCAGTTAAATACCTTTCCCACTTAATTACGTATCCTCCACGTCATTCAGATGAGTTTCATTGAAAAATGTGAGATTCGTCATCCAGGCAAGTTCATTGAAAACATTATGACTATCAAGAAGATGGTCATAATGTTTTGTCTCCTCAGTATGTACTGGGTTTAAAACTGGCGATGCCCATTGAGATGACTGCTGCGATCCATTTCTTGAAATGCGAATAGGAAAGTGCGCGTTCTTTAATTCAAATGCATTTTACACTCTGGGATTTGATGTACGTCTTCTGGTATTTGATGTACATCTGCTGACAAAATTTTGCACTTTGTGTTCCTTTATAACACCTGTCTTAAGTGCCATTACAATGTGTTGCAATTTTACCTGTGTTGTTTTGCTTTTTCAAGTAACTGATAGTTCCTGCTCTGATAAACTAAATATCTGCAATTTGGGTTGAACGTTTTCAGTTGGGGTTGAAGCTGTATCGTCTGTTGTATAAATATGCTTTCTCGCTGTTATTAATAATCGCAAATATACCACATCTCGATCATATACGCCATTTGGCTAATCTACAGGTGCAAATAAGCGGAAAATTCCACTATTAGGCTCACACTTACATTTGCATTGCGTTAACTGTGCAGCTTTACCTTCTTTTTGATGGAGAACATCCCGATCTCCCACTCGTCTTTCCCTTTCACCCGCATTACTGGAGAGAACATTTCTCTCGCCAGCATTCCAAGTGCCTTCATACCGCACAAACACAATATACACATTAAAACATCCATGCTTTCCCGGGATTAGAATACTGGCCTATTGGTATCTATATCGATCAGGATTGCTGAACTAAATGCTTTACCGTCTTCTGACTCAAAAAAATAACGAACCTTGATGTTTAGGCTCCAGTCTGGGAAACAATACAGCTTTTAGACTCCGATTACGTTCTATATTTTCGCTATTATGTTTCGCTATTATGTACGGAAGTTTGAGATTGTTTGCTTTAGTACCTTAGTTCTTCAAAATATTTAACTTAAATGTTTGGAAGGCAGACAAACTTAAGAGTCTTGCTACCTTTACAGAAACAATTTTACTTGGTACTCATGAAGAAGTTTGCTGAAAATGGATAATTCTGCCACTGCATCGTCTACATTTATATAACTACCCAACCTCATAGTTCTATTCCTCCAATGCTAATCTTTGTCATTGCATCCATTATTCTATACGTTTGCAAGTAAAACATGTGTTTGTAGTGCAAACAAATAATATTTACTTTATTTTGTAACGTATTAGAACGAATATTACTTCTATCGATGTTTAGACTTTGAATATGATCTAATACAGACCCATGTGTTCATTCCGTGTGTTTATGTTAACATTTTTCTTTTAAGGAAATTATCCATATGCAATATGAACAACTTCAGAATGTAGCATTCACAGTTTCTGATGCATGAAATACGAAACTTATTAGTCCAAAGGGATTTGAATCCCGAAGGACTATTAGTTTCGTTTTGGCATTTTGCGTCGGACGGATAAATGTCGGTTCACTTTTCAAACTGTTGCCATAAAATGTTAGAGTCCTGCATTATATTTGAAGAAATTAAATAATGAAAGTCTGCGTAAATGTATGTATATTTCTCACATTGTCATAAAATAACGGTACATAGAGTCATCTCACATTGTCATAAAATAACGGTACATAGAGCCTATTAACAGCATGTTTAATAGGCATAATGCCATACTTGCACATGGCATTATGCCTATTAAACATGCTGTTACACGTGAAAGTTCTTAATATCCGATGCATCATCCACTCTACCGAAACGCCTCAGTGGATCCATATGCCGTATTTTCCTTCTGCAAATGTCTTTGCAAAGATCATTCTAGCAAATGTCTGTGCACGCAAGTTGTTCCAGCACGATGGAACACTAGTCCGTAGCAACATAGAAGTTCGGAACTACCCGAATATTTACTTTCCGAATCTATGGATTTGACGCGGCGGATACTCCTTTGGGCTCCTTAAATTTCCGGATTTCTTCAACGATTTTTTTTGTCTAAGGCTGTTTGGAAAACCTCTTTTACGAAACACATATTAACTCTTCTGAACAAACGTGTTGCTAGAATTAGCGTTGCTGCTGCAAAAGTATGTAACATACAAAAATAAATAAGATCATGTCAAAAAAAGTTTTAACATTATTTATTTATTGACTAATGTGAGCAGTGAAAAAAGGCATAGTAATTTTCCGTGCAAATTTTACTATTAAAATATTACTATTAAACTTAGTTGTTACTATAAACTATATATAGTTATTACTATTAAACTAGTTTGATAGTATTAACAGCGCAATAATATTTTCTTATTCGGTTATTATATTAAACACCAGATGTGGTTTGGTAATTATTCGTTATTACACGTGTATGATTATTAATTACTTAAGAAAGAAGAGTATTTTAATTTTCCTTCTTTGAACTTGTGTTATATCTGCAGTACTTTTGTATGATATAAATGTGTAGTGCTTTTACTAATTACTGAGGCACATTTTACGAATAAATATCTGGAAGGAAATATTAATGCATTCTTTTATGGCACGACTGTATGATGAGGTCTTAATGTTTTGTGCTTTAATGGAAAACAACAGGTTAATAATATAATTTTTCTTTTTCTGACATTATTAGAATAGAGGGAAAAGCATTTTTATCCCTCAATTACTGTCTTTTATTTTTTTCTAACCGAGTTTTGCAGACTCGGGTTTATTAACATGGCAGGCGAGATCATGGGAATTTTTGTTTTAAATTAGGAAAAGTTAAAAAAAGAGATTAATTAGCAAAATAAAGAGCAAAATGTCACATTGAAGTATATAACTGTCTGGAAGCGACGCCTTACTTAGCTGAATATGTCAGTGCAATTCCACATTCCTTGGCTAACGAGGGATGCCCAAATTATTTCATTTATATTTGACAGTCTGGATTAATTTTCAACTGGAATATTGCATATGAATTTAAACCTTAATTCAAGTTATATTTTTGTTTAAAAATAAAATGAAAATAAATTAGAACTTTTCTTAATGCAGAAAATAAAAGGCTCAAACAATAATTGAAATTCATTTCATTTTTCTTTCGCTTTGCTAATCATCTACGATTATTATTGAAAAGAATCTCTAAACGTTTTAGAAGTTTACTATAAATTTCAGAATTGGTAAGGATAAAAACTCTTTTACAAAGAAAGTATTTCTTTTTGTATTTAAATGCAAATTCTTTGACATATCCATTCTAAAAATATTCGAATTGTTTTTTCGCATCGGGAAGTAAATAAGCCGTCAGCGCGTAAGGAGTAGTTATTTTCGTTAGGAAAAAATATTTTTATAATTTAAGCTCTCGTTTTCAAATAAAAATTTTGTTTGATTTTAAAGGGGGCAGAGAATATGTTAACTATAGCTTCCAACAGGAATGACAGATTCCTGTATTTTATTTTGTTTCTATACATAAATTTAAATGATTATCACATTCCCTTCCCCCTTCCTTTTCCTCTTGTACGTGCTCTCTTAATATAAGTAGTTGTAGCATAAATAGTTAATATACTATAAGGCTTAATCCATGACAGGACAGTAGACATCCTTAGCAGTAATACAGTATAATTAGTAGCACGTCCAGACAGCAAGTCAAAGATCCATGTTCATATCTCGACGAAGACACAGTTGAATTAGCATGCTTCCCATACTTAAAGCCTAAAGACCTCAAAAATAAAATGTGGTAGACGAGAACTTGTCACCACCTGGATTTGGTCAATTGGACCTCGAGCCTCTCCCCAGTTACCTTTTCAATGGGAGGAATTATCGCATTTTCTCGCATATATTGTCATGATTAAGGTGTTAACATCTAACTAAAAGTTGGAAAATCCGTGGTTTGAACAAAGGAAAGGGCAGGATTAATGTTTCATGCTTCCAGCTCCAAAAACCTTAAAGTATGTATATAACTAATTGTGGAAATTCCAGACCCTTATTAGCAGCTCACCAGTTTAGCATGATAAGAGAGTTATTTTTAAACAATTTGAACGATTTTTAACTGAAAATGAATAATAGAATAATAGTATTAAGAAGCATTAAGAAAAATTGAACACATTAGTTGCATTGCTTGTTTTCTTTCCAACATTAATGTGTGAAATATTGATAATTAATTATATAGTCTTTTATTTAATAAAATTTTACTGAAGAAATGAAAGTGTGAGGAGTTTAGGACAGTCCCAAATCAATTTCAGTTGTTTTAATATCGATAATATAATTTATTTATTTTAGTATGCTGTTTACATTGTAATTTTCTAATTTTAGCATTGTATGGATGTATTCCTGATTTTGAATCTAAACACGAATTGCTCATTCGTTATGAAGAGATTACGTTGCTTCGTTCATATAATGATGTAAACAAGCTGGCCAATTCAGGAATGTTTTCAAAAGACCTTTTTCCGCATTTCTTCTTTCGGCAAGCAGACAATTATTATATAATTTACATTCGTTATAATAAATGGGCCATTATATTTACTAGTCTTAAGACCTAGTCTAAATTATGGACCAATTTATGTATTTGTCTAAAGATGGACTCAGGAGACGAATTTATTCAGCTTTTTAGTAGCTCAAGATGATCCAAAAGTATATAGGCATTTGAAAAATTGTTATCTCAACACAGTTGCAACAAATGACAGTGCAGCTGGTGCAGAATTAGAAGGGAAGAAAAACATCATTTTATTTAAATAATTTCATTGTGTAATTTCTTTTGGTCGATAATAGCCATTAAATGACTTTTTACCTAGGAATTGAACACGTCCTTTTGAATTATCGCAAACAGCTTTATCAGTATCATACTAATCCATTATAAAAGCATATTAATCTTAGTCTAGAATTAAGATAGGTTGAAGAATTTTGGATAATAGAATTTGATATAGGCTCTAAAATCTCATGGCTCAGTTTGAACTTCCGAGAAATTTCTTGAAAATCATTAAACAAGTTTTTTTTTTTTTTTTTTTTTTTTTTTAAATTTCAAGTTACTTAAATTAAAACTTTAAATTTCAGTTTAATCTTAACGGACTGCGAATTTCACTAAGAACTAAAGCTTTAACAGCTGGAGTTCTTTTTTTAAAGTAAAATTCTTGTCAAGTAAAAAGTAAGAATGCAAAGATTAATAAAGTAAAGATTGAATGTAAGGATTAAAGTAAAGATTAATAAATAACAATAACTGTTTTGTTACTGAATGATAAATGTGAATGCTTATATTTAATATTACATAATGCTGATTCATATTTCACCAAGTTCGCAAAATTAATAGTCTAACTTATTGAAGATTCGGTTTCTGTGAAAGAAACAACGAATGGCATATGAAACTGTTTCCGTATTTCACTTGGTTCCAAGGAAAAAAATATTGTTGGGTAGCTTTTGAATAGACCTTTTGGGCTATACAAATAGGTGGTTTGGGGGTATGATGCATTTAGTCTTACCAATCATAGAAAACGATGCATTTCCATATTAACTTTTTAAAATCTGTACTTCTTCATCTACTAAGTGCAAACGTAGTTATAAGTCCATCGGCACATATTTGAAAAATCGAAACTCAAAGTTTGAGTGAAGTTTGTATGAAAAGTTTCAATGAAAAATACAATCATTAATATATAAAATCAGAGGTACCAATTTATCATGTCAAATCGCAGTCCGATGAATGCTTACATTTTCAAATAATTTTTACTATTTCAAAATGAAATAACACAAATGAAGATTGAAAATATATGCACACTGCTTAGAAGTGTTTTATTAAAATTATATATTTTTAAGCTTTATATCTTTGAAAAAGTGGTTATTTCTTAAAAAGGAATATAAAATATTTTATCCTTCCTTTCTGTATTCCCTTCTTAGTGTAACGGTAGCACACTCGGCGCGTATTTGAGATTTCCAGATTCGAGTCCCGGCGAGAGCATTTTCATATATCACATCTTTTGTTTCAAAAATACCTAATTTGTCTACAGTGGCGCCCAGACTAAAAGGTAGTTAATGATGATTCTTCACTGATATTTGGCGATTGGGTTCAATAATCCCCAATCGCCGTTTAATAGGGACTTCTCCCTCCTTTTGGCATGCCTTCATGGTGTAATTGAAGCATACTCCGCGCGTATTAGAGAGGTCCAGATTCAAATCCTGGCGAGGGCATAGCACATTTTTCACATATTTTCTGCTTCAAAATAACCTAATGATTCTACAGGAAGAGCGCCCACCAGCGGCCGAGCGGTAAACTCGCTGAACACTGGTAGTTCGGTTCGAGGTTCGAATCCCGCGAACGGGCTGGCTGCATGGGTGGTTTCGTGGTTTTTCCCACGTGTAACGTGCATACGAGCCAGTTTCCCTTAGAAAGTCCTCCACGAAGGCATCCATTTCCTTAGGCCGATAGCCCTCGAGGCTTTGCCGTAATTAAAATAACCTAACCTACAGGAAGAGCATTTAATAATAACTAAATTATTTTATTTGAAATGTGTAAAGACCTTCTCTGTTATTTTATTAGGAAACTAAAAAAAAAATGCATTTTGTTTGAAGAAAAACTTATTGACAGGCACCTATAAAATTTTTCGAGGCAAGCAGAATTAAATACATATGTCTGATGGAATGTTAGATTTATAATTTTAGATTATGAGAAAAGCGTGTATAAGAAAATATTAACAAACACTAAAGATGGAGTATTACGAATCAAATAAGAATTTTGAATCAAAGGCGATTAGATGTGGCACGGTTTTTATAAAATTAATAATGAAGCAAATTAGTGGAAACGTGCTAACCAAATATATTTAATGACTAATATATGTACAGACAAAGGGTTTTTTTTCCTAGGTATTAACAAATGCATTTGTGATTGTTTTGCATAATATTTCAGAATGCTGAGGTAATTTATAACATTTCGCTTTATTTATTTATTTATTTATTTTTTTGCCTTAAAATAAAGCGTATCTGAAAATAAAAAATATCGGATTAAAAATATCAGTTCAGTACAACCAAGGTATGTAGACTGTGTAATTATTTTCATGTGAAACAAGTTGTCAAGCATTTTTTTGTAATATAATATACTTTCCTACGTGAAGTTAGCCAGATATAAAATTAAGAAATAAAACGTCGTAGGTATGAGAAAGGCTGTCATTTATTTTTGTAATAATTGGAAACAATTATATTGTAACGTTAAATATATTTAGCTATTAATTTAAATGTGTTTATTTTTATTTACAAGAATTTTTGTTTTCCGCGTTTGCTCGAAGTCCTAGAATATAAAGAAGAGGTAACACTTGCTATTTTTCAAAAGCTACGACTTGCATTGCAGTTAAAATTTAATAAAAATTAATCGTCGCTATTAGCGACATCGTAAAAATTCAAATATCGAAATATGTACTATAGCGAAGATAATTTTCAGCTACTTTCTAATCCGGCTCTAGATAGCACAGCTTCTAGCTTGCATATTAATGAGTGCAATATCATTTACAAGACCCAAATCACCGTGCAAATCCAAATCAAGAGTAAAAAACAGTTTGTGGAAAGTTACCACAGCTTGTTGTATAAATAACAATTTCACTGGCTATTTAAACTCAAAATAATGGGCATTCTGTGAGACTAATGAAAGAAAGAGAAGATACAGGAAAGAATTAACATAAAACAGCATGCCAGCTTTAATAAATTTGACAATATAAGAAAAAATTTTGTGTTTAAGAAAGGTAGCAATGGTTAAGAAAATATAGTCGTATAAAACATATTAATACAATTTTTAAACGAAGGAGGCAACATAGTATATGAAACCTATCAACACAGGATCAGCAAAAGCAGTTAATCTTTTTTTTACTTGTGTGCGTGTGTGTGTGTTTTCATTTACGAACCGATTTTCACGTTACGTTATTTGCAGTTCTTACTTTCTGTTAGCGTATTCTCAGTAGTTTAAAAAATATAACCAAATTATTATGTTTTAATTTAAAAGTCGAAATTATGTTCATTTTTGTAAACAGAGAAAGAATGTGATACGAAATAGCAACAGATTTAAAAGAATAATAAAATCTTTTCTTCTCTTTTTATCTATCCTGCGTTTACCATAGCTTCCTATTCTTAAAAAAATATCAGTTCTATTCAGAAACGTTTGTCGGCCCACCAGCGGCCGAGCGGTAAAGTCGCTGAACACTGGTAGTTCGGTCCGAGGTTCGAATCCCGCGAACGGGCTGGCTGCATGGGAGTTTTCGTGGTTTTCCCCATGTGTAACGTGTATACGAGCCAGTTTCCCTTAGAAAGTCCTCCACGAAGGCATTCCTCCCCTTAGGCAGATAGCCCTAGTGTGCTTCGCCATAATTAAATACACCACACCAGAAACGTTTGTCAACCTTTGCTGTAAAGAAAAAATAAAATCCTTGTACTTTTATTTATGATAATTTTCCTGAAAATATATTTCTTAAGAGTTTATTCTATCAGCTCAATAAGCTTAAATTATTTATTGGGTTTTATGACAAAACTGCTAAGCTTATTCATCTATCATTTTATTCCATGCTGCAAAATGTCTACAGTAGTTTTCAAACCTTATATTTCGTTATAAAAATATTAATAGTAAAGTATTTACTGCCGAAATTTAATTTTTATGCTTCATCAAATAAATATCCTAGCCTGTTTCTTTCTTTAAAACTTGTTGTAGAAAATTAGATTTTTGAAGGTCGATTCTTAATTATTCTTGAAAACTTTCTCATCTTACCGTGAAATTCGATTAACAAACTTAAGTAGATTTTCTTAAACATCAAAAATGAGAAAATACCCTATAATTAACGGTAAAGGCTTTAAATTTGATATAAAAAGATTTATGTACTCGAAAATTAGATTGCAGTGAGAAATTTTGTTATTTTATTCGACCTATAGAAGCTCGAACAAAACATAAGGCATAAACGCTCTTGGTTCAATAAGGGCTTGTGTTTTGCCGAAAATCGACACTAGAAGAGAATTACCAGCGTGATATTATTTCTATCATTTACTACCTCACATGATTTAGGTAAAATAGGCTAGTGGTTTTATTGAATAACCAGTGCTTTCAAAATGCGTTGGAACGATGGTTCTTCACGAGAGCTCATGCGGCTCTGGTGTGAGAGAAGCTTTTAAGACATTCGATGTAAACAACCGCCTGACCACTTGGGTGAATCTTGGAATAAAGTTTGCCTGTATGAGCCGGAAGGAAGTGCGAGTGCCGTGCTGTCAGGACGTGTATTTGTCGCTCCGCCGTTTTGCCTAATATCAGCGGAAGTTCTCCTCAACGTACCGCTGTAAAATTAGTTGCTACGTGTAGCTAACATCATCAGGAGTACACTTATATAAAAATTGTGTCACTACGACATTTAGTCGTTTTTTTTATGGAGCTTCAAAGTTTTTAACACTATCATTCACGACTTGGAGCCATTTTCGCCGTGTTCCTCAACTTCGCAGCCCGTGGATACACCGACGGACGTCGTAGCAGCCGGATTTTTACATAGCCGGATAGAAGATCATCTCAGCAGTATTTTGATATAAGTTTTATCAAGATTGGATAATTGGTTGAATAATTATGCAGAAATTACTCATTTAATTTAGCGCTTTTTTCGTTCACGCTGCATTTTCGACCGTTAGGTGCCACCGTCCCCCTCCCTCGGGGTAGCGCGTTTTCGTCAAGGACATTCGCAACGGCTTTCCTTTTATGAAGTGGACACTTTATTAGCTGCCTGCTAATTAATTTCCTAATTGCTGTATCATGCTGGAATAACGGCAATCTTCATCATCTATCTTCAGAAGCAGAAGTTTCAAATTTTGGTCGTGATCGGCCCACTAGTTCCAAAGATATAATTTTTTCGACATTTATTAACTTAGAATTTTCAAGCTGCAAAATTGCGTAGTTTGACTTCCTATTACAGTGCAGTGTTGTGTTTCAGTGTCTATGTGCCTTTGGATTACTATGGAATACCTTTATACAGATGAAGGACAGATGAAATACTGCTGCCAAGGTAAGAAAATTTGACTTTTTCCTGTATTCCAGATAGAAATATAAAAATTCAGCACCAAACGCAGTACTGTACAGAAAAACTTAGATCCTTTCCCATACGATGAGTGACACAGATTCCTCCACTTACTCGAGAGAATTTGCTTTGCAAACATTCATTACCTCGGACATAAGCTATACTGAGAAGATTGATAAACTCACTGACGAAATTAAAAAGATCGCAACTTCCTTTCGAGGTGGCAAAAATATTCTACCCCTAGGCTTGCGAAAGCAACTGATAGACACGGTTGAAGCCTTCCGAATTCTGGCTTTGGGAGTATCTGAGTATATCCCACCTCCGGATACCGTCGATAAAGCAGTCAACACATCCAGTATTTTCGCGTGTGAACTAGCAAGTCAACAGCAACACATCACAGCTGCACCTAATCTAGCGCAAAAGGCAGCAGACAATCGAAAGTCCTACTCAAGTGTAACGGCGCAAAAGCCTAAACACACCTTGCTGATCTACCCTAAAGACCCGTCCACAACATCCAGGAAAGTGTTAAAAGAAAAATTGACTGCTGAATTTCCGTTACCCACATTGGGAGTTCAAGTAGCAGCATTAAGATACATCCCGCAGGAAGGACTTGCAGTGGATTGCCATACAAAGGAGGACATTCACGCACTCTCGGAAAAACTGCAGACTGAAAAGGCTAAAGAATTCTTGCAAACCAAGATCCCAAGCACAAGGCTTCCCAGGGTTGCCATACACAATATCCCATTAAGCGTTACACAGGAGGAACTTACACGAGTCATCAGTTTAGAACTCCATATTAACAAGAATAATGCCAAAATCCTGTACAGGCTCAAAGAAAGGAGTAACACAGTCAAGTGGATTGTCGAATGTAATCCCGATGCCTTCCAACAACTCATGCGCTCCAGAAAACTACTCATCGGCTGGCGGGCACATCGAATCTCAGAGTACTTCAACACTAAGAGGTGCTACCGCTGTCAAGCATTTGGCCATACCCAGCAGGGATGCCAAAATAAAATCTATTGTGCATACTGCTCGGGGAATCATGCAATCAAAGACTGTCAAGCCAGACGAGCCACATGCATCAACTGTGCAGACAGTAACTACCGCAACCGAGACAATAAAGTTTGCGACCATCCAGCATATGATGTTGCCTGTCCAACATACACGAGATACGTCGAACGGATCAAACGCAGCACTATCTATGAATAGTCTATCTGCTACTAATGCTAACAACAACACGCCTGTAATCCAATCTAATAATAACAATAATCATATGCAGATTCTCTCTCCACATACTATACCTCCATCAAGCAGGAACATAGGTACACTAAGCACAAGTATCATCAAATGCCTGCAAATCAATCTTCAAAGGGCTGAGGCAGCAACATCTCATGTCCTCACGCAAGTTATTTCCAACGACATAGACCTCGTAATCATGCAGGAACCATACTGTAGAGAAGGTCACGTCGCTAGCTTACCTATTGCATGGAAAATATACCAAAAGGAGTCCCCGACGGCAGATCTTGCTCCTAGAGTAGCAATTGCCTGCTGCAACCCCGCATGGACACCACAAGTCATCAAGCTGCATAGGGATTATGTCGCCATTCTAATCATTTTTGTAAATATGCAATTTATCCTTTCTTCGTGTATTCACCACCAACAGATGCAATTGGCAGCACTGTCGCCCACATAAGCGAAACAAGTAGAAAATTTCCAAACACAGCTCAAGTCATAGGAGGCGACTTTAATGCCCATCATATTATATGGGGGTATAGTACCACAAATCCAAAAGGGCAGGAGCTTGAAGATTATATTGCGGCAAACAATTTACAATTGCACAATACAACGAATGCACCACCTACATTCGATAATTCGTACAATCAAGGATGGCCAGACTTAACGATCTCAACTTATGATATTGCTAACAACATACATTCATGGCATGTCTCAGACTCTGAAAGTTGTTCAGATCATAAATACGTAGAATTTACTATACAAACAGATACCACCATTTCTATAATTAAAGGCTATAGGCTGCCAGGTAACAAGGTTAGACAATTGACCCAGGTCTTTACTCGTCTCCTGCAAGCAAAAGAATTGCAGCTAGAATCTTGCAACAACTCAGAACACCTTGATTCCCTTGCACAAGGACTTCTAGAGGAACTTAATGAAATATGTCGACAAATTTTACCCCTCCGTACAACGAAGAAATTACAAGGAATCTCTTGGTGGACCGGCGAACTAAGGCAACAAAGACAAAAATGCAGAGCTTTGCGCCGCAGACTAAGAGGCAACGTGGACGGAGAGACCAAAGCACAGATTCTGACTACATACCGGCAAGAGCGGGCTAAATATAAGAAGAATATTCTCGCTGCAAAAGTGACAAGCTGGCGTACCTTCTGTAACAACAATAAGAATCCCTACGGGATCTTACATAAGATTGCAACACAGAAGGTATTCAAACCAGCACAAATTCATGCACGGGTTCCAACAGCTAGTCTTTCAACAAACCCAGCGGGGCTTACAGCTGCCACCCTTCTTGACGAAATTTTTGCAAAGGACAATCCGCATGAAGATACACTGGAACAACGTGCAGTGCGAAACAATACAATTATCCCAGATACGCCAGATGATTATGCTTTCTCAGCAAAAGAAATCGCTCATGTATTTCGCTACCTACCCCTGAAAAAAGCCCCAGGACCGGACGGCCTGGACTATTCAATAATTAAAGTTGCATATAAAGCCAATCCAGATTTCTTCACTAAATTCTTCAATAAATTACTTCAGGCAAAGCTCTTCCCAACCGTATTTAAGAAGGGACAGGTAGTCTTGTTCTTGAAAAAATTCAAAAATCCAGCTGAACCGCGGTCTTACAGGCCAATCTGCTTGTTGTCTGCACTGGGCAAAGTGTATGAAAAGCTGATTGTCAATCGACTTCGTCATCATCTGCATAAGACCAAATATCTAAGTGTCAGACAATTCGGTTTCCGCATAGGATCTTCCACCGTTCAAGCCCTTTCAACAATCAAGGATTGCATCCAGAAGAATAGAAATGATAATATGCATACGGCTTTCATTTCGATTGACCTGGCCAGCGCATTTGATACTCTGTGGTGGCCAGCAATCAAACAAGCTTTACGCAATGCAAAATGCCCGACCAACCTTTATCTAACAATCACAAGCTACTTACAAGATCGTATGTTAATAATGTCCCACGATGCAGGTGTTTCATCCAAAGCCCAAGTGAGAGGTTGCCCGCAAGGCTCTTGCGCGGGGCCCCTCCTATGGAACATCACATTTAACGAAGTGCTCGCTGCAGACTGGCCCGCACACACGCGAGTTGTCGCCTACGCAGATGATGCTGCACTCCTGGTGCGAGGACGCACACGCAACGAACTGGAGAAAAACGGCACAGAAGTCTGCACACTTTTTGCTGACTACTGCACTCAACTTAAGCTTCAAATATCAACAGAAAAGTCAACAGCGTTGATCATTCCAAGGCCAGGAACAAATCCAACACGACGGCCCTGTATTAAATTAAACGGGAGAAATATTAAGTTCGTTAAAAATCTTAAATATCTAGGAGTAACATGGGACTCCGGTCTAACCTTTATTCCTCATATACAAGACCTTCGTGTTAAAACATCTCGAATAGCGAGAACAGCGCGCCAATTTCAGGGCAAGAATTGAGGTCAGAGCCCCCATTTTCAGAAACTGTTATATCTCACAGTTGCAGAGAAAATCGCATTATATGCAGCCCCAATCTGGGCAAACCCAATGGGAGCCAGGAAAATCCGTCAACTATCAGCCTTGCAAAGACCTTTTGCGATAAACCTATGCAAAGCATATCGAACTACAGCCACAAATGCAGCACAGGTACTAGCTGGTATCATACCACTGCATATCAAAGCCTTAATGGAATCTGCATATGCCCAACTGATCCACTTGCGCCGAGATGCGACATTTGGAAACACTACCTATAGCCCAGTCCAATATGAGCATCGGGGCGACGTATTGCGTACACATCCCTCAATAAAAGGGACAGGCATACGCACAGTTAAATCCAACTGCCTTCATCGAGACACCCTCACGAAGATATACACGGATGGCTCGAAGCATGAACATGGAGTAGGTAGTGCCTTTATACACTATGATGGTTCCAACACCGAATACACATGGAGAGGACATCTGAAACCGGAAAACAGCGTCTTTCAGGCGGAAGTTACTGCTCTCACAGCAGCGGTACAGCATATACTCAACAACAATATACAGGCAGCTACCATATACACGGACAGCCTTTCAGCAATAAATGCAATAGAAAATCAACACCATGTATCGCCGAGCATCATTAACTTGCAAGACATCCTGCAGCATAATCGTCACACTAAAATTACCATGGTCTGGGTCAAAGCCCACGATGGCAACCAGGGAAATGAAGCAGCTGACCGTTTGGCTAAGGATGCGGCAAGCAATCTCGAAGCACAAGAAATAAATATTCCTGCCCCACCATCCTATCTAAAGCGTCATTTGCAGGGACAAGCAATACGACAATGGCAAGAAGAATGGACTAATGCAGAAACAGGGAGGCGCACCTATGAGCGTATTTCAAAGGTATCAACTGACCGCCTTATCGCCATTGCTCCATTGGTAAACTACATAACAGGTCACGGGCCGTTCCCGTCTTATTTTCATCGACATGGGATATCAAATACAGACATCTGTGTCTGTGGAGAAGACGGAACGCCAGACCACTACCTATTCAGGTGCCCTCTGACAGATACCATGCATCTTTTCATGCCCACGAGCAACATAACTAACTGCCTACCACCGACTGATAATTAAGCACAAGGGAAGCATTAATGCAATATGTAAAATTATAAAATTTATCGCGGCACTAGGTCAGGATATCTGCCAGCCCATTTAATCAACATAAGGTTTTCCACTGCATTTATCCAGGAAACTACAATTTACACACTCATACCTTATATCTTATACCTAAACAGAACTTAAACTGGTTTGAGAACTCTTGCACAATAGAAAATATTTAATGAACTTTAACGCTGTCATGTGTCCTTATTAGTTCTATACAAGCACAGTATTATGTCCTTTTGTCAGTATTATAACGACTCTGTAGCATGCCTTCCTATAAGCATCATATCAGCTCTCTGTATCATATGTGTCTATTAGCACTTATTACTCATATACTATCATATGTATCTTTGTCTACCTTAATATTTATTTGCACAATGTGTTTTATTCGTATTATATCTGCTTTGCTATTAGTATCATATCAGCTCTGCACCATGTATATTTATTGGCATCATATTTATTTTGTACCAAGTGTATTTACTCGTTCTTCACCTGTACTGCATCTACTCAGCACCATGTCATTTAATTAGCTCTATATTTGTTCTGCATCATGTATATTCATTAATATCATATCTGTCCTGCATCAAATGATTTTAATCGTACTATACCTGCTCAGCGGCATGTGGCCCCCCCCTTTTTTTTTTTTTCTCATATCTCATTTGCATCATACGTGTTCATTAGAACTTAAACTGCACTGCATAATGTATTTTCATGTATTTCTATTAGTATTATATCTGCCCTATGTCACGTTTTTAATTAGCTCTATATTTGCTCTGCATCATGTGTATATACCAGCATCATACCTGGTCTGCATAAAGTACCCTAATATTTATTTGTATCATATGCTCCTATTTGTATTATATCTGCTTTGCATTATGAGTTTCTATTAGTATAACATATGCCCTGTACCATGTGTATCATATTCATGCTTGTATCATGTGTTTCTCATTAGTATTATTTCTGTCCTGCATCATGTGCTTTTAAATAGCATCATCTCTGCCCAAAGTCATGTGTTTTTATCACTATTATAGTTGTCCTGAATCATGTCTTTTATTTAGCTCTATATTTGCTCTGCATAATGTGTATATACTATTAACATATTTGCTCTGCATCATGTACTCCTATCATGTGTTAGCCTAGGTTCATTGTCTCCCCATAAGTATTATTACTCATATACTACCATCTGTTTCATATGTAAACCAAAAGTTCATTGCTAATAATTATTTGCAACTTATGTTATTATCTGTCTTAAAACTGCCCTGCATCATGTGTTTTAATTAGTATACGCGCGTGCTTTATATCTGGCAATGTTACACGCGTGCTTTATATCTGGCATGCACCATGTGTTTTCACTAGTATCGCAGCTTTATCTCTGCTCTGCATCCTGTGATCTTACCAGTTTTATTACACGTTTTTATATGTCACATAGTATTACATCTGCCCAGCATTATATGTTCTAACAGCATCACATGAATGCATTATTAGTACTCTACTTAGTAGTCTGTGAGTATGTTCTGTGTATTTTAAGTGTGTTGTTATGTGTATTATGTCTTACATTATTATGCCACCTCCACCACCCCCCCTTTTTTTTTTCCTAGATTTTCTGTAACCACTGTAATCCTAAAACTTTCAAATGTCATACACATCACTTGTAATGTAGACTATGTCAACCGCCCTTGTATGGCCATGTAACTTTCTCATTAAGATTCAAATATACTCCCGAGGCAGCATGATGAGGCTCCAGGGAGTTGTTGCCACTAGATAGTGGAGGACGCGGGGCATATGCCTGTTTACCTATGTTAAACATCAGGCGCCCTCGTCCTCCGTCACCTGTCACCTGTATGATTCTTCATATGTTTACTTTTGGGATAATGTTTATAATAAAATTAGGACACAGAGGAGTTTCCTGAATTTCCTGAAATAGGTACCTGAAAGTAAGAGTATGGAAAAAAATACGAATTTTATAAAAAGAAGACTTAACATCTCATTTTATAAAAAGAAGACTTAAAATCTTATTTCATAAAAAGAAGACTTAAAGTCTTCACAAAGTGGGGGACACGGAATATTTCTCTTTAAATATGAATATCCACGAAAACAGAAAATCAGGGATTCCGTTTTCCTCTTCTACTTATTACATCTACACCTACACACACAAACACACACACACACACATACATACATACATATATATATATATATATACAAATACTTTTACTTTCAACATAAAAATTTATCGACAGATTTATTGTATTATATTTATTTCTTGTTCTGTTCTCATCTGCGGAAACATCAAGGAACTGTTTTGCATCACCAGGTTTCTGTGGAACTCCATTCGAAAAACTATGCACATACCCGTATTTCCGAAAAGGAAATCATTAATTTTGATTCTTATGCTCCTTGATTGCAAAAATTGAGTACGAAAGCTGTGTTAAAATTATTACGAAAATTGCGTACGGAAGTTGTAAAAACTGAGTACGAGCAGTTGAATACGAAATAATTAAAGAGGAAGTATTTCATATACTATTTTGGAATTTTATTTTTGAACATCCTTTATTCAACTACTGTAACTATACTGTTCTTACAATTCGACTGAAGCCGCTACGCCGACTTGCGAAATGTTTAGTCTGTCACTGGAATGGAATCCGGGAAGAAATCACCAGTGACATCTCTTGGCCACAAGTCCACACTGATGATGCATAAACATCACGTCTTACAATGAGCATTCCGCAAAACGAAATTGGAAAGGGCCACGTTACAAACCGCACGCAAGTAATGTCACACAGTTTTAATATATTAAAAGCACAGCTGCATTTGTTTTAGTTTCTAACAAGGCAATGCGTAAACGGACAAGCACATGGAAATCTAAATATGCCTAAACAAACAGAGCAAGCATAAAAGCAGTGATAAAATATATTTCGTGGTGTTTTATTACTACTGAAGACTTCTAAGCCCTTCTTGAATAGAAGCATGAGGAAGTTCAGCCGAGGAAGAAGATATAAATGATAAAACACTGCTAGTGAAACGGACAGTGGTTCACACCAGAGACTAGGAGTAACATCCCAGTCAAGCTGTCAATAGAGTGGCAGATTGAATGAATGAAACCATCACGTGATATTTTAAAGGCATCCTGAAGAAGAGGAAGGCAATGCCTTCAGACATCTTCTTGAAATCTGTGACTTACAAAACACTAACAGCAGATAAGAAAAAAGTCTAGAATAGCTGAATCTTCTACTTGTAAGAGTGTAATCGAAGAATGGGTGTATAACACAGTAAAAGAAATAGAAAATTGTAAGATATTTTATGTAAGTTGTGTATGTTAAAATTTTCTATAATGAATATATTAATAAATTCCTAGTGTTTCTAACATTAGTCTCTGAATTGTTTTATGACGTTTCTCAATTTCGGACTGAGCTCAAGGGCAGGTTAAAATTATTTCTAGAGTTTAGGAAACAGCATTTCGCACAATAAAGACTGTTTATGTGAGTATCGTTTGCTTCATTTTATTGTTGCAAACAGCGTAAATTCCTTTTGCTTTTCTTCCTTTAGTTTTGAACTTTATGTGTGGCAACAAGATAATTGATTGATAGAATTGTGTTTGTGACAGCCATGTAGAATTGCTCGCTTATTTTGTATCAATTATTTTGCATCGCTGACAAGTGTAATTTAATAAAAGTGTAAGAATATAGTCCATTTTTTGATTGATTATAGTTTGTGAAACATATTAAGTTTAATAGAACACATATTGTTGGTCAAAAGTCTAGCCGGAGAGCTAGTGAAGATAGTGACTGTTCTAAGTGTATTCTAACAACGCAAATATGTATATGGTTTGTGAAAATTATCCACTTTGTGAGGTAAGTGGATTTTGAACAAAAATTCGTTTAATTTGTTGTTAAATTTTAAGAAAAATGTTGTAATACAACATAGAATTCGATTTCATTTTAATAATAGTGTTAAGTGATTTAAGAACAATTTCTGTTTTTGAATTGATCAATTATGAGTGAACTTATAACTTTTAAAACAAAAAGAGCGGTCTTACGCAGGAGTGTTACTAATTATGTAAAGAAAATTGAAACTATTTTAACTGCAGATGAAATTAATTTAATAGAACTAGAGGAATGTGTCGAATTATTGAAACAAAAAGAAACTGAGTTAAGGAAGCTTGATTCTGAAATCGAAAGTTTAATTACAGATACTAAAGAATTAGAAAACGAAATAGATAATGTTCAGGAGTACACAGATAAAATTTATTTGTGGAAATTTAAAGGTGATAAAATATTAAAAAATCAAAATAATAAAAATAATTCTAATAGTGTAATTTCAGAACAGGTTCTTGACAATATTAAATTACCCAAGTTAACATTACCGACTTTTGGTGGTAATATTACAGAATGGATAGCTTTTAAAGATCTTTTCAGTCCTTGTGTAAGAAATAATACAAATTTATCTAATGCTCAAAAATTGCAGTATTTGAAGGCTTCGTTGAAAGGTGAAGCATATCGCATTATTCAAACCATTCAAATTTCGGATTGTAATTTTGAAATAGCATGGAATCTGTTAGACGAAAGATATTCAAATAAGAGAGGACAAATTTTTGCATATATTAAACGTTTTTTAAGTTTACCAACTATTCAAAATGAATCAGCATTTGCTATTTTAAATTTAGTTGACAATATTAATGAAATAATTCGTTCTTTAGAAGTATTGAATCAAACCATTGATAATTTTGGTGACACTTTAATGACTTATTTAATTTTGCAAAAATTAGACCCTGCTACAAAATTATGGTGGGAACGTCAGTTAAAATCTAATGAAATTCCAAAACTTACGACTTTAATTGAATTCCTAAAAAACTATGCAAGAACACTTCAAAATAGCAAATCAACAAGTAATAAGGTACCTAAATCTGTGTTTCAAAATAAGAATAATGTTCTGGTTGCTACTTTGGGTTGTGGTTATTGTAAAGAAGATCATAGTTTAGCCAAATGTTCGAAATTTCTAAATTTATCGGTTCAACAAAGGATAGATTTTGTAAAATCTAATCGTTACTGTTTTAATTGTTTATCTAATATGCACTTGCTCAAAAAATGCAAGAGTTTAAATACATGTCAACATTGCTTTAAGAAGCATCACAGTATTTTGCACATTGTAAATAATTCAAAGAATAAAACTCAGTTAAACAGTATATCTCCGCCTACGCAATCTATCATTAAAAGAGATGAATTAACGAGTCCTAAGGACATTTCAGCCACAGTTTGTGCCTCTCATTATGATTCGAATGCAAAAGGTAATCAAACCAGTCACATTTTATTGTGTACTGCTTTAATAAAAGTTCAAAATTCTAAGCAACAATTTGTGAAGTGTAGATGTTTATGTGACACTGGATCTCAGAGATCATTTATTTCAAGGGATTGTGTGAAGAGATTAGGATTACGAGTGAAAGATAATTCCATTTCTGTATCATGTTTAGGAGAATTTAATACTATAAGTAATGGGGCAGTCGATTTAGTATTCACTTCTCATTTTAAAAGTGATATTCGTGTATCAACATCAGCGTTTGTACTGGACAAGGTGACAGATAACATTCCCTATGTATCTTTGCCATCAATCATCTTCGATACCTTCAGTGATTTACAATTAGCTGATCCATTATTTTACAAGTCACAACCAGTTGACATTTTATTTGGAGTAAATGTATTTCTGCATTTAATGACGGGAGAAATTGTCAAACGTGGTCCTGATCTACCATTTGCTCTAAATTCGAGGTTGGGATGGATAATTTCGGGTACTACAAATTTTGAATCTACAAATTTTGAGCCAGTATATGTAAATCATTTGAATACAAACACAGATGAGTTAGTAAATTCTTTCTGGGAGTTAGAAAAGTTTCCAAATGTACAACCTTTAACAAATGAAGAAAAACTTTGTGAAGAACATTTTAAAAACTCGCATTTTAGAGACACATCAGGTCGTTATTCAGTTGCATTACCATTCAAACATAATAGAGATATTCTAGGTGACTCCCGTGAAGTGGCGTACAGAAGATTTCAATACTTGGAGAAGAGGCTGTTATCTATGAAAGAAATTTACAACCAGTATATTCAGTTTATGAAAGAGTACTTTTCACTAGAACACGTAGAATTAGTGCCAGACACAGATTATGAATTACAGAATAAACACTATTGTATCCCACATCACTTCGTGTTGAAGGACTCTAGCTTAACAACAAAATTGAGAGTTGTTTTCGATGCGAGCGCTAAAACAACCACACGTGTTTCTTTAAATGATACACTAATGATAGGCCCAAAAATACAAGATGACTTAATTTGTATTTTACTAAGATTTAGACTTCATAACATTGCAATAACCGCTGATATTAAAATGATGTACAGACAGATAAAGGTTCATGAAAAAGATAGAGATTTTCAGAGAATATTATGGAGAGATAGCCCGCATAAGCAAATACAAGTTTGTCGTTTGAAAACAGTTACACATGGAACTGCAGCTGCTCCATATCTTTCAACCAAAGTTTTGAGTCAGTTAGCGATTGATGAAGGATTGAACTTTCCAAAGGCAAAGAATATAGTTTTAAGAGATTTTTATGTTGATGATATGTTAACTGGTGTAAAAGATAGTTCGGAAGGTATTGCATTGATAGACGAATTGCAACATCTGCTAAAAAGTGGTGGCTTTGAGCTTCACAAATGGTCGACAAGTCAACCGTCGTTGTTAAAAACCTCTGGCTTAACAAACACAGATAGTGACAATATTCATCGTGTAATAGAAGACAAACCATTGAAAGTTCTGGGATTGGAATGGCATCCGGACAATGATGAATTCAAATGTAATGTCGGTGTAATAGAGTATCAAAGTGTTCCGACTAAAAGAATTATTTTGTCATTCGTAGCAAAACTATTCGATCCATTGGGGTGGATAGCTCCGTTTGTAATTCTCGCTAAAATGATCCTTCAGCAATTGTGGAAATTACAGTTATCATGGGATGATCCTGTAACAGAAGAGATTGATCGAAATTGGAGAAATCTATGTAGAGAAGTTAAACTTTTGAATTCCATAAATATACCTAGGAAAATTCTGCTACCTGATTATTTTCGATGTGAACTTCACGGATTTTGTGATGCGTCTGAAAGAGGTTATGCAGCAGTTATTTATATCAAAACTTGCAATAACTCTGACATTAATGTTAAACTCGTAACAGCTAAAACTCGTGTAGCACCATTAAAATCTATTACGATTCCAAGACTGGAATTATGCGCAGCAGTGTTATTGGCACGCTTAATTCAGTCTGTAAAAGCTGCATTAGTTATAAATTTTGATTTAGTGCAAGCTTGGAGTGATTCACAAATCGTGTTGTCATGGCTAAGGTCAGATCCTAAAAAATGGCAAGTATTCGTATCCAATAGAGTTTCTGAAATACAATCCACCTTACCACCTGAGAACTGGAGTCATGTTGATGGAAAGGAAAATCCAGCTGATTGTGCTTCACGTGGATTATTTCCTGCAGAACTATTATCTCATCAATTGTGGTGGAATGGTCCTTCTTGGTTAAAGTGCAGTGAGATTGCCTTATCTAAAAATATTCTTATAGATGAAGAGGCATTACCAGATGCACGTAAAACAGTCTCATTTGTAGTTTCTGAACCTGTACAGGAACTTGCTATTATATCAAATATATCTTCATTTCCAAAGTTACAACGCATATTTGCTTGGATATTAAGATTCATATCGAATTCTAAAGTAGCATATCTAGAAAGAAATACGTCTTTTTTATCTAGTAATGAAATTCGAGCTGCAAATTTCTGTATTGTCCGAATAATACAGCGATTTCACTTTTTTAAAGAAATTCAATGTTTGGAGTTGGGAAAGGACTTACCTACATACAGCAACCTCCCTAGCTTGTGTCCAATTTTAGATGACAACAAAGTGTTACGTGTAGGAGGAAGACTGAAAAATGCGCAACTATCAGAAAATGAAAAACATCCAATCTTATTACCTTCAAAACACAATCTGACAGAAATCATAATTAGACACTTTCATGTCAAATATCTGCATGCAGCACCGGAACTTCTTCTATCTTTAATTAGACAGCAATTTTGGATCATAGCTGCTAGATCTGCTATCCGAAAAGTAGTAAGATCTTGTATTACGTGTTGTAAACTTAGAGCTAAAACTGCAAGTCAAAAATAATGGCTGATCTACCGGAATCTAGAGTAACACAATCACGACCATTTCATCGAACTGGAATAGATTTTTCTGGACCGTTCATGATTAAACATCGTGCAGGACGTGGACAAAAATCATTTAAATATTACGTATGCTTATTTGTGTGTTTTGTAATCAAGGCAGTACATCTTGAAGTGGTAGAAGATTTGTCAACAAAGGCATTTTTAAGTGCATTGAAACGATTTACTGCAAGAAGAGGGAAACCATTTGAGATTTATAGTGACTGCGGTACTAACTTTAAAGGTGCAGACAAAGAAATCAGAAAATGTTTTCTGCAATGTAAGCAAAATCAAGAAATTCACAAATTTTTGTCTTTAGAGGAAATAAAATGGATATTCAACCCGCCATCATCTCCCCATTTTGGTGGACTATGGGAATCGGCAGTAAAGTCAATGAAATTACATCTAAAAAGGACTGTTGGTGATACTGTGCTGACCTATCCGGAATTTCAGACCTTGATAGCGCAGGTTGAGGCTTGTCTCAACTCTAGGCCATTGTGTCCAACATCGGCTAATCCAAATGATTTAACTGCATTAACACCTGGTCATTTCCTAATAGGAACGTCTTTAACTGCCATACCTGAACCAGACCTAAATTATAGTTCCTTCAATCACATTGACAGATGGCATGTGAGACAGTTTATTTTTCAGCACTTCTGGAAAAGATGGAGTCGAGAATACCTGTCTCAGCTTCAACAAAGACCTAAATGGCAAAAAAGTCAAAACAATTTAGAAGTCAATGACTTAGTCCTCATCAAAGAAGACAACCTTCCGCCTCTTAAATGGAGGTTAGGGAGAATAATTGCTGTTCATCCGGGCTCAGATCAAAGAGTCAGAGTTGCTAGTATTAAAACTGGTCATGGTGTCATAAAACGACCAGTCGTGAAATTGTGTCCTCTTCCTATTCAGACTAAAAAACTATGAACTGCTTCGCATATAATATTTTGTATTATTTTTTCTTATGTTTATCTTTATTACAGACTAAGAAGTTTCAAAATGCTCCAACTGTTGAAATCCCAGGGGATTTCAACGAGGGCCAGGATGTTTATGTGAGTATCGTTTGCTTCATTTTATTGTTGCAAACAGCGTAAATTCCTTTTGCTTTTCTTCCTTTAGTTTTGAACTTTATGTGTGGCAACAAGATAATTGATTGATAGAATTGTGTTTGTGACAGCCATGTAGAATGGCTCGCTTATTTTGTATCAATTATTTTGCATCGCTGACAAGTGTAATTTAATAAAAGTGTAGGAATACAGTCCATTTTTTGATTGATTATAGTTTGTGAAACATATTAAGTTTAATAGAACAAAGACCTTCCAGCAACGGCATGCGTTCCTTATGCGAAGCATCAGTGCTCTGTATTACTGAAAATTAGGATATTTTAGAAAGAATGTGATTTTCGTTAGTACTAAAATCATGGAATTCAAATATTTCTAAATTCATAGTCACGCATTTTATGAAGAAAATTCAGTTTGATGATTAATATTGTTTCAAAGGGTAAAAGATCAGGAAACTATGAATACGTATAAGGTCTCTGATACGTCTTAACATGACTTTAAATTCATGTTTTAATTTTTCATTTTATGAATTTGGTATATTTTCTTTGTGATATATACCGTAATATCAGAGTAAATTATATTTTACTTTTATTATAATACAGATATCTTTGGTAAGTAGAATAAACCCAATGAACAAGATTTTATATAAAAGCGATATATTTCTCTTTTGATTTGGAAATTTCTCCTTCTATTTCTTTCTCGAAGAAAAGGTAGAAGGCGATAAATTCTTTTCATTTAAAAGTAATCTTACGTTTGACTAAATTATACGTGTCCAAAAAATTTAAAATTATATTATGTACATGATCAGTTGTGAATGGCATAACGTTTTGGTTCGTAAAATGCGTTTTTTGTTTGTACACATTGTTAAATATATCTTACATATTCATAATAATGTTTTTATTGCCAGTTCATATAATTGCCAAATCTTTCATTATCTTAAACATTTTCTGCAATCCAATTTATTGCAAAACAAAAAAAAAAAAAGTTTTTTGCAAATTTAATACCAAATCATTTGATCTCCTTAACATGCTGCCAAATCGGTTACCGAACAAAGAAACAATTTCGCAAATACATGTAAAATATCATTTTTACAGAATATTATATACTTTATTCTATGTAGAAATTTCTAAAATCTCAATTGCATTAACAGAAAAAAAAAACGATAGGAAAGGGAACATTTAAAAAATTTAATATCATTAAATTTCGCTAATACAGTACTTACTTTTGTACTGCTTAAGATTTATTTTATTTAATTTAAAAACGTATGGCTACGGTGCATTTGAACTTCATACGTGTATTTCCTTTTGAAAGTAATCGCGAAACGTTTATTTGGAGTTTTTCCCGTGAGTTTAAAACGATTTCAGAATTTCTAGCTCTTAGTCATATCATATTACCGTTTATGATTCTTTCATCTAAACAACTGCATGCTTTTTAAAAAAGGTTTTAAGTGAATTTGTAAATCTCGAACTATTAATTATTCAAGAAAGTGTTCTAAATATTTACAGTTTCATATTCGCATGCGAGTTTGAATTTCTAATGCATTTGCTGTTTTCAAAGAGAATTTAATATCGTGATGCAGTCTATGTAATTTGTTATGGGCCGTAATGCTGTTGCATTTAAATATACAAGATAATCTGTATGTAGTTATTTTATTTATTAGGACTTTTTATGAATAATCTTTCATACACATGTTTATGAATTAAATTAGAAAACTCATCAAGCTTCGAGCGCTATAGTATAGTTGAATTCGCCTTCAATGTGTAGTAGTCCAGATGCTGATATCCTCCCTCAAACAAACAGGAGTATATTACATAATGTCTGTCAGTGGTGAATTAAATCTTATATATTTTCTAAGACTTTCGCTTTAAATGCAACAGCCACATCATATGTTTTATATTCATATTCTTAGTTTCAAAACATTTGTTTCAGAAAATATCAGTGTTTTTCGGATTAATTGCCATATCTGCTTTTAGTTTTTTACTTCCTTGTACAAAGTAAAAAGGAAGTATTGTAATCGCGAAAAGTTTCAGGCAGCATATTTCAACGAAAATATCCATTTTGACCGCTATCGAATGCAATTTAACGATGTTTTTGCGTGATATCTGTACGTAAGGACAGAATAAAATACTCTTTTCCTTGAAAAAATTATAAAACTGCTTTAAAATTAATTCTGAAGATAATTTTTCGTGGCGTCTGTACGAACGTATGTACGTACGTGCGTACGGACGTATCTCGCATAACTCAAAAACGAGTAGCCTCAGAACGTTGAAATTTTTTATATAGGACTGCTATAACATGTAGATGTGCACCTCGTATTTCGGCCGCACCAAACGTATATAAATATATTTATATATGTATCCACTCTGTTACCCGGCTCAGTAATCTCAGTTTCTTTACTCTTATATGTTTGTAAATTGTACATTTTTTGCTTTAAAAATGATTGAATTACGTTGTTTTTATCTTCCGGTTAAGGATTTTATGCTTTAGTAAATCTGTGTGCAATATTTTTAGAATTATCATCAATTTTAAAGTTGTTTAATTGCCGCTACACCTTTTTTTAATGGCGGCCATTGATGTTTACATTTGAAACAGGAGACTAGTGGATTTGTTGCCAATCTAGAGAAACTTAGCTTCGCAACAACAAAAATAACGCATTCATTTATTATTGCCAATTAAATCATGCTTAATTCTTTCTGGAATTTTTTCGAGGAAATAAATGTTTAAGATTTAGTTCGTAATTTTTAATATAGATATTTTGAGTTTTTCTGTATTTTTGCCTTCTCGCGAAGTGAGAACTGAATTAATTAAATGAGAAATACTCAATCGTCTGTGAAAAACTGTTTCTTTTTTGTTTTGTTTGCTTAATTTCTTTTATACATTATTCTAGCTTTATTATAGTATTTGAATAGAACATGTGGCAACGATTAGAAAATTCTATTCTTTAAATGATATAAATTTTGTGCATTATGAGTTACAATATGAACGAAACATATAAGTTAACTGTTATATAATAATTGGATTATATAACAGTTAACTTAGTTTCCGTTTTATAATTATTATAAAAGTTAACTGTTATATAATTATTAATACTGTTAAGTGAATCTAGCGCCAGAGTGTCGCTATGGTAAACAAATACTAGAGTGAATTTTAAAGAATGCATTTATTCTATTGTGGTTTATGCTCTGTCGGCGAAGTAGATTTAATTCAGTCCAATAAGTTTAAATGAAATGCAAGAAAAAATGCGTATAATTTAATATTCCAATATAAGGAAGTCATGTGGTGTACACATCAGATTTTTTATTTAAAAAATTCTAATTATGTAATATATGCATTTTACATAACTGTTTCGCATTACATATAAATGATATTGCGAAAGAAAACTTAAATAATATTAGAATATACTTTTGAGGATGTACAAGTAAAATATCTGAAAGAAACTTATTCATGATATTATGCGCACAGAAAAAAACATATTGAATAATTAAAAAAAATTGATTCTGAAATAAAACTCCAATTGTAACTTTGTGGACGATTTGCGATATTGCTCGCATATTAAAGAGAATTTCGTTTTAACGCTGTTTCTTCTAGAGCTGTATTCAGCTCTTTATCTCATAGGACCTGTTATTTGCTTGAAGTTAAATACTTCCTATTAATCTACTCTAGTTATTTAACGAATTCTGTGCACATATGTAGCCCTTAATATTATTGGGTGACGCCATATAATTCAGTGTTTCGTGTTATATACCATACGGAATCATACAACTGTAACGTTGTACATTATGTATTCTAGAAATCTGTAGCTACATGTTTATAAAGACCTCAATAAGGCTAGAGAAGAAGCTGAACATTGTAAACAATCTAGAAATGTCGATCAAAGTGACTGACAACTGTTCACAGACAATTTTCTATGTGATTGCCAAAGGAAACAGGCAAGCACCTCTGAAATCTTCAAGGAAATTTCTCGTAGGGCTAGTGAGTTTTCTGAAATTTCAAAAATGTCAGCAAGTTTATGAGAAATCACCAAATGTCTCCAATTTGGCGTCGAAGAGTTTTGTTAAGAATCGGTAGGAGACATTTCTGCCTATTCTTCTGGTTTTGCTAAAAAAAACTATCCTTCCAATTTCAGCAGTAATAGTCTCAGATTTAAAGCATCTACACTTTTATACGGGAAGAAATATTAAAAACACAAAAAGTAATCAAAAACTCAAAATTAAAAAAAGAAAAGAAAAAAAAATATGCATAAAATAACCATAAAATGCACTATATAAATTAATCAGTTGATAAATATACTACACAGCAAACATTCAATAGTAACCAAATAAGAAATAAAATAAGAATAATTATTTACAGCAATATTGAATTAAGCCTTTTTTTATGCTGAAAACAAATGAGCAACCATTTCAATTTTATGTTCGATCTGCTGTTCTTAATCCCCGTGTAAACTAACTGAATTTTGCAAACGCAGTATGTGCTAAGAAAATTTCATTCGCTTGTATCTTTTCATTTGAAAATATGTTAAATTATTATCTGAGACCCTTTACTTGAAGTAAAAGTAAATTATTACTTTTTTAATGCATTAAATATCATTTCTTTATAATTCCGTTGAATTGTTGTTAGTCCTTATTATTTATACTAAATTACAAAAAACTTATACATTATACAAAATACAAAATTATATAAAACATTATACAAAGTTACTAACTTATATTACTGGGAAATTAAGAAACGTCCGAATATAATTGTATGATTATTCATTAAATGCATGTATACGTGAAACATAAATTTTGGAAAAAGAAATGTATTTTAATGTTTAATTTCAGTCTAAGGAAACTTAAAAATTAACCGGTTCATCGAATAATTAAATAAAAAATAGGCACATTTTAGATACTGTTTTTTCTAAATGGCTTGTTTACAAACTGGAGTATGAAATGTCTTAATCCTGCACGGTAATCTCTTCCGGTTTCATAAATTTGACGTTTTGCTGATAAATAAAATATGTTTGTTTTTAAAGATAGTTATGTGAACAAGAAGTTTCTTTTCATAACCAAACAAAGAGCAGTTCTGGAGAATGTACACATTTCTAAACTAACATAAGATGGAGAAAGTCAAACCAAGCGATATATTAAATTTTAGTCCATTGCCTCTCTATAGAATGTACATCTCATATCTCACAACAGGAACAGAGATCTCTTCCGAGTTTGGTTTCTGGTTTATTTTTATTTGTCCTATTCTTGAAATGAATGGTGCTTCCCTTTCAATACTGCTATTTTTAACATTTTGGACTTTTTAGAAAAAGAATAAATTTAATTTTAGATATTTAACCTTCCAGAATGCGCGCGTAGTATTTTTTACGACATCCGTTAATTTACCGTTTTTGGCACGCAAAACGACAAAAATGGGTGCATATTGATAATAAATTTGTTAAGAAATAAAATATTAATCTTATTATTGCAAAATACAAATGATATCATATTCTAATATAAGTAAATTATTTTTAAGTTCTTATGTTAGTGAGATGGAAATGCAGTGATGTATTTCATTATAGAAAATTTTAAATTTATTATTTAATAATTATATTTTAAAATCGAAACTAATTTTAATATTCATTGAAGACAAGTATAGACAATAAAAAAGCGAAACACCTTGAAAAAAAGTTTAGCATTACTTACTTCTGAAAGGAAATTTACTTCTTACTAGTTACAAAAATGCACTTTAAACTAACTTTAATGTTTTTATTTATTTCTAAAAAATAGAAATAAAAGAAAATAAGGAATGGAAGGAAAATAAAGCATGGAAATCGCTATTGTTCTCCCATCCAAAGGTTTCCTTATCTTCCTTTTCTTCATCAAATAATTTTTGAAGAATCCGAGCAAAATCAGCTGGTTGCACATATTTGTTTGCCATGAAAACCGATATAAAATTTACACAGCCAAATATATTCAAATTAAAATAATACACGGCATTTAATAACACAAAATTACAAAATATTTGAGAAAAAAAATATTTTCCGAATTTTAAAACACGACCACGCGCGTGTCGTAACTTTTATGAAAAAGCTGCCACGTAGCACAATAACTCAGTTAAAAAAAATCCATGATGTGGGGAAGGGTAGGAAGGAGAAATAAAAATGACCTACAGACGTCTCAGCTTCGATATGCGAAAAATGTGCATTAGAAACTGAATTTGTCGTAAATTTTGCGCATACGCGCGTGCTGGAAGTTTAAGTTTCACGATTTTTCCTATTACATTTTGGCAACATCCGAACTTAAATAAAATTTTATAACACTGTAGTGGTAAGTGGCATTGGTATATTGTCTTTTTCCTGATTTCCAAGCTTTTAAAATAATAGCTAGGATTCGTGCTTAAACAGCGTAAAAATATTATTTTTTAAATATTAATAAAACTGTTGCAGAAATTTTGCAGATTTTTCTATTTCTTTCCCTTTTGGCTTAATCAAAAGAGAATTAAACGATCACAATTACTCTTAGTATGGTATCATTTTACAGAACTCAGAAACCGACTTTTTAATTCTAAGATACGATAAACTAGTAAATGTATATGTTTGTGCATAAAAAATTGTGAAGCTGAAATATAATTTATTTTTACCCCAAAGAGCGTTAGCTCATAATGGCTATTAATTTCTTTTTGGCATTTGTGGCGTTTCATTATAAACGGCGTTTCACTTTCCAGATTCTTGCCACCAAATATTATGGCCCTGTATTATATTTAAAAATGTAAGTAATGAGGAATCTGCATAAATGTGTATATGTTTCTCGCACTGTGAAAAACAATGGTACCTAGGGACATCAAATTGTGAATAACGTATGTCTGCACCCGAATATGAGCATCTGAAAGCCCAGATTTGGAATTTGTTTTATTACCCATTTCATATTTTGTAAAGCATTTATGAGTTTTTGATTAAGAAGTTCAGCAATTTCAAAGCGAGCAATAGCAACACTGTAAGGGAAAAAAAAAAAAAAAAAAACGTTTATTACTCCAGCGCGCGAGACTGTGTAACGGAAATTCTAAAGATATGCTTTTTTTAAATTATTTTGTGATATTGTTGTTGAACTGAATTTTATCGATTAAGTGCGAAGAACATGATATTTAATAAATAAAGGCCAACCAGCGGCCGAGCGGTAAAGTCGCTGAACACTGTTAGTTCGGACCGAGGTTCGAATCCCGCGAACAGGTTGGCTGCATAGGGTTTTCGTGGTTTTTTCCATGTGTGACTTGTATACGAGCCAGTTTTCCTTAGAAAGTCCTCCACGAAGGCATCCTTCCCTTTAGGCAAATAGCCCTCGTGGCTTTGCCATAATCACATACACACACACATTTAATAAGAAAAGGTACCACAAAGAATAATAAAAAAAAAAAAAAAAAAAAAAAAAAAAGAAACTCCTTTAATCGTAATATAAAATCTGAAGGCCTTTAAGATTTTTCTAAAGTTTTAAATAATATTAGTCAACTAAAGTGATGAGTGGTAATATAAAGTATATAAATTATTTTTTAATTTGCAGAATAAATGTAATATAGTTACTTCGTAAAGAATTATCATATCCCTACGTACGCGTTCTCGTGGTGTAAATAATCCAGCTAGAGATACGATAATGTCCTTTCAAGGTCAAGGTGATACAGTGTTTGAGGCAACTCATTTAAAGTTTTGCGGTAAGGAGTACAAAGTTTTTCAATATCTCTCATAAAGTGTTCTTATCTTTCTTTATTTGGGTCAATTTTCTTTATAAAATGAGACAGTTCCTCAATCTTAATTTAAAAATTAGACGTTAAAGGCTCTTTTTATGCTTCCCTGTCGCTACTTTTACCGTCGGTTGGTATTATAAAATCGTCCAAATCTTCATTTTTCATATCAGGCTTCTGGACTAATCCATTAATTTCTTCTTCCTTCATATCTGAAAATCTTTCGTCGCCTATTGTTGTTCTCATTCGTCTGACATATTAAAAAAACTGAATTTAAAAAAAAATTGAATTTTATAGTGGCAAGGATTGTAGTTTGGTATGGGGGTTTGAGTACTATACAGGTGACAGCGCATCTTCTGCTCAGTTCCTCGCCAATTTTGAGAGAGATAACCCAATTTTGAGAGAGAAACACTTTTGTGCGTTTTTTGGTAGTGGAAGAGGCGCTGCCAAAAACCGCACGAGAGAACTTTTGGTTCGCCATACATTTAAAGTAACTCCATGTCGCAAAGACACTATACGTTTACATCCTCCTGTGCCTTCTCCGGGATTTGAAACCGGCCTCTTCAGTACGGTAGTCACTTACCACTATCCCGTTGGCGTAGCTCCGCACCGCATATTCTTTTTTCAGTTTATTAGCTAAGCTCATTTTCCTTAGCACAATAAAATGAAGCTACGCATAATTTGCTTAGCGTCATTTTTAATGGATGGAAATTCTTTAAATTTGTTGACAAATTCTGTCCACAGCTGACGCCAGCAAGCATTCATTGTCGATGACTTCATTTATTCTCTTGTGAGTTTAATCATTTCTGAGCAATGCCTTGTATTAAATTGCTTCCAAAAGGCCATTAGTGTGCAGTGTTTTCCTTCTTCTAGGGCCCACCAGCGGCAGAGCGGTTAAGTCGCTGAACACTGGTGGTTCGGTCCGAGGTTCGAATCCCACGAACAGGCTGGATGCATGGGCGTTTTCATGGTTTTCTCCATGTGTAACGTGTATACGAGCTGGTTTCCGTTAGAAGGTCCTTCACGAAGGCATCCCTCTCCTTAGGTAGATGACCCTGCTTTGACGTAATCAAATAAACCTGATACCTTTCCGTCTTCTAGAGCTTTATTTGAAGAGATATAAGCATAAGTTTTGAGCGTTTTTATAATTCCTTTGGTTATATTGGCTGGATTAGTGGTGTACGGTGGAAGGTACAAAACCTTTATTTGGAACCTCATTTGGAAGCAATGGTACGAGGACTTCACCATCTTGTCCAGAAGCATTATCGAGAACAAGGAAACTTTAAAAACTCAGATTTTGCTGTTCTAAATGATGTTTACTTCTAAATAAAGTAATATATAAATGTATTAGAATTTTTGCTTTAAAAATTATTGAATTACGTTGTTTTTATCTTCCGGTTAAGGATTTTATGCCTATAGTAAATCTGTGTGCAATATAATTTTAAAGTTGTTTAATTGCCGCTACACCTTTTTTTAATGGCGGCCATTGATGTTTACATTTGAAACAGGAGACTAGTGGATTTTTTGGCAATCTAGAGAAACTTAGCTTCGCAACAACGAAAATAACGCATTCATTTATTATTGCCAATTAAATCATGCTTAATTCTTTCTGGAATTTTTTCGAGGAAATAAATGTTTAAGATTTACTTCGTAATTTTTAATATAGATATTTTGAGTTTTTATGAATTTTTGCCTTCTCGCGATGTGAGAACTGAATTAATTAAATGAGAAATAATCATTCGTCTGTGAAAAAGTGTTTCTTCTTTGTTTTGTTTGTATAATTTCTTTTATACATCATTCTAGCTCTATTATAGTATTAGAATAGAACATGTGGCAACGATTAGATAATTCTATTCTTTAAATGATATAAATTTTGTGCATTCTGAGTTATAATAGGAACGAAATATAATACTGTTAAGTGAATCTAACGCCAGAGTTTCGCTATGGTAAACAAATACTAGAGTGATTTTAAAGAATGCTTTTATTATATTGTGGTTTATGCGCTGTCGGCGAAGTAGGTTTAATTCAATCCAATAAGTTTAAATGAAATGCAAGAAAAAATGCGTATAATTTAATATTCCGTACAAGGAAGTCATGTGGTGTACACATCAGATTTTTTATGAAATGTGACAGTCATCCTAAGAATATCATTAAAAAACTGGTTGCCAATCTAAAGAAACAAAGCTTCGCAACAACAAAGATAACGTCTTCTTTTATTATTGTGAATTAAATCATGTTTAATCCATTCTGGAATTTATTCGAGGATATGAGTGTTTAAGATTTACTTCGTAATTTTTAATAGAGATATTTTGAGTTTTTATGTAATTTTCCTTCTCGGGAAGCGAGAACTGAATTAATTGAATGAGAAATACTGAATCGTCTTTGAAAAACTCTTTCTTTTTTGTTTTGTTTGCTTAATTTCTTTTATATATCATTTTAGATTTATTATAGAATGTGTATAGAATATGTGGCAACGATTAGATAATTCTTCAAATGCTATAAATTTATATGAATTCTGAGTTATAACAAATGCGCCTTGGTTCTTACGAAACAGCACTCTTCACAATGACTTAAAAAATTAAACCCATGAATTCTGAAATTCTAAAAGCTTCTCATAACTTTTTTATGAAATGTGACAGTCATCCTATGAATATCATCAAAAAACTAGGAAATTATGATTTCACAATTGAACAACGCCACAAGAGGCCCCGCACTACTCAGCATAATAGTCGGTGGTAATGTATACATTTTCGTTTTCTTCTTATTTGGCCAAGAGTTTACTTCATTTTCTTTACTTATCAAATTACAATGCGCTATGGACTTTGTTCCTGCCAAAGCAGGTAGACTTGGTACGTAAATAGTTTTTACACTTGTGAAACGTTTCAATGTATAGCAAATTGTGTTTTTTCATCATTTCACTTTCCAATTATTGCTTATCAGAAGAAATTTTATGAAATTTTAAAAATGCCTTACAGTACATCCTGCAAGAGATGGCGCAACCAGAGCTCCAGTCAACTAAAATGCTTTTCATCCTTACTAATAGATGGCGCCACACGAAGCCTCATTGGTTCGAAGTTCACTTATTCTACGGACGGCGGCAGGGGAACCTCCGTCGCTAGTAATCTCTGAGTTCTAGCACAGCATGTGCACAAGTACTTCCATATTATTGGATACAACATACTCGATTCCTCAAGCAATTAAAAGTCAAGTATAATATATTGGTAAAAGCCGTTAATGTCGATTGTTTCATACGAAGTGATAAGACATAGACATAGTTATAATATGAACGAAATGTAACGCTATTAAGTTAACTTAGCGCCAGAATATCGCTATGGTAAACAAATATAGTGAATTTTAAAGAGTGAATTTATTCTGTTGTGGTTTATACGCTATCGACGAAGTAGATTTAATTTAATCCAATAAAGTTTAAATGAAATGTAAGAAAAAATGAATATAATTTAATATTCCGTACAAGAAAGTCATGTGGTGTACACATCAGATTTTTTAAATTATTAGCCTTTTAAATTTTACCGATTTTATGCATTTAAATACTGAGGAAATAGGGTTTTCGTAGGAGTGAAAATAATTTCACAGCAAATTATTCAGAGTATCCAAAGACTTTTTTCCCATCATTTTACTTATTATTACTCCAACATTTATCAGGATTTATATTATTATCTTCACATATAGTGAAATCTATCACTGGAACCATTTCCCTAAGAAACTCACGCCTGAAATTTACCATATGAAGACATAAAGAAAAAGTTCATGTTAACATCACAGATTGCCATGTTCTGCAAAGTAACCACATCTACAGAAGTTACGTGAGCGTTGGATAGGTCTGGATTATTTGATTATAGCAAAACACTTGAAGGCTGTTTGCCAAGGGGAGAGATACATTTGTGAAGGACTTACGAAGGAAAATTGATTCTATCCCATGTCACACGCAAGGAAAATCTACGAAAATGCCCATGCAGCTAGCCCATTTGCCTGGAATTAAACTCAGGTCGAACTAGCAGTGTTCAGCGACTTTACCGCTCGCGTTTTGGTACGCTCCCGTATTTGATAGAGGTAGGTTTAAATGTACTGTAGAATTTTAATTAAATTATTTATTCTATATAAATGTAAATAATACTTAAGCATTTATGATAAATAATAATAATCGTCGTAATTTCGGCGTTAACATATCGTAATTTAGCATATCAATGATGAAGACGTTAATTAAAAGATATTAAAGATTTTCCCTGAGAGGATAATTTGTTTGCCTTTCAAGGAAATTTGTGCCTGTTGTTTAGAAACCGAAATTTGTTACTGATTTGGATAAGCGTAATTTTCCTAAAATGCATCGAATGAACGTACGTTCAAGTTAAGTCAATAAAGTTTTCCCATTCTTGTGTAATCGTATCATTGTTAAATTCTGAGAATTTGTTTGGATCGTGATAAATAACAAATACGCCAAAAATATGCTAATCGTAATCATGCTGACATTGCATGATGTACAATTAATTCCATTCAATTCATTCTTATTCAAATTAATCGAACTACGTTAAAACTGCCTCTCATCAATATTTTTAATTCTTCTTTCTGTCTCTTATTCCGAGTCGTATTCACATTTCTAGAATACAATACAGAAGAAAAGTATTTCATTTGGAAAAAAAAAAATATTCTGGTTTAGGAATGCGTTCCGCGCTGATATTAATTATACTTTCCTCGTTCAGTGATGAAAGGGGAGGTAGTTCGGAAAATGAAATATCTCGACATGGTTCCTCTTTCTTGAGTTCAAGGGCTTTGACTGTCATTTTGTATGACAGATGTTCCACTTGGGGTAACAAGGGCGTAATCTCAGAGTCATTTATTACATTTCGTTGTATTATGCAGTCGAGACTTTTGGTAATGGAAATGGTGACGGAGAAAATAATGAAAGCCTGAGATTTCGTCTTTTCGTATATTTAAAATTCTGTCTTTTTCTTTAAAAGTGATTCTTCATGTTTTCGTAGAACTAATAAATAAATGAAATGAAATCTTAAAGACAGCAAATTTCGCAAATGTCGTTCTTTGTTATGGAATTAATAATGAATAAATAAGATAAAATTAAATCTGGAAGATTTATCTGGAAAACGTAAAAATCTGGAATACTTAGAAAATGAAATTCATAAATTTAACCTTAACACTTTTTTTACTAAATGTGGCTTATAAATTGCTTATAATTTTTAATAAACATTTTAAAACTAAATGGCGTACATATTAAAAACATATTAATATGACAGATATTTTAGTGTTATATTTTCATTTATAAAATTTAATAAACCTTTTGTATTAATAATTCTTTTGTGTTATATATTACACATGTTACTTTTCATGTATTTAAAACTAATAGAGCCTTCTTACTGGAAATTAACGCTGCTGCTACGGTATCGTTGATGATGATTTAGATAATAAGTCTAGATAAGCAGAAAAAAATTAACAATTTACTATGTTAAATAAGCAAAATAAATAGTATACGTACATCACAATTATGGCTGAAAATAACTCAAGGAGAATGCTGATATTTAGAATTTCCTTCACAGCTCACGAAATGAATCGTAAAGTTCCTAAAATGACTCTCAGGGTAAACCCTAACTCGGAATTCAGCTAACCTCTACGCCTCACGTTTGGTTCGCAGCCAACATAGAATTTGCAACCGATGCACAGCTGGCCTTACCTTCCTACTTGTAAGCTGAGAATAACTTTGATACTTTAGTAAGTATTCTGGTATTCTGCAGAAAATGTTCGGTTCCTCTTCTTTCTAGATTCCTGAAAGAGTCCCTGCAGGGCCTGGCATATGAAAAAGTCGTAAATGTAATTTCTCAATGAAGTGCAGTTCAAAGAAAGAAAAATGAAGCCTCTTGCTTCGGTAAAAGCTGAGTAGAAGCAGACAGCAAGGTAGAAGCTCACAGATAGAAGCAGACAGCAAATGTGCTGCCGTGTGTTTGTAGAAAATGCGGTTAAAATAACGCAAGGCAGGATGTTGAAATAGAGGCGAAGATCTGGTGCCGGCGAATCAGAAAGACGCGAGCAGCCAATCAGATAGGTGCAGAACATGTGACTGTCGCGGTCGAATCATAGTTAACAGGTATTGATATTAAAATTTCTAAAATGATGTTGCATGAGATAGAGGTAAAATTAAATACCTTCAAATATTTAAAGCTAATTTTAGTTTCTGGATTGACGTCTTAGCGGCTGTGCATTTGTGTACAATGTCCATAATGTAGGAAAGCAGTATATTGAAGTCATTTTTGTCAGAAACGGAGGGGGGTTTCAGCACAAACTTGTATCTTGAGTACTGAGCAGATTTAGAAGGTTTCTGAGAAGAATTATTTCTGCGAACTTTCGGAAAAAGCTCACAACCCTTGTATTAGCAGATGTGATTCTTTTGTGCAGCAAACTCAGGTTGGCTTAGAGTCTTTGGGAAGAAGGTAAGTCAGGTCTTTGGTAAATCAGGTGGTTACCGGAACACTTTTAAGACAGCGAGGGCTGTTGTTGCAGAAGATTTGACTATGTCCAAACCTTTGACATCGAAAACAGTGCTTTACCCGATTTATAGCTTCTTATTCTCACACGATTTTGCAGTGTACTGATGGTGTAGATTTTCCTTCCTGCAACATTACGACTCAGCGAGGCGTAAAGAGTATAGGAAGCACCTCTTCTTGATCAGTAGTTTTCATTGAGAATTGTTTCACTTTCAATATCGGGAAAACTTTCAGGCAAAGTTCATTATCGATATCATCTGGAGACATGTCAGAAGGAAGACCATGAATCACAATTCTTAGTGGTGTTTTCGTGTTTCAGATTTCTCACGGAAAGTGCTAAACTGCACTTCTATTTCATAAGGATTACAAACGCACGAGTTCGCTGGTCCCTGGAATGGAAGGAAATCGTGATAGATTCACGAGAAAAAGTTCAAACAAAATCATCTACTCTATTTTGGGTAAAACATCCTTTCATTTCGCTCTAGAGGTTACTTCCGGACGAGGACAAATAATCAGCGGAAGTTACCGTTTCTTCAGACGACGTGGTGGGTGAATCAACTTGGAGAATCAAATTGGCATTTCCTCACCGAGAGGAGTATCAGAAGGCATGGATTTATCCTGGCCTTCTTCATTACCCAATCTGACGAAAAGATTCAGAGAAACCGGCAACGATGTGTTGTCTTGGGTTTTTAAATGTTAGGTAGTTCTTTTCGGAGCAGTTCATTCATCATTTGACATGGCATTTCTCTGGTCGAGACATTTTAGCATCTTTACAGGGAAATTCTCACTTACAATACTTTTAATAAAGTTAGATTCCTTGCCTATTAACAGCGCAGGCACTTTATCATCTGTTGTGCAGTGTTTGAGACGTTTTTGAAAGTCTTTAATAGCAAACAGATCATCTAATAGATAATCGTTTTTTCAACTCCCTATCTTTTAAGATGACTCTTAGTTACGCTCACATTAATTAGAAAGTGATCAGTGTTAGACATGATAAAAATTCCGAGTCCTGAACATGAAAAATCAAGGTAATATAGAACTTCAGATAAGTATGCTTGGCGGGCCAGCGACATCAACCTCGTCGGACTCTGGAAACTTGCGGATGAATCCGTCCTTAGGCTTCAAAAATGTCTTTTCGCGAATTTTCCAAAACGTCTTCGATTTGGAGAAAAATCGCCAACTTGGAATGTCACCAATGCCTCTTAGGAACAATACTGCAAATATCTCGAGTTCTAATTTAGCTGTTTTACAATTCTAAAGCCGTTGCACTCAGAAATAAAATACCTATATTTCTATGCAACAAATAAACTCTTGAATTTACGATTTGAGAGCATAAATTGCATTAAACAAAAACTAAACCGAAAATTTATAATTCTAAAAATGCCGCCCAGATGGGAAAGTAGTTAGTGACTCTGACTCCGTACTGAAGGGCCTGGGTTCGATTCCAGGGGAAGACATATATAGGTGCAGCTAAAAGTATGGGTATTCTTAAAAAAAGTTCGAGCTTTATTCGAATTTTCAAAGAAATGTTGAGGAACTGAAGCTTCCCAAATGATGGCATAGATCCCGGAGAAAGCATGAATGTAAATTGTCTGTCCCTTAATAGAAGGTAACAGTCGTTCGTCTATTAGGTACCTTCATAATAAAGCATTCATCACTTCCGACCTTAGTAGTGGCCAACGTCTATAATGGAAGAAAAAAATTATTTAAAAACACTAAATAGATAAATAAGTAAATAAATAAAAATGATACAAAACAGTACAGCAATACAGAAAAAAAAAATATCAGAAATACAATGAAAAAGGATTAAAATATTTACAACATTTTTAACAATACGTTAGATTAGTTTTTGTGAAACATTTTCCAAAGATAAGTTTTTAAATTATATTAGAGTATTTGACGGCTACGGAAGCATACTTCCTAGATAGGCATTTTAAAGCAGTCTGCCTTTTATTTAGTAATTTATGCACTCTGCAAATCAGCAAACCATCAAAACAGCTATCGCACTCTACTGCCAAAATTATTACACACGAAACTGCGGGCATCTTTTTATCCCGACAGTCTGCTTTTTTTACCTTTTGAGTTTATAAAAGAAACCTAACATTCAACACGAGACATCTTCTTTCGACCTAACGCGTGATGCTTCATGAAGTTAAGCTGATGGTCTTTTTATTGAGCGTCTGCATGCTTGAAGCATTTTATTTAGTTTCATATATCATACATAATGTAGTATAAAACTTTTCCTGAGGATTAAACTGCAGAAGAAAGCTTGAAATGAAAACTGTAAGAGACTGAGTTTATATTTCCAGATTTTTTTAAATTTTCGATTAAGTATAGGTTCCTAATCTGTGGAGTTAACGAAGATGTTTGTACGAACGTTGCGCAGAATATCAAAATTGTCTTATGTGCACTTCTTGATAACAGCACTTTTAGCTTTAGAGCTTTTCAACATATGTAAACGGATTGCTTATCTTTGCATATGCAGATACATTTCTATACATAAGACGATACAAAACTGATTTATTAAAAGGCCATTCTACTAAGTGCTAAGATAAGCGAAAAAAGTCTATATCAGTGACAATGTAATGTGCAATGTAGCTGCTTGACCCGTGTAGAATATGTATCATTTTTGGTTCCATCAATATGTCGGTGTATACAGGGTGCATCAGTACAGCACTGACAAACGTTCAGGTGAGATAGAATACATCTAGACGATGGGAAATCACATAGGAATGCATGATCGGAAACACTTTCCTGGCACGCTAGTGACGACACGGAAAGCAAAAAAAGAAGGACACAAACAGTAAGATAAAACATGTTTTATTATGTTTATTACAGCAGAAACCTGCAGATAAGAACAAAAAAAAAGGGGGGGAATCGTCCTTAAAGAAGATGTTCGAAATTACGACCCCGGATCGTGATACTGGCCTCACATTTCCGCATGGAAGATCTGCATCACGAATGGAAGATGCATAACGAGCGGTTCCTGCATCACGGTCTAGGTCGTAATTTCGAGCACATCCTTTGATGATGATCGTTGTCTCTTTATGTTGTTTTTCTGTGTTTTTGTTGTTACTCCGAAAAATTAACGCGTTTTCTCACCCCGTTCGTCTCTTTTCTTTCTTACTTTTATGTCGTCACTATCGCGTCAGGAAAGCGTTTCCGACCATGCATTCCTGTGTGATTTCCCATCCACTAGGTGTGCTCTTTCTCTTCTGAAATTTTGTCAACGCTATACTGATACACCCTGTATATGAGTGATACAACGGAGGATGTACTGACACTAGTAGAACGATCAGTATAAAATCTCATTATTAAAAGTATAATCTGTAGGGTAGTTCCCTCTGAAAAAAACCTGAAATCCATAGACATAACATTAATCGGTTGCTCAATCATACCTTCATATTGACATATAGAATATGTAAACATATAATTTATATATGGACAGTTAATTCGAAAGGAATACGGCTCCTGTACCAGAGGATGTAATCGAACCGATAATTCCCACGATAAAGTTATGTTTCAAGTTTTCACAACCATGTCTACCGATGGCTAAGCGAAATACTACGAACAGACCATAGTCACCACCATGAGGCACAAACGCCATTGTTAGAAGAAGAATTATTAAAGCTATCTCATTACATTACGAAATGAGCATTAAGCAAGTTACATGGTTACGGTTTCGCTAAACAATTTAATGTGCTAAGTTTTAAGCAACCGCAGAAACCTGTCTGACTTATGATTAGAAATAGCACAGATCAAATAAAAATGCTTATTAACGATCTGATGGTTACACAAACTGAAAGAATTTAACAGTAACAGCGTAACTCTATTTTCGGCTAGAACAGCATAATGCAAAGGAAAGCGAACTTAGTATACAATAAATCTTGCCTAAGCCTTGATTCTCTTGATCAGGCGCTTGCGAAAAAACTGCGACAAGCAGAAACTTCTGTCAGCAAGCTAATTTGCAGCATAATAAATTACCGAAAGTAGAGTTCGGCCAGCCTGCTGCGCTTGCAAAAGCTCTCAGATCAACTTTAAAACTAGATGCTTTATTTATGTTTTAAAATATTTTCCATTCTTCTGAAAGTAGATGAAGTTATAAGTTACAGAAAAGCTGTAATAATAATATGGTAACTTGTTGATTAAAATAGCACATTACAAAATAGAAATCGATTAAACTAGCTAAAAGCTTTTAGCTAAAGCCTTCATGGCGCATTTGTAGACAAAACAACTGCACGCCTGCCACATGCAATGCATTCAGACGTTAACATTGACTGATTACACAGCTACGCTAGTTGAATGATTGCTCCAGGTAAGAACCAGGAATCGCTATGGGTGCAGAAGTATACTCATGTCCATAAATTAAGGATAATTCGGAGTCACGCGGAAATCGAACTCTAAAATAAATATATCACCTGTAAAATCACTACACACATCTTCTAATCATATGCAAATTTCAGGAAGTAACCAGATGACACCGATGGTACGTCACAATGACGTGAGTGTAAGAGAGTGATATATAAAAAATACAGGCAAAGAAGTCAAATTGTTCGCAGGCGCTTTATAAGCATTTCAGTGCAATAACCGAATAGTTATCACACAAAGGACGCATTTGGATGATTTTTTTACGTTGTGGAATTATCGGCCGTCTGGAATGTGGGTGTACCCAGTTGGAAGTATCAGACGAACTTGGAATTGCTCAGAGTGTCATCTCCAGGCTTTGGCAACGATTCCAAGATGATGGTAACGTGAGTAGACGTTACAGCACAGGTCGCCCCAGAGTTACAACGCCGAATGAGGACCGGTATTTGGCAGTTACTGCCAAAAGAAACAGGCGGAAACAGGCCTCAGACCTGTCTCGTCAGCTCTCTTCAGCCAATGGTACGACAATTTCAAGGCAGACCGTGTATAGACGTTTAAGGCAGATTGGTCTATATGCTCGTAGACCTGTCAGATGCGTTCAACTTACTGCAACTCACTGTCATCTGCGGTTAGCCTGTAGTAGAGAGCATGCATTGTGGACACAGCAACAGTGGGCTTGTGTGATTTTTTCCGACGGGTCCAGGTTTAGCATGCAGTCTGATTCTCGCCGGACTTTCATATGGAAAGCTCGAGGTAACCGTTACCACCAAGAAAACAACATTGAACGACACCGTTACGGTGGTGCAGAAGTGCTCGTTTGAAGTGGAATTATTCTGGGTTCCAGAACGGACCTGCATATTCAAATTGGAACCATGACAAGCCAAATCTATCGGGACGTCATTCTGGAACAACATGCCTTGTTTCGGGGCGCCATGGGCGCACAATTTGTGTTTATGGATGACAACGCCGATCCTCACCGTGCAAACATCGTAAGCGAATGCCTTCAATCGGAGGATATCACCCGTATGGACTAGCCAGTATTCTCACCGGACTTGAATCCAGTAGAGCACGTGTGGGACATGCTTGGCCGATGAGTTACAGCTCGTCAACTTCCTCCTACATGTCTACCGGAACTTCGGAAAGCATTGCTTTTTGAGTGGTGTAATATCCCCCAAGATCAGATCGATAATTTGATACTCAGCATGCCTAGGCTCTGTACGGACTGTATTGCATCGTCTGGGAGACATACAATGTATTAACAATCATACGAACCATGTGATATTGGTTTTTTGTAAATAGGATTTTTTTTGTAACTTGCTCCAGGGAGAAAAAATCGCTAATTGTTTTAATAATATCAAACATATAGCATCTTTTTTTGCTCTTTACCTTTTGTTTAATAAATAAGCTTTACAAATAAGTCAAATTTGTTTTGCCTCTAACTCTTCCTTTGCCTGATTTGGAATTATCCTTAGTTTATGGACATGAGTGTATTTACGAGCTGAAGCGTAATTTCAGCTATAAAGATCCTTAGCATATTTTTCTGGTTAGGTGTTTAGAAGCATGCATTAAAGGCTGATAACGTATCACACTGGTATCAAGCATGTTCTATCTGAACGCGTGAAGGATAAACTCAACGAATTTTAGTTTCAGTATAAACGCTCTACAACTATCAGCATTTAGGCTCTCTGGATCTCGAATGAACAATGCTGGAATTAAAAATTCACCTAGCCGCAGGAAAGCACACGTGCTTAATGCATAATGAAGTGCTTGCATGAACTTCAGCAGAGGATATAAAATGCCATCACAAGCATCTACAACAGAAATTGAATACTTTGAATCTGTCCACTGGTTTGTCAGGATAAGAATATTCAATAATATTGCAGCGAAAATTGCTCTTTTCGACCGAGCTCCTCATAGCTTAGCGGAGAAGATGGAGGACTTGGAACCCGAAGGTCCCGGGTTCGAAACCCATAAACGGCAAGATGCCTGATGTCAATTTCCTTCTCGTTCTTCCAGAACATTTCGAGTCTGGAATGTTCCAACATGTTCACCAGCTGTATATGAGTAGTTCTTCATTTAATTCGAGTTAATAAAATGTCCTGAGTTTAGACTTGAGTACCTGCCTGTTTATTTGTACGATCCCTTCATCTACGCGACAATATAAACTATATATATATATACATTTTATATACGTGAAGGTAATAGTCATTCGACGAAAATATACTTCAAGCTCGCAAGTCGCTTCGAAGTATTTACTTTAACGACAACGTATTACTTATGTGTTTTATCTTTCTTTTTCACATGCTGCTTTCTTCCTTAAAGCTTTGTACGTTGCTTTCGTATCAGATTCATTTTTATCAATGCATACGAACTCTTGGTTTCCCATTATCTGTTAAGTAAAACATTTTCTGCTAATCTTAGCCCGTAGATTGCCTTCTCAGTTCATAATGATGACCTTGTAACTGCGTAGTGTTGTGCATTTTCTATGCTTAGAGGTGTGATGTCGTGGATGCTTCAGTGAAAACGGAATCAACACTGGTATTGGTGATGCATCACTTTTTAATAACACAACATATCACAGATACAACATTAATACATTTAGAAAACTTTAGTAGATATCCGAGCTGGTGACACGATCAGAGACGGTAACGAAGATGGTACTCGTCATCACTCGACAAACAAAGTCTCCACACCTCAGCTCGCTCGCGGAGCTTCCCAAACTCTCTCTCACTGACAGGCGTCTCACAGAAATCTCATCTCTTTACGCATGCGTAATTCTCAGTTAAGTCGTTGCCATTCACAGTTCTTTAAATAAGGTGTTAAAATGAATTATAGTACTCGTACTGTGAGGAGTTTGCTAACGACGTTCTCTCTAGTCAAGAGCATCATAGGTCTTTCTAGTAGAGTTCAGGAGCGTTCTTTACAGACTAACTCCTTCCGCCTCCAGATTTTGTTTTCCTCGGACACAGAGGAAACAAAACTTTGCAGGATAAAATAGAAGTTCAGGCAGGCGTTCGCTACAAACAAACACCTTCCGCCTCCAGTTTTTGTTTCTCCGGACACAGGAGAAGTAAACCTTCACAGTTCACAGTTTCTGGTTTCAATACAAATTGTTCAACATTTTACCAGTTAATTTTAAACTACACTGTTACAAAGGCTCTCCACTCTCATAACCAGGCCATCATAAAAAAAAACACATTTAAAAATACACATACAATATATGAAAAACCAAAACAAAAAGTTTTGTCTTTAAGAATAAAGCTAACAATTTACTATATAGTATGAATTTAAAAAAAAAAAATACAATATACATAATCAAATAACAAGACAACTTAAAAGAAATGATAACTAGTCTATTTAACTGGCATGTACAGAGTTTCTACTTAAGCAGTCTACATTTAAGTTGTTACTTCCCTTTTTATGATGTATCGTAAAATTATAAGATTGCAAGGCTAAGGGCCCAGCGTAATAATCGACCATTTCTACCTGCATTAATTTTTAGCCATACTTTGGGATTATGGTCAGTTTGAATTGAAAATTTAGTCTGCCCATCTATATACCCTTTCAATTTTTTTATTCCATACAGAATTGCGGCACACTCTTTTTCAGTGGTGGAATACTTCCGCTCACTATCAGTAAATTTTTTACTGAGGTACAATATGGGATGTTCTTTTCCTTTATCATCTTTCTGGGCTAAAACAACACCATATCCTTGATCTGATGCGTCTGTCTGTAGTATAAATGGTTTAGAAAAATCGGGTGCATGTAGCACAGGCCTACTAGATAACTTTTCTTTTAAGGATTTGAATGATTCATTACATTCATCATTCCAAACAATTTTACCCCTTTTCTTATTCCCTTTTAAGAAATCTGTCAAAGGTGCGGCTATAGCAGAAAACATAGGTATATACTGTCTGTAGTACCCAACTAACCCTAAGAAAGCTCTAATCTCAGTTTTAGTTGTGGGAACAGGAAAATTTTGAACCGCTTCGATTTTTAGTTCTGCTGGAGAACGTTTTCCTCGACCTACTATGTGACCGAGATATTGGACTTCTTCTTGTGCAAACTTGCACTTAGAGGGTTTAATAGTTAAATTGGCTTTTCTTATTCTTTCTAAAATTTCATGTAAATGTTGTAAATGTTCCTCCCACGTTTCAGAAAAAATAGCAATATAATCTAAATAAGGGGTAGCATATTTCTCACATCCGCACAATATTTCGCTCATCATTTTACTAAAATAATAAGGAGCATTTTTAAGCCCAAATGGCATGCGCAAAGGCCTATATACGCCAAAATTTGTAGCAAATGCAGCGATTTTCTGAGCCCTAGGGGTCAGCGGAATTTGCCAATAACCTTTAGTTAAGTCTATCAAGGTGATAAATTTGGCTGCTGCAACAGTTTCAACACGTTGCTCTATATTGGGGATTGGGTAGAACTCAGTACGCGTTATTTCGTTTAACTTTCTGTAATCAATACACGGCCTAGGATCCCTACCTGGTGCTTCAACAAGGATCATGGGTGAAGTATACTCAGAGGGTCCTGGTTCAATAATCTTGTATTTTAACATTTTTTCAATCTCGACTTTAAGAATTTCGTTCTGTCGATTTGTCATTCTATAAGGCTTATGCTGTACGCGTTTGTCACTGATTAGTTCGATATCATGTTCGACTAAATTTGTTTTCTCTGGAATATTCGAAAATATAGCAGAAAACTTTACCAACAACTTTCCCAACTGCAAGATTTGTTCATCACTAAGTCTTTCTTTAAGATTATCTTTTGCTATTATTTCATTAAAATCAAACACATTGGGGTCGGTTAACATATAAGGAAAATCCTCCTCTAATTCCGAGGGTTCAACTATCTCCTCGTTGTCAAGGAGCACCATATTCAAAAGTTCAGGTCTCTTATGATAAGGTTTTAACATATTGATATGATACACTTTATTCCCTTCCTGATTCCCTTCAAAACTAACCACATAGTTTGTTTCTGATAATCTTTTCTCTATTTTTCCCGGCCCTTCCCATTGAGGAGCGAGTTTATGTGGTTGATTCACTGCTAATACTAATACAGAATCTCCTTGCTGGAATTCCCTTTTCACGGCATTTTTGTCATACCATTTCTTCCTTTTGTCTCTGACCTCTTCCATTTTCTCCTTAGCTAATTCTCTACTTTTCTTTAACCTATTGATTAATTCGAAAACATATTCTATTACGGTATCTTCTTTTTCCTGAGGATCTAACCATTTCTCATACAATAATGCGACAGGTGTTCTGAGGTTGGTCCCGTACACTAACTCAGCTGGACTAAATCCTGTACTATCATGCGTTACTGTCCGCAGGGCAAAGAGAGCGGCAGGTAATTGTACTTCCCATTTTGGGGCAGCTTCAATACATAATACCTTTAAGACCCTTTTTGTTGACCTATGGAACCGTTCTACAGGATTGCTCTGGGGGTGGTAAACCGAACTTCTGGAAATTTTTATACCAAACCTCTTCAAAAATTCAACGGTTAAGCGACTCATAAAAGATTTCCCTTGATCAGTTTGAACCTCCCTTGGAAAGCCCATCCGACTAAATACCTGCAAGAGTGCACTTAAAACAGATTTCGACGTTATATCCGGTACCGGGACGGCGTCAGGATATTTAGATGCTAAGCACATAACTGTAATAAGATATTTATTACCTTCAGTAGATGTAGGCATAGGCCCGCAAGCATCTACATTAACCTTACTAAAGACATCAGAAATCACAGGTACTATTACCAACGGTGCTTTCTTTTTGTCACTTGATTTTCCTACACGTTGACAGGAGTCACATGTTTTAACGAATTCCTCAATGTCTTTATAACAATTTGGCCAGAAAAAATGTCTTAGTAACCGGTCTTTTGTTTTCAGCACTCCTAAGTGACCTGAAGTTCCTTCATGACAAGTTGCTTTAATTTGCTCTCTGAGGTTTTCTGGGACAACAATTAAATGTTCTTCTCCTCCTAACTTATTTACCTTCTTTTTTACTAAAACCCCATTTTTAATCCCATAACTTGTTTTACTTCCGCTTTTTACTAGTTCTAATAAAGGCGCAAGTTCTTTACTTTTTTGTTGTTCATCAATAAAAGTACTTGAGTCTATTTGAATCGCAGGACTTGTGGGGACACAAAGGTTGACAGGAGGTAATATCTCTCTGTTTTCAGACCTCTCATGAGCATCGTCCTCCTCTTCCAATTCTAACTCATTCTGCTCAGAATTTTGATTCGTCTCACTTAAATTTTCCGCTTCCTTAAATTGTCGTGCTTGAGATCGAGTAACGACCGCATTAACATTACCGACATACGACGAATAATTTTTCTCAGTTCCTCTGAGAAGAGCCGCTGTCTGGTTGCCTAATATATATCGTCCTTGGTCTAAGTGGTCTCTTATAACAGCTGCTTTAGTGGTTACTGTACCCAAATCGCATTCAATATCTACTTCAGCAACAGGTAAACAAGTCATATGATCATCCAACAAATGTCGAACCCACACATGTTCCCCCTTCATTCTATCTCTGTCTACATATTTCTGACAAATGATATCTACCGTTGCTCCTGTATCTCTTAGAATAGGTACTTCAAAACCATTTACTCTTCCATTTAACGTATAGGGATCTAACAGATTCTTCTCTGATCTCCCGCTTATCCGATACAAATCTGCCTTTTGGGTTTTAAAATTAGGGCACTGAGGACGTAAATGGTCAAAAGATACACATTCATAGCACTGGAGTCTTTTTCTTCTATCAAAATTCGAGTCTGACTTTTTCCCAACATTGCGTGCATCATCATCTTTTTAAAATTGTGTACCTTGAGGGTTTTTTTTTATTTTTGAAAACGTTCCCAGTGGACTGAAAAACACCCATTTGTCTACCAGATATTTTCGTTTCCATTTCACCCAATTTCGTTTTCCCAACCACCGTCTTTTTCGCATCTTCAAATTCCTCTATTTTACCCACCAACAGTTTTGGTGAAGTGATCGTAGCCCATTCATCTATAAAATGTTCCTTAAACTCATTAGGCGTGCGCCTTTTAATCTGATCTACCAACATTAAATCCTTGAGTTGCTCAAATGTTTCGATTTTTAATCCCTTAAGCCACCCATCTAAAAATGTTTTAATTTCGTGATAAAAATCGTACCACGTAGAATCCGGATTTTTTTGAGTCTTAACAAGAAGTTGCCGAAACTTCTCCGCACTTAACTTAAATCTTTTAAGTAGTAATTCTTTAATATGTTGGTAATCTCTAGCCTGTTCTTCAGGTTCCCTAGCAATTATATTATTTACCTCAACCGGAAGGACACCAATGAGATATGACACCCATTGATCCGTGAGCAATTTTAGAACTTTAGCTTGCCTCTCAAAAAGTTCTAAGAATAAACTGATATCATCAGTTTTTAAATTAAACTTGGGCATTAGTTTCTGAAAATTCTGATTAAATACGGTTTCACCTTCAGGTTTAGCAGATTCAGTGTTCTGTTTTGCTTTAAGGCATTCTAGTTCTTTCTGTTGCTTTTCAATTTCTTTATTTTGCTGTAGTATCTGAAATTCCCTCTCCCTAGCTTCCTGTTCTAACTGTAATTCTTTCGCTCTTGTTTGCTTCTCTAAGTTTTCCTTTTCTATCCTATCAGTCATAATACTTTCTAACAAATTTTTAACAAATTCTTCCTCATAATTTTTACTATTCGTTATTAATTGTTTTAAATCTATCACTTTCATATCTTCTAAAGCTATTTCCCCAAGTTCTGAAGCGACAAGGAATAGATCCCTTTTCTTAGCTTTCCCCCAAAATGCCATTTTCGCAAAAGTACTTGTTCAAAACAAATAAGAACTCAAATAGTTATTCACAAATAATACACATAAAAATATATCAGAGATATAAAAAACACTTTCTTTTTTCTTACAAAATTAGGCAAATAAAAATAAAAGGTTAATAAAAACATTAATCATTTTGGATTTATTTCCATTCAAACATAAAACGAATAAACAACCTTACTGAATACTTCGTATAAAAAAAATAATAACAAATTCTTTTCATTCGGTACAGCCAGACAGAAAAAAAACCAGAGTGGCGCCAATAAATACACTCACGTTTGTGAAAATTGCAACACCAAGAAGGAATCGTCATAATTGAATGCAATTTAATACACAGTTGAGTGGTAGTGGTACCAATAAATGATTAAATGTTCAAAGCAAACAAACAATAACAAGAGATCAGAATCAGTATTTTGTGTGGCCACCACGCGCCGCAATAAGTGCTGCTACACGACGTGGCATGGAGTCAAACAAAGTTTGAATGTCTGACTGAGGAAGAGCATTCCATATCGTTTGTACGCGTACCCAAAGTTCGTCTGCAGACGCAACAGGACGAGGATCACGAGCAAGACGCCGACCAATGACATCCCACACATGTTCAATTGGCGACATATCCGGGGAACACGCAGGCCAAGGAAGAAGCTGTACCTGCTGCGCTGCAAAGAAGGATTTAACAATCCGAGCAGTATGAGGGCGGGCATTGTCCTGTTGAAATACAGCGCCTGGCAAGCTTTGAAGGAAGGGAACAGCTTCGGGCTGTAGAACTTCACGGATATACCGGTTGCTGTTCAGATTGCCCACAATTCGTAGCAATTGAGATCGTCTATGATATGCTATGGCGCCCCAGACCATAACTCCGGGTGTTCGTCCACTGTGGCGTTCGATAATGCACTCCGGAAGGTGGCGTTCACCGGCATAGCGTCTGACACGAATGCGGCCATCATGGTACCACAAATTACAGCGGGATTCGTCAGAAAACACGACATGCTGCCAATCAGCACGCCAGTCTCTATGCTGATTGGCCCATTGTAGCCGCAGGCGGCGATGGTCGTGCGTTAGGGCGATCCTGTATAAAGGAGTCCGTGCGCGCAGTCCACACTGCAGCAGACGTCTACGAATTGATGAAGCACACAATGAAACACCTGTAGCTATTGACCACAGTGCTGCCAATTGTCTAGAGGAAGCTGTACGGTCCGTCCGCGCCATGCGGACCAGGTGTCTATCATCGCGAGCTGACGTCACATTTCGGGGTCCACTCCCGGATTTCCGAGTTGTCCGACACTCGTCCGTCCACTGCTTCCAAACGCGCATCACTGTGCTGCTGTTACGCTGCACACGAGAGGCTACTGCACGATACGACAATCCAGCTTCACGAAGGCCGATGATTCTCCCTCGTTCAAACTCTGTAAGTTGTTCAAATCTCGCTCTCTTTCGTCGACGAGGCATAAGTACAGATTGAGTTAACGTTTACCACTAGCAGATAACCACCGATAACCATACTCGCCTCGCTACAGCCGTCTATTTATTCGGATACATCAGCCGTTCAGAGCGCGCTGCTCAGCATACGCATGCGCTACGGATTTGCAATTCTAATCATTTGCATATCATGCGCTACTTTGCATTTCCTGAAAATTTCAGCTCACTCGCGTAAGTCCTTCATGGTGTTGCAATTTTCACAAACGTGAGTGTATAAGCACCTTTAATTAACTATCGTTTCAGATACCTCCGTTAGCAACCACATGGCCAACGCAAATACTACGTAAATTCGATAGGCGCAGGTTTAAATCAGAACACTATTAGAACTTTTCTTTACTGCTCAAAGCTTTAAAATGTAAAATGAAATGATAAAATTTAACATTCTACTTCTCAGAAAATACGCATCCTATTAAAATACAGCACTGGTGTGCTTTCATGAGAAAACAAAAGTAACAAGTTTTTAATATATTCAACAACATATTTCTTTCATAAGAATTTAACATAAATTTTCTTCTAATGACTTAGAAATGAAAATTGCAATATTGCACTGATGTGCTTTCACATATACACAAAATAAACAGTTCAGATTCTATCACATCAATTTATAGCGAAACGTTAAACATAAATACACTGATGTGCTGTTTATTTATGGGAATGGATTTTCGCCATTATCATACAAAGGAAAAATATCTCGTTAGATATATAAATGCAACACTTTGATTGTTTTAAAAAAAACTCTTATGCACTGACGTGCTATAAAATGCACTGATGTACTACGTGTTAATGGGAAAATGTTTTCCCGAATATACCACAAAAGGAAAATATCTTGTTAGATATACTATAAACCAAACACATTGAGTGTTTAAAACTCTTATGCACTGATGTGCTACTTCTGCTTTGGGAATTGATTTCCCGAATAAGTAATAAATAACTACATTATACACTTCAGGCCTAGAAATGAATATTGTGGAGAACACATACCTGGTCTCTTGTCACACAAATCTCGGTGGAACCTCCAATTTTTTTATTTCTTTTGTCTGTGACGTCGTGGATGCTTCAGTGAAAACGGAATCAACACTGGTATTGGTGATGCATCACTTTTTAATAACACAACATATCACAGATACAACATTAATACATTTAGAAAACTTTAGTAGATATCCGAGCTGGTGACACGATCAGAGACGGTAACGAAGATGGTACTCGTCATCACTCGACAAACAAATTCTCCACACCTCAGCTCGCTCGCGGAGCTTCCCAAACTCTCTCTCACTGACAGGCGTCTCACAGAAATCTCATCTCTTTACGCATGCGTAATTCTCAGTTAAGTCGTTGCCATTCACAGTTCTTTAAATAAGGTGTTAAAATGAATTATAATGCTCGTACTGTGAGGAATTTGCTAACGACGTTCTCTCTAGTCAAGAGCATCATAGGTCTTTCTAGTAGAGTTCAGGAGCGTTCTTTACAGAGGGCTCAAAAGTCTGTAAATATGTCATCACTTTCGCAAATTCATAACTGTAGTCTTTTCATTTCTTGCTTACGCTGCTGGTAAAGTATTAGAAATTGGTGTTTAACTGCGACAAGAAACAGTTTAAAAATCAAACACTTGGCGATGCCTGTACTAAAAAGACGAATCAATTTTGATGAGGAAATATGGGAGGAAACACCGCCTCTTAGTAAACTAATGAATTTTTTAGTAAGAGAAGTAATTTATGGAAAACACAAAATTAAGTAGATTAGCTTAAGGATAAACGCTTTTATCAGCAAAAATGTTTTTGAATATACCAGACGAACACACGAAGTATATAATCTAAAATTTTAGTGATTTTTTTATCGTTATTCATAAGACCCTTTTTATGCTTTTAAAATTGACGGCACTTATAGAATTGCAGAAAATGAATTATGAATTTTTTAAAATTAAATTAATACTGAATTCATAATCTAAGCTTCGTGCAGAAACGTAGTGTAACAGCGTTAAGTTTTCTTGTAATACAGGAAACATTGGACAAGATGATGCAGAACATTTTAAAAATCAATTATCTTCACAGATAATCATATTCTATATACCTACACATAAGACCGAAATCGTCTAAAGCAGCGGTTTTCAACATTTTGAGTAACGCGTACCATCTAAACAAAAACTGAAAATCTTCAGTACCACTGTAAGGATCTTAAGTTTTACTAACGTTTATTTTATTTTAAATCTTTACTATCACTTCTTATTTTCTACTTCCGGCCAGAATTATAAGCGTTAACGTATTTATGCAAAGTTTGTCTGGCGAACGCCAAGTATTTAAGTTGTGGCTTTTTGCCAAGCGAGAGAGAGGAAGCAGTTAGTCGAAGCAAGCCGCTTACCTTAGAAGTTTTACTCAGTTGCCTTCCAGGCTAGAGGTTTAATCCTCTTGATAACTTTAAACGTATTGTAGTGTTCACAGTTCTCTGTACTACATACGGCTTCCTGTTAATATAAGGCCAATCTTCCACGTTTATTATTTCAAAGTTAAGAGTTTAGTTTTATTTTTATATTTTTACGTTTAGACCACAAGTAGTGGGTCTTTGTATTCCGAAGTACGGAAGTTATTGTAAATAGAGAAAATAAAGGGTTTTGTATACCCTTCTTGTGTATCCTGTCTACTTCCCACAGTTATTGAACATAGCTTTAGTAAGCTCTCTGTTCCGAGTCAGGTCCTTGCATGTTCCCGAAGAAAGTAAGACGGAACATTGAACCTGATACCACCACTACAAAGTAGTACTAAACACCATCACTCTTGAACAAAGCTCAGATCTCGTAAAAATGTTAAACGACCGTTAGAGAAAAAACTCAACCATGAAGTTGGGGTTTTAAATTTTGAATTTAATAGTTAAAAATACTTTGCTTCTTTTCATACCACATATTTTTCTGTTGCGTACCACCGGTGATTATTTTAGAGAGGTTTTAGGTCCATGGGTGTATGAGTACATATATATATATATATCTAGATATATCTATATATAGATATATAGATATATAGATAGATATAGATATATCAAATGTTGTATGATCTTAAATTCTCTAAGTTCGGAAACAAGTTATTCTAATACTTGCGCAATAGCTGCAAAGCAAGATAATAATAATTTATTTACTAAAGAAATATTGATTATATTATCTCCTAAGATTAATTTTAGCAGAAGTATCTAAAAAGAGTGAACCCAGAGGTAGGAAGTTTAATTCGGAAAATTGTTTTAAAGTAACTTGAATGTAAATTGTTAAAAATGTGTTACGAGGACTTGAAGTAAATCTTTAATTACAAAATTTCAATTCGAAAAAGAAATTAAATTAAAAGCAAGCATTATTGCTATTGATCGGAAATTCGTTGACTTTTCAAGGGGAACAAACCAACTCCCGTTCAATGAACAATAATTAATATATAAATACGAAGGTGTTTTGTTTTTTACTGAAATAATGGTGATGCCGAATTGGCAAATTAAGTTAAGCCAAATATTTCCGTGAAGTGAAGGTATTTAGAACCAAAGTAGAGTACCAAAGAACTCATTCTTATTAAGCATGTTCACTGATACTATTTTGAGTGAAAAGCAATTTATGTAGTAAAATTGATAAAATACTTGAGTAACTGTCCCCCGACACCCTCGTTTTTATGCATTTTAATTCAAAATTATTTGTAAAAAATTAAACATTGGTAATCTTAATTGGAATTATGAAATAGAACTCAAAGTAATTGAAAAAAAATTAGAAAATTAAGAAATATAATGCAATCTTTGCAAAAACAAATCAAATAATAAAAATTGAATATATATATATAATAAGAAAAGGGAATGTACATGAAGATATAAAAGGCCAGAAAAAGCATTAGTTAACTTACGTTCTTTCTAGTGGGATGTGGGCAAAGTGGTTTCTTCGGCGTGTTATTCAGAAGGGTTGTGTGTCCGAAATTTTTTATCGGTAGCGGGGGCTTTGAATTATTTCAGCGGCGAAACTTGTGAGAAGTAATTTATGGGACAAGGGAGGGACTAGGAATGCTTGAGGGGTGTTTGTTACGGAGTTCTTATGTGAATGAAACGTCTGTTAAAATTTTGAATATACTAGTGAATGAAAATTAATTAATTTCTGGCTAATTGTCGTGTCGGAACGAGAAAGAAATTAAGAAAAGGAAAAAAAGTGATTTTCATTGTCAAAGAGCTATTTGACAGACTATAAAGTTTATGTTAACTGCTACTAAAAAAATAAGCCTATTTCCATAATCTTAAGTCTTTTTTTCCTTTTCTTAATTTCTCCCTCGTTCCGACACGACAATTAGCCAGAAATTAATTAATTTCCATTAAGAAAAGGAAAAAAAGTGATTTTCATTGTCAAAGAGCTATTTGACAGACTATAAAGTTTATGTTAACTGCTACTAAAAAAATAAGCCTATTTCCATAATCTTAAGTCTTTTTTTCCTTTTCTTAATTTCTCCCTTGTTCCGACACGACAATTAGCCAGAAATTAATTAATTTCCATTCACTAGTATATACAAAATTTTAAAAGACGTTTTCATTCACATAAGAACTCCGGAACAAACATATCCCTCAAGCATTCCTAGTCACTCCCTTGTCCCAAAAATAATTCAAAGCCCCCGCTACCGATAAAGCATTTCGGACACACAACCCTTCTGAGTAAGACGCCGAAGAAAAACTTTGCCCACATCCCACTAGAAAGAACGTAAGTTAATTAATGCTTTTTCTGGCTTTTTATATCTTCATGTACATTCCCTTTTCTTATTATATATATATTAATTTTCAATTTTTATTATTTGATTTGTTTTTGCAAATATTGCATTATATAGTGTTGAATTAAAATGCATAAAAACGAGGGTGTCGGTGGACAGTTACTCAAGTATTTTATCAATTTTACTACATAAATTGCTTTTTACTCAAAATTGTATTAGAGAAAATGCTTAATAAGAATGAGTTCTTTGGTACTCTACTTTGGTTCTAAATACCTTCACTTCACAGAAATATGTAGCCTAACTTAATTTACCAATTTGGCATTACCATTATTACTTGAGTAAAAGACGAAACACCTTCGTATTTATTTATTAATTTTTGCTCACTGAACGGGAGTTGGTTTGTTCCCCTTGAAAAGTCAACTAATTTCCGATCAGTAGCAATAATTGCTTGCTTTTAATTTAATTTAATTTTCCAATTGAAATTTTGTTATTCATGATTTACTTCAAGTCCCAGTAAAACATTTTTAACATTTTACATTCAAGTTACATTAAAACAATTTTCGGAATTAAACTTCCTACCTATCGGTTCACTCTTTTTAGATACTTCTACTAAAATTAATATTAGGAGATAACATAATCAATATTTCTTTAGTATATATAGATATATATATTTATGTAATATGTTCAGGAGCAGGAATCTGGGTTGCGTAGAAGTGTTGATCCATAATGACTAGGAAATTGGAGGCGAAGGCTGATTAAGTCTTCAGTTTTATTTTCAGCAACATATTGCGGCTACACACAAGTCGGCACATTAAATGTGCCTGTTCCAAAAGGCTTACATTTTTAACAACTTTGTAGCAAGAAAGCAGCAACAGACATAGAGCAGTCCAGCTAGGCCGAAACGTGGAAAGCAAGGGCGTAATGTTCAGGATGAAATCTCAAGTCAGACTGAGTTAGTTTTGGTTTTCAAAGCATTTTGATTGGACAGTTAATATTGCTGTAAAATTACTATTGGCTGCTTGAGTTTTAGTTACATTTACATCATCATAATTACGTAAGAATGATATCACAGAGAATAGTCTCGAAATGACGTAGTGCAGGGAGGGGTTACTATTTTTAGAATTGAGAAGGGAAATTTACGTTGCTAATTTAATCTTTTACATATTCTTTATTTTTCTTACATATATATATATATATATATATATATATATATATATATGTGTGTGTGTGTGTGTGTGTGTATGTATAAACACTACGCTGAGTATAGGTATCTAGCCTAAAAAATGAAAGTTTCAGGTTTAACAATTTAAAAATAAGATATAAATTTTAAATGCACTATCTGTATATTGTACACATGAAGAAAAAATCTACACCCAAGCTTTAACTTAAAGCAAAGAATTGGGGGAAAATCCCTAGAATTGAGAAGGGAAATTTACGTTGCTAATTTAATCTTTTACATATTCTTTATTTTTCTTACATATATATATTTATATATATATATATATGTGTGTGTGTGTGTGTGTATGTATAAACACTACGCTGAGTATAGGTATCTAGCCTAAAAAATGAAAGTTTCAGGTTTAACAATTTAAAAATAAGATATAAATTTTAAATGCACTATCTGTATATTGTACACATGAAGAAAAAATCTACACCCAAGCTTTAACTTAAAGCAAAGAATTGGGGGAAAATCCCTGGTCTTTCAAGTCATTTTAAGGAGGAAAAAAATATTGTATTAACATAAAAAAATTTCTGCCAAAAAAGCACTTAAGGTGAAGGGGGAAGAAGAGAAAAAGGAATTAGGCTTTTGTTTTCTGTGCAAATATTTTACATGCAACTAACGCCCGTCCGCGCCAAAATACATTTTTAAACGAATGAAGTTTTTGCTAAAGCTTAAAAAAAGTGTTTTAAAAAAAGTATTCCATAGAAATAATTTCGTGGCTGAGGAACAAAAATATAGCCTTCCTTACCTCTGAATAGAAGTTTCCGATATACAAGATGCTTAGATAAGCAGAATTTGGTTATTATTTGATAAAAGTAGCTTATCTTAATATGAAAGACATTTTAAATCAGCGTTTTAGTATTAATTTTAATGGCTGAAGTAGCCGGGCTTTTTACATGATTTCAGTTCGAATAATAAGGTGAAAGAAAACCTATTTCCCGTTATTTGCTTATTTTTGTTTTAATTTGCTAAATATTGTTCATTACTTTTGTAGCAAACGGAATATTTATAATCTTATATAGAAATTAGTGTAAATAATTTTTATGAAGTTTTATTTGGTTCTTCGACAAAATTCGAATGTGTAAACAATAGGGATCCCCCAATTAAATTGTTTCAATTTTACTTTAAATTTTACCCTTTAAATTTTACTGAAATAATGAGTGATTTACATAAGTAAACAACATACACATAACTAATTATATCGATGCTTTACAAAAACAAAAAGTAAATAAATTAAATAAAATAATAAAACACTCATTCGTGTGATTAATGAGGCAGAAAGTCATTGTATTATTTTCTGTACACAAAACATTTTGCATTCATACACATCTAAACTGCGTTTATCATTTTCTTCATCTACTAAGTAAAAGGCTCTTTCTACTATATTCTACCATTTGTGTATCGTTGGAGTAGACAGTTAATTTTCTTTCATGAACTTGCGGGACCCTACTTTCTTATCTCGCTAATTTAATGCTAGACGCCTAATTTTCAAGCTTTGTTGACTTTATGCTTGTTGCTGTCTTTATTAATTATTTATAGTAGGCGAGTCCAACCCGTGGCCGCTTGTTGTCCAAGAAGCCAGCGCAAAACGGAAAAATAATGTGAAGACTCGATAATTTTATTGTTACAATCGGTGATCGAGGCTGGCTTTCAAGTCAGATGAACGGGCTGTTTGATGCTTTGAGTTATAGCGCAGTAATGTGCATTTTGAGTGGAACGAGAGTTCCACATTTTGTTTCGTTTTAAACTTGTGGACGAAGTGATTATCTTCGTTTTGATATATTGTTTGTGTGTATCGTCAAGGTGAAGATATCAATATTAGTGTTTCCATCCTTTCTCATGTTCAAACTATAATGGATACCAACAATGTTATATTTTCAAATTCTTCAAGGTCTGTTTAAAGTGATGTGGTGCTTCTGAAATCCTATTTTGAGCCCACTGTGGAATTATTTCCTACATTTTGTTGTATTGTTTGTGCAATTATATATGAAGTGAAAAGTCAGTTTGGTGTTTCAGCGTTGTTTTTATATGGATGTGATAGCGAATGATAGTGTTCAAATTGTGATTTTAACTTTTTATATTCACATTATTTTACGTTTTAATTGGACTCTTATAAATCATACCTACGCAGAGAAATCTCGCTGCACAGTTATGTTTTGCTAATGTCATCATTATGTGGCAGCACCTATATTTGCGAACAACTGCTTTTAAACACACTAAGAGCAAAATTAGAACCAGAATATCGGATTAACAGCTTGAATTCCCTGGGAATTTCAACCACTTCAATCGAACTAGACACTGATGCATTAGTTTCTGAAATTCAAGGTGAAATATCGCATTATCTTTATGATTTCTTTTTACCTTTATATTTATAAATAAAACATATAATGAAACCGTTATGAATAAAATGTTAAAGTAATATTATGTTGTTATCATTATATTAAAAATCATAAATAAAGTTTAAATGACTTAAATATCTATATTTTATTTTTTTCCTGCCCATCAACCATTGATAATGTTAGGCAGTGCTAGTTCGCCTACGAATCAATATAAGACAATCACCGATTCACTTAAATTTTTTTCTCGATATGCGCTTCCTTATATAGAGTACACACTGAGTAAATCTAAACTAATGTGGTCATACACCGTATTTCTCGACTACAAATGAAATTCAAAAATTTCTTTCAGCAGTAATACCTGCGAAAACCTGAAACTTTTCAATGAAACGTACACAATTATGTGTTTAGAAATCATTTGTATGGCTCAAAATATCTGATCTTCTTCCAATGTCACTCAGTAAAGCTAAAAGATCGAACATCTCTAATTTATAGCTTTTAATTTAAACTCAGAAACTTGCTGATCTTCCTTCCTTTTCATGCAATTATCTAGTTATTATTAGTCTTATTCGACTAAAAAGTGTAAATGAATCAGAGAAAAAATTGACGGTAAATATAGAACATTTAAAGAAATCCTTTTATATTTATGCAAATTCTTTAGCTAAAAATAAAATTTCAGATATTGCACTATTTTAAAAGTAGAAAAAAATTAATGACAGTTTTTGAAGACTTAAATTTTAATAATAATCATAATGATACTTATAATAAAATTAAAACAGTATTTTTTTATTATTTTAAAATTATTTTATTAGATTTTTAAATGTTAAAATTCCCTGAATATTAAGTTTATTCTGAAAAAAGGCAGCAGTCGACTAGTTCGGCAAACGGCCGCAAATCCTCTATTTGTGTAAAAAAAGAAAGTGCATTATTTCGCGGATCCTTAGTAAGCCTGTAAGAATATTTTTAACTTTGCTTATTTGCGAAGTTGAATCTGGAATGCGTTTATTGCATCGCTGTACTGATAGCTTTCATAAGGAAACAAATTAGTTTTATTCATCTGAGTTTTAATTCATTATTCATTCGTTCAAAAAGAACAAAAAATTAAACGCATTTTACTAAAATTTGAATTCAGTATGATTATCTTAAATTCTTTGTAAATGTGAAATCTGTCATGCTTCATTTCTTTTGTATTTATATTCATGATATTAATGGCATGCATTGTTTTGCATCAGTTTTCTAAAAGTAGGATTCAGTAGAATTATCTCAGATTCTATGTAAATATGAAATTGATCACACTTTTATTTCTTTTAAAATTATATTCAAGATATTAATGAAATGTTTTGCTTTGCATCAGAAACGTCCATGATGATTGATAGGAGAGGATACAAGATACTTCTTACATAATGCGAAGAAATATTATACAGTTTCAAATATTCATGAAGTGTCATCCGTTGCCATCATTTACTTTTATTGATCTATAAGCAGATTGCAAGGAATGCAATCTAATCTGTTTTATTCGACTGTGTCTGATTGTTTAAACCGTGACCTTTTCAGAAGGGAAATGGAGATCGGTTTATCCTGGAAACGAAGCAATGAACCTACTTAGTATTCTAAAAGAATAAATAGGGCGGAATTCAATCAGTCGACCTACAAAATTAATGTCGTTTGAAAGAAATTTGTAATGATTTGTTCGTTTACATGTTCCGAAACTATTCATCAAAGTGATAAATAGAAAGAGAATCTCTTCTGAAATCTCTTTTGTATAGCTTTGATTTCAAATTATTGTGGCCATCCAATTTTCATCCAAATTTCGTTATTGATTTACTACTTCATATAATACAAATAAGTGAAGAACTTTTCTTCTTGACTTATTTGATATGAATATTAAAGATTTCTGCGTATAATTATGTATTATCTCTGTTAACTGTATGCTTTGCATTTGGTAATGCTAACGTACCTTTCATGTGCTTTATTTGTGTTTTCGTTAACTTTCGCACAACATGCCTTTGTTTATCTTGTTTATATAAAATTTTGTAAGGTATCGTACTATGATATTTGCATCTATATGACATATAGCATCATTTTTATGTCGTTGTTTATACCCATGCAATAGTAATCAATGCGTTTGTCTCACGGTTAGAGGGCAACCGCGTCTGAGATTTGTGTTGTAACGGAAGCTCATGTAATTAATGCATTCTTGTTAAGTGTCATAAGGCACTGATTTCAAACACAGATTGCATGAGGATCGATGCACGATTTGAAGGCAACTAAATGGCCGCATGTTTTTCACCTACTAAAATATTTTTTAACAAATTGATTGTTTAACTAAATTTAAAATTTTATTTACTAAATATTTATAAACAATAATAATAATGGCGTTGTTGTATAGCTAAAATAAACTTAGTTGAAGGCTAGAAGCTAGTAGAAATGTGTAACGACTATTCGCTAGGTTCTTGTTGCGTAATTAACAACTCCGAAGAAGGGTTAGAATACCTTTTTATCTTAACCGAAATCTATTTCATAGACATACAATCAATTCAATCTTGGACATACAAGAAGCCAATACTTATGGCTTGAATTCAAAAATAGAAGACGTAAAATTAAACTAATGTTAAGTAGAATAATCAGCCTAAGCTTCACAGAGTTGTTTAAACGCGTAGTTGGCTCTTAACTGAAATCGCCGGCGTAGACTAACGGGCATACTATAATAAGCACGGCTGTAAAATAGCAAGCTTTGATTCTTAGTAACAACGTGGCCGAGAGACAGAACACGCTCTAACTGAAGTAGCTCAGACCTCAGCTTCAATAGTAGTTTCTACACTATTTCTCATAAAGCGTAGACTTGAAAACTCAGTCTGGCGGGAAAATGTAGGTAGGAAAATAAGGAAGAAAGAAAAGCTATTTCCAACTAAAAATTAACTGTTATAAAAATAGTTTAAGACCTTACAACGCAAAGGAAATGATCACAACTTATATTTATTAGCGGTTTGAAATCTGCAGTATTATTAGTATTTGGAGGGAAATTTCTAGTGGTTGTAATTTGTCATTCAAATGTATTAATATCTAAATATTAAATTTTCGGTTTGAAATTTATTTCAAATCTTTCTAATACATTCAATTAACCACTAAATAATCTCTTAAACTGAAAAATTAATTACGAAAATTTTCCAGGTGGGACAAAATTTGAGAATAAATAAATAATGGCGCCTCTATTGCCTTCCTTTATTTATTTAACTTCTTTATTTCTTACCACAGCTTTCAGGTACACCAACACATGGCGTTCTGATTTTAATAAAGTTCATAACTTTGGAAAATAATTATCATGTACTGTAGATCTGGCACCCATACTCATAGCAATCTTTCAGTCAAGCAAACACCTCCATTTTTGCATACATTCCTTTTTGTTCTATTCTACGTTACAACGGACAAATCGCGATATTTTTGCCTTAAAATTAGTTTTAAAGGTACTTACGTATTAACGCCACCGCAGCTGCAGATTTGGCGGTTTTTATGTGCCACCAATCTACACCTTAAATGTTTGCGAGATTTCATAAATTAAAATACTCTATTTAAATTCAAAGCACTTTCAAAAATCAAAACACTTTATTTAAAATCAAAGTAGTCAATCGGATTTCGGTGGAAAATGGGCCGATATAGAGTTTAACATAGATTCAAAAGAGTCTCTATTTTCGTTGACCTGATGCTGTCGCCATATGAATTATGCTAAATAAGATTCTAAATGATGTCTCGCGGTCCCGTATGTCTCTTGTTCCTCCATTTAGCACTGCTCCAAATTCTCTTAACTGTTTGTGTATGATCTCCTGTATCAGGATCAATAAAATTGTATTTGTGATTAACTTTAGCATGTAGGAATTCTTCTTGTTCTATTCCATTTGTTTGGTAACTTTTCTAACTGTCAAAATAAATTGTGATACCATTTGTAATGTTTTCAATAATTTTATTAAGAAGGGTAGAGCCAGTTCTATTAGGAACAGTGACAGCAAATGAATCTTTTGTTTCTCTTCATATACCACCAAACATCCACTGTTCGGGTAATACTCGACCACAACAAACTTTCATCAATTTCCAATCTGGTCCACCTACCTTCTTGTTTGGTTTATTCGCCATATCCAAGACACATAATTTACACGTGTAATTGTTCCAGTCTATAACAGTTTTATCCGATAAATCAAGTTGATTTTCATAAAATTTAATGGACGTCAACTCCTCGCATCAGCAGTATAATCTCAAAGCTGAACAAAATGGAATTCTGAATTTGTAAAATATTTCGCTCTTGAAAAAATAAAATTGCATCTTCTTCTGTGTTCGGAAAATCCGAAAGACGCACTTTCGTAGCACTAAGAAATGGCATCAAAAATCAGCAAACATCAAGGCAAAAAGGAATCAAAAGATAACTGCGAGCGAACAACAGGATTGCTCTTTATTGGCTCATCAGCGCAACTTCTGCTGCGGTTATGTTAATACATAAGTACCGTTTTGGGTATATGACCTTTCGGAATTTTACCGCAATTGAAGAAACTGAGGTAAAATTTCTGCAGGAAGACAGAATTGTGTTGAAAATTTTGTAAAGAAAACAACGAAGAAATGCATTTCCTAGGTAGCTACTGTTGCTGAAAATTGCACGAAGTCCGGTCTCCGCAATTCTCTGAACCAACCCAAAAATATTACATATTTGAAGAAGACTGTAAAAGTTTTATTTTTTTTAATGTGTCACATAATCCTTATTTAATAATTCAAATTCGAATTTTAAATTGCTAAAGTATGTTTCCTTTTCATATGCTGTTAATATTCACCAACTTACGATAAAAACCGATAGTTTGGGAATCTATTTTTTTTAAAGAGCGAAAACCATGAATTTGTACCCGATATGTGACTGTAGAGTCATTGCTCATTATTAGGTATTTTTATGATGGAGACGTGAAAAATGAGCAGTGCCCTCGCTGGAACTCGAACCGGCACTCGAATGTGCTACCGTTACACCTCAAAGTCATGTAGAAAGAAGGGAGAAAATACCTTCACATTTTCACCTGTAAAAAGTCGCCAAATTGCCGTAAAATGGTTGCATTAACACGTAAATACCAAAAATGGCTCACGTATATGTGTATTCGCAAAAAAGCGATTATTCTTATATAAAAAAATTGTAGCTAGGGATATTTATCTTTTGAAAAGTACGAAAAAAAGGTTAATCAATTCTGTATCTTCAGTTTTTTTAAAAAGATTTACATTACAGTGAAAAATTAATTAACTCCGCTTGTAGATTTGTTAAGGCGTTATTCACGTTAGTTTTAAGTGGTAATGAAAATAACGTCAAATTTAACACAAAGTTATTAAAACATTTCTTCAAACTCTGCTATAAGAATTAATGCCATTGTAATGCTAATTGACTAACCAAAGGTGTATTCTCAGGCCGCCACTTTGAGACTACTGTTATAACGTATCCCTCAGTGTATCACATTATTATTTATGAGTTTTATCCGTGCGTTATTAACTATTATTATAATTTCATAATACTGCACATATCAGCCGCACTTAGGAATTTTTACTGCAGTTGATGTTTATGCGATAGTTATTGTATCCCTCCCTTTAAAATCCTATTAACCTCAGCATTAGAAAATGCAAATAAATTTCAGTCCGGGTATTTCTATGCTTAGTATTTTTCTTAATAGCCTTATAATACTAAGCGAGTATTGTACTGTAATTAATATGTCTGTAACTACAACAATGTAACCTAGCAATACAAGATACTCTGCGATGAGTTCTGCATGTACATAACCACATACTTTGCATCAAAGCAAATGTAATATTATTAGTTACAACCCCAATTTTCCAACCCTAGTATTGCTTCAATACATAATAGAAACCCTTGCACAAATTAGCCTCAAAATTCCATATTTCTAACATCACGGCTGTAACCCAACTCGAGCGGTATCCATTAATAAGATATCTTGAATAGTGCATATTTTTAAAGAAAGTTTTAGCTTTGTTTTGTTTTAAATTTCTCACAAATCTAATTAAAATACTTTGCGTTTTGTATTTAACATTAGTCTGCAACTTATTATGTATAACATACTAAAATCTGTTTTCTGTTTCTTCAATTTTCATGACATCCGGCATGTTTTCCTTGAAATGATTATGAAAATTTTTACCCAACTTGTTAACGCTCTTTGCTGATCTCTCTCTCTCATTTCAAGCATATGCAACGGTGCTGTTTTCTTGAAGGTCAACAGGGTTATGGTCATTTTCAGCTATTGTACCTTGTGAAGGTCGATTAGTTCTTGAAAAATAAATCTGGTCAGTTTAAAACCAGTCAATTATTTTAAAATCAAATGTTCCGCTTGGTTTCGAAAGCAACACCTTCATCAATAGAAATAATAAAATTATTACAATTAAAATAAAATGTAGCTAATTGAACACATTAAAATCCTACTGTCTATAGAATGATCACATAATGGAAGTCCAGAAGTAAAAACACCATACAAGTCCAAGATATATGAATGGGATATTCTGATGCATTGGTATAGGTTTTAAAAAGTAAGCAAATCGACGTGAAAGAAGTTTTTAGACTTTCGGTAACTATTTCTCAGGAAATAAAAAGTTTAATTTATTTAGAATAGATACGCGGAGGCTATATACGTTAAATTACATCCTAATTTAGACGGAGGAATTCTCAGGGGATACAATCTAAAGACCTGGTACCTGAAAAGATTAAAGAAGAGAAATTCTTGAATGAAACGATTGATGATATTCTTGAGTGAAAGAGTTATTTGATTCTACCTGCCTCCATAAAGAAAAATCTTTCATTTGTATTCAAATTACTTGAAATGAAGAGATGATATAAAAAAATCTATTTAACGCTATCAAAACATCAAAGAAACATTATTTCGTGAACTTCTTTAAAGCTTGTTACAAAAAAAAAAAAAAAAAAAAAAAAAAAAAGTAAGAAGGAATTCGTTAACATCGCTATCGGAACTCAAAAGATCTGATCAAGCTTCACTTTCACGCAAAACTCAATAACTAGGTTTTACTCTAGTAAATTTTGTTTTGCTTATTTTTGCCTTTAACCAAACTCGGTCTTTTTACCAGTCATATTAGTAACAGCAAAAGAATAACGGTCGTACCTGTGAAATCTTTTTGCCAGAAATGATCTGTATTGAATCTTATTCTACACCAGTAAGCTTCATATTCTTTAACAAATCGAATAAGGGAACGCTTGAAACTCTGCCAAAAGGCTGATGTGACTTGCTAACGTTCGAAATTGTAACTAAAATATCAATAAATGATAATTAAATTAAATGATAATTAAAGTAAGCAACTCAGTTTCATTCATCTCATAATATCTTAAGACTGGCAGAAAAAAACTATTCACATAATGCAAATTATAAAACTGGGTCATAACAATAAAGCTTGTAGCATTCTATGGATTGTATTACTGGAATCTTAAAATTCGCAATTTTAAATATATAAAAATGACATTTAACCAGCTTTCGGAAATAAAATTGTTAAAAATGTAGGTTTCATTTTAAATTGCATTACAAAACGTGGCCATCCTCAGCTTCAAAACAGGGAACAATTAAATTAAACATTTTAATATTTTCCCAAATCTTTCAAATACTGAATTAGTATTTTATTGTGTTAACAGTTCATAGAAACTTTGTGAATAAACATTCCAGAAGAGCAAATATTATTAACGAAACGTTTGCAACCCTTTTTGCAATTCCAAACAGAAAGTTTTTACTTGTGTTTACTTGTGAATATATCCAGACATTTTCATCAATTTACATTGCAAATATAGATAATATAGTGAATATAAAGATAGAATGAGAACAATTAACATTCTGTAAAGATAAACATTCATAAGCTGAATGCGTCCATGCCGTACACATGTTTTTCTTCGCCTTTCCAAGTATATGATTAGTAAAAGGAAACATGGGTTCTTAATAACTGAAAATTATAAAAAAAGTAAAGAAACCGCTTCTAATGCGTAAAATTGTAAAAATTTATTGTTATGATTTGAAAGTTTTATTCTTTTTTTCTAGCTTAGAAAATTCATTCTAACCTCTTTGTAGTTTGCAATATATTTATTCCTTTTGGATTTTGATAACTCAGTTTTCGTAAGTTGTTTAGTAACAAAATAACACCAGAAAAAACAGTGTCACATTAATACACATACCGGCAGTAAATATTTTTTATCATTTTATAACTTATTTATATTCTAAAACAAAATAACACCAGAAAAAACAGTGTCACATTAATACACATACCGGCAGTAAATATTTTTTATCATTTTATAACTTATTTATATTCTAAAACAAAATAACACCAGAAAAAACAGTGTCACATTAATACACATACCGGCAGTAAATAGTTTTTATCATTTTATAACTTATTTATATTCTAAAACAACACAATTCTGTGTCAAAATCATATTTTTATAAATTTACTTTGCGATGCATAGACGATGTTATTACTTTTTGCTGTTGGTGTATCTAATTATGGCAAAGCACACGAGGGCTATCTGCCTAAGGGGAGAGATGCCTTTCGTGGAGGACTTTCTAAGAGAAACTGGCTCGTATACACGTTACACATGGGGAAAACCACGAAAACGCCCATGCAGCCAGCCCGTTCGCGGGATCGATGTTATTACATTTTATAACTTTAATTTGACTACCGCAACATCATCTTAAATGCTTTTAATAAAACCGATGGGTTCAATAATATTAATTTTTTAACTCTTTTATCATAAAAATAGTATTTTAATTAGAAAAAATATTATTTTCCCTTTTAATACAAATTTACCTTCTCGATTTTAATTTTATAAAAAATATTATAGAAAGCGTAATTAAAAACCATGGCTTTAGCATAAAAATAATGTATTTACGAAATAATTTTCACAAATAACTTACCATTTTAATCTGAATGGAAAATTTTATTTCTTTAAATAATTATTTTAAAACTTATATGCATATGATAGTACAATAATTTTCGCTTAAACCGTCTTGAAAGAAATATTGAAGGTGTGTTACTTTAATACCCAGTATATTTTACCTCTCTTATTTGTTATGCCATCTTTTTTTTTTTTTTTGTTTTTCTCAAAACTTATATTATGAGCTCTAATTAGTAAGGAGTTCTTTTTACTTACTTTAATTTTTGAAATTTTTCATTATCGAAATGTTTATATTCATTGCTTTCGAAACGAGATGCATACTTTAACTTTTTCAAAACTTTTGAAATTATGATGAGAGTTAATTTCTTTCTTAGATATTTGACTTACTTTATCTCTGCTAAAATGAGATACTTATTATTTATTCTGAGCATTCTCTATTTTATTTTTTATTGCTTTTTATTTAACTTTTTTCTTTATTTCTTTGTATTTTTATTAAACTGTACGTGTTAGTTTATTTATTTATTTATTTATTTGCAAACCTTTTAAATCTACAACCTGACATTTTTAATTCACCTTTCATTTTTATACTACATTTTCTATCTCGTAAGGAGAAGAATAACTTTGTGTTCATAACTATTTATTTTAAAATTATTTATATTATTAATTATTTCATATCACTCGAAGGAACATTGTTTGATTTCCAAGCAGGATCGTGTTTTAGTTTTGAACTATATGCATGTTACGTGCTTCACTACTTGTACTGATGACAAAATATTTAACGAGTCAGTTCTCATTTCCGTCCAAGCAATTAACAGACACTGAGGTTCTGCTCCTTTTTTTTAATAAATCTTTCGTAGATTTTTCTTGAAACTCTTTTTAAAAAGAAATAAATACATTTTAAAGTAAATTAACGCAGTTATTTTAATTAACTTCATTATTTTATTATTTTGGCTGTACTTTCACGTCTACACTCGCCAGCTTCCAACAAAATGCAAATTAGTTAAAGTATATATAAGCGCAGAATTCCTGAATTTTTAGAAGGAGGTTTTGGCAACATAGGCTGATAATCACGCTGCATCGCTTCCGTACAAGTTGAATTTAATTTATCAGCTTAGGCTAAGTCGATTTTGCTTCGCGAAACCGCTTCATGCTAAGTCATGTCAGTCGGTTAAGTAAATATGGCTTTTTTTACTATTATGTATTTCAAGTTCAACGAACTATTATGTATTTCAACGAACTATTATGTATTTATAGTACTATTATGTATTACAATGAACGGAGAGAACTAAAATTTTTTAAACTGTTTCAGTGATCTCTCCCAGACTATTTTTGATTACCTTTATTTTTCAAATCATTACTTATAAACGTAAGCATTGATTAGTTGAGTGGCGCACGCCACACACACACATTTTCCCCCTCTTCATCCTTTCTTTCCCCTCCTCCTTTTTTCAGTCTTAGCATTCTTGAATCATATTAATTACCATGCTGATGTCACTGCTAATGCTGGAAATAATAACTAAAATAACAGTGGCTAATAACTAAAGTAGGCAACTCATGCTTTAAAGTACGTTAAAACTAACATCAAAATTATTCGCAGAATGATCATAATAATTTTGATAATCACAATTACTTATACTATAAGCTGTATTATTGGAATCTTAAAATTCACAGCTTAATATAAAAATAATATCTTAACTGTTTTCAAAATAAAAGTGTAAAATTTCCGGATTCCATTGTAAATTGTTTTACAAATTGTCGCCATCTTCAACTTCAAAAGAAAGAATAAATAAATTAAATTTTTTGATATTTACCTGCGTTTTCAAAAATTGAGTTAATATTGTGCGTTAAAAAATTCGTATAAACTTTATGAATAAACATGCCAAAAAAGCGAAAAATTAGCCCGAAATTTGGAAACATTTTTGCAACTCCAAGCGGTAACAAATTTTACGAGTGAAGACATCCGGACATGTTCCAGATACCTTTTTCATCCTGAAAGCTTAGCCAATTTACACCCCAAATGCAAATACTATATCGACTTTAAAATAAAAGGATGGCAACACTCCAATACTGCGTAAACGAGAACATTGATCAGTTGAAATCGTCCACGGATCAAAACTTAATTTATAATTTTATTCTCGTTACTTACGCTGTACATTTTATAATTAATAAAGTTAGTGCTTTTTCACATTTTAGGGGGGGGGAGTTACAAAAGTCAAAGGAAAATAATTTTAGCTATTGACTAATGAATGAACTTAGAAATTTTCCAATTTCAGCTCATGTAAATGCCATTTGTTATTGGGAAAAACTGAATGCTTTTCCACTTTCAATTTTATATTGTGTGTTTGGGGGGGGGGAGGGAGAACCTCTGTCATTTCAGTTTCAGTACCTTTGTATTGTACCAAATATAGAAAAAAATGTGTTAGAGATATTTAAAATCTCTATTAAATTGCACAAATTTCATTGATGTGCCTTGCGTATAATTTACAGGATTAATAGGTTCCGTGTTTAAAGTAACGGCATTTAATAGTAAATAATTATCTGCAATAAAGTACAGAAATCGTTTAATTTTGTAATTATCAAATATATGCCATTCCTTTGAGAGTAACGAATATAAGGGCTCATGGGAATTCAGAATACTTAAAAAAATAAAGTATTACACATACAGTAATAGAAAATACGTCCAAAAATAAAAACTTGATGAAAACGCAGAAAAAGATTTTTTTTTTGGTAGGCATGAGTTTACTACGTATTCGTCTGTTAGTGCAGTGCTACGTGCGTTTAGAAAAGAAGAGAAAAACGAAAACGAACTTTATTTTTTTTTTAAATAGAAATTTTAATGAATTAAGTACATTGAACTCCTTTGTCATAGGGATATTTAAGTTAAGTTCCTTAAATAAGGATGAAAGAAACTATTTTTAGAAAACGTAGTAAATAAAAGGAGAAACTGAAAGTATAGTTAAATAAAAAAAGTGTGTTTCACTATGTTTGAAATTGGCAGCAGAATTTCGTTGACAATGTTTTATTTTTATGTTGACTATCAGGCAAAAAGACTTTCAGAAAAGGGAAGCCCATTTGAAGTACTCCAGAATTCTACCAGTTCTCGATTTAACGAGATGGTGCCACTTTGCCAGCTGTCTTAGGTTTCCTTAAATGTCGTTTAATAATTGGAAAAGTATGGCCCGTGACTCCCGATATAATTCACGCAACTTACCAAATAAATTGTCTAAACTTATTTCTGATAGAAAAGGAGTAGTAAATGTTTTGAGAATAAAGTACAGTAGTACTAAATGAAAAGATTAGCGCGAAATGCTGCTAAATCATAACTTAAGTTTAAAAGTATAGAAGCATAATAAGATCCAACTATCAGTAGTAAGACTTATAGTACTGAAAGAAAACAACAACCCCCCCAAAAAAAAAGCCCGCTAAAATTTATTTATTTTTAATATATATTGTTTAAATATATAACAAGTACTAGTAAGTTTGTATTTTATCATAAGAATTTTTTAAACTGAAATTCCCTTCATTTTTACATCTACGTTTTCCGTCTACAGTGGATGAAGTTCTTCCTAGAATTCATGTGCAATATTTTTACACTTCTTACCGTAATTATAAATATTAAATCCTGAAAAATTGCGTTAGCTGTAATTCTTACAATTTTTTCGTTTTTTTTTTTTTTTTTTTTTTTATTATTTTATTCATTTATGACCAGTAAATCTGTCAGTAATCTGCCATTTTTCTTGTCCCTTGTAGCCGTATTGTTTTTTGTTGGCAATCTCATTGGAGCAGTTCTACATCTGCTAAGGAATATAAAAACTTGTTTGCTGTATTCTCTTCATTTCATAATTTAATTTGGGTTTGGTATTGAATTATAAAAGGAAAATTATCCAGGGACGGAATCAGAAACGCGGTTGATTTTGAAAGGAAAGCTGCACCTTTATAGCGACAAAAGCCATATAAAAATTATTTTTTCATTTACACCACTGAGAGTATGTATGTTATACTGAGAAATAATCTTTTGTTGTGAAGTATAATTGGTTATTATATTTTCTAACTAATTATTTTAAATTTTACTCTGGCATGTCTTTTTTGATTTTTTACGCACAAAACTCCGCTCCGGAAGTTTAAAAGATCAAATATCGAGCGCAAAGAAAACTTTGCGGACAGACATTATCAAACCGCGTTAACTGTATCTGGTAACTGTGTGATTAACCTTATGCTGAAGTGAGTTGTTTATATCATCTCCTCATTGTCGATCTTTGTTAAGTGAAGAAATGAATTTGTAAATAATATCTGATTGGATTTGCTGGCTGATTAGTGTGAATATTTCCATTTATTTCCATCAAGTAAGTTTGATTTGCGGTATTGTAGTTTTTTTTTTAATTATACATTTTATTTTTAAGGAGTAGCTACTGTTTACGCTCTGACATTCGGCAGGTCCACAAGCTAGGAAGGATGACTTCGTGGGGGACGTTTTAAAGAAAATCGGCTCATATCCACTGCTATCATAGTAATACGCTTATGATAAATATGGCGCTTATGGCGCAGTGGAAAGGTAAATCCAGTGGCTATACTTGTATATCTCAGTTTTACAGGCAACGAATGCATTTCGATATCCTGAATATGGCTTAAGCAGAATCATTCTTAGCCATGTTGTGTTAACCCAGTGGAAAACGTAACCGGTACTAATGTAGTAAAACTATTTTAAACGTGATTTGAGTAATTATTACTACGCTTATCGCTTTATATTTTTCAAATGATCTCGCTTACTAAGTCTTGTAATCTAGACTTTCTTCAGATCATAAATTGGACCTGTTATGTCACTTGGAGGAAAAATTTTGCTTACATGTCATTATTTTCCTTGCTGGAAAACCTTTTTACTTAAACTTTAAAATATACGCATTAGAGAGGTTTGGAAAAGTTTTGAGCAACAGAATTTGGACAAATGAGCTGGGCTCTTACTGGAAATTTTTTGAAGTGAATCATTTTCTCTCTGCTTGCAAATTTAATTTTATCCCCAGCCCACACAATGTGAGAATTGCATTTTAGAATAAAATATAACTACGAGTTTTTTCCAAATGGTGTTATTCTTTGTTTTAAATTAAACGTCAGGGTATTTTTATTCACTAATTTAACTGAAATATTATTAACCAGATCAATTTAAAGTATGAATTTGCCGATCAACAGTTCATAAGAAGAATTTTTAAGATAGTATCTCTACCTTAATCAATTATGGATTTGTACGGGCGAGTTGGCCCGATTTCATAAACTGTTTATACCGCAACTTTTTATCTTTAACAACAATAAAACAATTCTATGTTAATGCGATACAGAATTTTTCTCTATAAAATATTTAAAACATTTTTTTCCTAATGGCAGATTGTGAAAAGTTTCAGTGTAACCAAGTCCATTAATTTATACAAGGCCAGATGTGGTGGTCTGTTTATTATGGAGGCACCTAATAAATGGGTCACCATCGCCTACTATGAAGGGACGGACAGTTACAACCATGCCTTCTCCGGCATTCGAACCTAGGCCTTTCGGTATCGCAGTCAGGTTTCCCTAACCACTATACCGTCTGGGCGGCAATTTTTAAAACATTATATATAAGAAAAAGGAAAAAATAACGGGAGCATAAAAGTATTTCTTTTGGTTTTTGTCTCATCTTTCAAACTCAACTCGCTTAACGTGTGTCTCATTGAGCAAATTATACGTGACACATTCTCGAAATTTATCAGTATTTATTTTAGACGAATAAATTTTGTATGAATGGAAAAAATTCTCTGCATATATAACGTATATGTCTGTTGATTAACTCACCATCACTGTCGTCTATATAAAATATAAATATAATGAACATCAATGGATTGGGTGTACGGGAAGATAACAATTCGTACATTGTTGTATCAAGCCAATCATCTCGCTAAACAAAAGAGGTAAATTGAATAATAGTACATCAATGAAATAAACTGTAGAGCGTTTTCGTGTGTACAGAAAAAGATACTATGAATCCAAACATTCCTTCCGCAAAACAATTCGTTAAAATTTTATGGAGAAGAAAACGTTTCATGTGCATTTGCAAGATATGTTTTCCACTGAGCATAAAAATTGGTAAAAACACTCTGTAACATAAAATCAAGAAGTAATGACACTATTGGAACTTTGAGCCCAAGAAACATGAGCGAACATGATGGCTCCGCTAAAGGAAAAAGAGGATACTCCTTTTTTAAGGGGACTCGGTACCCTAAGTTTGTCAAAAAACGATGAAAATAACGATTTTCTAATTTTTTGCTAAAAATGTTGTTCAATATCATTGCTACGCTGAGAAGAAGTTTTGAAGCAATCTGACAATAATAAATGATATAAAAAGTACTTTAATAATTTTGACAGCTCTTTAAATGCCACGCCCACCCCAGTGTTTACTTTCTTTTAATTCTTATTTTATATATTTATTTCTTAATTATAAGCGCAGAAGAAGAGGGCGATTAACAGTGACTGTAATTATCGGCAAACTTTGTTTACATGTGGCGTGCAGTTTGAATAAATATTTCCTTTCATTTTTCGTCACTGAAATTGCAATCTGTTTTGACTTGTGGATTTTTTTTCTCTTACTCAGCTCAGAATATATATTTATTTAGATCCGCCTGTTAGGACACCATCGAGTGGGCCTAATTCCGGGGTGTTGGACTCCTATGTTCAGGGCGCAGGTTTTTGATTTTCGATGCGAAGATGGATGCAGTGCTAGGTGCAGTGAAAGCGCAGATTAGCGAGCTCGATCATGTCAAAGAGCAAAATGGAGAATTCACTGACACAGAAGGAAAACTTTACACATTCTTGCATAGTCTTGTTGATATGTTGAAAGTGTTTAATGAGCAAATTAATCATGAAAAAGGAAACACTAACGAAAACACTAATACCTTAGTGGATATTAGAAATACGAGTCAAACTTTAGAGGATAATGATAGGGGCAGAACCCCAATCAAGGTTAATGATTTCTCACACCTAAACTCAGATAATGAAAAAACGCTTGATCAAGAAACTAGTTCAGAAGACGAAACACAAAACAGGCGTAGAAGACATCAAACTGTAAGGACTAGAAATCACAGATTGCAGTATAAAAAGCAAAAGATAAGTGATAGTCAAGTTATCACGTCCAATGTCACCACTGCTTCAGATAAAAATGCACAATCAAGCACAGATAGTTCAGTTACGAAAATCACTGAGCAAATTAACAAAACTCATATAGATAATCATGATATGGACACAAATGACGCAGATAGTGTTCAAAATGACATTACAAATATTGCTAAAACCTCACATAATAGTGTAAATTCATCTCGTACTAAAATCCCACCCATTACTCTCAGGGAGACTGATTTGAACTGGGGAGAAATTAGTAAAGTTTTTCACAGAAATAAATTTAAATTTTTTGGTCGGCAAATTCCAGATGGAATTAAAGTTATTGCAGAATCCCCCGATGATTACAGGGGTATGGTAAAAATCTTAAATGATCTAGGAGTTGAACATCACTCATTTAAACTGCCAGAAGAGCGCAACTTAAAAATGGTAGTGAGAGGACTAACTTACAGAACTCCAATTGAGGATATTAAAAGAGACCTGGTAGAATTACACTACAAAGTAGAGGATGTTAAAAAGATGACCCGCCGAAGGGAGGGTATTGTCACAAAACTACCTCTTTTCATTATCACGTTGCCTAAGTCGGAAGACTCAAAGAAGATTTATCATGAACAATTTCTTTGTGACGTGAAAATTAAAATCCAAGAGTATAAAGGACGTCAGGGGCCCTTGCAGTGCTTCCGATATCAAGGTTTAATCATACTCAGGAAGGCTGCAAGTATCCTTCAAAATGTGTCCGATGTGCTAAGGATCATTTCTCTAGAGATTGTCCTGATAAAGGAAACCCAAATGTACCATTATGCTGCGTAAACTGCGGAAAGGAACACACCTGAAGTTTTCGCGGATGCGAAAGTTTCCCTAAACCAAAAATAGTCAAGGAGAAAGTTTTCAGCAACAGAGTTGTAGAAAATAAATCTTATGCTAAGGCTCTCTCAGCTGGAATCTATCAAGAACAACTCACCGAGGCTAAAAAAGTCTTCGCAGATCTGGCGGAATTGGTGACAGTCATCAAAAGCGCAGGCTTCCAACTTACTCAACAGGTCAAACAGTTATCGCAAATAAGTCAAGAAAACATTCCCTCCAAATCTTCTAACAATGAGGAAAAATAGGAATTTAAAAGCGCCTTTAAATGTGATGATATGGAATGCTTGTAGCATTCATGGAAAATTATTGGAACTCACCGACTTTATTCAAAACAATGATGTTGACATCGCTATGGTAAGAAAGACACATGCAAATCCTGGTATTAGTATTAACACAATGAATTTCAGATGCTATCGCACAGATAGACTTAGTCAGTCACCGTGGTGGTGGGGTAGCGATATACGTAAAGAACTCTCTCCAATCATGCATGATTAAGCAGTACAGAAATAATGGGCAAGAATATGTCACTGTCTCCGTGTTTCTTCCAGGTTATGGAAACACATATTTCACAGCCTTCTATAACTCACCCAGATACCCTTTAGAAGCTGAATTATTAAAGGGCATATTATTCACAAATCTTCCTGTTATATTAGCAGGCGATTTTAATGCGAAACATGAGGAATGGAACTGTCTTAAAACAAACCCAAATGGAGAACAACTCTTTGAATTTATAAACAACGAACCTGTTTATTTCTTTGCGCCTGAGGAATACACTTTTCTTGCACACGACCCGAACAGAGGGGACATTCTTGATCTACTACTTACCTCCGCTTCAATTCCAGTATATCTTGAAGTTGTTAATGATCTAAGCTCGGATCATTTACCTGTAATGGCCACACTTGGAATCCTAAAAGGCAAAATGACGCAGGAGAAAAAGTTCACAGACTGGAAGCAGTATAATCTAATCTTAAGTAATAGTACCTTCCTGAACGCAGCTTTAAGAACCAAGCAGGACAAAAACTTAGCTGTGCACCTGTTTACTAATAGTATCATTAATGCAGTCAATACTGCCACCAAGAGCATTCCCATTAAACAGACATCTGGCAGACTTCCCCTCCACATCAAAGATAAAATCAGAGAAAGAAATAGATTAAGGAAAGCCTGGAATCGAACATGGAACCCGAGTACTAAAACGGAAATTAATAGATTGAATCGTGACATCAAGCAATCAATTCTTCAGCTCAGAAATGACCTTTGGGACGAGAAAATCATGAATTTTAATGAACCAGACAATGCTTTCTGGTCATTTGTCAGAAATCTAAAAGGAAAGACTGTAGCGAACAAACCACTTCACTTCAATAATTGCGTGGCTCTCACTAATAAAGAAAAAGCAAACGCATTTGCAGAACATTTTGAAAATCAGTTTAAACCGAACGAGAATCTTTGTGACATAGACTTCGCTTATGATGTAAGATACTGCATTAATGACTGGTTTACCTCACAGGAGGACTTAGAAGACAATCTGGAACTCACCTTTCCACATGAAATCCACGAAATTATACGAAAAGTGAAAAACAGGAAGGCTCCGGGCTATGATGCAATAACCAACCTGGCGATCAAGAATTTACCGAAAAATTGTATTGCAAGATAGGCCAGTATTTTAAATGCTTGCTTAACTATTAGATACTTTCCGCTTGCCTGGAAAAGAGCCAAAATGATTGTCTTACCTAAAGCCGGCAAGGTTACCACTCGCCCAGAAGGATTTAGACCTATCAGTTTGCTCCCCGTCTTGGGGAAAATTTTTGAACGCATCATTTATCATAGAATCCATCCATACCTAGAGAAACTACCAGAAGAACAGTTTGGTTTCCGAAAAACGCTTTCCATCACGAAACAATTGGTCAGACTTTCTGAGTTCATCGGCAGTGCATTACATAACAGACAAAATGTGGATTTACTCATGCTAGACGTGGCTAAAGCTTTTGACCGCGTCTGGCACGAGGGTCTAATTTTCAAGCTTCGTTCCCTTGGCTTCACCAAAACTTTAACGTGTCTCATCTATTCATTCCTGAAAGGCACAAGTTTTCATGTTTTTATTGGAAATGAGATATCTGAAGTCAAAAGAATTCACGCCGGCGTCCCGCAAGGGTCAATTTTAGGTCCGATCTTATATCTTTTCTTTGTGACTGACTTCCCTAAAACAGGATTTAACTACAATTACTTCATTGGCTGTTATGCAGATGATACGGCGCTTGCTGTAAAATCTATGTGTCCTAATCAAGCTGTCAGGAAACTCCAACAAATCATGCCGCAAATAGAATTTTGGTGTACCAAATGGCGTATTTTAATTAACGCAGATAAATCCAAGCTGCTCATTATCCGAAAGAAGAACTCTGCCACTGAAATCACGGAAAAGCTTAAACTATTTAATACAGAAGTTCCTAGAGTACGCAAGGCGAATTACCTTGGCGTTATTATTAATGATAAATTTTCCTGGAAGGATCACCTGACTCATTTCAGGAGAAAAACACTAGGAGTCATTCAGAGTCTCAACCCACTTATTAACGAGCACTCTAAACTGGACTTAAGAAGAAAACGGCACTTATACATCTCTGTTATACGGCCAATCTTCACGTATGCTTCCCCTGCGTGGGCATCAGAGACAGGGACATATCTAATTTACAAATTACACAGAACAAGTTGCTGCGCACCTTCACGAATGCGCATTATTTTGTATCTAATAGGACTTTACACAAGGATTTGAAAATTGAAACTGTCATAGAACATCTTCATCGCCTAAACTCCAGCTTTTTCCAGAAAGCAGTTACATGCCCTCACATGACAAAATTACATGTATTTGACTACATTCCATTACCGGAAGATAAAGAGTTACGACCGCTGGCAGCCCACCTAGCCAGAGATCTGAACTTTCCTACATAAAGTAGAACATTCCTGTATATAGTTGTACATATTGTATATAGCTTTTATGAATACTTTTCTTATTATTTCATCGAAACTTCTATATGATTTCTGATCTTCCAAACTGCATTTTTGTCACTGTAACTCTATATTTGCAAATGTATGCCTTTGAGAGTTTGTATTCTTACAAACTCGTTCTTTCATGTAGTATACTTTCACAGTATCTTATCTTAAAAACTCATTATTGCTTTACCTTGCACAGCTCCGTCTGCGGCGCGTCTTCTTGTCTGGCCTAATTCCTAGGCTTGTGGCATCTTGCTCGCCCCCCTTCTGCCTCACCTCATTCTCTTAACTCCTACCACGTCAGACTTCCTACCGTCATGTGCCTACTGGCTCTCCTTATGAGCTGGAAACAGCGCGCTTCGCGCGCTACTCCAGCCATACTTGTTCGGATCGGATCGGATCAGCTAAATTTTGATATGCCTCGACAGAAACGTAAGAATTTGCAAGCGATGGAAATGAGTAGAAAACGGTGGCTTAAAAACAGTGATGAAGTTGCTGACTGCAGCGGTTCGGAAAATTATATTGGAGGCAATATTAGGCTACAGAAATTATTTGTTGTAGAAAAGAATGAAGCATCTAATGCCGAACATTTTGTTATTGTGGATTTTCGACAAATTAATAAGCTATTCAGTTTTGTAAAGTGTACTGATTGTGAAAAACAGACATTAAAGCTTCAACTTGGATGTAAATTAGGATTTTCTTATGATTCGAATTTGATTTGTGTATCATGTGAGGAAAAAAATTGTACCGTAAACTCTTGCAGGAAGACAGCAAACTCTGGGTATGACGTAAATTTGCGTGTAACGCAAGCCTTCTCTCATATAGGAAAAGGCTATTCAGCCATCGAAAAAGTTTGTATGGTGATGAATATCCTACCCTCTTCATCGAGGGCATACACCAAATATGTAAGACGTTTAAATTATGCATATTCCATCGCATCACAAAATATATTTGCGGAAGTTCGTAAGGAGGTGAAAACCGCATATTTAAAAATCTCGCCAAAATCTACAGAAATTGTCGATATAGGTGTTTCCTTTGATGGAACGTGGACATTCGTCACTCATAGGAGTAGGATGTGTAATTGATATCCTCACAGGTTACGTGATCGATTTTGAAGTAATGAGCAAAATGTGCCGTCAGTGTTCATTAGCAAAGAAGGAATTCAAGGAATCCAGTGCAGAATTTAAAATATGGTATGATGGCCATGAAAGTGAGTGTGATTTAAATCACACGGGATCATCTAGTTCAATGGAAATGGAGGCTGCGTTGGTTCTCTGGAAACGATCCGTATCGTTAGGATTTCGATACGTAACTCTACTATCTGATGGTGACTGTAAAACTTTTAATTACTTATGTGATAAAAAGGTTTATGGTTCTGATGTTGAAATAAGAAAGGTAGAATGCATAAACCATGTCAGTAAAAGATTAGGAATAGGATTGAGAACTGTTGTAAAAGATTGGCGTGCGCAAGGCGTTACGTTAGGAGAGAAGTCTCATGGTAGCTTGAAAGAAGCAACGATTAAAAAGCTGACTAGGTATTACCAAAACGCTATTCTGCGACATAAGGGGGATGTGAATGCTATGAAAACAGCAATATATGCGACGCTCTATCATAGCATTTCCACAGATAAGAAACCTCAACACTCGAAATGTCCCACAGGAAGCAAATTCTTGGTGCTTTCACCAGTCAGCAATAGCTAAAGGTGAAATTCCAGACAAGCATAAGTTGAAAATTGGAACACCAATAAATGAGACATATCTTCCAATTTATCAGAGGCTTGTTTCAAATGAACTACTAGAAAGATGTGTAGGTTGCAGAACGCAAAATGCTAGCGAAAGCTTACATAGTATGATTTGGATCAAGTGTCCAAAAGAAATATTTGTGCATAAATTACGTGTGAAACGTTCTGTAACAGAAGCAGTTTGCAAATTTAATAAAGGAACAGTACGCACTATGAAAGAAGTGCAAAAAGTTTTAGGAGTATCTATGGGATATGCAACAAAAAAACTTGCGACTATTTTAGATAGTCGCAAATTTTACTTTAGAAAGAGACGAAAAAATGACAGTAGCCAGCTTGCTCGTAAATTAGTTAAAATGGCAATACGCGTAGACGAGACAAAGTGGCTAAAAAAAGGGAAGGAATCACATATGGTGCTGGACAGTTTTGAACAAAATGATTCTGTAAATGCTTATTCTGTGCTTAACTAAAATTTAAAATAATTTAAATGCTTTATTAAAATTGCTCCGTTTATTAAAATTTAAAAAGTTGAATTAAACAACTACTTAATATTATTATTATAGTTAGGAAATGTATTATTAGTAATATTACAATTGATTCATATATTAAAATTGCTTTGAGTATGTGATAATGAATGAAAACTGATAAAGGAAAGTAGTATTTACATTTTATGATTTTTCATGTGGTATTTCTGGTCAGGTAAGGTTTTAAATAAAAGCTTATAATAATTGTTTATATTACACAATGGAATTGCAATAAGTTTAATTTTAGAAATATATGTACTGACATTAAGTATAAAAATATTAAAAACGTTCGAAAGGTTTTTATAACCATTTTAAGACTTTACATTCTTTAAACTGCGTTTTCTCAGTTTTCACGTTTTCAATAAATCCTTTTACTTAAATTCCTAAAACTTTGACAAATATGCACCAAACTGAATGATATTTTCACTGAATGGTTATTATGAATAATGTAACAGAATCAAGGATGGATTTTGGAATGTTTTGGAAAAAAAATACTATGACTAAAAATGTAATGGAAATCATGTTTTTTTCAGTTTTTTACGTATGTAGATGTATTTTATTTTTTTTTCTTGAAAACTAATTCATTAATTGCAAAATCGATCCTTGAAGTTTTAAAGAACATTCTAATAAATGTTTTAAAATTTTTGGGAGCATAAACACTGAAAACTGAAGAAGAAGAAAGATATTTAATTTTTTAATTTTTTAAAAATTAATTTAAATTTTAAAAAGAAATTACCACCATTTTTTTTTCTTTTTAAAAATCAATACGTTTAATAACAACATTTAAGAATATTCATAAAAATTAAATGAAAGTTCTTAATTAAAAAAATTCATTCAAAAGGTACCGAGTCCCCTTAAGATAAAACTGAATATGTATGCATTTATTGCATAAACAACTAAGCGATAATGTCATTCAAAATTTTAAGAGTGAAATATTTCCTCGGCACCTAAAACTAATTCCATTAAAAAGGCGTCAAATGGAGACGTGAGCGTTTAATTGGGCTCAAAGTTCCGCTAGTGTAACCGAGCCTTAAGAGCTTTGAAAAGTAAGCCTCAATTGAATTGAAAGCTTTTATTAAAAATATGTATAGCAACCAGGGAATTTACTGACAGTAAGAAGCAGTTGAAAATATCTCCAGAAGCGAAAAATCCTGGGAGGTAACTGATGATAAAAGTTGCACATCCCCCTCTCCTCAACACTTCTGTTAAAGATCGTATTTTCAAATATTTTTTCTCATCTAAAAGAAAACAAGAAAAATATTCCAGAACATAAACGGAAAAGAAAGCCTTTATCGAAAAGAATCAAAAACTGCCTTACAGGTTGACTGCTGTTAAGTATTCAATGACGAGTTTTTGAATTGCGATGAAGGAGAGAATATGAAATAAGACATCTCAGGGCTTAGCCATTGTAAATGGCTTAATGCAAGCTTTTCCTCGACAGTCAGCGGGGTTGAATCTTTACGATAAACGGTGTCTTTCGGTTTCATTTAAATTTAGCAATATATCCAAACTTAGTGCGCTGCACAACACGAGTAAACTTATGGGTTGACTGTTCGTCAATAACTCACTAATAAGCCAAGAGTAATTCATCAGTAACTAAGAGCTTTGATCAATATTGAGGAAACTTCATATTTTTAAAATTAATTCAAATTTATTCCAATGGCCCACACAATTGAACTTAATATACTGATCTTTATTGATTTGTCAATCCGTAGCTCACCGTTGCATATTGGATTGAGTTAGTGATCGTCAACATCTTAGTCCATTACAGCAGGAAGTTACAGTAGTCTTAGTCCATTACAGCAGGATCTTGACCATTACCAGCAGGAAGTATCCTCTTTTAATGGCAACAACTGGAATACTAATCGTTAGCACTTTACAGACTATCACTACATCTTTGTCTTTATCGTAACTTGTTATTTACACAAATGCAACTTGTTATTTACACAAATGCAACTTGTTATTTACACAAATGCAGCAATTTTACTGCCAAGGTATACCACAATTGTTTGTAATCAATCATTCATTTTCAATAATGTACTCAAGTATTTGAATTTAGTGTTGTCTTAAGGGTTCTCTAGATCATAGTGGACGTGGTGCTATACTCATTAACCGTATGGTAGAGGCATAGTGCCCACCTCTCCCGTTCCTTATCCTTATCCTTAAAAACATCTTAGTCACTGAACAGAGATCTAGACATTGATTAAATAATGTATCTAAAAGAGTTCAACTACACCTTTTTATAAATATTTGACCTATAGGTCAACAGTGCTCAACAGCCTTTGCAGGTATAATTTTGTATTTCCATATAATTTTAATTTGAAAGCCTATTTAAACTTACTGCGCCACACATTGCTGATCCATTGGCAGACCCCAAATAAATCTCAGCTAGTATAGATCAACGGTAGCCAACCGGTGGTCCACGAACCACCAGTAGACCGTGAAAACGTTTGGATGGTCCGCAAAAAATTGGGACATTATTTACATTTTTATGAAGATTCAGTTTAAAAAATGACAAGTAACAAAAACTATTATGGAATCGGATTATACTTTGTTTTTAACTTTTAGCTACTACTTTTAGTGAAATTCTTTATGAATTTAGCGACGTTTTAGCTACTTTTGCAGGTGTATCTAGCGACATTAGTGAGAGTTGGCATCCATGGATATGCTGCTGTTATCAATAATGGCGTGAAATGGTATTCTCCTTACATTTGAATTACAAATATATGCTATTGTGGTAGTTAATAACGTAGTCTTGATGGATTTTAATGAGAATCGTCTGCATTCTTGTATATAATTGCATCACGGGAATTTTTCGTTTTTGTTTTGTCTAACTTTTGATCGATGGCGCCACTACTAAGTAAGCGATGATTATTATGTTTACAATAATTAAACATTGGTGGAATAGCGCTGTCAGTTTATTGATATCGCTTTGCGTTTGACGGTTCGTTCCTGCTTTTTGTGAATGTTCTTTTCAATGTGTGGAAATGTGAAGCTTTCTGTAGAAGAAGGTAAGATTTTTGCACTTTTCATGTAATTTTTCAATGTGAACGAAATATATGTATTTTGCTGATTATTACTGTATACATGTATTTATCTTTTATTTAATTCATATTAGTTGTCCGCTAAATATTATAATTATATATGTAGTGGTTCGTGAAGTTCTAAGGGTTGACGACCGCTGGTATAGATGACGAGTGACTTTGATGGCAGCTTATGGGCACTAGTGACCATAAGTCTTGACGGCTAACGGTGTGCTTCGGTTTAATTTTAATATCTATTTAAATTTATTGCACTGTCCTACAATGATAGCATATAAGATGGTTCCAAATGATCTTCAAACTGTAGGTCATCAGTAACCAATATTCTTGAAATGGCCGTTGTGCTCCGATTTTATTTTAATTAAGTATATATCTAAACATCGCAGCATTGGCTACCGATGTATTCTTTTCATTTTTCTCGTGACTGGAAAATGTATACACATAAAACACTTGTAGTCACATAAAATACTTGTAGTCTTAGTAACGTTTGCAGATAAAATGTGTACACGTTTCTTTAATTTTGTGGATTACTTGTCCGTCTACATTCATGAACTTCAGAAATATTGTCAGATTTATCATTTTGAAGCACCGTATGAATCTGCAGCTGAAAATTTTATAACTTTTTGTTATTTTCAAGAATTAGAGAAAATATCAGAATTCTATTTAATAAATTATTAGAATTCTAATTTATTAGAATTTATTAGAATTTTTCTTAAAAAATCCCGAATCTTTACATTTTGCCTTGCTGTTGCTCTGTAAATTTTGTTTTATTTTCCCCTTGATACTATTACTGCCGTAACTACTATATTCCAGCGTCTAAGTGCATAGCTATTTAAAGAATGGTAAATTGCCCGGGCTAGAAGTTCGACAAAAGAACCTGCCTTGCGAGGATAGTTTTCACTTCAGTCATTAAATTTCTAATAAAATCACGTTTACCCGTTCAATATGTGAATATAATGGATGCTAAAGAAGCATATTAATTTTCTCGTCATGTTCAATTAATATATGAAATATTTTTTTAAATAGCGTAAGTTTTTCTATTTTGCGCAAAATTATGATATACATATTTAGTTTAGGATCTGTTTCATAAGCTAGTAATATTTAAATTATAAAATGTGCATTATATCAAGATTGGATTGGAAAATTTAAGTACTTAAGTATTAACGCAACCACCGTAGCAGAAGTTGCCATATGTTTAGAATGTCCCAAACTCTGGCAACAATGCGCATAATAGTCTTTTAGTCAAGCAAATTTCGTATGCGTTCTTTTTTGTTGCTACCAAATTCCTGCGATTATTATAAACAAATCGTCATACTTTTGCCTTAGTTTTAAAATATGAGTTTGCGGAATTTGCCAGCAATAGAAATAATTGCCATAAAATTTCTGCAGGAATACAAAATTATGTTGAACATTTTCTTCTAAAGGGAAAAACGAGGAAATGCGTTTCCTTGACAACCGCTGTAGCCGTTGATTGCACGAAGCCGAGTGCTCGCAATTCTGTGGTAATTTTTTAAGCAAAAACAGATCGCTGTATACTTCAGAAGAACACAGAAAAAAATCTGAAAGGTTTCAGATTTTAAATTACGTCCAAAAAAGCGTCTTTTTAACGTTTTGTTTGTTACCTTTAATTATTAAATATCATGTTCTTTGCACTTAAACCATAAAATTCAGTTTAATAGCAATGACACAAAATAATTTAAAAGCGCTGGATATAAAAATTTCCCCCCCTTAGAGTGTTGCCATTGCTCGCTTTGAAATTCTTCAGTTTCTTAATAAAATTTGTTAAAGTTTTACAGAATATGAAATCGATAATAAAACAAATTCCAAATTTCAAATTTGGTCTTCCACATGACCATATTCGTAGGAGGATTACGTCATTCAAAATTCGATGGCTCTATGTTCCGTTGTTTTATCACAATGCGAGAAATATACATATATTTATGCAGATTTTTCATTGTGTAATTTCTTCAAATATAATGCAGGACTCTAACATTTCGTGGCAAGAGTTTGAAATGTGAAAACGGACATTTATAGTGATTCAACGCATTATCGCAAAACGAAAACAATAGTCCTTCAGGGACAAAGCCCCTTTGAATTTAAAAAAAAAATACAGAAAAAATTTGAAAAAGAGTGCAAGTGTTTAACGTTTTAGTGAATCATGTAATCCTTATTTAAAAATTCAAATTTGTATTTTAAATTGCTAAAGTATGTTTTCTTTTCATATGTTGATATGTTTACCGGCTTACGATAAATGTCGATAGTTTGGGAATCTTTCTAAGAAAAAGGGGGAAAACCATCTGCCGGATAAGTAACTTTTACTTATCTCTAACAAATTGCCCCAAAATAGTTGTGATTATACCTAGGTACCTAATTTAAATTTAACTATGGCTGTCTTTTGATAGAAGGACTGTCTCTGTTCAGGTATTTCTAAGGAAAACATGCTCGCATTTACATGCGAATAAAAAACCTACGAAATTCTCATCTACTTCATCATGACAAGGAGCAGAAAACAGAGTGAATTGACAAAGTTTTGTAGATTTAAACACTTGTTTATTTTCTTGCAATACAAAATACCTAATAAAATTGTATCTGCTCCTAGTGTTATTTTATGGGGTCCTCTGAGAAGATTCGATGTTTAAAGAAGTCTGCTATAGAGAATATATTGCAGAAACTGCTGCAACATTTTTAGTTTAGTAGCTAATTCTAATTCAGAAAGTTATTTAAAACATTTAATGAATTAATATTGCACAGTGTCTTTAATTAATATTTAAAACAAGCAATTTAGTTATATGAAATATGTAGTTTTGTATTAAATTTTATGTAAACGTTAACTCTCTGGATTTTAATTTATACAAAGTCTGCTGGTGAACTATTAAATCTGTTGACAATTCCTAAAATGAATCAAAATGCGCTTAAAGTGTCCGAATAGTACTACCTATAAAATAGCAATTTTGTGGTCTTAGAGTTAAAAATAAAATGAAATTTTACGAGAACTTGCGAGTCGTGCAAATCATTTGGCAGTTCCAATCCACTCATCTGTTTTATGCGATTTGTAAAAATATTTCACTTTAAATCTCATTTAAGGAAAACGTCTTCAACACACGTATGTTTTCTTCATGTTTTCTCAAGAGATTTTACGAAGCGAATATTTTCAGCAAGATTTGACGAAAAATGTTTTGTTAGAATTGAAGCTACAGCATATTTTTTATCTTAACCAATTCGATTTTATTCACATATTCGACCTCTTAAGCCTTTACAAATATCTGCATTTCTTCCTCAAGCTTTCTAACATTTTTAAATTATTTTTTTCACCCGGTAATACAAGACATAGAAGTGCTCGAAACCCGCAGATTGAATATCTGAAGAAGCATATAAAGCGGACGTTACTGAGTATGTTATCGATGAATAAATGTTGACAATCATTTTTGATGGGTAATCACGTGAGTGACGCTATCTCGGTATAAGCATGATCCGATGTTTCTATTTATGTAATCTGGAAACTTTGCAAAACGCACAACGACTTAATGTCACACATCACAGTATAAACGCTGCGTTTAAGGTTATTTAAGTTGCTAAGCTATTTCATTAAAATAAACATTTCAACTAAAAGCATCTGAGGTATTTATTTAGTATCACTTCAATTAGTCATTTTAAGTCCAAATCAGTCCAAAAAACATTCTAAGGCTTAGTATGAGTTGATATTTGTTTAAAATGTTTCCTCTTTTAAACCCTTTGAGTATTGAGAGTTTTTGAATCTGCTCATGGAAACCTGCATTGAAACCGCATTTAATAGCTAGATTTGTATAATTAACTATTTTACTCTTCGTTTTCACAAACTTCATTTCATTAGGATGATACGGGCTGGCTGCTTGGGCGTTTCCGTGTTTTTCTCCATGTCACAAGTATAGTAGCCTGTTAGCCTTAAAGCCTTCTGTCAAGGCATGCCTCCCCTTAAGCAGACAGCTCTTAAGTGCTTTGCCATAATTAAATAAACCAAACCAATATTAAGATGATTTGTTTTACATCATTAAAGAAACGAAAGCAAAATATGTTATGTTACAAACTAATATATATATATATATATATATATATACATACCAAGAGACAAAAATATCTCAGGGCCGGTCATGCCACTCAGGGTTTAACATGCTTAAACAACAGAAAATATTAGCATCCTATATAAAACTGACTTTAAGAAAACCGACGCTAATTAGCATAGATTTTATTTTAACTGAAGGGCTTTCAATGATTCAAGCACATAGCATTCAAACAGTACTTCCTTAGTCTCAATGCTGCAGTTCAAAGCAGTAATGTTTGAGTCGTCGAAAACGCGTATGTTAAAAAAATCTTATTATAAAAATAAAATCTTTTCATAAATAAAACCAATAATTGTAAGTTCACACAGTTTATGCAGGCATATGCAGTGGGTGTTCATTTATAAAAAAAAAAAATATTTAGGATATATTTTGGATGGCATTGAAAAAAAAAAAGAGTTTTAAATGTGGATCAAAGGCAGAAGATTATGCTTCTTATGTTAGCATGTTTGCCCGATTTGAATAAATCTATATACCTACTATTTTAAGAAATCTGTTATTCTCTCTTTATCTATATCATGTAGTGCAGTATTTCATCTTTTTTTAAGATTATAAGGTAAGCAAAAAAAAAAAAAAAAAAAAAAAAAAACGATTTGTAAGCTGTGTTTTATGATATGCAGTTATGCAAATTAAATTTCTTTTATCGCTTTCACTGCAAAATTTTCATTTTAATTTGTGATTATTGTTATCATCGATTTAATATAACTGAAACTGAATGTAATACCCGAAAGCGGACGGGTCAAAAACTATAAAGTTTAACTAAGCTGCTAAATTCGTTCCTGTTCAAAAACGGAAAAATATGTGGGTTGGGGGGGGGAAATGATCAAGTAACATGATCTTGTTCAGCATCCTGAAACGTTTTTTACTGTTGTACAGCCTTTTGAATGAGTTAAGAATCTAATGAATGTCGTCAATTAGCAGCTCAGATATGCTTATATGCTCACTTCCCTATAATTATTCGCTGTGAAAATTAAGCAAATTATATGCTTCTGTTGCAAGCGCATCGTACAGAATTATTTCTGCAGCATGGAGGAAAATATATGAGATTCATTAGACTTCAATATAATGTACTACCCGTCATCGAAGCACCAATTTTGAACGTTATGTGCAGTTTTATGCATTTTAAGTTGATATTTGTCTGTATAGTGAGTATAACCAATGTTTTATATAAAACCGCAAAGATTGATTTAATTAATGATGAAACCTTTAAAACGCAAATAGAATCTTTATTCTTCGGGCTTTTTGTATTCAGGTGTGCATACGTCGAATACGTATACAAGCCTTATCCCGTTTCTGCAATTGACGAGATCAGTGATATAGGTATGCGGAAATATAAAAAAAGTTCGGGGAAGTATAACATATATACGAGTGTAACTATGGTATTTTTTTAAGATAAATGCACTTGTCTTTTGTCTTACTTGGCTGTGATTTATGGTATCATGTTTTCTCCATTCTCACGATTTTTTGCGTGTTCACCGCTGCATGTTTCATACTCAAAGCTACAGCTGTTGTTTCACCGAGGCTCTTCCTAAGCAAACTCATGTTTCATTAATCACAATTTTCTCAGTCGTTAAAACTTGACATTGAAACAAATGAAATAGCATCATTTAGGCCACTTTCATTTCTAACAACTCATAATATACGTCCTGACTGATTGCAATCATGTTATCTCGTGCTTTTTTGGTTTTTGGTGGTAGATTTTCCTGTTTACGTCCTCTCTTCATTCCTCCCTTTCTTTAGTTGATGTTTCTATTGTATTATTAACTTGCTGAAAATGTCCACCTTTTGACTACCTCCAAATGAAGTTAAAATCTTTTTAGTGTTACGAATTTCAGTCAAACATTTCTGTGTTACAAGTTAGCATTTAATTTCTATTTACAAATTTATAATTAAAATACACAGCATATCAACAGAATTTATTTGACGGTGGTACACGATTGGAAATGTATTCTCTTAAAATTAACTCACTTTAAAAAGAAAAGTGGAACAGAGTTTGGTTCACTGAGATTAGGGCAAGTGCACTAGGGCTATTTGCCTAAGGGAAGGAATGTCCGCTTGGAGAACGCTTTAAGGAAAACTGGGTCGTATACACGTTACACATAGGGAAAACCACGAAAACGACTGTGCAGCCAGCAGTTCACCTGGAATCGAATCCAGCTCGGAACGACCAGTGTTCACCGATTTCGGCTGGTGGATAGGGTGGGAGAGTGAGAGAAGGAAAGGAAAATTCATTCGGAGAACTTTCGAAAATTAGTTTAACCATGCTAATATCAAGCAAATGCTTCCCTGTATAAATCTAATGAGTAATATTTAAATGTGACGTAGTAAGGGATATGTAATTGTTTCTGTGGTGCTTGTTTTTTTGTTTTAAACGACAAAGATTTGTTCTTTCCAATCCCCCTGACGAGGAAAAACTTGCAGCAGGTACAAATGACTAGGCCGCAGAAGAGCATCACAAACAGAATCTCTCTAGACGAAAGACAAAGATATCAATTTCTGTTAAAAAATAACTTGAAATAAGAGCGAGTTGTAAGAGCGTTAATGTTTCTAAATTTTACTATAACTTATACATATAAATTAAATTTCATTTGTCCACTTAACAGTGCGTTTGAATACTATAGAGGAGACAGTTTCTGAGCAACTATTTAAGATCAGTTAGTCACTTCATCTGTAGTTGTGGCAGCTGTTAATTTCTGAAATATAAATTTCGCATGTCCTAGCAAAAATATTGTTACGAATTTTGTAATTAGATAGGTACTTTTAGTAGAATGATAAATAAAATTGTATTTTTCTGTGTAATGTAACGCGAAACAAATTTTAAGAGACAGCTCTGGCGGAAGACTAAGAATATACAGGAAAGCGCACTTAACATTGAGTATACGAGTATCTCCATTATTTAGCGGGAAATCTCCAAAAGTCACCAAATTTGGAGACCATTTGGTGACATTTTGGTTCGGTCCCTCTATCACCCTAATATTTATTGAAATTGAATAAATGTAACCGACCACTTTGTTAGCTCTAACCGTAATTTCCCCCCTCGCATTGCTTTACAGTAATTTTAAGAAGCAGAAAATACTAGAAATATCTCGGCGGCCGGTTGAAATCTATTTAAGGTCGAAGAGAGAACATCTGTGCTCATTTGCTTAGTTATTATTTTTGGGAGTTGTAGTTTCGCGTGAACTGAGATAAATCCGAGTTAACTTTCTCTTTAGATGCGCATTGCATCTAAAGTTGTACGTTCTTAATAGTTCGAAGTGTAACTGCTGATTGTACTGTGTGATACTGTGAAAACTTGTAGAAATATTTCTGTGAAAAATTCCAGAGTTCTGAAATATTTCTTTTGAGAAAAATAAATTTTTATTAACCTCTTAGCAAATTTGTGCATTCAATCTATTACGAACCCGTACGCGAGCAACGCTATTAAAATTGCATTAGCTATAAAAATCAAAACAAAAGTATACGGGATAGAAAAGCCTTTTGTACAATTCTGAAATCGGTATGCAAACTATTACAAGCACCATCAGTTTTTTGAAACGTCATTCATTCACTTTAAATGCCATCTAGTATAAATGCGTTCTTTTACTTTTCATTGGAGTTTGTTGTCATTTATGATGCAAGATAGTCATCTTTCGAATTTAATTTATTTGTTATTGAATTAACAAACTAAGCTGTTTAAAAGTAATAAATATGTTTCTTAAGAAAATATTTTTTTTTACTTTTTAATCGGATGTATTTAAATAAGAATGCTTTAAATTCATGTTATCTAAGTAAAACCCATTAACTATTTTTATAGAATGACTTCATATATTTTGTTTTACTCTTCAAACGTACAGAAGATGTGTAACGTTCCTATGTTAGTCTAGATGCATATTCATCTAGAATTCTAAAAACACGCTTCTCTCTTTCACCTGAGCCATCTCTATTAATAAAGTCTGCTGTTAAATCATATTAAATTTTGAAAAAGGCTCCTTTGGGCGACCGTTAAAATATGAAACTTTTCAGTTTTTTTTGTTTTATATATATATAGTATTTGTAGACTTATATATCCCACTTCTGATAATTTGTGGAGTCCATGTGGGCGGCATAAGTTAAATCTATGAGGCTTTTTAATTTAGAGAAACATTTTATTTCTGATTCATCTATATTGCCATCTATATTTCTGATGAAAATAATAGAAAACTGCTGACGTCTTACATCCAACTTTTGAATTTTAATTTTTGTTGCCAACTCTAAGAAAGCATTCCTAATAACTTTAATATGATTAAACTATATATTACTCTGATTTATATGCTAAGCCAATTATTTAATTCTTTGTCAGTTCCCTATATATATATTATTTTATTTCATTATTTATTCATTTACTTATTTAATTCTATTTTTATTTTTCCCAATTTATTTATTTATTTATTTATTTTAGTTGTTCTAATTGTATACGAACGTTAGTTTTATCCTGCATTTTCATTTTTCTAAAGTGTATATTTGCCTTGCTTTTGCAATACGTGACAATTTTATTTAGTATACTAAGGAACATTTTAGTAGTAATGTTGATTTTAGTAGGAATTCGAGTAATCATATTGAATAGGATAAAGGCATTGGTATGTACAATCGGCCTAAATTGAATTCGAATGTTATCTCTAACAAAATCGCAAGGTAATAATGGCTAAAGATAAGGGCATTTTATTATTTGTAATGAGATATACTACGGTCACGGACAATGCAAAGCATAACATTTTAAAATGCAAAGTGTCTATACTAAATGTAGAAGAGTAATCTTATTGACACAAAATATTCTTTGAGGCGGAAGAATAAGGTCCTTATTTTGCTTATTTGAGAAAATTTTAAATTCGCTTTCATTACCTCGGTAGCTGAAACGATCCACAATATAATCGCAAATGACAAGAAATCATTATTTCATTTCCGATTAATTTGTGGGAACTGATTCCATAACGGCATTTCGTTTAAGAATAAATAGCGATAGGTCGCTAATGTGTTCATGACTGTCTTTTGACGCGTTTATTGCTTTATCTGTAAAGAGCTATTCTTATTTTTAGTATAAATAATGCCATCTATGTGTTGGTTTCATAAAAGTAGAAAACGAGTGACATTTATTACTTTTTGGACGTGTGCTTCCTCGCTTTGATATTACAAAAAAACACAACTGCATTTTTCGCTCTTTCTTAATTTATATTCATTACGTTAATTTGATCTGTTCTTTTACTCGTAAATTAAAAAAAAAAATGCCATTAAGACTATAATGATATTATCTATACTTTCGGTAGTATAATTCGCCCTCCTGCCACTCGCACATTCTTGAAAAAGCTGTTAATGGTTATTTTGGATTTCTTAAATAAAGAAAAAGAATAAGTGAAGTTTCACAAGCTGAAAAGTATCAGGTATATAGTTTTTTAATGATGGCAAAAACGGGATTAGTGAAAAGTTTACTTTTATTTTGTTCCAATGAACAAATATTTAAGTTTCCTCGGAAGCTAAAACTGAACCGTAAAATTCCCAATTAATTTTCTCCTTTTAGGATGGTAGCTTTTTTGTAATTAGGAAAAATGCGTGCAATATTTTAATAACGGAATATGTGCAGAAAATGTTATTAGAAATATATAGAATGAATAAAAATGAAATATGTAGAATAAATGAGGTATATGTATTTTGATAAATTTATGCGGACGGCCTAGCTGCTTGGGCTTTTTCATGGTTTTCCCTATGTATAACCACCTAGCCAGTTTTCCTTAGAACGTAGTCCAGATAGGCGTTTCTTCTCTTGAACAGTTAGCTCTTAGTGGTTTGCCGTAATCAAATAAACCAAATAATTTAAAATTAAATTTAATTGTTTTAAATTTCTAAATCCAAATGGTGTTTAAAAGGTAATTTTCAAAAGCGTTTATTGATGAATTATATCATTAAAATTTAGTGGTATCAAACAAGATTTTTATATTTTAGGAAAGCAATTCAGGATGTTTTATTAAAAGTGAATTTTACTTCTTTATAAGTTCCGAGTTATGCGGCTTTGCTTCCTGCATGACAGAGAAAAGCTGGTATGAATGAAGCGAAATTAAATTAAAATGCAAGCTCTATCAAAAATATTTCTAGGATTTTGGCAATTCTGTTGCGAAGATATACATGATAGAAGGGTGGGTTAGCGAAATTACTCAACAAAATCAAAAGAATGGCCTTTTTTTTTATTTAAAAATACCCGCTTCCTCTGAAAGGAGGAGCTTCCGTAGTTATTACCCCCTTCTTTAAATTAATATATTGGCTAACTTTACAATTAATTTACAACTATTAGGCCTTTTGGAGCAGAAGATCAGCGAATGTCTCGCTGGAATTCAAACCACGGAGTTTTCAGTTACCAGCCGGACATGGTGTCAGTTATATATTGCACAAAAAAGGGGAATAATTCCTTATACGTGCATTTAGAAAACCCGGAATATTTTCAGTCCAAGACACAAATTCGGATATAATAGCATTAAATTATTTCAATAAATTCTAAATTAACATTATAATACATTTTAAATAAGATTAACTGTCGAAAATAACTCGAGATGAGTCGTCTGCATTTGTAATGAAAAAATAATAATCGTGTATTATCTGAAAATATACGTATGTTATCCAAAATGTCTGCTCTCCATTTTGGGGAAATGCACAGGAAACTTTGCAATATGCCGCGTTATGTTTTCGTAACATTCTTTATTTTCCTTATTTAGATAATCAATAAATTTAAAGAATAACGATAATGGGATTTTTAACTACAGTGAATGAGAATTTGAAACGCACGTAGACATAAAAAAATTAATATATATCTTTTTTTTCTCTTTTCGTGTTCATAGTTTATTTTGATAGCCTTTTAGGCTTCTTACTGATGTAGAAATATTTTTCCACATGAAAGCATTCAGCTTCAAGACTTTTAACCGAGTTCTCCGTGAGCTAGTTAATTTTATGATGGAGTTTTTTTTTTTTTTTTTTTTTTTTTGTATTATATATTGTAAATATTTTTTACATGCGTATTTCTGGTCTGGAATCACGTCTCGATGTAATTATTTCTTTTTTACTCACGAAACGCATATAATAACAATGTTCTGCTACTGTACAATCGCAGTTATGAAACAAAAGAAAGAGAAGATTTCTCAAGGAACTATAGATATACAAGTTAAGTAAATTACTGAGTGTAATATTTTTTTTCAGAAAAAATGGGTTTAATCTTTCTAATAATTCTCAGACATGTTTTTAGAAATGCTGCAGTATTTGATTACGCAAATATAAAAATCGAATGTAAGGGTAAGAATAAATTTTAACATTAACTACAACTAGAAATTCGCGTTTACTTGTAATTGAACCAATCCCTGTTACTTGATTATTTTATTTCCAAGTAATTACTTATTGGAAGAAGAAAGAAGGAACGCGACTGAAAACTTTTACAGATCACTGACGTGTTTCCATGTTGTGTGATTAATGAAATTAAATTTAGGAATGTGCATTGCAAATTATCGAAATGAATTTATTAATGAATGAGTATGTCTGGGCTAGACCCAGGACTCACGAAATAGGAAAATGTTAAAAAGAAAATATCTACGATATCTGTATTCATAATAGTAGTTATATTATCCGTGTAACTAGACACTAATGAGTTCTAAAGTAAGAAAATTACTAAATTTCTTACTCTAAATGATGTGTTAAAGGAAAAGAGAAAAACATAACAAGTTATATGCTTTCTATGAAAAAGGTCTAAAACTGTGAATCTCAAACATAAATTGCATACGGGCCGAATGCGCTGTTTCAAATAGCTGACGGACCAGACACTTTTTTGGACAAAATGAAAATTCTTTTATTAAGAAAATAATAAAAAATATTTTTTAAATTTCTCTTATTACATTTTCAAAAAAGACACTTAAACGGTAATTACATATCACAAAGAAAAAAGTTCAAATTTTCATTTATTTTCTGTCTGAAATCTAACGTTTGGCACCTGCAAGACTTTTTTGTTGGTTATACTCTGTTATTCAAATATACTGAGAGATAAAAATTAAATATTTAGACTCATATTTATTTCAAATAATTCTAACATTTTAATTAATCATTCAACAACTTACGCTAATTTAAACTAAAAATAAACAAGATATAAAAAATTTATAAGTTTTGAGAGAAAATGTTCCAAGTGGGACAAAACTTGAGAATAAGAAAACGACAATTTAGTCTCTTTCTGTTATTTATTAAATTTTTCTTCGACACATAAATAACAATACAGACATTTGCATATAAATAAATTTTTTTTATTTCTTACTACATTTGAGACTTGATGTCATTTAAATTTGGAAGTTTGTAGCTTGCTTTGGAAATGAATTAATAAAAATTATCTTCATCGCGGATTGTACAGCCCTGTTGGTCAATCATTTTCTTTAAAATTAATTTCCAGCCGCAGAAAAACACGCTGTTCAGATACAAATGTATTTCCAAAAATCGCGATTATTCTTAGTGCAGAAACTCTTAACTGATTTACTTTTTGATAAGTACGTGTAAAAGATCATAAAATCTATATCTTCAGATCTTTGAATACGGTTTATGTCACACTGTATAATTTAATTTATAAGATTTTCTCATGCGTTATTTATTGTTCGTATTTAATTGCGATGAAAATGATGTAAACTCGGAATTCAATAATTAAAATCTTTGCAATAGCATATTTGAGTAAATAAATAACTGAAATGTATGCGCGGGTCCCATAAAATGGCTTCGTGGGCCACCACTTTGAGACCGCTAGTCTAAAATACCTAATTGTGTTCTACAGCAAATGTTCTGCAACAATAGATATATTGTGACGAACTAGCATGTCATGCTTCAAATCCTGTATGAATTGTGTTATGATATTATAAACACTTGCATTTAAGCACTGAATGATTAAAGTCAGATCAGGGTGTACGGTAAACGGGGATTTAGTAGCAGTATCATCAATGTAAGAATACACGATAGAAACTCAACGCAAACGTCCTAGAAAATGTGCAATGAAAGCAAATAAATATAGGACATTAGAATTTCCATTTAAATCGCATCATGTTCCCTAAAATAAAGGTTTGTGTATTTTACCTACCCGGTTTGTGCGCAGTTTTTTGCTTTTCATGTATTTCAAATTAGCGAAGTTCGTTGTTATTTCGCTAAATTTTAGATATGTTAAATCGTTCAGATTTCAAGATTCGATATCAGACTTCGAGTTACAAGTAGTTATTGCATATATAATTTTGTGAGCAGATATGTAAGTTACGAATGGGAACATTTTACGACTTATCATTCTACTAAAACAATAGGTGAGAAATCTTTGTAGCTGCTTCAGAATGTATGGTAATTCAAGATATACTGTAAGAAATTTCTCAGTACTGACGCATGAATCGAAACGACAAGCAGGCCAAACATGTCATTTTGAATTTTGTGTAAAAGGTAACCAGGAGACGTCTACGATATGTACTATATGAAACGTTATGTTGAACTGTGAACGTTATGTTGAATCTCCAGAAATTGCTGTCTGATGTTTAATGAATTTCGTAATTTACTAGCATTGCGTTAACTGCCTTTATATCATTTTGATTAGAACATAACAAACTGACAAGTAAACATAAGTCTTGTAAAGTAAACTTAGGCTGACATGAGTACGGCTTATTCGAAAAAAAATTTTTCACGTCAGGATTACAGTAAATTTTATATCAGCATCAATCTGAATCATTAAGCTATATTGAGTGAGGAAATGCTCAGACCCTCTTCTAGTTTTACATGAGAGCTCTGGTCATTTGAAAATGGCAACATATACGAGGGCTATCTGCATAAGGCTACAGAAGCCTTCGTGGAAGATATTTTAAGGGAAACTAGTTCCTATTCACGTTGCATATGAAGGAAATCATAAAACCAACCATTCTACCAGCTCGTTTGCGTGGGATCGAAACCGAGTCGAATGCTCGGCAACTGGTGGCGCCGCTTTACATGAGAGAGAAACGGTGATGCACAAATCTTACAACTCATCTATTTGCTCAATGGTGCATTAGTTTATTGGTATCCGAATGTTTTTTCTCTTTCAAGAGCTTTGAACTCATATTTTCTTGCAAATTTATAGTTTACCTGTACGCAGAGATAGATTTAATGCTAGTTACATTAGGCGACTCCGGAATCGTATCCTAATTTCAGATATCGCTAAATAAATTTCTGGATGAGACCTGCGTTTGTGTGCAATAGGAATCTCAAAGCTATATCAGATTTCTTTTATTTTGAGTGCAACTTAATTAGTACATTTAAAAATTATGATTCTCAGGAATTAGAAAATTTAACCATTTCATTTTATAAATTTAGTTCAATTTAATTCATTTAAATCTTAAAGTTTTAAAATAATGTGCTTTTTATATTTTGTTATGATTTAATTCAAGGTGCATAGCATAAATTTTCTACAGAGAGTAAATGCATTTATTTTTATTATTATTTTTTTTAAGTTTAGGCTAATATTATCTCTTTTTAACGGATGATATGATTTCGAAATTCTATACCTGTTTATTTTCCGCTGGAATTAACACAGTTTAAAGTATTCCAGTTCTGTCTTTAAATTGTAATTAAAGAAATATAAATTAGCAGCTCTCGAATCATCTTAAGATTTGAAATCTTAGTATTAAAGTACTCTTTAGCTGCGTGATTATTTAGAATATTAAGTGATAATTAAAACGTAAAAAAAAATTACGTTTTTGAATACCAGAAGGAGAATGGTATTTACCTAAATACCTTAACTGAAAAAAAAAATTTCAGCCTTTAAATATCTATTTCAATATTTTCTTTTTCGTTTGACTTCGTAATTAGATTTCTGAATTTAAAATGCTATGATGCGTGAATTTTTAATGGAATACTTAGAAAAGTGCATTTAGTTTAAATGTCAAACTTAATTAAATAGCACATTTTAAATTTTTTTAAGTTATGAAAAAATAGCAAAATTTTCATACTTGCATTATTTATATATTTTAAGATTTAAATTATTTTGAGTGGCTTTAAATTACTTAATAATTCCCTACATTTAATATAACCATTGCATCCGAGCATATTTTCATATATTTTTCATGTAACATTCGTTGTCTACTTAATGTAAATAAAAAAGTTTACATTTATAGTTTATTTCAGGAAAGCCTTCTTAAACATAATATATAATAGATTATTATTAATGTAATTTTATATTACCAGGGTTTTTCAATCAACGTAATCTTGCTATTTACATAGGAAAAAAAGATTTAAATTGAGTTATATTGCAAGCTTTGGCCAAAGTAACATAATTCTGGAATCTACAAACAAGAATTGCTGCTTCAGAATTTATGCTATATTGCAGGCTTTGGACAAAGTAACATAATTCTGCAATCTACAAACAAGAATTACGGCTTCAGATTTTATGCTGAATACGTACAAATTTTCAGAAATTAACTTCAATTTCGAATATAATTTTTGACGTCTTCATGAAGGCAGTTAATTATATCGATGAGAATATTAATATATCCATGAGAATTCAAAATACCTTTGAAGGTATTTTTTAGTTGCTTACCATAGCAATTACTGAGCAATGGCTGTTTAATTGCTAGTTGAGACGTAAGAAGCAAATTATGCTTTTTATTTTCTTGATGTTCTGAAAAGATTGACGCTGTGTCTCCAAGATTAACCTCAGAGCCACTTTATCTTATCACATAAATGATAAAGAATGATATTATATGACTTTCTTGATAGTAACAAGTTAATAATATAAAAAGACGTACTTATATAAGTAAATTGAAAAAAAAAAAAAAAAAAAAAAAAAAAAAAAAGAAAGAAATAAAAATAAAAATAAAACCACCGTATACTGGGATAAGCTATAGTCTGGTTAATTTTGCGCTTTTTCAGTCATTATAAGCTATCCGACGTTAAAAATGACAGAGAGAACAAACAATAAGTGATCTTTATTTCGAAATGACATGCATAATAGAGAGCGAGAATAGCGTCGGCTGAGTAGGTTGTAGGACCGTCTTAGACTGCTATACACAAAGCAACACGTCTAGGTACAGAGTCACCGAGACGGCGGATGATGTCCTGAGGAATGACTCTCCATTCCCTGTCAACTATCTGCCACAATTCGTCTTCTGAACCCGACAATGGCAGGGTCTGCAAATGGCGCCCTATCACATACCAAACGCGTTCGTTTGGTGAGAGATTAGATGAGAACGGTGGCGAGGGAAGCATCTATACACCTTGCAAAGCGTATTGGTTGATGTCAGGAGTGTGTAGTCGGGCGTTATTCTGCTGATAAAGAGAACTGGATACTTCTGAAGGTAGGGGAGTGTCACCGGCCATAGCATATCATCCACGTATCGTTTGGGCTATCATAGTGCCCTAAATACGATCTAGAAGTGACCCGGAATGCGCCTCAAACATGATGCCGCGTTGTCGTGCGGTGGGGTGTTCCCACAATTGCTGCCGGATTGGACGTATCTCCACTTCAATTCCACATTCCTACGCGGCAACTACCATTGGAGGAACAGAAGAGTGACTTATCTGAGAACACAACCCTTCCGTTGTCCACTTTGTTCGAACTTGCGTACGTTGGCGTCTATGATATGGGGTCAATCGCAGTCTTCTCAACGGATGCCACGAGTGCAGCCCACTAGCCACCAATTGACGGAAAATGATTCTTTTCGATATGGGGACATCCAGGGTGTCTTGAACATGCTGCAGAATGCAGGTAGAAGTGGCTTGTGGGTTCACCACCGCTTGTCGACCGATGCGTCAATCCACGCGTGCTGACGTCACTCTGGCTGCACTGGCACCCCTCGAACTTGCTCCATTGCCTTGTTCTGACCATCGTCACCACAGACGGTGCACTATGAACGTGTCCAGGTGTGTGCCAGCTGAGATTTGCCGTATGGTCCAACCTGCCCTTCTCAGTCCGATTACTATGCCCTTCGTGAAATCGTCTGTCTGCTGGAATTGCCTCTGTTGACGACGGCCTAGCATTCTCTGCTGTTCCGTCAAATATTTCCCGTTCCTGTGTCTATAATTGAAATCGAATCGTTTTTAGAAATGTAATCCACGTTCATGTAGATTATTAAACTGCTGGTAAAAATGAGCCATATTCATGTAATCTTATTCCATATTTGTTGGTGTATTATTCTCAAATATCAAATAAAGGGCCATGCATTCATAATACACGCGTCCTCTGAGACAAGAACAAAGTTTCTACGATTATTTCCCTAGCACGTATAACGGCACGAAAAATGAACATTCTGCAGGTTCTTTCCCTTATATCTTCTTTAACATGCGCTTGAGAGCTGCTCATTTCAGATCATTCGCATAACTCGGTGACGTGCGTTTACCCTGAAATTTGCATAATTTTCGAGTCACTCCTTCTTTGTATTGCAGGTTTACTATCGGGTGTAAAAACTGTTTCTAAACTACAACTATTTTAAACAGATTCACACCTTCGCTTGGTAAAAAACCATCACCGTGCTGTATGTTTTACCGACAAGCAAGCACATAAATCTAAAAATAGAACTATGTTTAAGACAAAAAGTAAATGCAAATAAGACTTTCGAACATAGGTTTCACGCCTGGACTTCAGAAGCAGATGTACTTAATTGCTGAAAATGAACAAGCTGTTATTTAAGATGAAATCAATGAATGCATGTTATATATCAGTTAGCCAAACCAAGCTAGTAAATTCTCTTTTAACATGAATAGAAGCGATCACTAAAATACTTGCATTTATAAGCAAGATTCGCACTCGTATGTCTAGAGAAATAATGTTGTCTTTTGACATAAAATTGATGTTATTATTTAAAAAAATATATGCCTTATGGTATTGATCAAAATGCATATATATTAATTACAAATTTTCAGCTACGTTTTATTCCACGCTGAAAGCCATGGAATTTTAGACGTAATAGTTTTGTGAAATGTAAAAAATGAATTTTGCAGCTACAATTTATTATACGCTGAATACATGTATATGCAGGTTTGTGCTGTGTGTGTGTGTGTGGGGGGGTATAAGATAAAAATTATGTAAGTATAAATTATAATTTAAGTTACCAATAGACCCTTAATTCTTAATTTTGATTTGGATATTTCCCCTCTCTTCTAAAATAGTAATATCTTCTTTCGCACATTTAAAAACAATAATATCTTTTCCGGCACTCCATCATTTCTAGATCAATCCATAGATATAAGTTTAAAGATGCAGTTAATTCCGAACTTAACTAAAAAATTTCGAGAACCGAAACTTTCTTTTAATCAGCTACCATAACAAATAACTGCGCTCTCTGCTTATTAATTATAGTTAAAGCATACAAATGCTGTATATTGCTAAAACATTTTAAGTGAAACTTTTCAATTGATTGTAAAAATGCAGAGCCGTAAATATTTCTTGAGAAATTTTTATTATATTTTGACTTGAACGTTGCTTCTTTCATGTGGCTTAATATGCGGCATAAACTGCCTCAATTAAGCTAAAACTGTGATATGTAATTATATTTTAAGATTCTGATCCTTTGATACATAGCATGCGGGTTAACTGGATTAAAGGCTGATTTTTAGAATAAAAGTATTAAACTTTTCATTGTTCTGATAGGCATCAAGCTATTTATATGTATATTGTTGAGTTTAATATGTTGATGTTTACAAGTGAACATTGTTGTGCAATGCAGTAAACGATTTCTGACTAGTAAGTTAAGTATAATCAAGACTAGTAAGCTAAGTATCAAAGCTAAGTATCAGCTAAGTACGATTTCTTGTTGATACGTAAACGACAGGCAACCAGCTTCAGTAGTCGTCCTTATTGAAAGAGACATAAATTTTCTGTATTTACCATTTTATTGTTTACTTATCTTCCTTCATATAGTGAATTTATATGAAAACATGATATGCATAACTAAACTGAGAGGTAATTCAAGATTGTGTTATTTGTTATAATAAATAACTTTGGTTTAAATAGAAAATTATTTGATGTTCTGGTAATAAAAGTAATAAAGTAAATGCTTTTCGAATCACGGTAAACGGTGTTGAATTTAGAAACAGAAATTTGTGGTTCAGTGAAGAAAAAATGTGGAAGCACATCGGAAGAGAAAATATTGAGCATTTTATACCCGTAATGGGAAAGACTTCTCTCCAAAATTATGCTACGCTTTTCTGATTTTTTTATTAAACGTTACTTAAAAACTCTTAAAGCACTTATTGGTTTCAAAAACCCGAATTGCGGTAACCTACAGAACCGTCATTGCATCAGCCATTAATTTTTTGCATATAACAACGCTCTTAAGCAAACTTTCAAGTATATAGTTATTAACCAAATGATTTGTTATGTGTTGTAATAATTAACTTCGTTTAAACAATTAAATTATGAAGATTTTAAGAAGTTTTTATGTTTATAATTGACTAATTACATCATTTCATTTAATTTATACATTTATGCTCTAATTTTAATTAAGTGCATTTTACGTACATTTTTTTATTTACGTACATGTTTTTATTTTAATTGTGTTATTTTTTTTTTTCGAAAGATGAACTCCAGTCATGTTTCGTTAGCTAATATTGTGAAATGTACTACAATCGGCCACCGGTTATTTAATTTTTATTTAATGTGTTCTAACCAAGTAGTTTTAATATACCCTGAACAAGAATCTTAAAATTAATAATATTAAACCATTTTTATGTCTCAAAGTTTTATCGTCTTTGTACAAGAAGAATTCTGTTCTACTTCATTCTGAAGTAAGATACAAACGCTTTCGGCCTATTATAGTTAGGAAAATTGAACTGTTATTTTTCAATATAATACCCTTGTCTTTCGGCAGACGTTTCATAGCTTTAATTAGTAACTCTGTAATTTACATTTTTAAAGCAATCTAAAAATGTGTGTTCTATGCTTGCACCTTTCACTTCTTTATCATCATTATATATTCTGCCATGAAGCTGAGATTTATGTATATAGAACAGATAATAAATCACTTAGAGCTAGGTTTCGCCTATAAGGAGGATGATCAGTCTTTTGAAATCCTCATTTCGTTACTACGTCTTTGGCAACAGCAGTTGTATTAGCTGAAACTTTCTCATGAAGAAGATGAGTTCCTCAGGCCAAAATTTTAATTCTTGCATTGCACTCTTTAATTTCATTGCACAATCCTGCAAACGACTTGCTTAATTGTGTTCGTTCCTTATTATCACGAGGATCCCTTTTCAGTTTCAAACAGGGCAAGTATTTTCATTAATTCCTGTTACAGTCAACTGTAAAAATTTTCCATTATTTTCATAGTAAAACTGCAACAACTTGTACACTTTCACTCTAAGTAGCATACACTAAGTCAAGATTCTATGTGTAGAGTTAAGCGAATTATCGCTGTGTCTGGATAAAAAGAGAATGTAAGAAAGGGTGTAAATGACCCTTTTGATAAGAACTCTAATTGAACAGAAGGCACTTCTAGTGCTTACAAAACTACCCACTATTTATGACGTAACTCAAAAGATATAATTTCATATAAAAATTAAATCTAAGTCTTCAGATTACTAAAGGCTAAACAGTTGGCTCAAAACTATACCGGCATGATAACCACTACCGGCAAGAATAAAGATAAAGCAACGCCAAAAGCAGACTGCTCTAATAGAATTTCAGCTAGTAACGTGGCCTTCAGCTGGCGGAACACGCTTTCTGAAAGCAGTGTAAAACCTCCCTTTAAATACTACCTTTTTCAGCCTCATTTAGGTGGAACACGTTCTCTGTAAGCACTCTAACATTTCTCTTTAAATGTTATCTTTTTTCATCCTCATTTAAATAATTACATTCTGGTAGGAAAACAGAAAGGAAGAACTGTCAATAAAGATGCGTAACATAAAATAAGTGTTAAATTAAAATAAATAAATACTTTAAAAACTTTTCACAGCAATCGATACGATGTAGCTTTTAAATTGCTGACAAAATTCTGAGCACGCACAATGCAGAGTCTTTATTCATGTGAAAATGCTGATGTAGAGTGTCAAAATCGGTTGTTTTATAGAGACTCACTGGTGCTGCTGTTTCTTTGATTTCCAACCTCCTGTCACTCAATATATTTTCTTTGACGAAAACAATATTCTGCAGATATTAACGACGCGAATAGTTGAGCCTGACGAGGGTAATTTTTAGGTTTCTCGTCTTGTGCGTAAATGTTTAGACTATCTTTATACTGTAAAATGCGAAAGAGAGGAATCGCCATAAATGCCATTCAAACATTGCTTATTTCATTAAAATTTACTAACACATATTTTTCTTAAACAGAAATTTAATGAGAGCCCGCTGCTCAGCTTTAAGCATTTTAGAAAATTTTCAAAATGCTTAATTTACAAACCCCTCATGAAGGAGCATAAACTATTATAGTAACGAAACGTTTAAAATTTATCCACTCATTTGCCCCTGAAATAGAAATAAATCATGGCTTAGACATACTTTTGAAGTACCGGAATCGCCTGGAAAGAAATCTGTCGCATTTTTCCCTCTTAAAATCTGGTCATCAACTGCCTTCGTAAGCAATTTTCAAAGCATCTGTGTCGCTCCTGACTCTCTTTGGCCCTTACGCAATCTTAAGGAAGACATGGACTTGCCACATCTCCTCAAATACCCTGCTCTTCCTCGTATTTCTATTTGAGAGCCCTGCTGGGTAGAAAAGAATGCCCTAACTTTAAAGAGGTGCTAATGTCCATTTTCTTGTCTTTAATTTTTTTCTTTATTTTATTTGATATTCAGTTGTAACGTGCCGTAAGAAATTTAAATTAAAAATGCCACTGTGAGCAACAGAAATTTATTTCTAAATTGTTTTTAAATTAGAGGCCGGAAAATGTTGGATCTTGTTACGTACATTTTTAATACATTTTAACACGTGTGTATTAACATGCAGTTATTCATATTTGATCTGATGAAAATGCTATTTAAAAGAACTCGAATAAATGTTGATTACGTTATGGAAGATTGATTTTTACTTTGCTTATATTGGATCTTATACTGTAAACGTATTTCATGAACGCTCATAAATTAAAATTATTACTATTATTTTTAGTCTGGGTTCGGAGTTGCAGTGTAATTATCTGTTGTTTACGAAAGATGAACTCCAGTGGTGTTTGGCTGAAATTCAAATGAGACGAAATCATGAATGACATTGTGAAGAATTTTGAAGCTGCTTTTGAAAGTTCCAAGGCTGCCAAACTGTCTCATCGTGGGAGAAATGTCACGGATGCTAAACGTGGATCGTTAAAGCGTAAAAAAATAAGACAACAATTATTTTTGGGGAATTCGGTAAATTTTAAATGCGTAAGTAATTAACCAATTTACTAGTAAGGATTTGAAAATGTTCACTTTGGAGACTTTTATTTTATATTTTCACATCTAAAATAATTAAACAGCCTACACAATCAAAAGAATAGGGCAAGTATACTCCTTCTTGTTACTCTGTAACCACCTTCCTGAAATACTTCTCCCAAAAGTAACTGCTATCTTCAAACATGTGTAAGTGTATCAAGTGTATCTCAGGATTCGTTGAATTAAATTTAGGCGCGTAATAAGATACGAGAAAAATGTCGCTCTGAAATTTGTTACATCTAACAAATTGCGCATCTGTGCCCTTTTTATTTAGACCTGATATGCTACGTCAAAAGTGTTCAAAGTTACAGAAGAATTTTAGATATTACACCCAAATAAGAAAGAACATCTATCTATACGGTGCCACAAAAATATAGCTATACATTTTAAATTAATGTTTTATGTAAAGAGAGATGGAAAACTATATTAAACTTGAAAGTTCATTTTGTGTTTCAGTTAATGCTTATGTATCTGAGCTTACAACATTAAACAATCTTCAGAGTGAAGAACTGATTTTCCATCGACGCTGGTTTATTTTGTCGTACATATAATGTTATCATCACGATATCTCGTATGATAATGCCATCACACACGTAACTATGTTGTCAAATAACTCTATAGACGAACTTTTATGCTAACATAAATGATTTTTAAGATTTCAGTATAGACTCGTTCAAAGGAACACTCATTGATATACCGTCGTCAGATAAATCAATTTTTAAATTTATGTAACTTGACTAGAAATTTTTCTACATAGCTGAAAACAGATGTTTTGAATAGTTAAAATATTTTTCCCTTATCCGACTTTGATGCATATATCTGTAATTTCTGTGAATGTGGAAAATGCAAAAACATTTATAGAGAATTTTTAATTACGTATCTGTGCATACTGAGAACCAAGAAATTAGAATATTCTCATTCTTCATCCATTACCTTCATTATTATTTTTTTGCTCTTCAGTTTCAAGTACATTCATAGTACGTACCTTTTCATTGTTTAGCTAAAACTCTTTTACTTTTGAAAGAATCATAAAACAAGTTAATATCCATCCTTTACCTTAGAAGCGTTTACTGGTGATATTTTTTACAGTAAGAACGTGGGATCAAATTATCGGATAAAATAGTCTGTTTTTTTATATAAAATATTCTATTTTAATGTAAAAGTTTATTATTAAAATTATTATTCATCATTTTATAAAGTGGGTTCATATTTTCACAAAAGGGGTGGGAGATACTCGAATCCGTTCCCTGGGGTGCTTTAGCAAAATTCTAACAGAATTTCCCCGTTCTAGAATTTGCAAAATTGGTCGCCCCAAAACGGCTAAATCGTCATTGGCGATTATCAATGAATGCGTTACATTGCAGGTATCCTGTTACTTGAAGGAATAACAATTTCAGAAAGAGCATCATAAATTTATCCTAGATGATATCGTGCCTTGAGTTTTATTTTCTTATAGAGTTAATTGTATATAGACTCCAAAATAAGATATATTTTTGATATAGACTCCAAAAGAATTTCTCGAATTCTCATAGAAGAAAAGAGTGCTATAGTGCGTTCTTTGATACATCTTTCACTCAATTTAAGGCACAACACACAATACAAAAATACCGTAGGATTTCTACATCAGTACCTTAAAAAGTGTTAAAATTTTGTTCTTCCAGTCTCACTGCGTTATGTATTTGACTAGTAACCCATTTCACAGAGATAGTAACACATTTTTGTTTTCAAATGTTTAAATATTGCTTCTTATAAATGATGATCTTTGGCGTCATCAGCTTGCAAAATCTCTAAACGTTTTCACTGATTCCAGTTACGCCATAATCACTTTCAAGATGTTACACTTTAATTTCTCCGTACATTTTTAATTTCTCCATACATAACTCAAACGCCGTATTTATTAAACAGCACTTTTTGTTAATATTTTACTCTTGGTTGGTGATCCTAAGTTGTTTAGGCAAAAAACCATTATTTACTTGATATTATGAAACATAATATCAAGTAAATAATGGAACAGCTATTATGCGACTGTTAAAAATGAAATAATGAAAACGTATGGTATTGTAATGTTTGCTGTACTAGAAAATCAACCCGTTAATGGGAAATGAAACACATAATAATGTATGATAAAATAAAATAATGAAACAAAACAAATAAAATATTTATGTAAATCTCTTATAAGCTGCATTTACGTAATGAATAATAATTTAATATTACCATATAAAAATTAAGATTAGCAAATAATTTATAAAGTATCAAATTGGGCAAAAAATTCGTCCAGTTTTAAGCTCTAGTTATTCCTTTGATATGATATATTTAACAGTTTCCAAAGAAACAATTGATACCGAAGAATTTTATCAATTCTTTTCATGTAAGTGCTATACTTGGAAACAGCATTTTCATTTATTCCGATTTTTAACTCCAATTCTGTTCAAGATTTTTTTCTCGTGTTTCAAATTTGTTTTATACCTGCGTAAAGGTTTCGGCAAATTCTGATACTGTGTTTTTTGTGAGTATTCTCGGCAGATCTGAAAAGTGTGCGACAAAATGTGAAAACAGAAATTTATTCGTTCAGCATAAATTTCTGAGTTATTGATAAGCTTTCTGTACAATTTTGCTGTTACATGTTATATGTTTCACCAAATTTACGTGTATGTATATCGTTTGGCAATAATTAGTTTTTGTTCTGAGTAGGTCACATTTCCTGTAAAAAGCTATTTTGAATAATATTTTCAATAATAATTTATTGATGGCTCAGTTAAAGAACGATAAATGAAAAATAAAAATAAAATGTGAAAATAAAAAATGAAAGAATAAAAATGTGAAATCATTCATATTTCCTGTAAAAAGCTGTTTTTAATTTATCGTCAATAGCTGGTCCAGTTTTCTAAATACATTTTAAACTGCTTTTCTTCGAAAATTATTTATTAATAATTCTTCATTTACAGTTACTTGTTTATCTTATGAATTATTAGTAAATTCTGATTGTTTCGATAATTAGAAACTTTTTGATTTAATTTCACTGATTTGCATTACACAGGCTTCTTATTTTTAATAACTGTAAATAATTATTTATTATTGTTATTTTCTACAGTCTAAAATCTTTAGTCCCTCGGCAAACTTAAGTGTAGGAAGTTATTTTTGATCTCGGAGTACTTGAGCTTGAGCTTGGATCAAATCACAGAGAAGCGGCTATCTTCACAGGATTCTCGTGGTGGGTTTTCTTTCCATAAATAAGCATAAATAGGAATCGGCTTGCTTTAATAATTTATGCACTAAGCGGGGAAAATGCATTAATTAATTAGTACTAGCTAATTAATTAAGGCATTTTCCCCGCTTAGTTCATGCTTAACACGCTGAAAAAAGAAACATTTGTTCTTGTTCTGTTTATTTATTTTACATCAATATTTAACAATTATGCAATAAATTAATAACCCTGTCTTTTAAGGAAATTATTTGTAAAAGTATGCATGAAAATTTAATAAAAATCGCCAATTTTTAAAAACAGTAAACCCTTTCAAAACAGCTATTTAAGATTCGAAACGATTTTGTTCATTTGAAAAGATGAATGTATTAGAGAGATGATGCTCAATAGCGCTGTTTATTTGTGTTTACATAACCACTGGTGACCTTCAGAGTTAATTGTCTTATAGAGCAGATCGCTTACAGACATTTGTTATTTTTGTAAATTTTATATAAATAAGAAAATATGGTTTAACACGTTAAAGCCTTTCTAAAACGTTATTTAATGAATCTTAAATAATAATTTAAATAGCTTGGAGTATTTAGATTATCGTAAAGCACAATAGGGCTATGGGCCCAGGGGAAAGAATGCCTTCGTGGAGGGATTTGTAACAAAAGCTAGTTTATATTCACTTTAGAAACTGGGAAAACGTTGAAAAATCACATGCAGACAATCCTTTTGTCAAGATTTGAGCTCATGTCGAACTACCACTGCTTAGCAATCTTACCCCTGGGCTGCTGAATTTGCCCAGTTCTTTGTGATAATGTGTTTAGACAGAATACTATTGGAATAAATTTTTCATGATGATTATGTAATAAGTCCAATAAAAATTTATCGTTTATTGATTATTGGCTATTAAATACATTTTGAATTTGTCATATTCTGATCAGTATTTCCTGGAAATATTCTTGCGAATCGCCAGGTAGAAAAATTTAAATGTTTTCTGTGGAACTTTAGCTGCGCAGACCAGAATCATGGTAATAATGCTGTAAATTGTTTAGGTTCTACTACATGCTTTATGCGACATATAATGCATGTCGTCCAGTGTATGTAGAAAGTAAAAGCTCAAGCAAGTTCACAAAAATCAGTGAACAGCAGCACACGGCTGAAGCTTAGGAAAAAGGCTTTTAAAAGTCTTGATCACATAATATTTCGATAAAACATGTATATCAAGCTGCATGGCTAAAAATACATAATGATTAAAAATTAGCTGCGAAAACACTGTAGGCAGGTTCTTCAAATATTTACAAATGGTAGAAAGCGATTGCAATGCTACTTTTCTATCTTCAAAATTTCAAATGCCGCTTCCTGATCCCACAGACATTGAATTCTGGAAGGAAAAACAATAAAATGATAAATTAACATGCAAAAACTTAAATTTTATTTTCTATCCATTTATTAATTTCATTCATTTATGATATCTATTCATTTCGGTTACGACTATATTTTCTTTTAGTCAAGCAAACAATAGCTCACGGAAGATCCGTATGCTTTTTCTATCTAAATAATCTAAATAAAACACAATTTAAATAAAACAGAAAATATGAAAAGTATTCTATTAATTTAAAAATTGGTAACATTAAAAAATTGTTAAATAGATATATAATCAGGCCAATTAAAATATATTAAAACATTTATACTTGACGAGACAGTACTCTTTTGCCACTCATTTCAGAATGCTGCCAAATCTTTGTCAAATTTGCTTTCTGCGATACTAAATTTCATATTTAACAATTTTTTAATTGACTATAACAGCTAAGTTTAAGTGATATCGCTATTTTTAATGCATGGAATTACAAGTTTTTTTTAAATCATTCTAAAACTAAATGATGGGAATTCTTGCCTTTTAAAATGACTTTAAAAGGTCCCCTTCCTCCCCCTTCAAAAAAGATTTTTTGCCCTCCAAACATTTTAGAAACTGCGTTGTAATAATTAACGCTTCAAATAATCTATGCCGTTTTATATAATATGTAAACAATATTCCATCTTTTAAAAATTAGTGAATATTTGCATATTTTCGTCTTCATATTTTAAAACAGACTAATAATGCATTAGCTGTTAAATTTTCATCTACGCTCTAAGCGCTTTATTTCAAGATTAAGCGCCCGATTATCTCAGCAAATTGAATAAGGGAACGCGTGAAAATCGCTACGGTATGAAATAGATGGGAATAAGAATGGAAGAACTGAAAAGTAGAAAATAATTCGAACTTTAAAGTTATATAATATATTTTGAGATTTGATGATAAGATTAAACAGAACTAAATAATACGTCAATAGTATTAAATAGAGATTAAACGAAGGTGGGTATGTTAAAATATTATTTGCGCAATAATGAGCAGTAAAGCAACTCATGAAATTAATCAAAACTTTACTTTTTTTTTTCCTGGGTAAAATCCTTGTTAAACATTAATGTACCTATAATACACATGGACGGTACAGAAAATGTAAACACCAGAGTAGAAAACTCGCCTTTAAGTTAAGAAAGATGCAATAGTAAATTGCGAAACAATCAGTACTAATCACTCACTTTTTCATACAGATTGCCGCAAATTCGTTCGTTCATTAAAGTTAGGGAATGAAAGGAATGAAAAGAACAATCCATTTGACCTTGATCAGCTGATTTCGTCCATTTTGACGGTGCTGCCCATGGCATTCACATTCACATTCACATTGGTATTTACATATATAGGGTGATCAAAAAGTCAGTATAAAAGTGAAAACTTAATAAATCACGGAATAATGTAGATAGAGAGGTAAAATGTGCCACACATACTTAGAATGACATGGGGTTTTATTAGAACCAAAAAAAAAAAAAAAGTTCAAAAAATTTTACGATTTTTATGCAGGATGGCGCTCTACCCCATACTGCTAGACGCGTGAAAGATCTCTTGCGCGCGTCGTTTGGTGATGATCGTGTGCTCAGCCGCCACTTTCGTCATGCTTGGCCTCCCAAGTCCCCAGGCCTCAGTCCGTGCGATTATTGGCTTTGGGGTTACATGAAGTCGCAAGTGTATCGTGATCGACCGACATCTCTAGGGATGCTGAAAGACAACATCCGACGCCAACGCCTCACCATAACTTTACAGTGCTGTTCACAACATTATTCCTCGACTACAGATATTGTTGAGGAATGATGGTGAACATATTGAGCATTTCCTATAAAGAACATCATCTTTGCTTTGTCTTAATCTGTTATGCTAATTATTGCTTTTCTGATCAGATTATTGCTTTTCTAATAAAACCCCATGTCATTCTAAGTATGTGTGTCAATTTTTACCTCTCTATCTACAGTATTCCGTGATTTATTAAGTTTTCAAATTTATACTGACTTTTTGATCACCCGGTATAAGAAGGAGCTACGCGGCATGCGACGAGTTTTCAAAGTAAACCAGTTAACAACATCAATGCTTTCCATACAAAACAGCACAGTACAAATTCTATGAATTTTTAACGATTCTTGGTGCACTTGATGCACAGTAACAGCTCAATTTCATAGTAAAAATATTTATGTTAGACATACTTTGTACGATTACATCTTTCCTTAATTAATGTTGTAATTATTTCTTTATAAACTCATAACTATTAATGAAAATGGAAATGATTATAAACCGTCAATCGGCGTCTCTTATGTTGGTATCGCTTTCTGCGATGCAAACTTTGCAGGCGTGCTTTGGTCGGCCGTGGTTCCGTTGCACTTTTCTTATGTTTGATTAAGAGAATAAAAAGTTAAGTTTATTTCATATCCATACTTATTATCCTAAAGCATTAATGCGTTAAATGGGAGCTAGAGCAGTAGGCCAATCCGAAAATAATTTAGCAACTAGAGAGAGTATTACATCCCTGTTCTTAAAAATAGGTACAAGTTGACAACAAGGAAACCAGACGACAATAATAAAAAGGTTCTACCATATGGCTTATTGCCAAGGTCACGTCACTACTCGGTAAAAATGACGTCACAATGTGTTTCAGAGTTTGCGCATTCCGGTTACGTGTTTTCATTAGGATTTATTTGCTCGATTAAAATTTGGCGAAAAATATAAATGCCGGTTTGGCATTTTTTCCTTACTCAGTGTAAATAAATTTTAACGGAATACGGAATTCTTCTAATTTTATGAAAAATATTTTTCTAATTTGTAATGTCTTAGGTTAAATGGGAAGTCTTCTGCGAAATATTGTGAAAATGCATTTCATTTTGTGTAATAATAAACATTTCTATTTATCTTGCATGATAGTTTGCTAGAAATGAGTCGAATAATGAAAGGACACCTCGGGCAAAAGTGTGATTGTATAAAATCGAATGATTTAGTTAGATCTCCAGATATCCGCACTAACTGAAATTACACCTCATATATTTATATATTTTTTTAATGCAGTAGAATTGGTCTTAACCGGCAGCAGTGGGGACCTTACCGGTTCCGGTTAAGAGATTTTTCCGAAAAATTGAATAAGGTATTTCTAGAACTTATCTGGTTATATTTTGTGATGGCATGGTGTTACAATTGCAGAATGCCAAGTTTCGGTCTTATTTTTTTTTTTTTTTCACATCGGGCGCCATTAAATAAATAATATTGGAAGTCTTACAGATTATTTAAAATGAAAACATATACGTAAAATTGTTTTACATCTTATAAACAAAATTAAATAACATTTTAAAATTATTATGTATATTATTATATGAATGTTCAACTTTCGTAATGTGATGGTATACATCTTCGAATATTTGCCTTCTTATATGATTGTCATCGTAGTTTTAAAGATTCGCTGTGCAGACAATGAAGGTCATAACATTATGTATGGACATAGATGAACATTTCTCAGCAAATCGTAGGAAAATTTTCAATTCTTCGTCAGCTTCTTTCCAGGTAATTTTCTTGCCCTACCTGTCATTATAATCTTCTCCTTCCCCTCCTTCATTTCATCTTTCTTCTTTTCTAGAAACTGTTAGACTGTTTTACTGTCATCTCGAGACGATGACAGCAACAAAATCGTTTACATCCATCCAAGCCAGCATCTCTTTTTCACTTTTCCGATTAATGTTTTTCCTATGAATCATCAATTCACATCACTGGTAAAGTGAGTCGCCACAATTTCAGAATTTGGGGAACTGAAAATCTCGACGCAGTCATAGAACTTGAAAGAGACTCTTAAATGCTGAATGTACTATTTTGTGCCATTACTGTGAATACAATTTCAGGACCTTTCTTTTTTATGGAGGAAATTGTGGCAGAAATTACATGTCTGGATATGCTGCAAATCTAGTTGTATTCACAAATTCAGCAAGATTAGGATGATTTTATCTTCATGCAAGACGGCGCTCTCCTTCGAGGGGCGGCAGTATTTGAATAACGCAATTCTAAATTAATAAAACGGAAAAGGTGGGCAACGTGGTGGGTTTCGTCTTAAATAGCCTCCTGGGTCACTAGATCTTGCAATTTTCGCACTTGAGATTTTTATCTGTAGGTGTACGTAGAAGAAAACATGTGTGTAACACATGCGACTAATACTTTTCAAAATCTGCAAGATCAAATTGTTACAGCAGTGAGTTCAATAACCAGGGACCGGTTATTAGTGTCTGACTGCCAATTCAAATAATAACAAAAGACACTCATGTTAAATGCGAAAATCTAATTTTGAACTTTCTTCTGTCCAGTGATGTGTCTATCTATCGTTGTTTCTTTTTGAATAAGCCAATATATACACCGTGTTCCACAAAATTCCTCACCCGACCTTTATTTTAACAACTATTCGTCGTACACGCACGCAGCTAGTTACAAAAATACACTGGTGTGCAAAAATTAAGGGAAGTCGAAAAATTAGCATATCAGCTGAACGAAGAGGCAGAGCGGACAGAAAGATCATTCAGGAGATTAAGTAAGCTGATGTACGGTAGCACATGCGCAGATATGCATGTAGACGTAATGGGGGAGTGTCTGAGTAGTATAAAGCATGTTGTCGGTGTAAGATCAGTATTTCTGGCAAAGAGATTGCACGCCGTATAGCAGTTAAAATCACACCGAGTTGCTGCCTCAGCGAGAAATGGCGAATAATCAATCTGTTAGACGACATCTGGATGCTTTTACCCGAGGTCGAATCATTGGAAAGTTGGAGGAAGACCGCAGTGTGACAAGTGTGGCTGCAGAGTTCGTAATTGCTCCCAGTATCGTTTCACGATTTTGGAGACAATTTCAAACTACAATAACAGCTATCCGGGGGTTTAGTGGTGGTCGTCCACGAGGAACCACACCCGCAGATGACCGGTATATTGCCTTACAGGCCAGAAGAAACAGGCGGCAGACAGCGGGAGAAATCGCTAGACACACGACACAGGCGACTGGACGACCGACATCGCGTTTTACCGTGGCCAGAAGACTCACGGTGGTGGTCTGTTTGCACGACGCCCTGTACGGTGTGTACCTCTAACGCCTGCCCATCGGAGAAGGTGTTCTGTGTGGTGCCGGGAACACCGGAATTGGAGAGTCGAAGTAGCGATTCTCATCGCATACTCATCTGGAGAGAGCGGGGAAGCCGCAATCATCCCTCGAACATCATTGAAAGGGACCGGTATGGAGGTGGCGGTGTTCTCGTTTGGGGAGGCATCATGCTTGGTAGTCGTACAGACCTTCGCATCTTCGACGCAGGTTCAGTCAACGGGACCCGTTATTGTAACGAGATTCTTCTTCCACATGTGCGTCTTTTTAGAGGCGCTATGGGTCCGCAGTTCCTTTTCATGGACGACAATTCACCATGTCATCGCACAGTAGCTGCCGAACAGCTCTTAGAGAGTGAGGATATTGAACGTATGGATTGGCCGGCACGATCTCCGGATCTCAAGCCCATCGAGCACGCATGGGATTTTCTAGGCAGACGCTTGGCAGCTCCTACCTTACCACCAGTAACGATTCCGGACCTTCGATTGGCGTTGCAAGACGAATGCGCAGCAATGCCTCAACAACTCATTGACACCCTCATTCTCAGCATGGGCAGACGCTGTGAAACCTGCCTAGCAGTCAGGGGAGATCATATCCCCTATTAAAGACCGGATGTTTCTTGCTGGACACCCATCACAGGGATGTTTCGGCCTTCAGTCGCATTGCGCTCCATGCTACGTTTTCAATAAAGCTTCTTTTTATCCCTCTGATTTCTCTTTTAGTAAGTGTTGCTTACATTACTCATGTTCTTACGTATTGGGGATCTTACGGTATTAAATGTGTTGATTTGGAAAGCTTTTGTACAAAGTTATATTGAAAAAACCGTCTCGTCCTTAATTTTTGCACACCAGTGTACTTTAAATCAGTCAGCGATTCATGTTTGGTCATTTTTTAAAGTCATTAGTTTTGTAAATATTACGAAATATAACTTCGTATAGATTTCTTGGTCCGTAAAATTATATTTAGAAAAATAGTATACTATTTATAAAAACTAAAACCCAAAGGTTCGACTCCCGAATGACAAAAAACATGGAAATAATTATTTTCAAATTCTGCGCTTTTTGATGTCCTATTCAATTTTCATTGTGAGGTCAGATAAGAAATAAATTAGAATAATTCGAAATTCATTTAAAGGTACTGTTTTGTGATGTATTAGTGTCTCTAATTTATAATTTTATTACATTTCGTATGCCAAAAGTATTTCCATGCACATAATTTATAAATTTTCAAAATCTGAAAAGTGTTATTAGTGTATAAATATTCTCATGAAGTTCTGTTATTTTAGAATCATAGTCTGGTTATTGTACAAAAAAAAAAAAAAAAAAAAACATTAAAACATTTTAATAAAAATAAAGTATTTTTCATGTTTTAATTAATGTAAATAATATTACGAGTCGGCTTTGTGCTAGAACTGAAGCCTGTCCGGTGCTTTCTAGAATACGAATTCTATAAATCCTGTGAATATGATTTCCATTTTGAAAATAACAACTATGTTGATCAATATATTTCACAATAACTTGCTTAGAATTGCTTGTCACTTAATCGCTAAGCATTAAAAACCTCTTTCTGAAGGATATTTTATTTTAATTTGCGTACAAATGCGAACATTTCGCTCTTCAATTTGTGTATGGGCTGCGAATGTGATTCTCGATTTTAATGTCAAATATCTCCGGCAGGTTTTTGTCATCCGATATTCGAATTTTTTGTGTTTTATTTTTTTATAGCGAGTTCAAAATTTTCGTAAACATAAGTATAGGGACCTTAGCAATATATAAAAATTAGATTTTGTATTTCATACGAAATTACATTTTTTGTGTTTTATAAAAAACAAAAACATCAATCATTGCGTCATGTAATACATTTTTGTAGCTGGAAGTATATATCTCCAACAACGGTTGCAGAAACAGAAGGCCGGGTAAATACTTTTGTGGACACGATACATACAAATATAAGATATAAATAACCCTTTAAAATAATTTTTATTAGTAATTTCTCAATTGAACGTTCCGTATTTTTGCATCATAAATCCTACGCTTGTGTTGGATATACCTGTGTTTGTTTATTATTTGGAAAGTTAACCTACTGCTTGAAAATTCGCAAAATTATCATGTGTAATGAAAACATGAGGCAATCTTCATTTGAATTCCGAGAAAACTAATCAGCAAAAAATGCAGAAATTCTCACCTAGTTGAATGTAGTCTCCTCATTCTTTACTAATCTACATCACTCACGTACTTCAGATTCATTTTTAAAAAGAAAGGAAAGAAAAAAGATTATTAAATAAATTCACTTCTATTATTATTTATTGCTTTTCTTTATTCTTTTTGACTTCTTTCGTAAGAGATGGGGGAAGGCGCGAAGCTTATTTCTCTTTTAGTAATCTGTTATTTTACAAACAGGTTTTTTGCCTATCCATTTAAATATGTTTTGGCATTTACGTATGTTGAACAATACGACTATTATTATAAACAGTACAGTTTTAATTTTGTTTTCGAAAAGCTGTTTTGTGACACTCAAAGGCGGATATTTAACGGTCATCGTGAGAAATTTCACTGCAAAAACGCTTTTGTTCCACAATGCAAATATACGGCCCGCCAGCGGCCAAGCGGTAAGTTCGGTCCAGGGCTCGAATTCCTGCGAACGAGTTGGCTACATGGACATTTCGTGGTTTTTCTCATGTGTAACGTGGATAGGAGCAGCTTCTCTTAAAAAGGCCACCATGGGAATCCCTCCCTTTCCATATAGTGTCTAAGGGCGAAGCACGGAATAAAAGTAAAAGTAAAATGCAAATATATATTTACACATTATTTTAAATTATTTATTGCGTTACATTTAAATACATATATAACTAAACAAATTTAGGCCTTAGGCAAATAGCCCGTATGCAATTTGCCATAATTAAAATAAACCGAACCAAACCGATGAGTATTGGTGGTTACTCTTTTGAGCAACTACCGTGATTTTGATTTTTTTCATCTTTCGCGTTAATCATGCGTTTGCACCTTACTGCCTTGCCTACACCATCAAATGTCTTTACATTTGATTTCCAACCATGCATTTTTGACAAAAAAGTAATTATTTCAGTAATGGTTGGTGCAAGCGTTTTTTTCCTTTCTTTCTTTCTTTCTTTTTTTTTTTTTCTTTCTGCAACATCCTTTATGCGTTACTTTATTATAACGAATATACATTAGATTGATCTGCAATACTTCAAAGGAATACTAGATAAAAACGCTATATATAAGTTCACTAGAGTGTAATAATATGAAATAATCAATTTTTTAAAAATTATTTCATCCGAATATATTTTAAACTTCAGAATCGGTAATTAAGCAGTTGTGTGAATCGTCCTTTCAAGTAAAATAACATAAAAATGGGTACCGCTGAAATATAAAAAGAAAACAAACAAACAAAAATAATCCTAAAAAAAGTGTAAGGTGCTTTAATTTCACTATCCATTATTATGAAAAAAGCGTGATATTTACAGATTTTTCATCATCTGCTTGTTTCCTAATTGAACGCTATTATTGAATCACTGGAGTCTTGTTACGAAAGAAAGTTAAGATTGACAGAAGAAGAAATTCTCATTAAAAATCTTTAAATTTGGCTTTTTTTTTTTTTTTTTTTTTTTGGCGTGTATGTATGTGTGTCTGTCTTTTATTCTGATAAGCTTCAGCTCTTCGCTACCGTTCAATTTTAAGAAAGGTATTAAACATGTGTCATGAATAAATTTTTTTCTCCGTTATTTAAATTCAACAAGTTCGATGTACTCTCTTTAATTGGATTACTGTGTCCCAATTTTTTAGACATTTTCCATTATTCCATTGCCTGAAATTATATATATATATATATATATATATATTTGGTATTGAAACTATATATAGATATATATATATATAGTTTGAATTCCTTTGGGAAAGAAATTCTGATTATCCTATCTGAGGAAAAAGGTGTAGGGTAAATATTAAAGTTGATTTAAGTGTCAAGTTAAGCTTTTTGTGTGAAAAATTGAATTTTAAGTAAAATAATCTGCTAACAATTGTTAGTACAATAGAGTAGTCATTCAAATTAAATTAACCATAATCGTAGCACCGAAAAAAATTAATATAAGAAGCAATGTAAATTTAAAAATAAATAAATGATAAAATCAAAATAGTAAACTTTCCTATTTTATATTTGAAGCAGAATTTGTCAATGGGTAAGTATTTGAAACACCAAACTAGGTGGATTAATAAGACCCCGATAACAAATTTCGTTCCTCTGGGTAATGTAAAGCTTTAAACCGTTTTTAACATTATAAGAACCATTATATTACCTGTAATAGGCATCCAAATTTACACGCCTTTTGGCTGAAGTAAAATAATCACATGGCTGTAAAGATGTAATTTAAAAATTGTAGTTAATACCTGCTTTTTTAATGTTTCGCAAAATTTAAATCTGGGAATTATGTTTTCTGTGAGCAGATTAATTAATAACCATACTTCTTCTCGAAAGCAATCAACCTCATTGCAAACATTTTTAATCCTGATGAATTGGGTGTGAATAGTATTAAGTATTATTTTTTGGAGATACTGGAATTACAATAAATTAGTTTGTTGATATTGAAATTAAATTCTCTCCTTTTCTCATAGATTTTTATTTTTTTGCATTCTAAGTATTTGTAAATGTAAGTAATTTATATCATCTTCTTGCAGGTTTGTTAAGTTTGAGGCAAGGTTGATAGATGCTAATATTTTCGATGTTCTCATAATTATTAATTGCTAAGGTGTCATCTACATATCTGTAAATATTTCAAAAATAGATCCGTTGGTCACTATTACGTTTTTTGGTATTGAAAGTGTTTAGTAAACAGGTATGAATTATGTAGTGCCGAAGATGAGTTAGAGCCCACAGATATTCCGTTAACATATCTGTAAATATTGTCATTAAATTTGATGTAATTGGGAAATAATGCACTTTTAAAGTAAATAGACTAATTTTCTTTTTAGACATATCACCGTAAGAATATATATATATATATATATGGATGTATATATCAGGATTAAAAATTAACTTATCTGGATTAAAAATGATAGCAAATATATATATATATATATATATATATAATATTTGGAAGTCAGGCAACGGATTGTCAAAGCTTGACGATATAATTACATCAGAGTCCGAGCATTGTTATGGCTGAGTGTAAGGCGGCATGCAATGACGACAAAGAACAATTTAGCTGTTTAGATTCCATATCTTTATTCAATTCTAACCGCAGACCATTTTTACTGTAGATGAAATTCTCCAAAATTACATATTCAATAGTGATGTAAACTAAATAAGATTAAATTTAGATTTTGACTATTCGAACAAAAGAAAGTTGGGATGAGCAGCAGGGAAGTTTTGTAGCAGGAGGAGGAGAAAGCAGTCTGGCAAAAAAATGGTGCGCACCAGTATTTATACCAGCGATTATATAACATGTCTGAATGTTCTCGAAAGTACTGGTCTAGGGAAAGATCCTAAAATTGTGGAAAGGTTATTATAGGTTGCCTGTTCGCGCAGAGCAAAGCCATCCTATCGTATTTTTTATATTTTACACACACACATATATATGTATATATATATATGCTATCACTTTTACGAGCATTTTAGTCAATTCATTAGGACACATAGACAATCCAATTATCTGAGGATAAAATGATAATAATAATTTAGGTTTTTTTCATGAGGCAAATCATGAGACATCAACTATGCCGCTGTCAAAAACCTAACTACCCTACATCCCGAGACCACTGAAAGGGGAAGCGATAATTCTGTTACATTCTGCCCCACGTAAAAGGATGGAGAAAGATGCAGGGAGAAAGAGGACTAAGTTGACCAAAATCTACTGACGACGAGTTATCATCCCCTATTTCCGGCGTTATTTCTATAATTAATTTTGGCCGGTCCAGTAGAAACAATTATGTTTTTATGGCTATGGAAAAAGTGAGAAATCAACTGTGCCCTCACCAAGATTCCAACCACGGATCTTTTGCTGATCTCTTGTCTGCTAGCTGACTGAACGTCTTCTATCTGTCAGATACTGGATAAGTTAACCATTTGATGGTCATGAACGACTCAGCTCGTATTTCAATTACGTATCGCAGTGGGCGTAAACGAACAAGCTCGTATTACAAATTTACGATTGACAGATATAGCGCATATTTCGGAAGAGGGAACACTAGAGAGAAGAGACTCTAACATAGGTTTTGAAAGCACTTAGCATGGTACTGAAGCCTCAGTATCTAGAGGCGATTCACGAGGCTCTTACCCTGTTGTCAGCCGCGGGCGACAAATAAGATAAAGTAGTCAATTTTAGGTAAGGTAAGTCAAAAGCAAACGGGTCCCAACCATTCGCCTATACGAAGAAAACGAAAGAAACAAAGTCAACGTTTGACCTCCAGTGTGACCAACGGAAGCTGAACCCCGAGGACCACCTATGCAATATCAGATATGTAACGCCACCACAGCCAGTGTCAGACTTGACAGTACCAGTACGGCCCCTACAGAGCTTGAACGTACCAAAGGATCTAGTCCTGTAAAGACAATATATTTACCCCGGGAGCTGAAACTGTCTAAACCAGCACGCCGAGGGTTGCACCCCCAATCGACCCTCTGGGGGAAACTGGGAAGAAAGAATTGCTTACTCTCGTAACCGCCGATGGCTTTGTAGATTGGATCAATATTGGGATTTGTGATGCTGCTGACAGTGCTCTTGCCGAGTTTCGAATTCTGGGCTTTCCGAATATGTTTCAAGTGTGCTTCCAGTTACACCAGAAAAGCATGCGGAAAAGAAGGAAAAATACCTTGCAAGAATGCCATGGACATCGAAGTGATGTCCCTGAAGTAATTATTAATCACAGACGAGTTATGTCAAGCACACCATGTTGCATGATCAAGCAACTGAGTCATATTAGTAGTAAAAGCCAAATCTTCGTTTCAGCTGTAAAGGAAAGCATTTCTTTTGGATTTATCCTGAAGAAAGCTAAGTATTATCATCATTATGTGAAGATCTTGCTAGTAGCAAGAGCCCTCTAGTCGAGAATTTAAAAGCGTTCTCATGTGTTTCTCTGTCGGAAACAGCCAACAGACTGAATTAATCATGACCATTTAATTCTTAGTCCAAAGGACAATTTGCCCAGAAGGGCTGCTAATTTCGTTCTGGCATTTTGCTTCGGTTTGCTATAAATGTCGATTCACTTCTCAAATTGTTGCAACCAAGTATTAGAGCCCTGCGTTAGAGTTAAAGAAATAAAATAATGTAGAATCTGCATGAATGTATGTTTCTCGCACTGTGAAAAAACGACGGGACATAGAAACATCAAATTTTGAATAACGTAGTCATCCATTCGAATCTCCATTACGGGAGACAGTTGTATCGGAAATATCTAAAGATATGCTCTTTTAGATATTTTGTGATATTGCTGTTGAATTGAATTTTATGGTTTAAGTGCGAAGATTTAATAAGGTAACACACAAAATGTTATAAAAACGCTCCTTTGGGCGTAATAAAGCTTTCAGATTTTAATTTGTTTTAGTTTTTCCGTTGTATTTTAAGTTCATTTGTTATTTTAAGTTTTATTCGTTAGATTGGATTCGTTAGATTGAAACGATATCAGACGAGCAACAGGATCATTGGTCCATTAACGTTCCTGAAATCGAGAGGCTCTGATGAAAAACAATGCAGATGATGCAAAGAAATCGCTAAAATCTTTTGACACTGCTCGTGAAGTTATAAGTCTTGTAATGTGAAGTGGTAGTCTTGTAATTGTGAATTGTTATTGGTTCTGCGATGTCAGAGCATGTCGTCTTGCACCTCGTAACGGCTGGGAGACTGCGACTGGTGGGAACAACACACGTTACCTTCTTACCTTTGTGTGTTCCGCCGCAATATTTTACTTCGATTGTGTTTTTGCTATTTTCTCTCTTGTAAAATTTTATATGTTTACTTTTGTATATATACTTAGTAGTTTGTGACTTCATCTATCATGCGTCCTTATGGAGCCACTGATATTATCGGAAGGGAAACGTGTAAAGGCATCACGATCAATAAGCTAAACTGATGTTAAATTCATCAAACAGGTCCACTTATAAACATCTATGTATGATGTATCTACTGAAGTTTCTCAGAATTTTCAAACATCTATGCAGATTCTGTAACCATTAGTTTTATTATTTATTTATTTATTGCCAAATTTAATGGAAAAATATATGAAATAAAGATGCTTTCATTTTGAGTTTGCTGTTTGTGTATATATTTTAGAATAATGCTTGTGTGGATGGGAACTGCATTTATCACCCTTATGCATCGTATTGCTGTAAATATCACAGCATTAAATGAATTTTAATGTATAATGCATTAATTTATTTCAATCAAATATTAGATATAAAGTTCCCCCTTAGTTTACTATACAGTGAGCTAAATCTGTACTAACTTGACCTGTTACTCACTAATGACTAAGTGGGTAAAATGTTTGAGCACTGTTAAATCGAATAGGATTCGAAACTCGGAAAACAAATTGGTTACACGAGCATTTTGCTATTTTTTCCAATATATTGCAACAAATTTCTACTAGAAATCCTTTCACGAAGGCAGGACAGATGATCTCGGCATACTTTATCTTAATCGATTAAACAATATATATATATATATATATATATACTTTATCTTTTAGTATTATCATCCAAAGGGAATAAAAGTGTGTCATGCATGCAATTTTAACTGTTAAACTGAGTTTACAGGTTACATTTACATGAAATAAAAATCGTGTCATGCTTAACTAGTAGAACACTTTTTGTGAAAATTTGAAATTCATAAAACAATATTTCTAAACTTCTAAGATTCTGGTTAAATTGATTGCCCTTAGCAACAAGAAACTTGAGAAGGTCGTAGCGACAATTCGCTGGTCTTCGGGAAACTACAAGAACAAAGTCCAAATAAGTGTTAAAATACCTTTTTATTTAACTCAGAGAATATTTTACAGTTGGCCCCTCTCGGGATTTTAGGAAGCCTTCATTTTGGCTTGAACTGACGACAGAAAACAAGAAACTAAACGAACTAACTAAAACCTAACCGAAGTTGTACAGAAATAACTAACCGAGTTGACCCGAATACTTACCTGCACTTAAAATACGGCCGAACGTAGTAAAATGGGCTTAAAGTAGTAACGTGGCCAGAAGGCAGAACACGCTCTACTAACTTACGAGCTATTCTACGGAAGTGACTGAAATTTCCCATTAAATATTACATCTACGTCATCGGGTGAGAAATGCTTCTTGCGTCTGCATCTGGCACCTTCTGCCTGAGTTTCCTTGTGTGCGAGGGGGGGGGGGTTAGCCGTTGATTCTATCGACCATTTTAACCTCAGACTCTTTCGTGTAGGCTGTTGATTGACCGTAGTTGGGATTTTTTCAAATCTACTCAGAGCGCGTTTCCTTGGCTTTGTTTCGGCTATCTGGGCTTGTTCCTCTTGTACGGCGGGCCTGGATCTTTTTCTTTGAGGGGTTCAAACTTAACCATCTTTTGGCCTGTAAATGTTGGCTGTTAAACGGGTAAATGTTGTTATTCGTTTACCTGGGGTAAATGTTGGCTCTCTTTTCTCTGCTGGAACAACTGGGTCGGATATTTCAGCACTGCTACTTCTTGTCTCCCTTCCAGGTTTCCTGTAAAAGATCTTATAAATCTGGAAAATCAGTACTTTTGTAATATGGCTTTATTTAATCAATATTCGCCACTGACATGTTGTCCGTTAATGTCTCGTAAAGCATATTTGATCTTCTCAGTTTCGAACGGGCTATCAAACTTCAGCTCGAATTTTATCTTTGCCACCTTATTCTCAGGAGCAGAAGATAATTAACGTTTCCTCTTCAATACTCTCTGCTCCGCAATGTATTCCGCCTGCCTTCTGTTTTATCATATAATTTTTCTGTTTTGCCCTGGATGAATCCGAACTTTAAAGTGCTGCATCAGTTGTTTTCTTTGTTGAACAAAAAATAGCTTAACTAAGGGAGTTTAAATTTTCCTTCTTAAAAGCAGTTCCACAGGGCTATTTTGCGTAGTGTCATGCTTAGGCCATTCGCAGCGCAAAAGCTATTACTATGATGAAGCTATCCCAGCGATTATGATAATTCTTTACGTAAAACTACGAATAATTTTCACGATATTTTTGTTGACTCGCTTTGCTATATTTGATTGCGGACGGTAATCTTTAAATGGCGTATGCCAAGCCCTGAGCATAAATTTTCAAAGAGCTGGCTTACTATTATTTAATATTATCGGAAATAACCTTTAGTGGAGCCCCGTACTTTAATATACATTGATTTAAAATGAGTGAGACGCGATTTTTGAGGAGGCTCGTTTGAGGGGGAACTATGTCTACTAATTTTGAGAAATGCTCTACTATAACCAAAAAAATCTATTTTTTTGGTTATAGTAGAGCAGCAATTTTTTTGGTTACAGTAGAGCAACAGCTTCCGATATCTAGGGTTTTTCATTCTAAGCAATCTTGCAGTCAATGTCGATGGGTGGTATCAAATGTAAACACAGAGCAGCTGAAGTGTTTACTTTGCGATAAGTCGTATCCTAATTTAGCTCTTAAGTCATTTATTTGCTTTAAAAATGTAGTATCACTGAAGAGAATTTAGAATGCTATGCTGGTGATAAGGTTCTTTTCGTTCGCATGACTAAGTTCTGCTAATGTTGGTGTGTAAACCTAAATAGTTTCTATACAATAACATACGAAATATTTACTAATTCCTCCTTGCTTAGTGAATAAATTTTTTAACTGAGTCAAACGATTTATGAGCCCTCACGCATGTGAATAAACAGGATAACAAAGATGAATATTTAACAGTTGGATTATTTAGTTTTGTTGCTAGAATCGAAATTTTTCATGAAACACTAATCACGAATTACTTAACAAATTCGCAAACTTTAACACATTTAAATCCTCTTATTTAAAATTTGACAGAGAATAAGAAAACGATTGTCTAGTTAAACCTAGATTATTCTGAAACTAAGAATCGACTGTTTTTATTATGACTAATAATTGGCGAATACAGTTCATGCCTTTGCATACTGTGATTTATTGGTTTACGTAGATTTAACTGTGGAGTTGATGTTTCTCTGGAGAAAGACCGTTGAAGGAACCGAATGGCCAACATAGAGCAACAGCACACAAGTAACAATTTGCGAATTTCAGAAGTTGTTTCATATTATGAATATAGCTACTTTGATTTAAAAGAATGCCACCAGTTTAAGTTATTATTTGGAAGCTACTACAGGAGTATAAGGTTTGCGCGCTTTGTCCAATCAAGTTCCGGATGTCACTGTATGTAAAGGGTTTCTTCCATATTTTTATCGTGTTGTGAAGATGTAAACCGCACCTTTTCTCTTCCGCTTACATGCTTTATCGAGAAGATTTTACATATGTGTATGTGAAAGATTTGAGCATTTAATTTCAGTCTGTGATATAAAGAAGTTGTCCACACTATGTAAGAGTTGGTAAAGTTATTATTTAAATGAATCAGTTACCTTATAATTTCATCCTTTACTTTTCCTCACCAGAACGTAAATGAGTCAATTAGTGTTGAAGTTCAGGTTTTTGGGATTGTAAGACAGAGTGTGTTTCTGACTGAGCGTGCACCTTACATTTAGTTCCTGCCAGCTTTCATAGTTATTATTCCGCTTGTCCGACATATTGATTTTAGTGGTTCGGTAAGCATTACTGAGGTACCTTAGAGTATATTTAAATTGTGTAGTCTTTTACTACTAGTTCACATCCTAACTTGAATTTGACTTTTCCTTTTGTTGCATCACCATGAACTGTGGTTGATTTTGTTAACTCCAGAAAGTGCGTTTTTCTTCTAAAATATGTTTAAATAAAAACTGTTTAACACTTTCCAAGACTCTGTAGGTACTTTCAGCTATAGCGACAATTTGCTTCACCTCTGTTAAGGGTTTTGGACTCATTACCAGTTCCAGAACAAGCAAAACCTCAGATGTTTTTATCAAGATTTATTAATTCTTATAAAGATTCTTTGTTAAGCTTAAAGACAACCAACCCACAAAAATGGCCAGTAGTTCTCAGAATATAAATGCTCAACAGTATCATCTCTCTTAAGATGGCCATCTCCACAGAAGACGGAAATCATATGGAACCATAGGTGATCATTTTAGAGAGAGATTATTATATTAAAATTGAAGCTACTTCTTTATAAGAATATTAATAAACCGCAGAAATATAATAAATAAAATTTATAGGTTCTAAATAGTTTTAAGTAATATATGTTTTTGATATTGTGTACGAAACAGAAATGTTATTTTTTCAAAAGAAGTGCGGAGAATTCTCTTTTCATTCAAATAGTTTTTAGCTCTCGGTGTCGAAAATCGTTTACGAAATATATTCTTCTAAAGTTTCAAACTTATTTTGTAACTCAACCTAAGAGAATTTAAATCATCTTAAGTATGAATCTTTCATGGAAGTTATTATTAAGAAATGTGAAGATACTAATACACTATTTTTCAAAATTGTTTATTTATGAACAGTTTGTGAGACTCTTAACCGTCATATTTATTGAAAGAAAAATATAATAAACACATAAAATAAATAAATAAATAATAAAAAGAACTAAATCTGTGTAAACGTGTATGTACTTCAAAAAATGTTTAACTACAAGGTTTGAAAAAAGTAGTGGCGATATTCCGATAGTTTTGAAAAGATTTTATTAGTATAGGTACAAAAACTTAACAGTCCCTCAGTATAATCGTTTGCCATATCTACCACCTTTTGAACAAAGGCATCATGCACCAGCAACTCGTCCACTGCGGTTGATGCCCCACTGTGACCGCCGTATAGAATGAATAATCTACTGTTGTAATAGATTCCACGCCCTGATTCTTTCATTCTGGCGAAGAGATCGTGCTCACAAGACTGTTATTGCACTAGTATGGTCAACATTTCTGTAATAGAAAGATTGTTATGGCAGATGTTCCAGTACCTTCCACTACCACCGCCCTAGAAGATCGGGATCCATTATGTGTATTCTATTACGAATTCTATTATGCTTATTTCCATTATTCCATAATATTTCGGCTCACCAGCGGCCGAGCGGTAAAGTCGCTGAACACTGGTAGTTCGGTCCGAGGTTCGAATCCCGCGAACGGGCTGGCTGCATGGGTGTTTTCGTGGTTTTCCCCATGTGTAACGTGTATACGAGTCAGTTTCCCTTAGAAAGTCCTCCACGAAGGCATCCCTCCCTTTAGGCAGATAGCCCTCGTGTGCTTTGCTATAATTAAATACACCACACCAACACCATTGCCCACCAGCGGCCGAGCGGTAAAGACGCTGAATACTGGTAGTTTGGTCCGAGGTTCGAATCCCGCGAACGTGCTGGCTGCATGGGCGTTTTCGTGGTTTTCCCCATGTGTAACGTGTATACGAGCCAGTTTCCCTTAGAAAGTCCTCCACAAAAGGCATCCCTCCGCATAGGCAGATAGCCCTAGTGTGCTTTGCCATAATTAAATACACCAAACCACACCAACACCATAATATTTCAGCAATTCTAGAAGATGTACTTAGTACAAAGTTTTTTTAATTTAAAAATTTAAGACAGCCGGAAGTATACAATAGGTAAACAAAATTATTAAACTAAATAAATTTTATATAATTTGACAGTACACAATATGGTCATGTTGTAAGGATCTTAAGTTTTACTAACGTTTATTTTATTTTAAATCTTTACTATCACTTCTTATTTTCTACTTCCGGCCAGAATTATAAGCGTGAAGGATTTTATGCAAAGTTGTCTGGCGAACGCCAAGTATTTAAGTGTGGCCTTTTTGCCAAGCAGGAGAGAGGAAGCCGTGAGTTCGAAGCAGGCCGCTTACCTTAGAAGTTACGCAGTTGCTATTTGCCTTCCAGGCCAGAGGTTTTAATCCTCTTGATAAATTAAACGTATTGTAGTGTTCACAGTCTCTGTGCTACATACGCTTCCTGTTATTATAAGGCCAATCTTATTCTAAAGTTAAATTAGAGTTTAGTTTTATTTTTATACCTTTTACGTTAGACCCCGAGTGGAGGGTCATTGTATTCCGAAGTACGGAAGTCATTGTATATAAAGAAAAATAAAGGGTCTTGTATACCCTTCGTCTGTATCCTGTCTACTTACTACAATTAGTGAACATAGCTTTAGTAAGCTCTCTGTTTTTAGTCAGGTCATTGTATGTTTCCGAAGAAGGTTAGAAGAAACATTGAACCTGATAGTGGCGTCCGACGAAGAATAACCATGGCCGAATTTCAAGAAGAACCTGTGCTGCCTGCAAAAACGGCTCAGAATCCAGAAATGCCAGCTGCCGCTCTGGAAGGATTTGGGTACATCGTCCAGACCATGCGCGCTTCGATGAAACCAGAAGCAACGTTTAATGGAAACTCACAGGTAACCAGTTTTTTGGAAAAATTGGATGACCACTTCATGCTCTACCCCGTGCACGAGTTTCAAAAAGTTACCTTAGCTACCAGCGCTTTGAGGGGCCAAGCGCTTAACTGGTTCAAATGTATCGGCAGAAGTCTCTTGGGTCATGCAGGAAGTCCCACCTATACTTACGAAAATTTCAAGACTGCCCTACTAAAAGCCTTCCCTGTTGTAGGGGATCGTGCGAAATTAGAAACAGAACTTTTCAGTATATATCAACAAAGAATGGAAAACCTCTCGAGCTTTATTTTAAGAAAAATTCACGTTTTCAAGCTCTTGTATGGAAACCGTCCGGATCCTGAAATAATTCAAGTGATTTTGCCGAGGTTACTACCCCAAGTGCAAGACTTTATTGAATTACGAAATCCGACTACACTGGAAAAGTTATTTGAGCTAGCAATGCAGTTTGAAAGTAGAAGAACGGCGGACGTCGAAAGAAGACGCCAATATCAACAGCGAAACCAATTTGGTACGCCAAGACTACAGCAAACTCAAGCACATGGCTACGGAGAAAAAGCGAATCAGTGGGCAAGGAAACCCGAGCATTCAAAAACAGCCGGCGAACGTCGACAGTTCAATAGCAACCCAGGAAAAAAGTCTCAAGGCCAGTGGAGAAAGAAGGAAAGCACCGAAAGGAAAAATAATTTAAACTAAAACGGATTTCTGCTGACGAGAGGGTGCGGAAATCTGAAGGCCACGAAAACCCCTCTTCCTACAAGTTAAATACAGTAATGGTGAAAAATTTAACTCTTCCGAAGATTGAAGTCTTAGTAAATAATATCCCGGCCACCGCACTCCTGGATACCGGCGCGCAGTGTTCCTGTGTAGCAGAAGTCTTTTTTAGAAAGTATTTTCGCAAATACCGCATATATAATGCGGATAATACAACAGTATTAGCGGCGCAAGGAGAACAATGTAAGTGCGTAGGTAAAGTACCTTTGTACATCCGTATCAAGGACGAACAAGTAAAGGTGATGTTTTTTATAGTAAAGAATTTGCAAGCAAATTTAATCCTAGGAATAGACTTTCTTTCAGACGCACAAGCTACACTGGATTTTAATGCAGCGTCCCTTAAGCTGACGATGAAACCAGTGCGTGTAGAAAAGGTTGAACCGCCAAGGTTAAATCTTGACCACCTGCCTAATGACGAGCAAGATAGAATCCGACAAGTGGTAAGTGAATTTGCTTCCTTATTTAGTGATATTCCAGGATTTACTCAGGTTACTAACCATAGTATTGACACCGGAGATGCATTGCCGGTTCGTCAAAAACCATACCGGTATGATAAGAATAAGGAAAAAATTATAGAATGGCATATTACCGATATGCTACGTAAAAAGATCATAACGCTCATCTCAAGTAGTTATGCTAGCCCGGTGGTTTTATGTAAGAAAAATAATGATTATCCTTTGGAGCATCCAAAAAGGTGGAGATTCGCTATTGATTACCGTAAATTAAATTCCATAAGGAAATATCCGGTATATCCGTTACCGATCATAGAAGAAATTTTAAGGAACATAAAATCAACCAAATTTATGACGACTTTAGACTTAACGAATGGTTATTTTCAAATAGGGGTCAGGCCTGAGGACGTGCCTAAGACTGCTTTTATAACCAAGTCTGGCACTTATGCATTTTTGCGTATGCCGTTTGGCCTTTCAGGCGCCCCAGCAACATTTCAGCGATGCATGGACATTGTGTTAAGACCTGTTCTTGGAAAGTCCACATTTATCTATTTAGACGATATCATTATTACTAGTGATAATCTCGACCAACATATACAGGATTTAAGACAGGTGTTTTCTTTATTAAATGAGGCCGGTCTAAAAGTTAATGTCGAAAAGTGCAAATTTGCAGCCCCTGAATTAAAATATTTAGGTTACAAAATATCGCAAAAAGGGATCGAGACAGATGAATCAAAAATAATCGCTGTACAAAAGTATCCGACTCCAAACACGGCAAAGAAGCTCTCTTCTTTTCTAGGACTTTGTTCATATTATAGGTCCTTTATAAAAGATTTTGCGGCTATCGCTGAGCCATTGTTAAAATTAAAAAGGAAAAAGGCAAGATTCTCGTGGACGGCTGAAGCCAATAGTGCTTTCGAAAAATTAAAACAAGCATTAACGCAAGCCCCTGTGTTGAAATTTCCTGAAAAGGATGAAAATTTAGAAATTTCAGCGGATGCTTCGGATTATGCGGTAGGAGCGGTACTTTCGCAAAATCAGCAGGCCGTGGCATTTTTTAGCCGAACTTTAAATCAAACACAAAGAAACTATTCCGCGACCGAGAGAGAGGCACTTGCAGTTCTGTTAGCAGTGCAAAAGTTCCGAGTCTATTTTGGAAAGGCGCCGATAACAGTATATTCTGATCATGCGGCGGTAACTAGATTGTACTCAGGAAAAAATTTATCCCCAAGGTTAATAAGATGGGCACTCAAGCTGCAAGAATATAATCTGGTAATCAAGCATACCCCCGGAAAGGAAAGTATCGTAGCAGATGCCCTATCACGAATTAAATTAGACGAACAGGGTAATACCGTAAAAGTTGCAATGCTGACAGCGTGTACAATAAATTCCCGAGAAACTGTAATAACCGAACTGGGTAAGGATCCTGAGTTTGGAAGTATTTATGAGTATTTGAAGGATCCTGAAAATTTTAGCCACCAAGATATTGTGGCGATAAGAAATAGGGCGGCCCATTACGAAATAATAGATGGTCTATTATTCTACACAAAAACTACGAATTCCAACAACGAATTTCGACCTGTTATCCCAGCTAGTCTTAGATTAAATATCCTGCAAGAGCTCCATGACAGCCCTTTAGCTTCTCATGCTGGTATTCGAAAAACTATCCAACGCGTACGCGAGGCAGTCTACTTTCCTGAACTGCAAAAGTTAACAAGGGCGTATGTCCAGTCCTGCCCAACATGTCAAGCCGTTAATTATATTAATTTCCGCCCGGCCGGGTTTCTAAATAGTATTAAATCCGAATTTCCAAATGAAATAATCGGCATCGATTTATTGGGCCCTTTCCCAAAAAGTCAGTTAAACAAAAGTCGCTATCTCCTTGTTATGGTTGATCATTTTAGTAAATGGACCGAAATTGTTCCCTTAAAACGAGCCTCCGCGAAATTAGTTACTGATTCTATTTTAAATAAATATATTTTAAAATACGGGGCGCCCCTAAAAGTTATATCGGATAATGGTCCTCAATTTGTAAGTAATATATTTGAAGACATGTGCCAAAAACTGGGCATACGTCATTTAAAAATGGTCCCGTATCGGCCGCAATCAAATATAGCGGAACGGGTCAACAGAAATATAGTGAAAAGTATCCGTAGTTATGTTAAAATTTTCATAAAAGCTGGGATAACTATGTCAATGAATTTGCTTTCGCCCTTCGGACCGCAAAACATGATACAACGGGCAAAACTCCTGCTGAGTTATTTCTAGGCAGAAAGGTTATAACACCGTTAGATAAACTATTTTATGTGCAACAAAGAGCCCCAGAATTTAAAATGGGTGATATAGAAAAACTAATAAAAGAAGCAAAAAAGAATACGGAAGTAGCACAAAGAAAACAGAAGTTATACTATGATCTGAAAAGACGGGGAGTAACTTATAAAGTAGGGGATGAAGTTTTAAAAATCAAGCATTCACTTTCTTCAGCACCAGAAGATAAAACTGCCAAATTTTTTCCACGCTTTGAAGGACCATATGTTATAGAAAAAATAACTCACGCTTTTGTAGTGTTAAAGGTAAGAAATGGTGAAGCCTGTTCCGCAAATATTGATCAAATTAAACCCTACTTCGATCGTAATAAAATGCAAATCTTTTCAGATCTTTTGCAGGATCCGGTACGGCAGACACCGCAGGTACAAGTTCCAGAGGTGGGAAAACGACAAGTACAAGGGCAAGCCAATGAGAGACAGAAGCAAGTGAAAAGAAAATTGCCCCGCGGAAAAACTGAAGGTAAAAAGAAAAAGAAGCCGTTCCACCGTCCAGAAAACAGAGTGCACGAACACCCCCAGAATGAAGAAGGGAGAAGGACGACGTATGTGGAAAGGACCGGGAGAAAGGACGGCAACTATAACCCGGCTGTGAAACGGAAGATTGACTCATCCGACAGAACTCTCCGCAGCAAAAGTCGCCGAACTGCGGAAGGGCCATCAGCGGCGGAGGAAAAAGTACAAGAAAAATTTGAACGGCCAACAACGAGGTCCAAGCAGGATCACGACAGAAGTTTCCCGGTTCCACCAAGACCAGCTGCCTTCAAACGGCCAAGACCACAAGCAGAGCACAAAAGGAAGGTGTTCAAGGGTGGCCGTACTGGTGAAAAACGGAAGCTTCCAGAGGAAAGCACTGAAGGGCGAGCCCGTACAAGAAGGAGGATCAACCAAGCTACTATCAGCTATACCTTTAAAGACTGGGCCCAGAAAAGGATGTCTGAATATTACAAAGATAAGTAAAATTTTATGTTACTTTACAAACTTAAGTTAATCTTTCATTCTTACTGCAAGTGGCAGATTTCAAGAAGTTTTACCTCATGCGAGGTCTACCTTTATCGCCAAAAGGGCGAGAAATGAGTTGTGACCGATTTTCTTATTATGTTTTTCAATTACTCGCGCGTAAAACTAAAGTTGATGTATAATAGCGTTGTGTAAAGACTTAAATATTGTAAAAAGTTATTGTATAAATTTTATTTAAAACATTCTAGCAAGAAAGAAGTTTTAGTCTGAAAGACTTTTTGAAATGTAGTATTATTTCAATGTAGAAAGAATTGGCACTTGCTTTGAAAAGAATAGAAGTTAACAATGTACTACTAATGTATGTTTTCAAATGTGTAAAATTAACGGCATGTTGATATGTTCTTGTATACATGTGAACTGTTATTTTGAATGTTAAGAAATACCGTGATATGGTAAAAGTGAAAGTAATGTTAAAAATTTGTTATTCGTGTGACTGTAAAGATTAAATCAGGGTGAATATGTGTTAAAGGTTGAATGATGTAGTTAGGCTCTCTGACGGTACACTTTAGAGTTAGCCACTTTCAGAATAGTACCTCAGGGTTTAGAGTTGAAAGTAGGGTGTGTTAAGAGGTCTCGTATGTTGAATTTTAACACGTTAGTGTTTTGATTGTAGGAGGAAGTGTGGCACACGTAGACAGAAACACATACGTGTTTGGTGTTCTTTTACAACACATGTCAGAGAGCACGGGGAGAGATAATTAAAATAGTCATGAATGAAATAAGAATGTTAAGAGAAGTATATTCTATATGTTAATTGCAATGTCATTCTGTAACATTTCATTAAACTAGTTTTCCTTCCAGATCTCTGGAAGGAACCAGAATTGAATAAAGCTCCTGTTTAGATGCAGTACAGATGAAAAAAAAAAAAAAAAGATTGTTGTATATCCCGGGAGCTGCTATTGTAACAAATTTCTTTCTTTTAAATTTTCTAGTTTCTAGCTAAGTTATGATTGTAAAAGGTTGGCCTCGCGTTAGTTTTTAGAGCTAAAAGTTTTCAACAAGGTCGTTTTAGACCTCAGTTTCAAACAAATTAACTCTGGCGGGAAGTATGTAAGGATCTTAAGTTTTACTAACGTTTATTTTATTTTAAATCTTTACTATCACTTCTTATTTTCTACTTCCGGCCAGAATTATATGCGTTAAGGATTTTATGCAAAGTTGTCTGGCGAACGCCAAGTATTTAAGTGTGGCCTTTTTGCCAAGAGAGAGAGAGGAAGCCGTGAGTTCGAAGCAGGCCGCTTACCTTAGAAGTTACGCAGTTGCTATTTGCCTTCCAGGCCAGAGGTTTTAATCCTCTTGATAAATTAAACGTATTGTAGTGTTCACAGTCTCTGTGCTACATACGCTTCCTGTTATTATAAGGCCAATCTTATTCTAAAGTTAAATTAGAGTTTAGTTTTATTTTTATACCTTTTACGTTAGACCCCGAGTGGAGGGTCATTGTATTCCGAAGTACGGAAGTCATTGTATATAAAGAAAAATAAAGGGTCTTGTATACCCTTCGTCTGTATCCTGTCTACTTACTACAATTAGTGAACATAGCTTTAGTAAGCTCTCTGTTCCTAGTCAGGTTATTGTATGTTTCCGAAGAAGGTTAGAAGAAACATTGAACCTGATAATGTAAAGAAAACTATGTCTTGAGTGCGAATTCACCCTGCGGCGAACTGACCCAAAGGCGATGTGGCGTGACGGCGAAGCAGCTAGGGCGAAACGGCAGCGGTGAATAGTAGTTTCATTCTCCATTGCGTGGTGGTAGTGGTATAAATGCGAGTGGTGCGATAAACTAGCAATAATTCATTATTGGTATTGATATTGGAAAAGCTAGACTTTCCAGCTAAGCATGACGAACAGCGGTGAACGGATCTTCTGTGACGGTGGCAATGGGGGTTACTGGAACAGCCACCATACCAAACCCTCTGCCAGAGAATGGTGATCATACTCGCCCAGTATTAGTTTTGTGACAATGATTTCATTGCCAAAGTGAAATTGACCACAGTATGTTATTCATACATTCGGGGGGGGCTAGGAGGCTTCAAGAGAAGATGACGTGTCGGATCAGAGTTGCAGAGGATGATGTACAATGACATGCATGGATTTTGCAGAATGTGGCAAACATGGCAGTTGCTTACAGTGAGGGATTGTAAGTTATTATACCTAAGGCAATAAATTCTTTTCAGAGTTATCCACGTATTGTTACTATTTTTATCCGACCTTTGTTTTATATCTACTTAAATAAGCTTCTTTAATTATTTTCTTTTTTATTAAATATATTCATCTCACATATTTTCCGCATACCATATCTGAGTGCAAACATATCTCATGTGTTAGAGCTTATAGATCATCTGATGTCGGCTCGTGTATACTCCAGACTCATTTGCCGATCGATCACATCGAATGTATAATCCATCAAGAGAGCTGTCGCTTCGCTTATTTAGTGTTAGGCTTGTAATATGTGGGTGCTTCGAATTCAATTAAGATTCCATGTTGTTTTTCTTCAAAGAAACTGTGTTCCGTGGGTGGTAATGTATCTTCAGTCTCCTATTCTTTGATGTTCTAATTGTGTAAGATTTTATTTTGATAAAATCCATAATTAACGTAACACGTGTGAAGTAACAATGATGTTTCTACGATAGATTTCCAAGTTTTCGTAGTAGTTTGATAAACAGCCGTTCTGGAAACTTGAAAGATTCGATATTTAAAATATTCATTTAGATTCCTTTATTAATCTTCTTTCTATTTCTCCTACAATTCAAATGTCTATTTATTAATGGACAAATATTTCTCTATTTTTTTCATGTATTTGAACGGATTACCACTAAAAAATTGACATTTTTCATAGAACAACATGCTAATGAAATTTTTCTATTAAAAGTATGCAATGGAAGTATATTTACTTGTCTGGACTTAAAATTAATTTACACATCTACTAAAGTAAAGCAGTAAAATACATTTTTACATCATGGCATTTCAACTACGCATATAAACATGTTCGTCTTCTACACACAAGCTGAGAAACTTATTTTTTATCTGTGTTAAGCAAAATAGCTTAAACTACTTCTCTAAAGTATGGCAGTGTTGTTCGTAATGGAGATTGGTTATTATACTTAGCAGCTATATAGCCGTTAGTAGCTTATAAATATTTACTGTCTTGTATTATTTTATATTACATTAAATCGTGTATACAACATAAAACGTTAATTATTGACAATGACTCCTCCAGGACGATACCATTTCTGAAAGGGATCAGAATATTTTTGAGAATATAAATAACTTTCTTGATAATTTGCATATGTAATTAAACAAACAAACAAACATACATAGTAGAAAGAATATGTTTTTCTTTACAAAAAAAAAAAAAAAAAAAAAAAAAAAAAAAAAAAAAGAGAGAGAGAGAGAATATATTCTTCTGAAATGTGGAAATTTAATTGCAAAGATGCATATGTCAACAGAATATTAAAAGAGGTGAAAGTGAAGTGTTTTTAAATCAGACTGTCGTTAATCAATCGATGAAAGAACTAATTTTGTTAGAAAAATTTATATTTATCCTAAAAATGGTATAAATGAGAGGTATTTTAATTTCATAACTAAGACATATAAAAAATTAACAAGATATTTTCCGATTTCCAATTTCTAACCGATGAAAAATTATTTTCATTGAATTTGAATATTTTGAAAATGAACAGCTTAGCATTTAAATAACCAAATAATGAAAATGCGTTAGACATTACATTAGAAATATCTAATTTTAAAAACCATGCTATTTCAATAATTATGATAGCTAAAGCAGAATCAGATCCTTAATTCAGAAATGCTGTCTTGTTCAGTCATATCTAAAATTTGCACGTTGCCAATTATTAATGTTAGGGTGAAAGAAGCTTCAGGAAAATTTTAAAATAGATAATTAAATAAAAAAAGTATTCTGAAAGCTTTCAGATTTTATATTACCCCAAAGGGGTGTTTTTTAAAACGTTTTGTGCGTTAGCTTTGTTTATTAAGTATCATGTTCTTCGCACTTAAAGCACATAAAATTAAATTTAACAGCAGTATCACAAAATATTTAAAAAACAGCATATCTTTAGTATTTCCGATAGACAGCCTCGCACGCTGGAGACAAAAATGTTTTTTTTTTCGTGTTGCCATTGAATTTCCGTGTTTGAAATCTTTGAGTTTGTTAAAAAAAAAAAAATCGTTACAAATTCGAAATTTGGGCTTCCGGGTGCCCATGTTCGAGTGGAGGATTACGTAATTGAAAATTTCTTGATGGCTCTACGTACCATCGTTTTTTCACAATGCGAAAAACATACATACATCCATGCAGATTCTTTATTATTTAATTTCTTCATATGTAATACAGGGCGATGATATTTGGTGTCAATATTGTGAAAAGTGATTCAGACTTTTATAGAGTTATTCAACTCAAAATGCCGTTTCGAGAATAATAGATCTCCTAGGCTAAAGCTCCTTTGGGCTATTAAACTCTGCTCTTTGTCCTACCCCCCAATACAAATATTCAAATATCACTATGTAAAACAAAAATTAAATAATAAAGTAGGTTTTGAAAATAATTATTGTCCATTTTATTTCATTAAATGTAAGAAAAGTAAAATTACAAAAAGATTTATTATTAGTGTAACACATTTTACGTATTGGTAATTACTTTTTACGTATTGTAACACTTTTTTACGTATTGGTAATTGGTGCATTATTTAAATGTTATTAGATATTTATGAAGAAAAAAGCTTTAATGTTTTCATTTAACATTTCTGAATTATTATATGTATTAATTTTCTGAATACATCATGTTATTAAAAATATAAGAATTACAGTATGATTTTGTATAGTTACCTTTATTTAATACAGACATGTATAGTTATAGTTAATTTGATTGTGTATAGGGGCGCGTATTTACTTCTTTGCATAAGGCGAAAAACTACCTAGGCACGGTTTTCCAACTAGCGTAATTTCATAAAATAATTGAACACATTATGAATTTAAAATACATGTTTATTAAAATTAATCACAATAAGAAATAGACAAGAATATTCTTAAGAACTCTGTGTATTGCTTTTAAATCGCTTAGTTTATTACTCGGTGACCTTCTAAATTAAATATGGAAGTATCTGAGGCTTTATTCAATGGCAACACTCTGGCGCATAGGAGCCAGAAGTATTTTATTTCCGGCAGTGGCAGCGTATTGCTTTCGTATCTCGGAGTTTGTTAATAAAATTGAAAGACAAATCTTAAATTTTCCCAAATGGCAACAGTTTCGCTCGCTGGAGATAAATATATTTTGATTCAAAAAAATGTTGCCACATTAAAATGGTTTCAAATCGTTGAGTCGAAAATTCTTTGAAGTTTTACAAAGTATGAAATAAATAATAAAGCAAATTCGAAATTCAAAATTCGGGCTTCCAGCTGCGCATTTTTGTTCGGAGGGAGGAAAGTTTGTTATAAATATGATGGCTCGAGGTACCATCATTTTTTCACCGTGCGAGGAACACACATGCACCCATAGAGATTCGTTATTTAATTTCTGTAAAACTAATACAGGGCGATAATATTTGCTGTCAGAAATTTAAAAAGTGATACGTTTTATAGTTAACCAACGTAAAATATAATTTCGAGAGCCCCTTTCCGGCTTTAAAAAGAAATATTTTTTCCTGATATCGATTCTTGAAACATCTGTTGTTTCTCTCATAATAATGGTTACACATTCGGTATTGATGAGTTATTTTTTTTTCAGTTCATTTGTTTTTCGATTGAGGGTAGCGCCGTAACTATAAATAAAATGTGACATAAAAAATGAGAAATGCATATTATAATTATTTTTAAACTTCTGGCTGAAGTAGAAATATTTTTTATGTATGCGTATATTTTTATAAAAGTTTGTTACCCAAAATTGGAATATTAGAAAATTTTTATTGTCTCCTCTTTGTCTTTCGATTATTTTTCTATGAATGGTACGATCGATAACTATTTCTGTATAGCATTTTTTAAAATACTGTGATAATATATTTCAAAGGAATGCAAGATGGCTGCAGTGGATATAATATTCTGAATGTTATTCCTTACACCTTGATATGATTCTCTATGCCTGGTAGAGATCTGTTTGAAAAAACAACCTTTTTCATCGGCAATATCCTCACAGAATTTTTTTTTCATTTAAGATGAAGTCCATTTCACGAAAAACTGTGAACTCAAACTGATTTTATTCTTTCAATTATCAGAAACATTTAAGTGCAAAATGGGTACATATAAAATCCGTTATCATTATCATACACTACCCGACATTGAAAATGCAACACCAACAAGAATTGGCAAGAATGTGAGGAAACTTCTCAAACAGAGAGAGACAGCAACGAGCAATAAGTGATCTTAATTTCGAAATGATATGAGTAATACAGAGCGAGAACATCGTCCGCTGAATAGATTGTAGGACTACGTTGGATGGCGATACACAAAAAAACACGTCTAGTACAGAGTCAAACAAGCTACGAATTGTGTCCTGAGGAATGGTTCCATTTCCTGTCAATCATTTGCCACAGAACACCACGACCAAGACCCTCGGCCCTGCATGCCATTCGAGGTTTTATATATCCGGGTCATGACGGACCCCTCAGGGGCGCAGGCCCCACAGTCCCTGCCAAGCTTTATACACAGCCCCAGCAGGACGAAGATTAACCGCTGTGACTAGTTCAAATCACTGAGACATCTTTGCCTAGAAGCATCACTCCCTTAGCTTCGTTCGTCAATCGGTGCCCTACCTTGCTATGTCAGTCCCCGCTACGGAGACTATGGATGCTGAACCCCCATCGAAGAGGCCCAATACATCTACCATATAGCCCCACCACAGCCGGAGGAACAGACATGACAGTACCAGTACGGTCCTTGCCAAACCTGAACCTACCTGAGTATAAACTCGGGTTCTAGTCCTGTGAAGACAATTTGTTTACCCCCGTGGTTGAGACTGCCTAGGTACAGATCCTAACCGGTACTTTACAGAAGAATTCTCCTGAGTCAACCCCTGGGGGGGGGATCATTTGCCACAGTTCGTCTTCTGAACGCGGCAATGGCAGGGTCTGCAAATGGCGTCCAATCATATCCCAAATATGTTCGATTAGTGAAAGATCAGACGAGAAGGGTGGCAAGAGATGCATCTGTACACTTGCAAAGCACGTTGGCTGATGCGAGCCGCGTGTAGTCGGGCGTTATTCTGCTGATAATGGCACTGGGCCCTCCCTGAAGGTAAGAGTTTGTCACCGGCCGCAGCACATCATTTACGCATTGTTGGGCTGTCATAATGCCCTCAATACGAACTACAGGTGACCTAGAATCGTACGCAATTGCACCCCAAAACATGTCCTGCGATGGGGCGTTCCACATTTGCTGCCGGATTAGACCTGTCTCCACATCGACGCCACACTGGTACGCGGTGACTGTCACTGGAGAAACAAAAGCGTGACTCATCTGAGAACACGACCCTCTGCCATTTCGTCGTCGTAACGCTCGAGCCCGCATCATTGCAGAAGTTAGCGTCTATGATGTGGGGTCAATCGCAGGCTTCCGAACGGATGCCATGATGGCAAGCCACTAGCAACCAATCGACTGCAAATAGTTCTGGTCGATATGGGGACATCCAGGGTGTCTTTAATATACTGCAGATTGGAGGTAAAAGTTTCTTGTATGTGCGCCACCGCTTGTCGGCGGATGCGTCGTCACTCTGGTCTCCCTGGCGTCATTGTGACTTCACCGACACCCCTGGATCTTGCTACATTTCCAACTATCGTCACCAGATCTTGTGCACTGTGGACGCATTCAGGTGTGTGTCAGGTGAGATTTACCGTATGGTCCAACCTGCCCTTCTCAGTCCGATCACCATGTCCCTCGTAAAATTGTCTGTCTGCTGGAACTGTTTCCATTGACGACGGCCTGGCATTCTGTGCTATTACGTGCGTCTTCGAAGACAAGAAAACCTTTCTAGGACGATTTCCGTAGCAAAAATAACGTCACGAAAAGTGAATATTTTGCAGGTCCCTAACCTTATATCTTCTTTAACATGCGCTGGAGACCTGTGCATTTCACATCATTTGCATAACTCGGTAACATGCGTCTACCCTAAAAATCTGCATAATTTCCGGGCCACTCTTTCTTAATGTCGCATTTTCAATATCCGTCAGTGAATTACAGGATATTCTAAGAAAAAGTGTTTTAGTATAATACGGCATATTAGAAAGACTAAAAGGTATAAATAGTCTTTAGATTAGTTAAGTGCACTGTTGTTCAAGAGATACTTTAATTCAACACCCGTCCTGTCACATCCGGTAAGACGTACTAAGAGAAACCCTTTTATATGCTCAATGTTTTTTTTGTCAGATTGTCAGACATGAAGTCCATTGACATTTTAATGAAGCATTTGAAATCATTTCTGCTCGAAGACTCTTTGAACACTACTCATTGTGCACATGTTGTCAAATTTTGGTAAACTTTGAACTACGGCAGGCCTCTCTGAAATATCAAAGAAACCGTAGCCAAAAATGGAATATTACTTGCATTGTTTTGTGAGCTATACCATGTAGATAATACACGCGACATTGTTGTTTGTATTATCTAATATGTAATATAAATACTGACAGTTGACGGGTGACGGAGGTACCATCTTTCTACCAAAAAGGTTGGGTGATACTGTCTCGCGTACCCGCATATCTAACATTAGGAGACACATTAAATAACATTGTAAGATGTTGTTGCTATTGTGGCTGACGACATAATTACATAATTATTACATTATTTCAGATACTCAGTTTACTTTATAGCAGAACATGCACTTACAATAGCACGCATTAGAAATACACTTCACAAAGACAACACTCTACAGTAATTTACACACGTATATTGCGGGATATTTATAGTAGTACAGAGAGTTAAACTTCTAGGAGCAAATTAGCTAAATATTATATTCGCATTCTACGCGCTATTTCTGTTAACAGCCCCATAAAAAAGGAAAGGTAAATTAAAAAAAAAAAAAAGAAGAAGAAGAAGTTGTATGACGAGGCTTAGGTCGGCTTCGAGTTTTGCAAACGTGTCCATAGTCTGGGAAGTCCTGGCCAGCAGATGACGTTGTTACCATAAATTTGCAGAAAGTTTGTGTATTGTGGGATAAGGTGGTGTTCTCTGTTACGTGGGCAGATGGTAAGATAATGGTCTGGAGTACCTATTCTCCACAGACTGAGAGGTCGGTGTTGCTGACGTCCTGTCTATATAATATTCGGAAAAGGGAATTTAAAAAGAATAAAAATAATACATAATGTAATATGGTTATATCTTGTAATTATGTAATACATATCGCATCTTTAACTGCACAAAGTAAAGAATGCATCAAGATCGGTTGACTCATATGTACGTATTCTTCATTAATCTTGTATTTACAAATGTTTTTATGCCTGAGTAAGAACTAGCCGTTTTGTCAGACCTCAGCTGTTTGTTAATTTTTAAGCATACATTCGTACATGTTACATTTACTTAGATTAATTTAGTTTTGTTGCTTAAAATAGTCTACTTTGTGCTCTTTTCTTTTACTTTGCCCTAATTTTCGTCATTATTTGGCTTAAGTTGCTACATTTTATTTAATTTAATTTGACACCCAATTCTGCACAATTCTTTCCCTCTCTCGCCAATCCAGAGATGTGTTTTTGTTAACTCCTTACTTTCAGCCTATTAGAGACTTTCTTCTTTTGACATCACTTCCATACCTGCACAGCTGTTTACACCTGGCGATGATTCAACACCTAACTCATCGGAAGTGTGTGACTTGACTTGCGGTTTTTTCTCTGCATCTAAAACGCATTTTTGCGCTCCGATTCGTCCCCCTCGAAATCTAGTAATCATTAACATGTGACCTGCTCATTTAAGTCATTCGTAATGTAATGGGAGTAGTTTCTGAAAATGCACTAATTGGCTTGAACTGCAAACTTGATCACGTGATATTAAAGAAAATGCGTGTTTAGTCTTCAGTTTTAAGTGCCATGTTTAATAAACTGTCATGGACCAAACACGCTTCTTATTACCTGACATCTTTGAATAGGTTCTGGCTTTATAGTTTTACGGAGAGCTTAACCACAGTTTCATTATAATAGTTTATTAATTTTTAAAATTCCGTCCACTCAGCAGGTTCTTTAATCCATTAGCCGCTGGTGTTGCGTTGACGCAACGGTCAAAATAAATGCGTATGTAAATATAACTACCTAAGATATTTTATACCAGCAGATGATTTTGTGTAAGGAATATTATTAAGATTATTTCTGTAAAAAAAATATTTGCCTTCAACAATCATTTTGTTTATAATAATTAATCTAATACTTTAAGCAAAATTTTCGACCGGGTATTTTTGCTGAAAATATTTAACGAAAGAATCGCCGTCTTTATGAGTGATCTATTTTTAGTCAAGGTCACCGTTTATCAGAACATTACATCAGTCAGATGTTTATATTTGTGTTGGGAACGGAGGGAAAACAGGTGTTGCGTTGACGCAACGTCAGCAGGAAACGGGTAGTCAATCTCCTTTTTCACTCATTACTTTCGATGTTCTGGTTCATGCTCTGGTTGTTTAAAAATGCCTAGAACGAGGTATCTTACATTAGAAGAAGCCCTTCAAAGATTTTTTGATGAAGAAACAGATGATGATTATGTTAATAATGACCAGAATGAAACTGATATTGTTGTTGTTCCCCCAGAAATTGCAGAGGCTAGTGACGAAGAAGAAAGCAATGGCAATGTTTTAAATAATGATAATGATATTTTACCAAATGATACTGCTGGGGAAGTTGAAACTCACGTAAGAAGTAAGTTTCAGCCTTCTCAAAGCAGTTATAGTCATACTAAAAAGTTTAAAAAGCAGAAGACTGAAATCTTGAAGTGGATAAAAAAGGAACTGTTAGTTATGTCTCAGTAAGAACATGAAGAAAGAGGTAGAAGAGAAATTATAAAAGACAAAACACAAGGTAAAAGTAGTGCACAGATTTTCGATTTTCTTTTTGGTTTAGACATTTACTAGACGCTCAGGGAAAAAAAAAAAAAAAAAAAGAAACAGAATTTATTGCACTTGAAGCCTATATGAGAAGATTTATTAGAATATTATTGCTTACAGGATATCATTCTTTACCTCAAAAAATATATTGGTCTTTTTATAAGGACATTTCTGTTCCTCTTGTATTGACATCACGTTTGCCGTACAGGAATATGAAGCAGAATTTGCGTTTGACAATAGTCAAATTCACAATACTGATAAATTATATGAGGTGAGACCGTATCTAAACTTACTAAGTATCCCCACTTTTTACTACTGGAAGTATAAAGTCTCTTTTAGATTTCAGACGCGAGAATGCATTATTACTTTTGCAAACTCCTATTGAGAGTGTAGAATTAGCCAGAAATATATCAGCAACAGGAAGACCTAGTAAATTGAGCATTCAAAAACCACTGCATGGAGATGGTAGACATTTTATCGTAAATTCCGTTGAAAACAAAAGACTTTGTTGTAAAGAGTACCCTAGTCAGACTGTTTATAGTTACAGCAAAGTATGTAATGTAGCTTTACATCATGATCGTAATTAAGCTTTTCATGTTTGAATCTTTCAAATGAAATAATCTGTATTTGTAAAAGAAATACAATGTATATTTTAATATTAAATTAATTACAAGTAAAGGGATTTGTAGATTTATAAAACGTTATACGGCTAAAAAGTAATCCTGCGCTCCACTCAAATGAAACATCACACGAGTACAATCCTACTCACTAAACATCCGTAGTCTTATTCCGCTGACGTTGCGCTAACGCAACACTCGCTTTTTCCACAAGTAAAAGCATTTTTTTTAATTTTCAATGTAAATTTATGTTATAAATGCTTAATTTAATATTTGGTATTATTGTTATGAGAAAAGAAACATCCCTTGTAGTTTGGGCGGTTAATGGGTTAAATCCTCTTATTACTATTATTTATACCTAAGCTGACTTGGTCGATATAATGGTTAATGCTCCTGACATGGGCTGAGGTTCGAATTCCGCAGAAGGCATGCTTGTTAATATATAGTGTTTGCCTGGCATGAAGGCACTTAAAATACATAGGGAGCAGAAAGCCCGTTCAAGTGGTTTTATGGTGGGGTAATAGGAGTGAAAAACCCTCGAATTCGTCCTTGGGAGATGCTCCCTTAAAATTCGAACGGAGCTAGGCCTGTATGGTGTCGTATATCTGTATGGTGCTAAGTACCTAGCTAAGTCGTATTACTTGTATGGTGCTGAAGGTCCACGTTATCGACAGACATATTTTTGGCGCTCCTTGCCAGGATAAAATCCATAGGCTTGTTCCCATTATATTAAACTAGTGAGATAAGCCACAACAGCTTACCGACGAAATCATTGAACACGGAGAGCTCTGTTACTAAGTACGCTGGGCTAAAAAAAAATGTCTTTTTAATGCAATAATGATAATAATAAAAATAAATTTGATAAATATAGTTACGTGAAAAGGCAAACAAGAATTCATTTTTGGTATATTATCGGTATTCGTAATCTTTTTAAATTCAGTTAATCAGATAAGGAAATATTCGTGTGTACAATTGGTAATTATAAATATTTCGCAAATAAAGTTAAACAATAAGACGTTGTCGTTGATTACAAATCGGGAACAAAATTCTCCCGAAACCATAGAATCTAACAGTTCAAGAAAAGATTGTAAACTGTTTGGTTCAAAGTTGGAAACTTCTGCCACGTTTGCGATAACAATGCGCAGTTAGAAAATTTGCCAATAATAACTACGAAAAAGAAGAATTGCTTTTTGTACGTCTTTTACCCCCACCGTGTACAATGATGCGGTCGCACACACAAGGTTCTGTCAACATTTCGCTGGTGTTCGAAATATATCTTAACCTAAGATTACATTTATTCCCCATCGGAAATCCACGATTACTTCACCTGGCTGGAAGTGGCATAGCGGAATTTCGATGATGTATATCTCTTATAAGAACAGAAACCATTCCAGCAGCATTTTGTTTTTTCTAATTTCTCATTTAGGCCATGTAAATGTGTAGCGCTTTTCCTGGGACACTCTTCTATACAAAAGGAGGCTATCTGGTGAATTAAAAACTATCTTTTTAGAGGTAATGGAAGTTAGCGTAATATTGGCAATATTATTCATTGACTAACAACAGTTGCTCTAAAATGGAGATTTTCCTACAGGTGCTTAGGGTCTAAAAAAAACTAAACTCTTAGTCAACTAAGGTATATTTGGATGTGAATTTACATGATGATAACTTATTAAAAATCGAGAGGCGGTGAGAAAGAAAAAAGATGAAACAAAATCTGTTCTGGAGACTGTTGTATTTACTTCGCAATGCACATTTAAGGAAAACAATATCGCACATTACTTCACAATAAGGTAATTATAATTCTTTCATAATAATAATAATAATAATGATACTTCTCTTTATACGAATCAATAAAGTGAAAATGCTTTAGACTTTGATCTCCCTAAAACAAAAAATGATTTAGAAACATAATATTTCCAAAGATGTTGCAGTTATAAATGTACGAAATGAAATTCTGAAATGGTATATTTGATATATATTTTCCTGAACACATTCAGGAAATTTATATAAAAAATATGCATATTGATTTCATTCCCTATTCAATATTCTTTATTATGAATATTATTCACACTATCTGTGGGAAATTCGGTTTCCGAGTTATTTTTTCCCTATTCCATATGTATAAACATCTTTTATTTTTTCAAATAAAATGTATTTTTAACGAATGTTTTTATATACGAATTGCAGTAGGCATTTTTAAGATAGTTTTATTTATTTTCTATTTATTTGGAAACTGTTTTTTAACTTGATAAAAGATGAATTTGGATCTCGTATCCTAAATCTCGTTGCGCATTTGTACTTGAAAAATTAAATCTTCCCATTCTTCCGTAGGCCTACATTTTCACAAACTCGAATTCTTCAATAAAATGTGAATGCGGTTAAAAGTTGTTTTTTTTCCTTGTATACTATTTATATTTTTAAATGAAAACATATTTGATAGTTATAAACAAATAAAAAGCACAAACATGAATATTTCATGAATGTTGCTAACTTAATTTCAAGTTATTGTATAACATCTCATTTCTACGAATATCTTATATTTTTAATGCACCGATTTTTTAAGATATTAAATGAAAAATTGCTTCTCATAATATTTATTATAACAATACGCTTAGAATTTCAACAATAGGACCCTAGGAGGCGATATCTTCGTGGAAGATCTTTTTAAGCGAAAGTGAATCTGATTCCCCCATATCTTTGGAGAGAGGCTGTTCAACCACCGCATAGGGGCGGGCTGTCAGTTTTCAGTAGGCTCAGCCATTTGGAAGTTTCAGGATTTAGTTGAAAATTAAAATACCAACTACTGACAAAAGGGAGGGGGATCCCTACATATTTAGCCAATGATTTTAATCCTAGGAACATATGTATTCTATGACAATGTAATTAAAAACAATTACCAATTTTATTGCAAAAGAATGACTGTAAATCTCAGTTGACATACATCCTTTGTCAGAAAAGTTCCAGGACAAAAGTCATTAAAAATAGGAAATTGCATTTATCAGGTAATGATCGTAGCTGTTATCAAAGGAGTCCACTTGGCTATTTATACACAACTGCCAACGTGGGAATCTTTGAAGCAAGGAGGAAAAACTTCAAATTCGATGCTTGCAAGCTCATTTGTTACAGCCCGTTGGATGTCTGTAGTAATCTTGATGATGCTTTCCTTTCAGTCACCTTTTCACTCACGGAAACAAGAAAAAATCACAATAATCTTTAACGCAAATGTGGGATCACGTCTGACTCTATCCAATTAGCTCAGTAGAAATCCTTCGTCTTTACTCTTTCTGTTCGTCTGTGTGTGAGTGAGGGACATTCTTGCATTATATCTCCGTTTCCCTAAATCTTCGCGTAAAATCTTACGATACACATCACGAATTAAATTCAGTTCTTCTGGTATCATACGCACAGTACAGTTACACGACGGTCCTCTTGCAATAACTGCCTTACACGTTTCACGCATCGGTATAAGCTCTGGGATCGTCTTGCACTGAGTCTCCCTTCTCGAAACCTTTTATGCCACTCGAAAACGCGACTTAAAAGTGTCTCGCCTGCATATGCTTGCTTAATCATGTTCCACGTTTCGCTATGGGTTTTCCGAGCTTAACGCAGAACTTAATGCTCATAATCAGCATCCATTGTGTCACTTAACGAATGTGACAACAATCCGAATAGTGTGTTGCTAAGCACAGCCTTGCCAACTATTAAGTTTGTGCGGAAACATGGCCAATGTCAGGTCAAATAAGAATACATAACTAGGTAACATAAAAACTTTTGTTCCTTTTTAGTAGTACTGCAAACTCAGAAATAAAACAAAAATTGTCCTGGTACTTTTCTGACAAAGGATATACTATATATATTAATTTTTATCCTAGCTAGGGTTCCTAACTCTATCTAGTCGCAATAGAAGGCAGTGTAAAATATATTTATATTAATTCCTCTTCTATTATTATTGTAAATTATGAATACAATTTTATCACTAATATTCATGTTAACAAATAATCTTTTAAAGCTTCGAAAACAAATGAAAAAAAGCTTAGGTCAGTAATTTAGGTAATAATATACAGAGTCATTAAGCACAAAAGGTGAATTATTAGAAGAGTTATTAGAGGTCAGTTATAAAATGTTCATTAACACTTAAAAAGTATTGGAAATTTTAAGAACTAAATTAAACGTTTAGTTTTTTAAATTATATTTGTTCTGATTTTTGGTAGACTTGAGAAAAAGTGCTTTCTTTTTATTTTTTGAGCAAGTTCTGAACAGTTGTAAGCAAAATTAAAATTATATAAATATATTTTTTTATCAATTCAACCGGACACCTATTTTCCTCATTTCTCCATTTAGTTGACATGGCAATAAAAAGTCCAATTATTAAGCAGTATGTCGATGTTGCAGGAATTGTAAACACACACGAAACTATATTTTAAATATTTCATACATATATAATCTGCACTTTTTAAGGTCTTGTGCCATTTGTTGCTTGATATTTTGGATCATGTAATTTTTTTCGATGTTATATCCACAAGGTCATCCATATTCAAATCCAGCTCTCTTTTATCTGCGAATTCTATACAACTTCAACAGATATTTTATATGTTGAAAATGAATTATTTAACTGACTTCGAACTGACAACTGCCAAGTGTAGAAATTTCATCAAAGTGCTCTAAATAATTAATCATAAGAAAAATGAAATAAGAAGTGAAGAGAGAAGTAATTTAGTCTTCAGTAATCTTTGAGATTCTCCATTATCTATTTTTTCAAGTGGTGATAAACTTGAAAACCAAAAAATTCCTCATCATACAGACATTTGAACTTATTTCTCAAGTTTGCCAAAACATTGAAAGTATCTACACCAGAATATTTTCCTCTCTAATTCTTTAACGTTTAAGCTGAATATCAATATTAAGTATTCCGAGAAAAAAAAAGATATTTATATAATCGACGTGATTTGTATAGAATTTTGTTCAACATGAAGCCGTTTGAATACTTGTTTAGAACAGTCAGTTGTTCTGCTTAAGAAATGAGAATTTAAAGAATTTTTAATTTCGAAATAAAAGAGATTTGACATTTTTCTGGACAGAAAAGCTGATTAAAGGACTGACCTTTGAAAAAAAAATAGTATGGCTGGAAGCCTTAATCCTAGTGCTGTATTGAGACGGAAATCCGACCTACATTTGGAATTAAGATTGCTATTTTTGAAAATACAGTACAAAATAAATTTATTTTTTTAAAATCAACATTTCATTTTTTTTATTATATACTTCTAGGAGATCTTAAAAATTATTGCATTTAATAGGTTTTACATACACAGAGTGCGGCATTTCATGTTAACCGATTTCTAAATAGTAGGATAGCACAATTCATCGAACGCATTCATAAATATAACCGAGTTCGGTAAGGTAAATCAGAATCTTGGTTCACTAAACAGGCTTAATTTCTTCGATACAACATTTCGGGGACAGCATATATAGCAGTCAAAGTACTGATGCCACGTCCCAAGAACACTTGCCATGTTCCTAGGATTGTACGCGAGAGAGTGATGTAGCACTAGGGTGCCTAGGTCTAGGACCCTAACCCCTAATCGAATGTGTGTATGTGATTACGGCAAAGCATCGGCGGCTATCTGCCTAAAGGGAGGGATGCCTTCGTTACACATGGGGAAAACCACGAAAACGCCTATGCAGCCAGCCCGTTCGCGGGATTCGAACCTCGGACCGAACTACGAGTGTTCAGCGACTTTACCGCTCGGACGCTGGTGGGCACATAATCGAATGAAATAAGTGATTTCGATTGACTACAAACTAAAATAACTGTAGTAAAATTAGAATTAATATGTACATATATACATAACTTTATTTATGAACTAATTAAGTAGATAATGAATCGAATTTATGTACAAAAATTCTGATAGATCAAAAAATGCCATCTGGAAGTGCTAGATAATCTGTCGAGGTGGTGAAACACTTGTCATACAGTAACAGACATATACAAACAAATAATCAATTACGAATCCTAAGGTGGGATAAAACAAATTAATCATACAGTAAATTGCATTATACAATACTCATTAATATTATAGTACTTACGGCAGACTATACATAAGAGAAACACATACACACAGCACTGAGGTAAGACATGATTTAGTCTAATTTATTAACAAGAACGGCTAGTGGCCGTTTACTGAAGCAAGGATCACTAATAGTATAATTATAAACTCTGATAGCCGGGTTCTTGATTTGTTTCTGATCATTGTAACATTTTCCAGCGTGCGACAATAAAAGGTCTTGATCTGCACGATACGCAATTCTTCATGAAGTTTGTGGTTTCTCACGTACAACAGTGAGGTAGTAATCTGCCTCAATACACAATTTTGGGCACTTAGGAGCTTTTTCCGAACTGATTTACAGGAATAAGCCCAGATTGGGCAGGCATAACGCAGTATGGGATGCAACATGGACTTACAAATGAGTAACTTGTTGTCTATAGAGAGAACGCTGTTTCGAGATATTAAGGGGAAGAGCATATGTTTACTTACTGAAAACTTCCTGAGGATAGATGTAATGTGTGGGTAACGTGAAAGAATTTTACCGAGGATCACCCCAAGATAAAAGACTTGCTTGGCCCACGTGCTATAGGTACTCTGTAAAATTGAAGACTTGAACGTGCTTTTCTTGGTGAAAAGAAGGGCTTGAGGCTTTTCCACATTCACCTTGATTTTCCGCTTGTTAAGATAAGTCTTAAGTGTGTGTATGCAATCTTGTAATCGTTGTAAACTGGACTAACAAATACAATTTGTGAGAGGATCGCAATGTCATCAACGTGCATTGCGAGTGTAGTGTTGCGTGTTGTGGGGATGTCATTCACATTAATGTTAAAGAGTGTGGGACTCTAAAGGGACCCTTGCGGGACACCTGTTAAAATGACCTTGCAAGTGGAAAGTGTGCCTGACAAAGTATCTAGCAGCCGGGTACAATTTAATTATGTTAGTGATGTATCCTGGGAAATCCAGGTTGTGTAACCTGTAAATGCCAGCCATACACAATGGATGTGATATAGTCAGGCAAGTATCCTGTGTAATTTAGGATTAGATTGCTTCACGAAATTTTCCTAGTATCCTAACGAATTTTCTTTTTAAGGCTATATTAAATAGGGGCGAATAAAAACTTCTCTCATCACATCCTGCCCAATACTAACAGTTATAAAATTAAAATTCGTCAGGAGATACGAGCATGACATTCCAGATTATGTCAAGTGCATGTGGTGCAAATATTACACATGGCATTTTGCATCCCTACATAGCAAGTGTACTTTGTTAAGGGGAGCAGAATATTTTAAACACAAAATTATGATACATTTATGTGATGAAATTCGATATAATTGACTCTGTGCTGCAGAAATTAACCTGTTTCAGAAGTGTTATAAAAATGCGATATCTTTCATTTTATTTAATTTTTTCTTATGGATGTCAATAGTGGCAGAACAAAATAAACTTTAGCAGTGTCATTTCTTTAAACTGCTTCGCCATTTGTAGAGAAGAGTCATATTTCATATAACTTTCTTTTTACAGTTACTCAAAATGTAATATTATTTCTTCTTTGTTAAAAAAGTGTCCCAAACTTGGAAAAGAAGATAACGTATGTCGTAGAACTAACTAAAAATCAATATCTTCACAGGATTCTTCACAGGTTTTGTCTAGATGGCGCTGTATTCTCTGATACAAAAGTGCTACGTTACAAGAAAGTGACTTCATCGGATTATTATAAAAAGATGAAAAAAATAGTTGGGAGAATAAAAGAGCTGCAGTTTATTAACGGGTGCAAAGTACTGAAAGAGTCAGAAAAAGGAAGTCTTTCATTTTTGTTTTTGCCCTACTATCGATAAAGGCAAAGTGCACAACTAGTTCGTAACTATGTACATGTGCTTACTTTCAAGTAACTGTCAGCTCTGAAATCTTTCAGTTTATTTGGTAAAGAAGTTCCAGCATCGTCATTATTTTAATCTTTATCGGATTTTCTGTCAGTTTGTGCAAATTTCAGGAGGAATCATTCAAATGCTAGTCTTTCTAAAAAACGTTTTGCATTTTTTTTCTTTTAAAATATCCCTTTTTGACGCCTTTCTTGCATATTTCTACCATCGTTTTTATTAAAATATTCAAACGGGGAAATGAATAGTATAGGAACAAGTAAAGAATTCGAGAGAAGTCGTTATCTGAAATTATGTACCAAATTTTAAAGCACTGTACGAATGTTTTTAATTTAAAACAGTCCAAATCTTATTTGATTTTAGTGTGTGTTGACTATAAGCCTGCTAATTATCATTTTATTAATTAGCTCAATCGTAAATTTTGTCGGATTTTATAAAATAGCTTTTAATTCTGGTCTCTTCTTACATCATACACTGCTTGCAATCGGCTATAACTAGAAGAAGTATAGCGTCAACAAAACCATCAAAGATGCTGCTCTTTTAACAATTAATAATTAAATCATTATATTGTTTACCCCGTTAGAATTTAAAATAAAAATTCGAATCCTTTCCAAGAGCAAATTTTCGCATAACTTTTAATCTGTAACGTATATATTTATGTGAATTATTATTTAGATAGTTACATATATTCTGTAAAAATTTCCTATAATATCTGGCACAATATGTCATTCTGTGAAACTGACGTAAATAATTCTATAATATGCAGTGCAACTGTAAAGCTTATAATATATTATTCACTTGGTAACAACGCAGTAATTCACTGTATTCTCTTCAAAGGTCTTGTGTGCCAGTGTAACTCAACAGCATTTGTTTAAAACTATGTCTTCTATCTAGCCCTTCTGTGTCTTGGCTGTGTTACAGAAATCGTAGATTTTATCTTCCAGAGGATCTGTGAAAACAAATTAAGCATAGTATACCGGTGAAATAAATTAAGAATCTCCAGAACTACTGGACAGATTTTTAATATAATTTGGTGTGAACATAAGTTGATATAATACAAACAAAATAAACATTCAACAGATATGTGTCTATATACACACGAAAACATATGTCTATATCTACGAAGATACTTCAGACTCATTGGAGTCTGAAGGTCTTAAACAACAGTTGCAGAAGACACAAAAGAAATGGGTTAATAGGGGATCTTACAGCCATACAGGCATCGCAGCGTGATGTCATACTGGAAATAAGGCAGTTTATCCGTGCCTGAGGCAATTGGTCCCACTCATTCAGCAACGTAGTTTTCAGTTCTTGCATGGTTCTCGGAAGAGGTTTGCGAGTTGCAATTGCCCTCCCCAGAGCGTCCCATATATGCTGTATAGAGTTGATGCATGGAAACCTGCCTGCCAATCCATCCGACGAATATCCTCACTCTCAAGAAATTCGTTGACCTGAAGAGCTCTTTATGGCCTCGCGATATCGTCCTGCAAGATGAACTCGGGGCCCAATGCACCCCGGGAAATGCGAACATAGGGCTCCAAGAACCTCATCCCTATACCTCACACCAGTCACAGAACCTCTGTCAAAGACGTGGAGAGGTGGGCGGCCATCCAACAGGATGCTTTCCCATACCATTACACCGCCACCGCCATAATTGTTGATTTCGTGGACATTCGAGGGTAGGTAGCGAGTCCCTGGATCTCCCCATATGAAAGTACGGCGAAAATAAGTGTTTAGGCTAAAACGGGACTTGTCGGTGAACAGAACGGTCGCCCATTGCTCCGTACTCCAATCGCTATGCTGCCTGCATCATGCTAATCGGGCTCTCCGTAGACGTGAGCGGGATGCAAACAGCCGGTTTTCTGGCAAACAACCCTCTCTCATTCAGTCTTTTGGAAACATTCACCATTGTTACACGGTGTGGTAAAGTTCATTTCGTAGGTTGTAGTGGCAAAAGTATGTCACATGATAAACAGGAATATAGTGGCAACTTACCCCAGGACAGGATCCAGGTCAATAGCCCGCCGTGACGAGAGAGAGACAAACACGTGAAAACAGATTGAATTATTGCTTTATTGATTACTTGCTTAATTGAAGAGATATTCGTTTTTTTAATCCGCTGTGTCACATGGCGATATGAGGCCTCCTCACTCAGAAAAAAAGGGTAGATCAATTCATCCACAGAGCCCTTCGAAGGCTAGGTATATTGTAGTTCACTCAGATGCAGGTACTCTTCATCGGGATGAAATCGGTTGCTGGGCGAAAACTTTAAGGGGTTCTTCTTATTATTTATAAATATATAACTTGTGTTTCCTTGAGAAGAAACTAGAATAACTATTCAGATGATAATGAACCATAGAAGTTTTCTGATTATTATGAAAGAATCTCGCTGACATTAATTAAATATTACAGTGATGTTTTAAAAATAAATAGGCTATAATATATCTTTCAATGTACATGCATACAAGCGTGTGGATCACTCATTTTGACAATTTCTTTTAAAAGGTAACATTAAAGATGCTTCCAGTATATTTATTAACGTTAAGTAAAATTATATTATTTATCGTTAAAAATGTTTTGCTTGAAAATAATGATTTTGTAGGGTAAAAATATTTTAAAAGAATTTTCTTATTAAAAAAATAGTTTTCTTCTCTCCATTCTGTTCCAGTGTGAAAGTATAAATTTACATACAATAACAGAAGAACCAAACTAAGTCGCACTGAACGGCTCGACAACGACAAAGAAAAGTTATTTACGATAGAACTAAGTAGTGCCATAATAATTCGCATTGTGGTTATCTACGGATGACAAAACAAATTGAGTATGAAGAGGAAGCAATTTCCACTAGTATAACCTGACAGCATGAGACCACCATAGCGTTAGATAAACTGATGATAGTTTGAAGGCAACAACAATACAGAAAATTCCAAAATGTAAAATGGTTAAAATTATTAAATTATGTATGTTTTGCGTATTTTAGATCTGTTTTCAGTCATTAATTATATACGCGGAAATACACTGTTCATATAGTACTGCTGAAATATTTTTGTTCTAACAGCATGTAAAAGACGATCTTAAACTAATATACAAATATCTCCCAATAATCCGGTCTTGCTGATCCCGTCCCGATATTGTAGGGATTATATGAATTTACCGAATAATTGTTTTGTAATAAACTTGTATTGTAACAGTGAGTCTTTCTACCAGAGATTCCATGTATCAGTTTTCTTGAAATTCTTAATGTTACTCCTATTACGTGTGAGCAATCAAATCTCTCCAGCAGCTATATATATATTTATAGATACTGAAGTAATATTTAAGAACCTGAATGAAGTTAATTTGAATAGCTAGTAACTGGTAGAAAATAATGAATAGTGATTGAATATTTAAAATTAATTTTATATTCTTATAGTGCGTTATATTTACAAATAAGTTCAATGTCAAATTTTATGCAATATGGTTGGTTTACATAAAATAATAATTAATAATAATAATATGCATTTGATTTAATTCTGTGTTGAAATGCTTTCAATTTTCTTTGCGAGTTGGGTGTTGTAATTGCAGAATTTTGTTAGATTCCGTAAAAAAAAACCTCATAATTGATAACACTCATCTGGACTTTGAGGATAAATCTCCTAATAAAATAGTAACTAATTCAGTTAACAATACAAAAAAGAAAAATTGCAGTTTAAATGCAGTAAGGAGGGTTTATAACATTACTGTCATGCCAGGTCAATCTCAGATCATTTCCTTAGCTGTACCTGAGGTTTTGAAACAATGTAAAGAAATTTTACTTTATCTAAAAACATAAAAAAAAAAGATTACACCTCAATGAATCTTTGCATACAGTTGGTCATTACAACCATATTCAAACTATCATTGAAAATAATACTAATGAAACTTTAGTTTTAAGAAAGAATTCTGTCATGGGAACTGCTGTGCCATTCCATTTTGAAGATACTTTCAGTCCAAAAAATCATGAAACATTACAAATCAATACACTAAACCTTCAAGAAGTAATTAAGCTCAGAAAAGAAGAACTAAATGTAGCAGATTTTAAACTAGATCATTTAAATGAAAAAGCAAAAGGTGAAATGATAGAATTGTTAATGAATAACTATGCTGTATTTTCAAAGTCTTATAACACTTTGGAATCTACTGATAAAGTTGTGCCAGAATTTAAACTTCTTCATAATTTTCCTATTCAGACGAGACCTTATCCCATTCCTAAAATTGCTAAACAGTATGCACAACAAGAAATTGCAAATTTATTACATTATTTATTATATTTAAATTAGAGGCTGGCATAATAGAACCATCTTCTTCCGGTTATAGGTTTCCTGTTATATTTCTCAGAAAAAAGAATTTACCTGGTGAGGATAAAAACACACCAAAATTTCGTATGGTTGTAGACTATCGTCTATTAAACAGCATCACAGAATCTTAAAAAATCTGTTTACCAAAAATTTCTGAAATTTTACACAACATTGCTGGTAGGAATTTATATTGTGTACTCGACTTAAAATCAGCTTTTTTCCAAATTAAGTTACAAGAGTCTGATAAAGAGAAGTTGGCTTTTTGCACCGAGATTGGCAATTTTCATCCTTGTAGACTTCTATTTGGTTCACGCAATAGTACTTCTTATTTCCACACATTAATTTCAAAATGTTTAAATGATATCAAAGGTAGTAATGTTCAATTTTTTCTGAATGATAATGTTGCTGCTGACAGTGTATCTGAATTGAAGGCAATTCTTCAAAAGGGTTTTGATAGGCTAAGAGCATTCAATTTGACTTTGGATCCAGCTAAAGTGCAGTTATGCAAATCTGATATAACTTATTTAGGTTTTTAACAGTTCTAAAGCAGGGTTTTCTCCTTCTGAAGGTTTTAAGCAAAGGTTTCAAAATTCCTAATTCCAAAAGATGTTAAGCAAGTTCAAACTTTTCTTGGTATGATGAATTATTTTAGACACTTAATCCATAATTTTGCTGAGATCTCTTAGCCAATAGTACACTTGACTAAAAGAAATTTACCTTTTGTTTGGAATCAAGACTGTCAAGATGCTTTTGATCTGTTACAATCAATAATGTTGGAAAAGCCAACTATAAGAAACATTGATGATAATCACGAATTTTTTTAATTACTGATGCTTCTAAAGTAGCTATTTGTGGTATTCTTTGCAAAACATTTATGACAAATTCTTTCCTGTAGAATTTTATTCGAAACTTGTTACTCTTGCTGAGACTAGCTATCCATCTATTAGACGTGAGCTCTATGCTATAGTTTCATCTGTGAAACATTTTCATGAACATTTGTATGGAAAAAAATTACTATTTTAACTGATGCTAAACCTCTCACTTTTCATATGCAATTGGATAAGCAGCCTGATATTGTTGCCAGATAGTTATTTTATTTACAGGATTTTGATTATACTTTAAAGCACATACCTGGTTTTTCTAATCCTGCTGATTTTCTTTCTAGAGTTCCTGAAGAATCTCATAATGTAAACAATATTAATTTATTTCAACCAAAAAATAATCAATTAAGCATACAAAATATAGTTAATCAGCAAAAAGATGATAAAATTATTAACGATATCATAAACAAAATTAACAATAACAATTCTGAGATTTGTAGCAAATATTTTATTGATCAGAAAAATGGTATAGTAATGATTAAGTTAAGACCTAGAGCACATCATTTAACGACAAGGCATTTAGAAAACAAAATTCTACTTCCAAATTCTTTAGTGAAACTTTGTTTAGAGATTGCTCATGCTCCACATTTTGGTACCAACAAGACTTATGAATTCATAAAAAAAGAAATATTTCTGGAAGTGCATGTTTTTAGACACAAAAATCTTTTGTGAAAATTGTCAACAATGTTTGGAAAATAAACCCAAATCTTCTAGAACAGTTACAAGTAATATAAAAAAGTCTGATTTAGCCCCTGGAGAAATGTTAGCAATTGACATTGTTAGTAAATTAACGTGGTAACACGATGGTAAAATTTTCATTTTAACAATTATTGATCATTATTCGATATATTTAGAGGCTATTCCTTTAACCAGTATCATTTCTCCAACAATCATAAGATGTATTAATCTTTATTTTTCAAAATTCGGTATTTCAAAGATAATATTATCTGACAACGGGTCAAATTTTTGTTCGGCTGAATTTGAGAATTTTTTAAAAGATTTAAATATTGAACACAGGAAAAGTTCCATTTATTACCCACAATCTAATGGGATCATAGAACGGGTTCACAGAACTATGAAAGAAAGCATAGCTTCATTATCTAATAAGGTTTTTGAATGGTCTGATAGATTGGCATTTTTTAAACTGTATTACAATAATTCAAAACACATAGTAACTGGTTTCACTCCTGCTTAATTATTTTTTGGGCGAGAACTCAGTACACCTTTAGACTTAAATAATGAACCACATGCAGTAGACAATCCTTCACAATACTTGTTGCATCAAAAGGAACACATTAAAGCCACTATAGAATTAGTGAAACAAAATGAAGTATTTTCAAACTCAAGATAAAATTCTGAAACGCAGAGAAAGTCCTAAATTTAACATTGGAGACGAAGTATTTTTAAAGGCTTTACAAATGACCTCATGTTTTACAGCAAAAATACACTGGTCCTTTCAAAATCGTAAAAATTTTTCGGAAGGAAAATTATTTAATTCAAAATATCACTCACAACAAAACTCAAAAAAAGCATTGTAGTAAATTGTTTAAAAGAGGTTCTCTGAGGTCAAATTTAACTAAATAATAGCATTGTTTTCATCCAACTTGTTTTTTCTTGTTCACTAAGTAAAAAAAAATAAGAAGAATTAAAGAAAGAAAGAAAAAATTCCCACATGTTTTGAGATTTAATTATGAATGCAGTGCATTTAGTTCCAATTAATTTTTTTGGAGTTTCTTGGTTAGTATGGGTGTAGGTTGGCCACCTTCATTTATACGTTTGGTCAGTTGCAGACTGGTCCGGGTTGATTAAGGTCATGGAATTTTTTAAAAAAAAGAGGGAGAGAGAGTAAGACAAAATTTCTAGAACACTTAGTGGTTTACAAGTATCCAGCTAGTAATGAAAATGTGCTATTTTAACAATTTGAGTAATTTGGAATAACTAAGTTGCAAAAGAAAATTGTAGAGTAATCGTTCTTACACATTTGCAAAAATTATAAGTTAACGAATTGATGGTATTTAAAAGAGTTGATAAAATGATATGATTTGAAAAATGCCAAGTAAGAGATAATATAGTAATCAAGAGTTGTTTACAACAGGGAAAAAGATTGTATGAAATATGACATGTATTCAGTTACAAATGTAATGTGTCTACAGATTGTAGTGAAGTTTCTACTATTGTATGTGAAACATGTATGTATTAGTTCTTAGTTTTAATTTTTAACTTGACTCACATGTGTCGCAGCTTATCCCACAATTATTTTTTATATTAATGCCAGACAATGAGATTTTGATAATTTAATATTTGATTATAATTTGATTAAGTTAACATGTGCTCATTTCAAATGGATAACAGATCCCAAAATTCTGATTTACGTGATTTCAAATAGAACAAGTTTCATCTACAAATTAGTGTTGTGCTTCATCAAAATATTGTGATATGATTTTGTGAACTGTGCTACGTTTTTTCTTCTTTGGCCGGAGGGAATGTGCAGGCAAGCCTCCACATTTATTCAACATCAAGTCTGTTCACTGCGACCGCTCAATGACAGAGCGAAATTGACGGCTACAACCGGTTTCTCCTCCTTATGGAACTGGGCCCCGAAGTTACAGGACGGTCTTCTGGCCATTCTCACCCTGGATGACGCTTGTATGCCATTTTGTTCTTTTCGTTCCTGTTTTGACTGCCATCTCCATATTGTTGTAGAGTAATGCATTTCTCCTAGAAAATAGAAATTGGTACTGAAGATTCAACTAAAGTTATCTAGATGCTGACTTCCGCAGTAAATTCATGATGTTCTACGACTTGAAATATCCTCGAAGGACTTCCATGTGCACGTGCTCCGCTTCCCTGATGATACGAATATTCGCCTTGTGTTTTTTCAAAAATATATTAGAATAACCAGTCAACTCAATTTCCTCCGTTATAAAATTTGATTTTTTATCATGATACTTTGTTTAAAGACGATGTACTGAGATTTACTTTGATTGGAATATTACGCATTTCTTGTACGAAAGGCTAGGTTTCAAAATGGTAGGACTGTTAAGCTTCTGTCTGGCGATATTTACTTAATTTATGCTGGTATTAATTCAAAATTTTATGATGTCAAGTTATAGTAAATATTACTTAATTCACATTGTTTGAAGTGTTATCCTTTGGGGGTAAGTTACTTTAATTTTATATTTCTTTCAGATCACACATTTCATCCTGCACGTTTATCAAGTATATCTGGTTTATTGCGCACACCACCATATTTTTATTACGGTAATAATCTAGGATTTCCTTATACTGTATTTCCATTGTGCTTTTCTATGCTGTTCTCTATAATCCACCTTTTATTTGGAATGCCCTTTTAAAAGAGTTCCCCTTTCGAAAAATGTTACTTTCCGCTTGATTTGATCTCGATCGCAAATACTTGGGTTTTGATGTGTCTTGAAATTGATTTATTGGGATCCGCTCGAAAGTTCTAAGCTGAAAATTCTACGCAGACGGATCTTAACTCTCTCCCTTTTAGACTATAACAATAGAGAAAGCACCCTTTGTTCGTTAAGTCTTGAAATCTGGCCGTTGTTACTTGAAGGAACTGGAAAAGATTATAGGATTATTTTGTAGTTTAATGCATTTATCATCGGGCAGGGTGCTTTTAATTTATAAGGAATTCTGAGTAAAGTTGCAGTAATTCTATCGGTATTATTAAATCTAATTTTTTAAGAAACAGAATACAGATAAAACCTGATGCTGGATAATAATCTTTGATCGCAGGAGAATTTAGCTGTTTATAGCATGGATTAGCATTTTAAAATCGTGTCATTAATAGCACATTATATGCCGAGGGCAAAGTATGGGAATACTGAAAGATCTCGGCACTAGTAAACTGAACTACAAATCAAAAACATCATTGTATTATTGAAAATAGGCAATCTATATGTGTTTCAGGTCATACTTCTCGGTTTGAATATTTCGAATAGAAATAAACACAAAATTATAGTCATGTCACATCATAAAATTTTTCATAGCTTAATGAATTCAATTGTAACAATATACAATTCTAAATTAATTTGCATGAGCCGTTGGTTAGAAACTTGCCAATTTTTCTGCATGATATTCTGTTATAACCTGTAGATTTATGTATTAAGTGTAAAAATCAACGTTGTTCTTTAGAAGTATTTCACGTTAAACGTTGGCTCTTAAGTCCAAATATCTTCCAGAATCATTACACGATCTCCTAATTTGATTGTTCATAAATACGACTTGCGCCTGTTGATAGAATATTCAGTTTCATTTATTGTTTATGTATTGTTAAGCAGGGGCGGATGATTCTATCGAGGATGTAAGAAAATTCCCGAGGCGAGCTTGCCCATAACTCTGATGTGTTACGCAAGAACCATGATTTAAAAATTAATCACAACAATTCCATGCTATATAAAACGATTAATTCGTAGAAAGAAAAATAATTAATGGAAATTTAAACTAAAGACTCTAAAATAATGGTAACCGTATTAAACTCAACGTCTTTATTCCGTAACTGTTAGGGAAAAATTCATAATTCTTGGATCTAATTCTCTACTCCATTGCATAAAGCAATCAGTTTCATGTCATATAGAATTTCTTAAAATTTTATGAAGATACCGGTACCTGTATGCCAGAAGGGAACTGTTTCCCCTGTCGTAAATTTTTAATGCACATTTTTCGCATATCGAAGCTGAAACGTCTGAAGGTCATTTCTATTCCTCCTTTCTACCTTTCCCCACATCATAAAATGTGCCAACAGGAAGTCATTTAACTTTTTTTACTGGGCTTTAGTGCCACGTGGCAGCTTTTCGTAATAGTTACGACACGCGCGTGGTCGTGGGTGAAAATTCGTAAAATATTTTTTTTCTCAAATATTTTGTAATTTTGTGTTATTAATTGCCGTGTATTATTTTAATTTGAATTCATTTGGCTCTGTAAATTTTATATCGGTTTTCATGGTAAAAAAATATGTGCAACCAGCTGATTTTGCTCGCATTCTTCAAGAATTATCTGATGAAGAAAAGGAAGACAAGGAAATTTTTGGATGGGAGAACAATAGCAATTTCCATTCCTTATTTTCTTTCCATTACTTATTTTCTTTCCATTACTTATTTTCTTTTATTTCTATTTTTTAGAAATAAATATAAGTATTAAAGTTAAAGTGCGCTTTTGTAACCAGTAAGAAGTAAATTTGCAGAACTTACATTTTTTCCTACCAAGGTGTTTTCTTTCTTTATTGTCTATACTTTGATGAATATTAAAATTACTCTCGATTTTAAAATATAATTATTAAATAGTAAATTTAAAATTTTCTATAAAGAAATACATCATTGCATTTCCATCACAATAACATAAGAACTTAAAAATAATGTACTTATATTTCAATGTGATATCATTTGTATTTTGCAATAATAAGATTAATATTTTATTTCTTAAATTTATTATCAGTATTCACTAATTTCTGTCGTTTTTCGTGCCAAAAACGGTAAAATAACGGATGCCGTAAAAAATACGACGCGCTCGTGCTCATGTAAAATTGCCAAGCGCGAATGCTGAAAGGTTAAAACTTTCGCATGGGTGTTCCGGCAACCTTCTTCATAGTGCCGAAATTCATTAAGGCGCCAGTACACTTTCACGTTTTATATCAGAGCAATCTTCTGTCTTGGCGAGCGATAGTCAACTTGGGTAATGTTCCGGTACTTCCGCACCTTTACGTCGCAGAACCATTACGTCCTTTCTAAGGATGATAAAAGCTGCTGGCACATTTTTTTCTCGTTGCCCATGCTAATCAGACCAGCCCCATCCATTCCTGTTGTTAAGATATCCGTGTAAGAAACTGTAGCAAATAAGAAATTGCTAACAATTTTAGTTTACTGTTTATATTAAAAGCTAGACACAATTTAAATTAAAAAAGAAAAAGAAAAAAGGAAACTGCTGGGTGAAAGAGCAGTCTCTTTTTCTCTTCTTCTGCCAACGAGGCGGGTAGTCCACATGAAAATTCTGCTTATCAGCTAGTTATCTGCTCTGACGTTCTAGTTTTCTTTCCTTGTCAAGACCACAGGAAAGGAAACTAGAACTGTGTCCACAGGAACTGTCAAAGTCTACTACGGTCAGTTCTGCCCTAAGGCTGAACTGTCCGCTTTTGAAGTGAGCTAGCTGCTAAGCCAGGAGAGTATTGTATGGTGGTAGAGCGTAGGGGGAAACAAATTGGGGTGGTGTTTTTAGGTCGTAGCAAACAGAAAAATAACGAGTTTCGACAATATTGAACATGGAGCTATGTGCCGATATCCCTGCCGCTGCTCTATAAAGAATTAAATAATGTTAAACTAGGCCTATAGATGAGCTGTACTTATTTTGCATTACGGTAAAGATTATGCAAAATACGTTGAAAAATAAAAATAATTTTAAAATCATTATCTACTGAACTAGTATTACTGAACTAGAAAGTAGATAAATGTGAATACGTACAGCAACTTATCTGAAACATACTTCTGTATGATATCTGAAACATACTTCTTTATTATACTTCTTTATATCTTAAAGTGTCATACGTCGTAAAGTTATATACAAAATATGGGGAAAATGCATGCATGCGCGATAATAGATGAAGGTAAGAGGTACAGTATAAATGGTGCAATACAAGATATACGAAATAAAAGAAATACTGCAATGTGCATTGTCGAAAGTATAACATAAAACGGCGCTAATAATGCTAAATCTATTAGAATTACTAAGCAGTTCACTATGATAATGGCTATATAAATTGAGATGCTGTGGTTAAACATATTAAGCATACAGTGAAAACATATCTGCAGACATGAAAATATTTCGGTAGAAGTACAGAACGTAATATATATTAGAACACCTGATGTATTACACATAATTCTTAATGCATTATTAATTGCACATAGATGTAGATATGCTCCAATAAACTGCGATTTCTGCTTGTTTTAGGTGTTGCAAGATCTAATTATTATATTTAGTTGACTGAAGATTCCAAATGCTACTTCAGTGCAAATCTGGATACGTCTGAGACCGCATGTGTTAATATAGATGTTATTTATTCATACATGTTTCTTTTCAGCTATCTGAATGCGGAGATGATAGGCATTTGTTTCTGGGCAAATAGAAGTTTAATGGCCAGTGTCTTCAATATCTCCACACAGACGTAGCGCACCGTTTCGGAAGCTGAATGAAAAGGGCTACGCGAATAATATAAGCTCTGAACAATGGAAAAAAATCTAAAACCTGCACGTTTTAGGATGATTTCTGTTCAGATGATATTTATAACGCTAATGAAATCATCTTGTGTTGTCATGCTACGCGAACAGCCTCCTGTGCTGTGAGCGTATTGCGCTGACAGGATATAGAAAGAAAATGAACATCACAGGTATTGTATGCTGTGGAAATGTGTCAAGTATTGGCAAACGTTCACTACTAATCGTAGGAAAAAAAATTCAGTCCCGATGCTTTATGGAGTTGAGAATAGAGGGTTTAGCAATACAATACTCGTCAATAGGAATGCACGGATAACTTTTGAGATTTTTAGATAATTGGCTTACTAGAAATGCGTATGCAAAGGCAAATTTTGATGCTTCTCAATAATTTTGCTGTACACTGTCATTTAGATCATTTTAAAGATATAAGGCTGGAATGTTTTCCTCCTAATGCACAATTCTTTGCGCTATCAGTGGACATGGGTAGGTATGACTGATCGAACTTCCTGTACCGCCATTAGAGGCTTAACAGGGCGTAGTGGAGCTATCTAATTAAAGAAACGTTGAAATCTAAAACAAGGCCTAAATCAGTCCCATAAGCAGCAGAAGAAATAACATACTATCTGAAATAACTGTAAATAGAATTAACAACTAAAATATGAACTTAAAGTCTAGAAGCTGGTGAGATTTATCAGCTACACCAACAAATAACACATTATTACGTACTTTGTAAAGCAAAATATACCACATATTACTTACATGCATAAAAATATGTTACTTACATATATAAAGAAATAAAATAACAGAATATAAAAACCCTATTTATTCTGCTGTGACAAACCATTAGATGCCGTATTATGGCATCGAATGCCGTACTATGCCATCGATGCCGTATTATTCGATGCCGTACTTTTTACTGTATATTTTTTAGGGTCTTGCAATTATAAAATTGTACATATTACACTTGAAACACTCTTAGGTGTCAAATGTTGCATATTCTTCGTTTTAAAAATGGGTAAATTTGACCGAAAAAGAGGCATCCTAAAGAGAAACTGAATTTCCTTATTTGCATTACCCATGTATAAAGCCATGGAACCTAAAATGAAAAAAAAAAAAAGAAAAGGTGGGTCATGCTGAATTTCTGATTTTAAACTGCATAACTCAAACGAATGAAACTTCGCACTAAATTTGTGTTATATTTCTTTGCCTAAACTACTTGACTTAAACATATGTGCGTTTTATAATCGTGAAAGATTTGAATCTGAAGGAGTTTGGATGTCTGACGAATGTCCCACTTTATGTAAATTGTTATGACAAATGAATACTGGAGTTATAATAGATTTTTATCAAGCATTCTTAAATTGAATTTTAAATATTTTGAATTACCTTAACTGCATGTATTTTAAGCAAAGAAACATCCCTCCGAAAATTAAAAAAAAATGCAATAAATTCTTCTATTAGCATTTACTCATTTTAATATTACTGTTTTTTATAATATCTCAGCCTGTTGTGTGGTAGTACAAGTAGTAAGTGCATCAAAATATTAGATATATTTTAAGTTTTGAAATTTTCAAAATATTTTTAAAATTTTATTTACAAATATGACTGTGAAAATTTCACAACTTAAAAAACATTTTAACTCCTTATTTGGATGTATTTCTTCTTTACTAGTACTCAATAAGAACGCTTTCGTTTGGTCTTAACGAAGATTTCGAAAAGCAACTCAATTCAATTCCTAAACAAAATTACATTCGTAATTTGGTTTATAAAGGCGACTTTATCTTATTTCTTAGATGCTATGCTAAGAAAAATACAAGCTCTTAGAATATATTAGCAGGTTAACGAAAGACAGCGTTAGATCCATCATTACCAAAGCAGCGATAAAGAATTCTAGTATCTCAGATTTCTACCTGTTATTTTGAATCTCTGATAAAACTACAGTGCACTGAGAACATTAATGAACCATTTATTACTTGTTTTTTCTTCGTTTCTTATCACTGTTAGCGTTCTAGCTGAAATATTTGCTGAGTGGAAGAATTCGCGTCATGTTCCTCCTAGTTTCCTGAAGCTTATCTCATAAAGGTAGATAGAGGAACATTATTTGAAACATTGTAGCTAGTCTAACGAAATTATAAGACGAAAAATAACATGGCATAATTGAGTTGATAACGTCTGTAGAAATTCTTTTAAATAATTGGATTTCTTAGATTCGGGATTTGAAACCGTGAATTAAGGGTAGTAAATTTATTGGAATTTTGCGAATTTTAAAGAACTTTCTGTTATTTCGGAAATACTAGATTTTTCCTCGAATTTTGGGTGAAAACGCAGATTTCGTAAATTTTTTACATTGGTTTTCCATTTTATTATGACCCCTACTTTATTTTTATGTTTAAATCATTTTTATTCTACTTTCTTTTGGCTCACCAGCGGCCGAGCGGTAAAGTCGCTGAACACTGGTAGTGCGGTCCGAGGTTCGAAACCCGCGAACGGGCTGGCTGCTTGGGCGTTTTCGTGGTTTTCCCCATGTGTAACGTGTATACGAGCCAGTTTCCCTTAGAACGTCCTCCACGAAAGGCATCCCTCCCCTTTGGCAGATAGCCCTAGTGTGCTTTGCCATAATTAAATACACCACCACACCATCTACTTTCTTTTAGAATTTTTGCAAAAGTGTGTTTCAAAGTAATCCGATTCAAAATTCCAAAGTAAATGATGGAATACGTTGTACGAATTATGTTAATTTTATTAACAGTTAAATTTTAAGTTAAACTTCCTTTCCTATCGATTCTTAACTTCAGCTTACTACTTCCGGTCAGAACGTAGTTTTAGAATCACGTTTGGAAGTAAACCGGGGAAAAGCGGTATTTAACCGCGAGGTTCTTCTGTCTTAGTGAGAGAAATACCAGATATTCTGTTTGCACGCGTCCGTCTTTTTAGGCTACTCTCTCGTAAGCTATTATTATGCTCGGCGGTACTTTAGGCCCTTGATATCTTCGCAGTATATTAACGTTAGAATCTTGATAGCTTTGGCTATATCTCTTTAGTTAAGATTAGTTTAAGTCTTAGTCTCTTAAGTGTCTGATTTATTGTACACTCCAAGACGGAGTTTTGTTAAACTTTAGTTGGAATAATAAAGGGTTACTTTACCCGTCTATCTTGTTATTTTCTGTCACACGAACTCAAGCGATTATTCAGTTATCAGTTTTTAAGATTCTTCACTTCCAACTGTAACTTAGAATTACAAAGAACTCTACAACCATATGATTTGCTAGACTTAAACAACACGAGAAAAAATTGTTTCCTAATGTTACATAATGTCTGTATCAGTTGCTTGTCAGTGCCAACAAACATATTCGATGTACTGAAGGTTTTTTTTTCTTAATGTAGAATTGCGTTACTCCATGATGGTCTGCGGAAAAGAAAAATTATGACGCTTTTGAGGATTACGGACACGTTTAGACTATAAACGCTGTCTTCGAAACTATAATACATAGAGAGTTGACTACCTCCCGCTCTACGGCGCCGATTGACAAAATTGCGTTTTTCAGATCTTGAAAGCGCGACTTAGGATGTATACTAGATTTATATATAGCATCAATTCTAACATAGGTATTTTGACACAAAATCGGACTTTTTCTGAAATGATATATCAATGTTTTTCTATATTTCGATTCCACCCCTCAAATTATGTTTAACTGCGAAGTTGTATAAAAATCGCACGAGTAGTTTGTAAACAATTATCTCTCAAAATTTTAGCTCGTCAATGTTAATTGAATTTGATATATATTTATTAATCTCTGTTTTTTTTATTTAACTTACTTCATTCCTTCTTCCAGAACTTGAAATTTAGGCTTAATCCAAATATATTTTGCACATTTTTAAGATTTATTTTTTAAATTTTTATTTTTATATATTTTTTATATACTTTTCGAAAAGCGTTTTGTATTGTAACCTACAAAATTTTTAACAGCGTCTTAAACTAGATGCATTTCTAGGCACACCTGCAAAAAATTAGAGTTTTTTATTCAAAATTTTCAAAGATATACATGAATTTACATATTGGAGCGTTTTGAAATTTGACATCTTGTTTTGGAGTGATAATAACACCAAATGTGGTTTACGCACTTTGTTAAAATCACTTGAAGGTATGAGCGACGACTTTTTTTCCCGCTCGTCTGCGATGAAAAAAAAGAAAAGGAAAATAGCTTGCTATAAAATTAAAAAGTTCTCCAAGTAAATTATTCTGGGTGAAAAGTGAAAAAAATACGCCAAGATAAATTTTTAAATTTCTCTATAACTTTTGCACCAAATTTTACAAAATTTAATATTTAGGCATAATTTGAGTCGTAGAATCGAAATACGGAAAACCATTGACGTGTCATTTCAGAAAAAAGTCCGATTTTGTGTCAATGTACCTATATTAGAATGATGCTATATATAAATCTAATATATATCATAAGTCGTGCATGAAGGTGGACTGTACGTTCAATGACCTGTGGTTTGTGTTCCTCTGTCCCCCTCGCATGCCAAAGTGAGGTTGAACTGGGCTCGTGAACATCGCATTTCAACACTAAAGCAGTTGGACTACGCACTCTTTACATATGAATTTCGCTTTAACATCCAGACCATTCGGAATGGGAATGCTATGGCCAAAGAATGATATGTGATGGTCATAATGTACTTTTGTATGTCTTTCCTTTATCGTTTGCTATGTGTCTAATAATGCCACAGCAAACTCTTGGTTCAGTTACCAATAAATATCCATTAAATAGGTTTTGTTTTATTCCCTTGTAGGGTTTATATTTATTTTAACTAACATTTATTTTAAGTTTAAACTATTTTTCTTGTCAAGCCTTACTTTCCCCTGGAATTGCCAATGCCAGAGTATGTAAATTTTAGTAGAATGCGCAAGGATTCAAATTGTCAGCGGAAGTATCTGAGTTAAATAGAAGGGAAACGAGTTCGAAAGTGTACTTTCTTGCTTCACGAGCGTGGAGGTGGCTAGTTAGAAATTGAAGAACCACGCGTTTCGGCCTGTGTGCTTGCCTTGGCAGTTTGTTAATCTTTCAACGTAATATTCAGAAGTTGCTGAATTATCAGCGGTATCTTAGAAAGCGGTGAGGTTAGTTACGTTTAGAGAGCCTCGTAGTTAGTCACTTGTTACTATTCTTTTCTTAGTTTCTTATTTTTATTTTACCGCCGGGTCGGCGTAGTTTGTGAGCGTCAAGAGCACGCATTTGTAATTTCTAAAGTTGAATAAAAAGGGATTTAAACCCTTCTCAAGATTTTGGTCTACTTTCCAGTTCTCAGCAGTCACCACTATTGTTGCGTGCAGGTTGGAAGCGCGCAACTTTACATTGGCGCCCGAACACTTGTCGAACTGAAATGGCCGAAAATTGGATGGAAGTTGCTGGACATCAACAAGAAATGGCAAGCCAATTGGAAGGATTTGGATACCTGGTCCAGACGATGAGAGCTCAATTAAGCCAAACGTCAATTTCGACGGAAAAAATTCGGTGGCGATATTTCTAGAAAGCCTCGACAATCACTTCCAGCTCTACTCTGTGCCTGAAAGACAAAAAGTTGCCATCGCCACATCTGCACTTAGAGGACAGGCCGCGCTATGGTGGAAGAATATAGGCAAATTTTTATTAGGGGAATTCGGAGGCCAGACATATACATTTGAAAATTTCAAAAAATCGTTATTAAAGGCCTTCCCTATAGTGAAAGATCGAGCAAGGCTAGAAGCCGAACTGTATAGTTCTTATCAACGGAATATAGAAGAGTTGACGGACTTTATTCTGCGAAAAATTAAGCTGACGGATATGTTGTATGGGAAGAAACCCGACGCGGAGATTATTGAAATAATCTTACCAAGATTGTTACCTGCTGTTCAAGACTACTTCGAAATTAGAAACCCAAGCACATTGCAGGAGCTCTTCGAATTGGCGGTCAAGTTTCAAAATCGCAGAATAGCGGAAAAAGCTAGAGGGGCATCGTATTCTCAAAGTATCCGAAGGCAATCTTCAAATGAGCAAACCAGAAATGCAAACCGCTCTTATGGGGGAAAGAGCTATCAAGCTAACTCATCGAACCTCGAAGGTCAAGGCCCAAAAAGGAAATTCGAAAACAAACATACGCGTACCCAGAAGGCAGAAGTTGAAAGGAAAGCTTTAAACGAATAGAGGGGCCTGTGAAAGCGAGGGTCCAGACCCCGTAAGTTTTAAAAAAAACCCTCAAAAAGACATTTAAATAAGGTCATCGTAAAAAACTCACATCTACCAATTATACAAGTCCTGGTTGGCGATGAACCAGTAGAAGCCCTCATCGATACAGGAGCAGAAGGTAATTTTATGAGTGATATTTTTTTAAGAAGAACATTAATAGGTTTCGATTATTTAAAAATAAAAACACAGAAATCATAGCAGCACAAGGACAAACTTGTCAATGTATCGGAAAACTATCTTTAAAGATACAAGTTCAGAATGAAAGCCTTAAAGTATTAATTTTTGTAGTAAAAAATTTGCAAAATCCACTTATTTTAGGTATGGAGATTCTAAGGGCCGCGAAGGCCAAAGTCAAATTTCAGGACAGTTCTATTGTGCTGGAGATGGACCGGAGGGTGGTGGAACCAGTGAAACAACGGAAGTCGATCTTAGCCATTTGAATGACCATGAAAGTCAAGCCATCCAGCAAGTGGTGAGTACTTTTTCAAACTTGTTTTCAGAACGGCCTGGTAGCTGTCAAATCGTTACGCATGAGATACAGTTAACTGCCGACAAACCCTGTAGGACTAAACCTTATCGCTATGATAAACAGAAAGAGCTAATCATAGAAGAACATATTCAGGAAATGTTAAAGAACAAAATCATAACGCCCCGGAGTACGCGAGTCCAGTCGTACTATGTAGGAAAAAGAACGAGTTTCCTCCTTCGGATAAAAGGGCTTGGAGGTTTGCTATCGATTACAGAAAACTGAATAGTATTACTAAATTCCCAGTTTACCCTTTGCCGGTTATAGAGGAAATTATTAGAAAGATTAAATCTACTAGATACATGATGACTACTTTGGACTTAACGTCTGGCTACTATCAAATAGCTATGAGACCCGAAGACATACATAAAACCGCGTTTATAACAAAATCGGGCACTTATGAATTTTTACGCATGCCCTTTGGGTTGTGTGGCTATGGACATTGTTCTAAAGCCTGTCCTAGGAAAATCGACTTTAATATATCTAGATGATATAATTATAACGAGTAGTACGTTAGAATAACATATTAAAGATCTAGAACAAGTTTTTAAATTATTAAAAGAGGCCGGTCTTACAATTAACGCCTCAAAATGCAAGTTCGCAACTAAAGAACTTAAATATCTGGGTTATAAAATTTCGCAAAAGGGTATAGAAACTCAAGATTCAAAAATAAAAGCAATCAAGAATTTCCCACCTCCCAACACCGCCAAGAAACTTTCTTCTTTCCTTGGGTTATGTTCTTATTATCGGTCATTCATAAAAGATTTTGCTAATATTGTTTAACCCTTGTTAGTAATTAAAAGAAAGAAAAGTAAATTTACGTGGCCAGCAGAAGCAAATACTGCTTTTGAAAGGTTAAAAGAAGCGCTCATCAGTGCCCTGTTTTGAAATTCCCGGAGGGGGACGAAAACCTGGAAATTGCAGCAGATGCGTCGGACTATGCTGTGGGTGCGGTTCTTATGCAAAATGGCCATCCTTTGGTATTTTTTAGTGAAACGTTGAATCATAAACAAAGGAATTATACAGCTACAGAGAGAGAAACATTAGCCGTATTAATGGCTGTACACAAATTTCGAGTTTATTTCGGCAAAGCGCTGGTAACAGTCTTTTCGGATCACGCGGCTGTTGGTAGACTTTACTCGGGGAAAAAACTAACGCCCAGGTTAATAAGATGGGCTTTAAAACTCCAAGAATATAATCTAATATAAACCGGGTAAGGAAAACAATGTAGCTGACGCACTTTTTCGTCTAAAACTGAACGATGAAGGCAATGAACTTAAATGCGCTGTGTTGACTTCAAAAATTTTAGTTTCTAGAGATACAATTATTGCTGAATTGAAAGCTGATCCAGAATTTGGAAGTATCTATGCATATTTGAAAGACCCCGAACGCTTTGAGCACACAGATATCGATGCGATAAGAAATAGAGCAGAAAACTATGAAATAATAGATAATTTCTTATTTTATAATTTCTTATATTCTGGCAGCGGCAAATGTAGGGTTTATATTTATTTTAAATAACATTTATTTTAAGTTTAAACTATCTTTCCTGTCAAGCCTTACTTTCCCCTGGAATTGCCAATGCCAGAGTATGTAAATTTTAGTAGAACGCGCAAGGATTCAAATTGTCAGCGGAAGTATCTGAGTTAAATAGAAGGGAAACGAGTTCGAAAGTGTACTTTCTTGCTTCACGAGCGTGGAGGTGGCTAGTTAGAAATTGAAGAACCACGCGTTTCGGCCTGTGTGCTTGCCTTGGCAGTTTGTTAATCTTTCAACGTAATATTCAGAAGTTGCTGAATTATCAGCGGTATCTTAGAGCGCGGTGAGGTTAGTTACGTTTAGAGAGCCTCGTAGTTAGTCACTTGTTACTATTATTTTCTTAGTTTCTTATTTTTATTTTACCGCCGGGTTGGCGTAGTTTGTGAGCGTCAAGAGCACGCATTTGTAATTTCTAAAGCTGAATAAAAAGTGATTTAAACCCTTCTCAAGACTTTTGTCTACTTTCCAGTTCTAAGCAGTCACCACTATTGTTGCGTGCAGGTTGGAAGCGCGCAACTTTACACCGTGTTTTGCCTTTGTTGCTTATTTTTTGAGCAGGAGTGTATTAAACACATTTTCATACTTATTCATTGGATATCAATAACATATTTTTGGTTTAAAAATTGTTTATTGATTATAGAAGTTGTATGAAACATTTTTGAGGTTTGCTTTCTTCATAAACCAAATGTTGATAAAACCTAATTCTAACGTAAACGGTACCCTTCGTAAGAATAGCACTTTCATGTGCTACCAGCTCATTTAATGTTGCTAGCAGTAGGGGTGTATAAAGATAATATTTAACGTACCCCAAAAGGAAAAAGAAAAATACATCGCGAGATCTTGTTCGCCATCTGAGAAATGTTATGTCATGTTCCGAAGTCAAGCAATACAGTGACGTGAAAACTCATCGTTCAGGTAACGACGTACTTAATGAAGATGTAGCTTGCTGAAGTATGGAATTTTCTGAATAATTTTTCAGGTAAGGAAGTAACATTGATTGCAACATATCACGATATGACATACTCATTACATTGTTCGTGATGGAATGCAGGGCATATACACATTTTTTTCTTAGTAAATAGTGCGATATATGTTTAGTTTCTTGGAATCCTCTTCTGTTTAAACGAGCATAATTTTATGTGCTTCTTAGTTAAACATTGTTATGGTTTACTATTCCGCATAACGCGTTGCGGAATATTCTCCACACAGAAAACAAAATAACGTTGCCGTTAGACGAGAGGTAAAATCTTTGCCTTAAAATGCTTCTTGCATTCTGTAACAAAATTTGTACTACTTGATATTATCATCTTTCTTTAAATGATAAAATATCTGCTAACGATATGGTTAAAATTATTATTGCAAAACCGTTTAAATGGTTGGCTGTAGAATATATAATTATCAGCTTAATTTGTTTCTTGATTTTTTGTTGGTTACTTTGACAGTTTTCTTCAAAGGTTTTCAGAATTTTTTGGCTATTCGAGGCTTTTGGTTTTACAGAGTTAATCGGAGTTCTTGAACTGTCATTATCATCGCAGAATGCTCTTGCGGATAGACAGATGTGTATCATACCATCCTCTAAACGCATGCTGCACGCTAACAATGAATAAACACTTTACAGATTTAAAAACGTAAAACGTTTTCTGTTTGAAACTCGCCATTTTAAAATGAGTATGCTTATCTGTAAAGAGATGTGTAGCAAAAAATGTTTCGTATGCACGAATTACAATTTTAAGGTATTTTCTTTCCTTACGCGAATATCATGAATGCCTGCCATCTCTGACTTCGAAATTATAGGATCAAACCTGATGTTTCATTTATTATGATCTTATATTATTAAGCGTATCCTACATGTATTTAAATACCTTATTTTATGCTCACATTACTATCAAATAAAGCACATGCTTGACTAATGTTTTAAATTGCAAAAGCAACTGGTTAATTTCTGTTATTTACTGATTTATTATTAAACACTACATACTGAACTAATTGTTTGTCTTAGATAGAAAATAGAAAGTGGCTTAAAAGAGTGTCCCTTTACGAAGCATTATCTGTAAATATCCGGATTACTGTTTCAACATACCTCTTTAATAACGCTGCTTTGTCATCGATTGCTTGAATAATTCTGTAAGCTATTACTTGCTGAGATATCTCTGGAAACTAATCATTCGCCCAGAAAGCAGCCTTTAATGAACTTCAATGTCTCCTTTATGCTCACAGATATTAAAAGCTTTCTGTCTGTAACTTTCAAAATTTTCTAAAATAATTATAATAGACCGCTGATAGTTTCCTTCCCCGTGGCTTGTTATATATAACTTGAAGTTGCTTTTAGATATATTCTCAACTTAAGTACTGTTGGTACCTCTCGACTATATCGAGTAATATTGCCTTTAAAAGATGAAGTAGATTTAAAAATTAAGCAATGACTGTTAAAGTGAATTGTAATTACTTGCGTTTGAATGCAAGATGCATAAAATGAATTATAAACATAGTACATAATTTATTGCGAATTTTTAGGGAATCCATGTGGTAAAGCAAATATGTTCAAATAGCAATATTCTGAAGTAATTGAACAGGCAGATTTAATGAGTCGTTTCTTTAGTTTACAAATAATGTATGACACATACCGGGAAATCTTCCTAAAGCAAATGTCCATGATTTCTTGACGGTATTTGTTTCGTGTTCAGCCGTCGCCTTGTACCTATTTTGAATAGCATTGCTTGTTTATGTTCTGAGGGATATTGTTCACTTTCTGAGGTGGGTACATATGGGAGGTAGTCCATGAGGTTTATTATATTTGTTTTGCAAAAAAATAACAGTTTCTCAAAGCAGGTGCATATTCCGCAGGAAATTAGCTTAGGTTTAAGTGACGCATGTGAAAAATGGAAAAAAGAAAGCAAAGGCTTTATGATCAACGCGTCTGGCCACAGGTAATCATATACTCCCAAAGTGCCACTGTAAAAAGACTTAATCGGTTGCTGGTGGCCTCTAAAATATAACAAGAAAATCGTAAAATAAATAGCTTCTTACGCAAAGCAATAATGTTTAGTAATTACGTTTGTGATTTGTAATATTTAAGAAAGTTATTTAATGTTTTAAATATTTAAACTTTATTCTATAGTATTTATTAAATGTTTTAATTCAAGACAAAATTATTAGTTGGTTAACTGCAAATTCCTTTGAAGGAAAATAAACTAGAAACACTGAAAGAAAGTGATACTGTATATTTTTGGGGATAAGAGTTATATTTTTAGTCTTTTAAGGTATTTGGAATTAATAATACCTTTGAAAAAATTATCAGCTTTATTTTCGATTTTCTGAAAAAGCATTTTCACTAGAGACTCGATGTTTGACATTTTAAATTCGTTTTTTTTTTTTTTTTTTTTTTTTTTTTTTTTTTTTTTTTTGTGATTCCATTTCCTGTTGCCCAAGGCTGTAATTAGTTAGTAGAATGTATTAAGTCGCTGTAGGAGAAAGAAAAAGAATTCTCTCAAAATGAGTTCAGACGAGATTTTCTTTCCTTTCGCTGAGGTAACTAAAATGAATTTTGCGGCTAATATATTTAACATGAGTTATTTTTCCTTATGTATATACTGGAAAGGTTATTGAAATGTTATTAATAAAGCGCGGTGAAGTTGGCTTAGCGTTGAAATAAAGTATTGCAGTTTCTCAGGAAGTTCCTCGCTAAGTACTCTTAAATCTATTAGAGACTTCTTCTTCATTTAATTAGTACTTACACATACCGTTTATGTTTTAGGTTAAATGAATTTAGAAAGGTAGGAAATTTTGAAAATATTTTTTTCATATTTAATTCAATTCGCAGTTTTCTAACATTTTGAAAAATGTAATAAACTTGTGCCGTCTTAGGAAGGAATATTTTGCAAACTCTGTTGTGTCATGAAAAGATAACATTTTGAAGTTAATTCCTGTTTTGCACATGGCTTATTTATTAAAATGAATGAATGAATTTATGTATTGAATCAGCTACGATTGAATAATTTCATTTTATCTATAATTGAATTCTGTTCTGCAAACCGAAGGATTTGAATTCCACATATCACAAAACCGTTACCGTGATATACTGAATATGTTGTTCACGCGATAAACGTATATTCTCAGGACATCATGAAATATCCCCCTAAACTACTAAACACATTTTCCCGAATACTTAGTGACATATCTTAGCATATTAAGAGATTCTTTCTGGGTCCCATCGATAAAGTACGGTATGTTATTAGGATTTAAAGTCTTAATTACTATATCCTCCGAATATTCTGGAACTTCCTCCTAAACTCCTAAATATGCTGGATCACAGGAACATGACGTAGCACCAGTTAGCAAGAGAGGTTGTTGAAAGTTATGCTGCCATTCCGTGGCCTTGATCAAATCTTAAAAAATTCTCTTGATAATCTCACTAAAAGAATGTCAAGAAGAATGGAATTTTTGTGAACAGGCAGCTGCAACATTAACTATCTGCCAATAGTTGATCTAAATCGTAAGACCTTCAATATATAAGAAACCATGGTACGTTTACAACGTTTTACTTTGAGCTGTATTCATTTATCAGTACTGGTAATTGTGTCTGTGGTCATTATGATTCTGAAGCTCAGTATATAATGGAATGTCCCTTAACGAAGCAATACCATATTAAACTTTCTACAGCTAATGCCATTCCTTTCGAAAGATTCCTGATTAAACTAAGACATCTTGTTCCTAAAGTCTGTAAAATTATGTATCTAGTTTCTGCATCGAGAAAAGACTTTTGCCCTCCGGCTTAAAAATATGATTATAATACAAAAATATGTATTTCTTTAAAATAACAGTACTGATTTATAATCTGACACACTGTAACACAGTTGTTTTGTGAGCATAAGGTGTAAAGGCTTAGACCTTAGATTTTATGAAGGTTTGATCGAACTTTATGGGCTCCATGAACTGTGGTCTTTATGAATTTTATTTTTAACACAATTGCATTTTATTTTTATTTGTTTGTTTCTCTTTCGTGTGAATATGTTTAAAAATTTATACATTTAAACTATGTATTATAATATTAAATTTTCAATTAATTTGATTATTATTCTTTAAATATCAAAATAAATGTAGTTAAGGATGGACGGGGGACAATATCTGTTTTACCTTGGTAAAGACCAGGTGTTCCCATATTGTGTTGCATATTGTGTTGAGGACGAAAGGGGAAGAAAAGCAGTTGAAGCATTTTTACCAAAATTATACAACTGCTTTTCTTCCTTTTTCTCAACATGTGATTCAAAAGCCAGTGTAATTTCTAAAAGATAGATTAAATTGTTTTTAATGCATACGCAACGCAATTAATACCAAAATACAAAAACCACGTTTCGTTAAAGGAATTTTACAATGCTAATTTGAATTACAGCTACGTTTATAAGGTATTTTCTCCCTCCTTTCTGTATATATTCGTGGTGTAAGGGTAGCACACTTGGCGCGTTTTCGAGAGGTCCAGGTTATTTTTTATATCGCCTGCTGCAAAATGACCAAATGACTCTACACGTTTGCTAGACTGCGCTTCATTCATAGAAACACGCAGACTTATAATAATTTCTGGAAATGGCTGCCATTGATTGTCTGATTTTGATTACAATCAAATAATTACTGCGGCCGCTTGCCGGCGTATCTGAAAATATTTAATTTACAAATTAATAGTTTTTGTAGCTTTTATAGTGCTGAAGACAAAGAATAACATTTCGTCGAAGACTGCGTATTATTGTTACATATTAGGGAAAAACATGGTACATAAAGGAATTCTACTGCCGCAATAAAGACTTTAGACTTGCAAACGATTTGATGAACTTTATAAATGGCAATAGAACAATACTGGGAATTTGAGTTTGATGTTTTTGACTGTATTTTTGTTTTAATCTGTGTTGAGTAATCTTTTAATTTAATATTTTAACAATATTTTTGTTTGTCTGTGTTGGGTGTGCTACGTTAACCATGAGGCCTATTATTATCGGCCAGGAGGGTTGCATCACACTCGTATATTACATTACATGTTGTGGCCCTTTATGCAGCAACACTAGAGGATGAATTCATTCTCATGGATGATAAGCCAGGTGCCAAATTGGCCCGTATGTCCCCCAGATATGAACCCAATAGAAAACATGTTTGGGAGATTCTAGGAAGAAGGGTTGTAGTCGCTTATCACCTCCAGAAACAGTTCAACAGTTTGAAAGCTCTCTTTTACAGGAGAGAGAGTTCTCCAATGACTCATTGATAACTTCATTGATTCCATGACTCGTAGGTGTGCGGCATATATGTATATCGGTTAAGGGAAACCATACTTCTTACTTAAGCTCATTTGTATCCCAGAAATTACATTTTTTGCTTGTTTGTATAATATACGGAAATTGTGCATTTTTTATTTACTGACAAATACTGTCAATAATGTTTAATTATTTCTTGTTCGTTGCTTCTTTTTCTCTTCTCATATTTTATAATATTTATACTTCATATATCATTCACCAAAACATTTCTTCATCCGCATTTTATATCCAGAATCATAATATACCGTTAAACCCTGAATCATTTCAGTTTCTTTTAGCACAAAGAATCGTTAGCGCAGAAGGGATATTAGTCTCGAAACGACATTTTACGTTGAATTACTCTAAAAGTCTGAAGCTTGTTAAAATGTTACCACCAAATATTATTATTGTTTTTCAAAATGTTACCACCGAATATTATTATATTTAATATATTAAAAAAATATTAAAGCCATATATTACATTTAAAGAAATTAAATAATGAAGAATCTGCATGAATATATGTATGTTTTACATATTGTGGAAAAACACCGGTACCTAGAGCCATCGAATTTTGAATAACGTAGTCCTTTTGAATAACGTAGCCGAATGAGCACTTGGAAGCCCTAATTTTGAATTTCAAATTTGTTTTATTATCTATTTGAAGTTTTGCAAAACTTTAACGAATTTTTGGTTAACAAACTCAACGATTTCAAAGCGAGCAATGGCGACATTGCACGGAAAAAACATTTTTATCTCCAGCACGAGACAGTGTATCGGAAATTCTAAAAATATGCTGGTTTGCTATTTTAAAAACTTTTGTGATATTGCTGTTGTATTTCATGTGATTTAAGTACGAAGAAAATTTATTTATGAAAATGATATTTAGTAAAGAAAGGTGACACACAAAACGTTAAAAAAACGCCTTTATGGGTGTAATATAAAACCTGAAAGCTTTCAGATTTTCTTTTTTCCTTATTATTATTATTGTTATTATTATTATTATTACTATTATTATTATTTGGTTTCTTTTTCTGTTTTCATTTCTGCAGGGGAGTGGATATCAAATTGAACTGTTGGGTCAGATTTATCCATTAATCTGTAACGGCTGCTTTACTGGTAACAATTAAACGCGGCAGCCGAAATACTGGCAATTCAGATGGTAGTTGTGGAGGTATAAACGTGAACCTTAATTATTAAAATATGCTGCGTTGACGCGAATTTAAAATAATCATCTCTCCTGCTTTCATTGATTTTAAGGAAGTGGCTTTTTAATATCAATAGTGAAAGTTTCGCAGATATCCTTTAAAATGCGAACTGTCCTCAGGCCATTTGTGTGCACCAAAATCATTAAACTTCAAAGAAATCTTTAAAATGCTGTCGTTTTAATAGCGCTCGCAATTTCTTTCGTTCCAAAGTGCTCTTCTGTTTTAATGTGTAGCTAGCTCTTCGAGTTTATATCAGATTTAATATCAAATTTAATGGAAGGACTGTTTCCTGAATATATTAAGTTTAATACTTTGTTGTGCAGTTTTTATGGAAAACTAATCATATTTCCAATTTTTAAGTTTTAATACATAGTTCCGTAAAAGAAAACCAGAGTAATTTCGGTATAATTAATCACTGCGGCTTCTGATTTACTCATAGAAAAGTTAAGAGGATGTAAATATTTATTTAATGCTTTAAAATAAAACTTTAACGCTAGAGTTCCTTACTGAGATGCTATTGCGAGATGTTTAGCGGGAGAAAGAATCTGGATGAACCTCTGAAGACGAAATTGTTAGCAGAGTTTGTGTCATGAACTTGTAATTTTACGCGCTGTTTATTCCGTATATTAATCACGATATTAAAGTTCTGCTTGCAGGACTCTTGAGATATTAAATGCGAAGATTAAAGATTTTAAAATCATTTTATTTGTTTTAGCGCCAAAACCATTCTATTTTCAAGCATAAATCAAATTTTCCTCTGTCTAACATGTATTTAAAGCTACTTAATTTCACTAGAATGACTATTCAGTATAAAACATGTTTTAATTGAAAATGTTTGTCCATGCATCTATCACCGTGTTAAAGGAGACAATTCACAATATCACAGCTATTTAGTATGCACTTTTATTATGTGAAGTTTTATTTTACTTGTAGTATTAAATAAGTGTAATATTATTGAGAATGAAAAACAAAATGCGTTATGGATCGGTAATGAGCGTTATTAGCATAATATGAGTAAAACCCTATGCTCTTTAAGTAGTTTACATTCGTGCATGCTAATAGTAACGCTAGTTTTCCTTCTTTTTCTATTTAAAATTCTATATTAAGTTAACTAGTCAACTTAATATAGAATTTTAAATAGAAAGTTACTGAAACACTAGTCTCAACACGCTTTGTTTATTTCAACCCTTGAAAGATCCGATCGTGTCGGTTAATTATGAAATATTTCGGCGAATTAATGAGTACTTAAGTGAATCAATGATAGCAATATTTTTTCTTCAGTAACAGAAAGAAATGTACAGGATATTTATCGTAAAAAATGTATCCTTCGTAGAAACAATAAAGGTATATATTTATGAGACAAACCTTGCATGCTTCAGAGATGGCATCTTTTTAATTCAGTGCATCAATTGGTTCACCATATTCCTAGTAATTTTGTAAAGTATTTTATTTTTACTCTACGTGTTCTGGATGAGAACAGTGATGTCACAATTTCACTCTTCTAAGGAGTGCCTAATTGTTCATATACCCTTTTTGTTTTAAGCATTACTAAAAAAGCACACCACACAAAGTATGGCCGTAGTTGTTAGCGGAAGTCTTTTAAATACCATTCTATGGGAAAATTCTGTTGCGGTATTTTCGTGGCGGAGTCTGATGAATGAGATATCACACCATTTCACTGTACCTAAGATTGATACTATATCTTGTTAAATCTCAGTGTTGATTGTTGTTTTAAGAAACAAAGGTCTATTATTCGTCGCCTTGACTTGTCACACTAAACACCAGTTATCGCAAGAAGCAAAGAAGAATCAATGAGCAAATGCAAGTTTTCATAGCTACATATCCGATAATTATTACTACCTACGTATCTATATAGATAAAATGTGCCTCATCTGTGAAAAACACCTAATTTAAAATGGAAATAAATTTTACAAAACTGTATGCAGAGACGAGACTCATAGTGCGACAATTCAAATGTTCAAAACTTGTTGCCCACAGAAACTCATCAAACCGCTTTCTACTAAAAGAATAATTGTCCCCTTCCCAAACCGATTTTGCAGCTCCTTACAAGTAACGGGACAATGTAAGAGTCTGAGAATCACTGCAAGCAAATTATGCAGAAAATTACGTACTTGTAAATATTTGATCTGTATATTCTTTGGAAAATTCCACATTCCTTTCAAAACATTTCCATAACTGAAACGTAACATAAACATAATGCACGAGTAAGGCGTGCATACTGTCTGATTCCATAATTATATTTTTTCAGTCAAAAATCAGTTGCAAAATTTACTTGAAGCAAGAATAACGGGTGCTGTTTATGCATTATGAATTCAAGTTAGAACACTCGGAGAAGCTAGTTAAGGAAACTATGAATATCAATAGATATAAAAACGGTCTTCTGTAATATGACATGGGAACGACTCCACCGGTCCTTTTTTCAGGTAACCAAAAACTCCACCCTAGGCACCTAATTTCAGTGACGAACTAATAGCTGTTAAGTTAAAGGACATTGTAGGTTACAATGTATGTACTTGAATTTTGAAATGTATTTAGGTTACAAAATATTTTTAAAAAATTGTGTTATGTCTAAATTTCATTGGATAGCTTTATGAACTTGAACTTTAAGTTCATAAACGTCTTGGAATCTTTTGTATTATATTGCTATTTTGGAACCCAATTTTTTAGTATGGACTTTGCAAATGCTCTCCACATTTCTTATAAGCATTGATGGAAAGGACATTAAGTCGGAGGTCATCGTAACGAAAATTTGTTTCATATGCTGTTATCTGTTGGTAAATCTTTGCCGTTGTCATTATAACGAGCATTGACTGCAAGAAGAATTTACAACTACTATTTATATTGCGTTTGCATATAACAGGAAGAGATAGAAATGAAACAATTATGTCATATTTTTATAAAATGTAAACACTTGATATGGCGTTTGAAAGGCGTTAGCCATGGCCCTGAGGTAACTGATGCATAATCTGAAAACAAATTAAAATTAAATCATACTGTAAAATTGATCAAGTTTTTAAATTTCTACAAATAAATAAATTTTTAATTCTTTTAACAAGTCTTAATTTTTAGGATTTAAAAAGGACATGGCAGTAATCATCTGTTTTTTATGCATCAAACAAATTAGCTAATAATTCTTATTATGTCTTCTTAATGAACTACATAATACATAGTAAATTTTCGAAGCATGTTATATGTGTGGTTTTCCAACTGACTGAAAAAAGATTATTTGATACGAGTTGTTACAATTATTTTTAAAGTGTGGTTTTTTTTTAAAGTCATCTTAAGGCAGAATAAAGGGACTTTGATTGCATTACTTATACCTAGTGTCAAATCGTGTGCTTCTTTACTGGATTTTTATGTTAGCGACATAGAGAAGAATGAATGGTATGTAACAGATGGAGTTTCCAATGTCTTTGCCTCAGGCAACGGAGCAATCTGTCAAAAAATTGATGTATCATTGTTTCTTGAATAGCGAGCATTTGCCCGTTCAATAACTTTGATGGATAGGATAAAAGGAATTTTTCGTACCAAGACCGAACATTTCTGATATAAAAGTAAAAATAAACTCTCTGTTACGTATGAATAACCACATCTTAATTTGTTTACTATTTGATATTATATAAACATTTATCGATGGAAATTGTAAAATGTTTTGTTGCAAAATGCATTTCACATTTCGTTCGATATCAGTTAAAAGTTCGACGAAACCCGCGATGGCAAACAGATGGCGTAATCGCCTAAGCGCTTAGGTTGTAAAGGATATTTATTATTCCTGTGTATTTAAAAAGGATTGAATTTTATATCATAATTAATTTTGACATTAAATGAGGGTATATTGTCTTTACAGATTTGACTAGGCATATGAACAAACTAGGAAACTAGTTTTGGTGTATAGTTACCAGCATACAGGCATTTTAATTTTTTTTCGCTGATTAGAGTTTTAAGATACATGCTTTTTTTAAAATTTAGACAAAAAACAGCCTTAGATTGGCTTGGATTTTGAGCAAAGCTCTTTCAATTTCGAGGGCTATCAGATCCAGGTTCTTCTTCTTCAGGAGCAAAAATATTTCTACAAAATAAAAGGAGTCACAACCGTTTTTATATCGACAGCAATGGGCGGAGCAATGTGAACAAGAACGTAACACCGTTATCTAGAAAATTAGTTATAAAACGTGAAAAATTAAGATATTAAAATTCTGAAATTGGTAGGAGGGATTGGAATTCAGTTAATGTCATAAACTAAAGAAGACAGGTTATCTTCATTTGACCTTAACTACAGAAAATAAATTGCTTTAAATTAATTATAATTTATGTATTTTAGTTCATGACATTATTTCTGATAAAGACTTTTCTCACGCTTTGAGAATTCTAATATCTTATTTTTTATGTTTCATTATTATTTTTCTTGAGCAATGGCTCTGTGTTTGTATTCACTTTGCTTTCGATATAAAAAGGATTGTCACTTCACCTATTTTACAAAATATGTTTTTGCTTCTCAAAAAAGGGACCTGCATTTGGTTGCCCTCGAAATCAATAGATTTTGTTCAAAATCGACGCCATACTAAGTTTCATTTTTTTACCTAATTTTAAATTTTACGTTTATCTTCCATTTAAAGCACATCTTTATCATTTTTTGAAGTCAAAAAGGAGTATTTTTTTATAAAATAAATAAAAATAACGGAGAAAATAAATAAAGGAATGTTTTTATTATATTCATTGAAAGGTTCTTTTGTTTTTAAATTTCAAATAATTCAATGTATACGATTAAGATAGCAGAGTATTTGCAATAACTCATGGAAAATCACGTTGAATGTAAATCTGACGTGGCAGCCGATGTTTCGTTAAAATTCATCCAGAGAGATTTACGCTACTTTTATATATATATCTTTCATTTTGTAACGTGCAGGGGCTTATACTGTATACGAGTTTAATTTGTGATAGTCTTTAATTATAAGGCTAATTTAAATTTGATGAAAATTTGAAATATTTTCTAGGATTTTTTTAAAAATTATTGTGGCATTTTTCTTCTTTCAGAATATTCTGACTTTTGTTTTGAAGGAAATTTTTCATTAGAAAAGTATCCATATTTGCTTTTCTGCGGGAAATTTTCTGTCAAAAGAACTACTCTAATCTTTTTGCATTTAACTATTCAGCTTTTCCCTAAAAGGTGAGGAAATATTTACATTTTTCAGTTTGATAAAATTTCTGCAAATTCTGCGCAGTTTTCCTTTTTTTGCAATTTTAGGGAACGATAATTTTTATGCTATTTCTTACCAGAAATCTTACTTGCAGGAAACGACAAAATTGATGATAAGGTCATTAACGTTATTAAATAAATTGACGATTCTTACGCGTGTGTAATTTTATTTCTCTTTCCTTAGACAGCATTTCCTTTTACAAATATGAAAAATAATCTTTCAGGAGGAAGGATTAGGAAAACATTCCGAGAAAAACCAACGAAAATCCTCTTAATGATCATAATTGATCGTCATTGCTACGTTGAAATGGGAAATCGAGCCACAAATAGATGCCTTAAAAGTAAATATAACATCGATGAGCGTGATCGCTGTATTGCAGGTTTTCAAGATTTTTATGTTTTCTCCATTAAAGAAATTTCTTTGAAGATATCAGTAATGATGGATAATAAAACTCATATAAGATATATCATTTACATTTCCGCTGTCTTTATATTTCTTGATTATGTTCGACCACATATTTCTGCGTTCTGTTTGACCACAGATTTCTGCGTTCTGTTTGATAACATTAGAAAATCAGAATCGCACAAATTAGGAAATATATTATGCTTTATTTTGGTAGTAGGGGGGAGAAACATAATTTATTTTATCGTCTTTGTATATTTTATTTTATTTCTATCGGCTTCTGTAAGTGATATTGTAATGAATTCCTCCCCAGGCGCTCGAATGATGTAAGTTGTTAGAATGTCCATCTGGCAACTAAACAATCCATTTCTCAAATCCCAATGATCGCATATTTGATTCTTCTCATTCATTGCTCCAAAAATGTGTAATGCTATGAAAATTTGATGCTATAAAATTAATACCATAATGAAATTGTTACGTTATTAAAATTTCAAAATCCTGAAGTCCTGGCATTTATTCTTTGAGCATATTATTATTCGAATTACCAGATAGGTATGCATACAATCAATTACAGCTAATGAATAAGTGAGTACTAGTGACTTTAAGCACGCTATTTTGTCGCATATGCAAATAAAGAATGAGAAAAGAAGAAAAGTAAGATGTTTCTGTTATTTTCTGACCAGTAAACAAATACCCCCCCCCCCAAAAAAAAAAAAAAAAAAAAAACTTGGCAAAAAGTTTTAAAGAAAGTTAATATTTCAACCTAATAGTTGAGAAGGATAAATGATAAAAATGTATTTTTATATTAGAAATGTTTGCAAAAGGAAAGTAGCCAAACATAAACACCATTTTTTTATTCTGGCCCTGGATATATTTCCTTTATTAATCAAATTTTGAAACACAAACTAATCTGGATGTTTTTCATACAGGTAAAGATAAAAATTTTTAATTAAAAAATCTCACAGAAAAAAAGTTGAAAAAATATGCGTAGGGTAAAACTTGCATCAGGTTTGTAAACAAAAGGTTTAAGATCATTCAGAAAGAGAAAAGTTTTCATATGAGTACATAATATATTAAGACATTTCTAATACTGATTTTAATTGTTTAAAAATGTTTGCCTTAATATTCTGTATCTTTGCAATCTTGATCTTAAAATCAATTCTTAGATTTTTGATATTCAAAGAATGTGCACAAAATAAGGAAAGTATGAAAGGTGTACTGATTTCACAAAACGTTTAGCGTCCTTTTCTAGTGAAAGACAATCACACTTTTAACTTTGAACGAATAACACAATGAAAAAGTTATTATCGTAAATTTCTGTTATCTCTCTTCTTTCAGTTAAAAAGGATATTATAACTCTGTCTCAGACGTTGGCAACCTATGACGCGCGGGTCCCCGAGTGAGCTATTTCATGATTTCAAGACATCCGTTTTGCGTTCCGACAATAAAGTGCAATATATAAAAATAAATTATAAACCTTAAATATGAAACAAGTACTTGAAGAATACATAAAAATAAACCGAAAATAAATAATAACAATAACATTTTGTTTGGTTAGGAAGTTGCGGTTATGAATTTGCATTTTTTTTAAATCATAACATAATGTCAAGAAGAAAGGGATAAATTTGGCAGCGCTTATCCATAATCCATAATTGCAAAAAATTGCATTGCCGTTTTTTCTACATTCGATTCACCTTATAAATGTGAGGAAATATTTTTCACCCATGAAATTTATTTCAGGATATCAACTACTTTACTATCAAGAACTTTACTACCGAAAATTGGAATGCTTGTATTTGTCTTAAGATGACTAATTATAAGCCAAATCTGAATTTTACGTCATTAAGTCTATCAGGTTCAATGTTTCTTCTAACCTTCTTCGGAAACATACAATGACCTGACTAGAACAGAGAGCTTACTAAAGCTATGTTCACTAATTGTAGTAAGTAGACAGGATACAGACGAAGGGTATACAAAACCCTTTATTTTTCTTTATATACAATGACTTCCGTACTTCGGAATGCAATGACCCTCCACTCGGGGTCTAACGTAAAAGATATCAAAATAAAACTAAACTCTAATTTAACTTTAGAATAATATACGTGTAAGATTGGCCTTATAGCAACAGGAAGCGTATGTAGCACAGAGACTGTGAACACTACAATACGTTTAATTTATCAAGAGGATTAAAACCTCTGGCCTGGAAGGCAAATAGCAACTGCGTAACTTCTAAGGTAAGCGGCCTGCTTCGAACTCACGGCTTCCTCTCTCTCTCTTGGCAAAAAGGCCACACTTAAATACTTGGCGTTCGCCAGAGAACTTTGCATAAAATCCTTAACGCATATAATTCTGGCCGGAAGTAGAAAATAAGAAGTGATAGTAAAGATTTAAAATAAAATAAACGTTAGTAAAACTTAAGATCCTTACATACTTCCCGCCAGAGTTAATTAGTTTGAAACTGAGGTCTAAAACGACCTTGTTGAAAACTTTTAGCTCTAGAAACTAACGCGAGGCCAACCTTTTACAATCATAACTTAGCTAGAAACTAGAAAATTTAAAAGAAAGAAATTTGTTACAATAGCAGCTCCCGGGATATACAACAATCTTTTTTTTTTCATCTGTACTGCATCTAAACAGGAGCTTTATTCAATTCTGGTTCCTTCCAGAGATCTGGAAGGAAAACTAGTTTAATGAAATGTTACACAATGACATTGCAAATAACATATACAATATACTTCTCTTAACATTCTTCTTTCATTCATGACTATTTTAATTATCTCTCCCCGTGCTCTCTGACATGTGTTATAAAAGAACACCAAACACGTATGTGTTTCTGTCTACGTGTGCCACACTTCCTCCTACAATCAAAACACTAACGTGTTAAAATTCAACATACGAGACCTCTTAACACACCCTACTTTTCAACTCTAAACCCTGAGGTACTATTCTAAAAGTGGCTAACTCTAAAGTGTAGCGTCAGAGAGCCTAACTCCATCATTCAACCTTTAACATATATTCGTCATGATTTAATCTTTACAGTCACACGAATAACAAATTTTTATCCTTACTTTCACTTTTACCATATCACGGTATTTCTTAACATTTAAAATAACAGTTCACATGTATATAAGAACATATCAACATGCCGTTAATTTTACACATTTGAAAACATACATTAGTAGTACATTGTTAACTTCTATTCTTTTCAAAGCAAGTGCCAATTCTTTCTACATTGAAATAATACTACATTTCAAAAAGTCTTTCAAACTAAAACTTCTCTCTTGCTAGAATGTTTTAAATAAAATTTATACAATAACTTTTTACAATATTTAAGTTTTTACACAACGCTATTATACATCAACTTTAGTTTTACGCACGAGTAATTTAAAAACATAATACGAAAATTGGTCATAACTCATTTCTCGCCCTTTCGGCGATAAAGGTAGACCTCGCATGAGGTAAAACTTCTTGAAATCTGCCACTTGCAGTAAGAATGAAAGATTAACTTAAGTTTGCAAAGTAACATAAAATTTTACTTATCTTTGTAATATTCAGACATCCTTTTCTGGGCCCAGTCTTTAAAGGTATAGCAGATAGTAGCTTGGTCGATCCTCCTTCTTGTACGGGCTCGCCCTTCAGTGCTTTCCTCTGGAAGCTTCCGTTTTTCACCAGTACGGCCACCCTTGAACATCTTCCTTTTGTCCTCTGCTTGTGGTCTTGGCCGTTTGAAGGCAGCTGGTCTTGGCGGAACCGGGAAACTTCTGTCGTGATCCTGCTTGGACCTCGTTGTTGGCCGTTCAAATTTTTCTTGTACTTTTTCCTCCGCCGCTGATGGCCCTTCCGCAGTTCGGCGACTTTTGCTGCGGAGAGTTCTGTCGGATGAGTCGATCTTCCGTTTTAAAGCCGGGTAATAGTTGCCGTCCTTTCTCCCGGTCCTTTCCACATACGTCGTCCTTCTCCCTTCTTCATTCTGGGGGTGTTCGTGAACTCTGTTTTCTGGACGGTGGAACGGCTTCTTTTTCTTTTTACCTTCAATTTTTCCGCGGGGCAATTTTCTTTTCACTTGCTTCTGTCTCTCATTGGCTTGCCCTTGTACTTGTCGTTTTCCCACCTCTGGAACTTGTACCTGCGGTGTCTGCCGTACCGGATCCTGCAAAAGATCTGAAAAGATTTGCATTTTACTACGATCGAAGTAGGGCTTAATTTGATCAATATTTGCGGAACAGGTTTCACATTTCTTGCCTTTAACACTACAACAGCGTGAGTTATTTTTTCTATAACATATGGTCCTTCAAAGCGTGGAAAAAATTTGGCAGTTTTATCTTCTGGTGCTGAAGAAAGTGAATGCTTAATTTTTAAAACTTCATCCCCTACTTTATAAGTTACTCCCCGTCGTTTCAGATCATAGTATAACTTCTGTTTTCTTTGTGCTACTTCCGTATTCTTTTTTGCTTCTTTTATTAGTTTTTCTATATCACCCATTTTAAATTCTGGGGCTCTTTGTTGCACATAAAATAGTTTATCTAACGGTGTTATAACCTTTCTGCCTAGAAATAACTCATCAGGAGTTTTGCCCGTTGTATCATGTTTTGCGGTCCTAAGGGCGAAAGCAAATTCATTGACATAGTTATCCCAGCTTTTATGAAAATTTTTAACATAACTACGGATAATTTTCACTATATTTCTGTTGACCCGTTCCGCTATATTTGATTGCGGCCGATACGGGACCATTTTTAAATGACGTATGCCCAGTTTTTGGCACATGTCTTCAAATATATTACTTACAAATTGAGGACCATTATCCGATATAACTTTTAGGGGCGCCCCGTATTTTAAAATATATTTATTTAAAATAGAATCCGTAACTAATTTCGCGGAGGCTCGTTTTAAGGGAACAATTTCGGTCCATTTACTAAAATGATCAACCATAACAAGGAGATAGCGACTTTTGTTTAACTGACTTTTTGGGAAAGGGCCCAATAAATCTATGCCAATTATTTCATTTCGAAATTCGGATTTAATACTATTTAGAAACCCGGCCGGGCGGAAATTAATATAATTAACGGCTTGACATGTTGGGCAGGACTGGACATACGCCCTTGTTAACTTTTGCAGTTCAGGAAAGTAGACTGCCTCGCGTACGCGTTGAGTAGTTTTTCGAATACCAGCATGAGAAGCTAAAGGGCTGTCATGGAGCTCTTGCAGGATATTTAATCTAAGACTAGCTGGGATAACAGGTCGAAATTCGTTGTTGGAATTCGTAGTTTTTGTATAGAATAATAGACCATCTATTAGTTCGTAATGGGCCGCCCTATTTCTTATCGCCACAATATCTTGGTGGCTAAAATTTTCAGGATCCTTCAAATACTCATAAATACTTCCAAACTCAGGATCCTTACCCAGTTCGGTTATTACAGTTTCTCGGGAATTTATTGTACACGCTGTAAGCATTTCAACTTTTACGGTATTACCCTGTTCGTCTAATTTAATTCCTGATAGGGCATCTGCTACGATATTTTCCTTTCCGGGGGTATGCTTGATTACCAGATTATATTCTTGCAGCTTGAGTGCCCATCTTATTAACCTTGGGGATAAATTTTTTCCTGAGTACAATCTAGTTACCGCTGCATGATCAGAATATACTGTTATCGGCGCCTTTCCAAAATAGACTCGGAACTTTTGCACTGCTAACAGAACTGCAAGTGCCTCTCTCTCGGTCGCGGAATAGTTTCTTTGTGTTTGATTTAAAGTTCGGCTAAAAAATGCCACGGGCTGCTGATTTTGCGAAAGTACCGCTCCTACCGCATAATCCGAAGCATCCGCTGAAATTTCTAAATTTTCATCCTTTTCAGGAAATTTCAACACAGGGGCTTGCGTTAATGCTTGTTTTAATTTTTCGAAAGCACTATTGGCTTCGGCCGTCCACGAGAATCTTGCCTTTTTCCTTTTTAATTTTAACAATGGCTCAGCGATAGCCGCAAAATCTTTTATAAAGGACCTATAATATGAACAAAGTCCTAGAAAAGAAGAGAGCTTCTTTGCCGTGTTTGGAGTCGGATACTTTTGTACAGCGATTATTTTTGATTCATCTGTCTCGATCCCTTTTTGAGATATTTTGTAACCTAAATATTTTAATTCAGGGGCTGCAAATTTGCACTTTTCCACATTAACTTTTAGACCGGCCTCATTTAATAAAGAAAACACCTGTCTTAAATCCTGTATATGTTGGTCGAGATTATCACTAGTAATAATGATATCGTCTAAATAGATAAATGTGGACTTTCCAAGAACAGGTCTTAACACAATGTCCATGCATCGCTGAAATGTTGCCGGGGCGCCTGAAAGGCCAAACGGCATACGCAAAAATGCATAAGTGCCAGACTTGGTTATAAAAGCAGTCTTAGGCACGTCCTCAGGCCTGATTTTATGTTCCTTAAAATTTCTTCTATGATCGGTAACGGATATACCGGATATTTCGTTATGGAATTTAATTTACGGTAATCAAAAACGAATCTCCACCTTTTTGGATGCTCCAAAGGATAATCATTATTTTTCTTACATAAAACCACCGGACAAGCATAACTACTTGAGATAGGCGTTATGATCTTTTTACGTAGCATATCGGTAATATGCCATTCTATAATTTTTTCCTTATTCTTATCATACCGGTATGGTTTTTGACGAACCGGCAATGCATCTCCGGTGTCAATACTATGGTTAGTAACCTGAGTAAATCCTGGAATATCACTAAATAAGGAAGCAAATTCACTTACCACTTGTCGGATTCTATCTTGCTCGTCATTAGGCAGGTGGTCAAGATTTAACCTTGGCGGTTCAACCTTTTCTACACGCACTGGTTTCATCGTCAGCTTAAGGGACGCTTCATTAAAATCCAGTGTAGCTTGTGCGTCTGAAAGAAAGTCTATTCCTAGGATTAAATGTGCTTGCAAATTCTTTACTATAAAAAACATCACCTTTACTTGTTCGCCCTTGATACGGATGTACAAAGGTACTTTACCTACGCACTTACATTGTTCTCCTTGCGCCGCTAATACTGTTGTATTATCCGCATTATATATGCGGTATTTGCGAAAATACTTTCTAAAAAAGACTTCTGCCACACAGGAACACTGCGCGCCGGTATCCAGGAGTGCGGTGGTCGGGATATTATTTACCAAGCCTTCAATCTTCGGAAGAGTTAAATTTTTCACCATTACTGTATTTAACTTGTAGGAAGAGGGTTTTCGTGGCCTTCGGATTTCCGCACCCTCTCGTCAGCAGAAATCCGTTTTAGTTTAAATTATTTTTCCTTTTCGTGCTTTCCTTCTTTCTCCACTGACCTTGAGACTTTTTTCCTGGGTTGCTATTGAACTGTCGACGTTCGCCGGCTGTTTTTGAATGCTCGGGTTTCCTTGCCCACTGATTCGCTTTTTCTCCGTAGCCGTATGCTTGAGTTTGCTGTAGTCTTGGCGTACCAAATTGGTTTCGCTGTTGATATTGGCGTCTTCTTTCGACGTCCGCCGTTCTTCTACTTTCAAACTGGATTGCTAGCTCAAATAATTTTTCCAGTGTAGTCGGATTTCTCAATTCAATAAAGTCTTGCACTTGGGGTAGTAACCTCGGCAAAAGCACTTGAATTATTTCAGGATCCGGACGGTTTCCATACAAGAGCTTGAAAACGTGAATTTTTCTTAAAATAAAGCTCGAGAGGTTTTCCATTCTTTGTTGATATATACTGAAAAGTTCTGTTTCTAATTTCGCACGATCCCTTACAACAGGGAAGGCTTTTAGTAGGGCAGTCTTGAAATTTTCGTAAGTATAGGTGGGACTTCCTGCTTGACCCAAGAGACTTCTGCCGATACATTTGAACCAGTTAAGCGCTTGGCCCCTCAAAGCGCTGGTAGCTAAGGTAACTTTTTGAAACTCGTGCACGGGGTAGAGCATAAAGTGGTCATCCAATTTTTCCAAAAAACTGGTTACCTGTGAGTTTCCATTAAACGTTGCTTCTGGTTTCATCGAAGCGCGCATGGTCTGGACGATGTACCCAAATCCTTCCAGGGCGGCAGCTGGCATTTCTGGATTCTGAGCCGTTTCTGCAGGCAGCACAGGTTCTTCTTGAAATTCGGCCATGGTTATTCTTCGTCGGGCGCCACTATCAGGTTCAATGTTTCTTCTAACCTTCTTCGGAAACATACAATGACCTGACTAGAACAGAGAGCTTACTAAAGCTATGTTCACTAATTGTAGTAAGTAGACAGGATACAGACGAAGGGTATACAAAACCCTTTATTTTTCTTTATATACAATGACTTCCGTACTTCGGAATGCAATGACCCTCCACTCGGGGTCTAACGTAAAAGATATCAAAATAAAACTAAACTCTAATTTAACTTTAGAATAATATACGTGTAAGATTGGCCTTATAGTAACAGGAAGCCTATGTAGCACAGAGACTGTGAACACTACAATACGTTTAATTTATCAAGAGGATTAAAACCTCTGGCCTGGAAGGCAAATAGCAACTGCGTAACTTCTAAGGTAAGCGGCCTGCTTCGAACTCACGGCTTCCTCTCTCTCTCTCTCTTGGCAAAAAGACCACACTTAAATACTTGGCGTTCGCCAGACAACTTTGCATAAAATCCTTAACGCATATAATTCTGGCCGGAAGTAGAAAATAAGAAGTGATAGTAAAGATTTAAAATAAAATAAACGTTAATAAAACTTAAGATCCTTACAAGTCTAGCATGAGGGAAGCAATTGTTATTGAAGATGAAAGTAACGTTCATACGTTCATTCAATTTTATTTGTTTTTATGATTATTAGAATTATGATTTTAATTTTTAATAATGTTTAAAGCGCGTATCTTTATTATTTCTCCATAAACTTTCTCTTATTATTCGCCAAGTACTATTATTCTGAAATGAAAATACTACTGATCCGACATGTCTTCTTAATACACATAGTTTGGCTGATTTTGACCCGCATTCAAAAAGGGTTGCCGATGCCTGCTCTATCTCCAATTTTAAGTGTTTATATTTATAAATTAAACGGCTTTTGGATTACCTTTATTATTGCCTTAAATTAAGCTGTAACAAACAACCTTCAGTTTTCTATCCCAGCGTTCCTATTGGAAAACTTATAAAGACGGATATTAGAGTAAATGTTATTAGCATCAAAATGCCTTAGATTTATGTGCACGACATCTAGAATCGGCCCGCTCTACAAGCATCTGGTCTGCGCTTAATCCTTGTCGTGGCTTAATGGAAATGATAATATTACTCGAAACCAGTTGAAGCTAATGCCAACTGCAAGTATTAGCAGTGATGCTGTTTCCGGTATTCCATCAGCGCTGCTGAATTTCGAAGTGGAATTCAGTATTCAGGATTGAAGATCTGTATGTGTAGTAAATTATACCATCACAATTATAGTATAATTCGATTCTATTGCATTTTTGCAGGAGCAGAAATGTCTTAAGTACATATTTTGTCTTACGAATGCAATTTAAAGTATTAAATTTAAGGAAAAAGTAAACAGAAAGCTATCGCTGAACCATTTATAGAATATACTGTAGTGAAACTTCAGATATCGGGAATCAGCTGAAGTCACAGGCGTCCCAGATGATCAGAATTTCCGGATCGCTGCCTTGTAGATCAAATATGTGTTTATTTAATTATTAATTAATTATTACTATAATTATTACTAAAATTTAAGTAAGTGAATTTTATTATTTCCGTTTATATCATTTCATTTCATTCACGATAATACTATCAGAAAGTATTTAAGTGATTATGAATTTTTTATGATAATGCATTTAGAAAGTGTCTATTTAATCACTCATATTGTTTTCACTGCAAGTGGAATACTGTCATCGATTTTCAAGCTAATTCCTGATAAAGCTATCGAGTTCAAATTTTGTACGCACACTGTTTGTCGATGACAGTGCAATGTGGTGAAATGAGGTTTTTCAAAATTTAATTAATTTTTAGCCCAAAATGGCATTTTGCCCAGAAGGGCTATTAATTTCGTTTTGGCATTTTTCGTTGATTCACTATAAACGAGGAATGTTATTAAATTGTTGTTACCAAATAGTTGAGTCCTGTGTTTTAATATCTATTCCGTAATTTATGAGTAAAGCATTTATGAGTTTTTGAATAAGAAAATCAACGATTTCGAAGCGAGTAATGGCAACACTCTACCCCCAAAAAACATTTTTATCTTCCGGCATCAAATATTGTCCCACTCTGTTTCGGACAGACGAGAATGTTTACGAGTACCGCATGCGCATTAGGTATATAAATTTTTAGTATTCTGAGTTATAAAATGAATGAGATGTAAGGTCGGTGAATCTAGAGCCAGAGTGTCGCTATGTTAAATTAATATAGTGATTTTGCATTTATTCTATTGTGGTTTAAGCACTATCGACGAAATTGATTTAATTCAATTCAATAAGTTTCAATGAAATGCAGGAGAAAATGCGTATAATTTATTATTCGACATAAGGAAAGTCATGTGGTGTACACATCAGAATTTTTAAAATTGTGTTGCAGTTTGAAGCAGACGAGAGAAAAAAAAAAAGTCTTTAGTTTTGTCATCTTAGCACACTTAACGAAGAATTTGTGATATTCGGGTGTTCATATTACCTAAAAATAAAACGCTTGTTGTAACATTATTATTACATCTAATTTCTGAAACTGAATATTCAAAGCTATTTCTTCATTCTCTGAATGACGTTTAAATATACTTTCTTATTTATTTCCTAATTTTCTTTAACTGATTGCTTAATAACTAAAATTTTATCATTGATAACGTGTAATTGTGACTAAAAAACAGAAAATAAAATACAGTAGGATTTTTACACAATACGCTTTTATTTGAAATGGATGCACTAAAAGGAGAAAAAGAATTTATCATATAGCTTAATGAGAATAATAGATTAAATAATTCTATGGATGGAATTCATCTATAATTTTACATCGTGAATAATAAACGTGTGCGTCGCCTAAGTAATCTATTTATTTAATTCCATTGCAAAATGTACAAGTCATTATCTTTTTTAAATTTTCTATTAATTTAATTGCATTGTCAAATTTGTAAGCCATTATCTTTTCTAATTTATGATTAAGCGTCCTATTCCGTTATTTTCCCGATATAAAATCGTAGATAAATACTGTAAATAGAATTATTTAATCCGTTATTCCCTTTAAATATATGATAAATTATTTTTCTCCTTTTAGTACATTAATTATCATATCCATTTTAAATAAAATAGTATTCTATAAAGAGCTTTTATTAGTCGTATTTTATCATCTCATAGAATAAAATGCCGAATATTTTGCTCCTTATTTCCTAAAATACATATATTCTACAAATTATGGCAGGATGTATAATACTTTTTAAAATGCATGTTTTAATCGCCTTATTTGAAAATTTAGAAATGATTATTGAGATTTTAATTATCTGTTTCATATGTTAGATATGATTAGAAAAATGATTCGTTTAAAGTTTATCTAAAAATAACTCATGAGTTTAAACTATAAAACAGGATACATATCTCAAACTTTTATTTTCCCAAGTCAATGCAATTTTTTATACAAAATTTATACAAAATGCGTATACTTATATTCCGCCACAAAATGAATTGTTCATTTCTTCTGTTTGCTGTGTGAGACATTTTCTAGATACTGTTTAATTTTTAAATAAATTCTATTCCTTTGTGTTCAGTCACAATAGGGGGATTTTTCACTGTGCGGTAATATTATGTGAAAGTGAAGATCACTGTTGTGAGTTTTTCATAAAGTTCGTCAAAGATAAGTCATAAATATTATTAAATCTGTCCTCAAATCACAAATGAATTATGTTTCCGTTATATAGTTAGAACGTGTGTGGCAAATTCCTACGGGTTCTCAATGTGTAACGTGTATACGAGCCAGTTTCCCTTAGAAGGTCCTCCACGAAGGCATCCCTCCCTTTAGGCAGATAGCCCTCGTGTGCTTTGCCATAATAAATAATCCAATCCAATCCTACGAGTTCTCTATCTGCGCTAAATGTATGCTAAACTAAATTTTATTTGTTTTAATAATTGTTCCTTAATGTCAAATATTTTCTTGTTTTAACTTATTCAGACAGTTATTAAATATAGTGTAGATTGTTTAAATTAGTGTTACTTTATTATATGAATTGATTAAAATAGCGTTAATGGAGAATAGAGGTTTTTTTTTTTTTTTTTTTAAAGATTTTTTTTTGAACATTTGCATCTAATAAGTGTTAAAAACACAATTTTTTTTCCGTTAGTTTATCTAATGCAGAAATGCCATAAATTATAAGAAAAAGAGCGTAATTAAACAAAAATCATAAGCAAAAGGATATTTGAATTAGGCATAAATCCAAATAAAAAGAACATATCAGTTAGCTGTTTAGTGTTACAAAATAGTGTGTGTGTATTTTTTTTTTTTTTATTTTTAAAGTATTTTTTTAATCAGACATTTTGTTAAAAGTACCTATTATTCTTAATTTTAAATATAAACGTAAAGTATGCTGAAAAGCTAAAAATGACAATCGCACTAATTCTTTCTGTTGAATTATAAAAGCTTTTTTGCCCAAGAGAATATGGATTTTTTTTTTCAGTTCTCAGTTTACTTTGCCTTTGTTTCAATATTTAAATTTTCTTTTGACTATGCGCAATAGCATTGCAAGCCATATGGTGATTATGAATATTTTCTAGAAAGAACTTTTAAACAAATTAATATTAGGAAATTCTGCAGTTAGTTTTGCGTCCATTGCTGAATATAATTCTTTTCTTTTTTGGATTTTTCTTTCGAAGAAAATTCGAAATCTTTATCCAGTTTCTTTATGCTTAAAGGAACTGACTTCTTCCATATGCTTTTTCAATATAAAGAGAAGAAGAAAGGACTCTAATTTGATTGATGATAATTTGATAATCGCTTCGCCAAGAGCACAGAGAGCGAAAACAAATAAGAAAGGAATGAGGAAGGAGTTAAAATTCCCAACAGTTTGTCATATCCGCATTATTTTACCTGATTTGGACATTTTAGCTTCACTTAAGTCAGTTAAAAGAGGGAAAAGAAATAAAAAAATAAAATGCTTGCATATTCTTCGCGTGACTTATGAGAATATTTTGAAGGTGATTAAACATGTGTTTACATAAATTCTATTACCCTTCAATAATTTCTTTTTTTTTTTTTTTCCCGGAAGATGTGCTAAATTTGTCTGAGGAAATTTCAGGAAGTGAAAATCTTAAAAATATTGATTATATGAATTTCGCATTAAATAGGAACATTTTCCCCTTTAAAGAAAACTGATAATTCTTTAACCAAGTACAGTAGCTGCCGCGTAATGTGATCGAGCTTAATTTTACCATTCGTATATAGTTAACGAACTACCGAAGTTCTTCCAGTTTATATATAGATAGTTTATAATGATCAATGATTCAGTAAATATTATTAAAGAGCTATAGAAAAAAATGTTTAAACATAAATAAAATTGCCGAATAAGAAATAAATTACCAAATAATATCAAAATATGTTATAAAAATTGCTAATAGAGAAATATTGACAAATAAGGGAATTTAGACGCCAAACAGCTTGCTTTCGAATTTTGTCTGCCGTTTTAAAGTAGGCAAAAAAGCAACCAAAGTTTGGCACAGATTTCGAATTATTCTATTTTAACGGCGATTGGACGCAGTTCCCGCTTCTTCACGATTAAAATTCTGCAGAATTTGTTCTTTTTCCCTGCTCCTGGGAGAGGAGGAGGAAAAAAATCAGAAAACGTCTACACCAAACGAAGGCTACGTTTTTGCTTAATTTTAAATTTTATACTGGCGTGCTCTCTTACATTGACTCGGGAATATCTTTTGAGTATGAAGTTCAGAGGTTGTGAACAGTTCATAAATGTAAAACAGAAGTTTCTTTTATGATCAATTCATAAATTAACTTTTGCGTTTAAAAATATTAGAAACAATTCCTAAATGAACTTTTGCATTTTTCTAACTGAAATGCTGTGAAAGTAATCATTAATATTTCTAGTTAAATTAAATTAGTTAAATTTTGCTGCTGTTTGAAGGATATTTTTTCTTTTCGTTTATTGTTATCAAAATAGCCGTAAACGAGCGTTATAAAATTAAGCATTAATGCATCTAAAAACAAACATCTTGCAGCCACTGAGAAGTTACAGTGGTTACTGGAGCCGACTGCGATACCAAACGGCTCGGGTTGGAATCCCATAGAAGTCATGATTGCAAATGTCCATCCTTTTATAAGAGGCAACGGTGGACGCCTATTTAGGTGCCTTTTCTTTTGAAATAAACGTATTAACTATTTATAATAAAAGATCGTGTAGATCTAATTGGCTGATTGATAATTAAGCCTGAGGAGATAGTTCAAGCCTAAACAAGATTGGGCGGCCTGCCTCAGCGTGTCTTTACGTAGGATAGTCTTTAAAGGAAATCGGACTGCAATCGCTTAACATCTCCAGAAAATATCTGAACTCTAGGCAGTCTGCCCTTTTACTGGAAAACCAAGTTGGAATGAACTATTAGTGAACTTTTAATTTTTTAATACTCTTCATATTGAATATAAATATTGTCAATATTGAGAAGACGGTTTCCATTTGTTTTATTTGAAATTAGAATATTATAAAGATAATTTTATAAATTCGATCTCTGAGACTAAGCGATAAAATGAAAATATTAAAAAAAAGGACAATAGGTCGATCGGATTTAAGCATGCTATACCTCAGGAAAGGGAAAATATTAAAAAAAATATATATATTGATCGGAATACAATTATGAAATAATAAATAAAAGTAACTGAAGAGTTTCATGCCTTCAGAATAGTAATATGTGGTAATTTGTCCTAAACCCAGTAAAATATATTTATTAAAAGCTTGCATCAGATTTTATCACTTGTATCTAACTTCCAGAATTTTAACATTTATATGGTTTAATGGAGATACTAGTTATGTTGAAATCTTAGGTTTCGTATGTTTTTCTTGCGTCAATATAAATAAAGAACGTTCAGATAAAAGTGGGCATTAAATCACTCTGACGTAGTATTTCTACAATATTCTATTAATTAATAATTCTATTAATTAATAACCGAAATGCTCCATGTCTTTTAATATTAGTTCTTCTGATATTTTGATGAAAGATAAAACAAAACTGCTACATACAGATGAAATTATTCTGATCTTAATCAAAATCTAGGCGCAAAATTGTAAACGTTTGGTAAATTATTAGCGCATCTAACAATTAGCTATTTTAATGAGAAGTTTCAGCAGTTATCTGTAATTTTTCCTCCTAGTAGTCATTATATTTGTAATTAAAATTTCAGGATTGAATATGGTACTTTCTAACTAGTAACTAAGTAATACTTTTGTATTGTTTTTGTTTAATTGTGGCAAAGCCCGTAGGGCTATCTGCCTACGAGGAGGGTTTTCTGATGGAAACTGGCTCTTATCAATGTTACACATGGGGAAAATCACGAAAACGCCACTATACTCAGCCCAGTTGCCTGAAATCGAACAGTCAAAAGGCTAAATTAAATGCCCGTACTCATAGAAAAAGTCTAAACACTGAAAAATGATTTTCTGTTTGAAAATTTCGGTGTTTTCAGTATATTTTCAATGAAATTATAAACTTAGTAACCTTCTCCATGGAATATTGTATTTTTGGTATATTCAAAATGTCATATCCTTCTTCTTGGGCGTGTAGATTCTGGATATGTATTTAATTCCTACCGTAGACGTATCATAATATGGGCATTACATAAAACAGCCATTTTAACGGCACAAAACTTTATTAACACACAAATAAAAATAATAAGTGCAAACGATTAATACACAAGTATAACTGCGTATTTTGCAACCAAGCTAACATACAGCACGTTTCCTTCATTACTTCGCTAGTCCCTACTAACTACTCTTCTCTAGTAAGTCTCATGAGAGAGAGGCGTTGCAGGCCGTTCGGCTAAACTGCGCATGCGTGGTCATCACGTCATGACACCTCCCCTCCAAAAGATTTGATTGCGTCTTTTAATGACCTGTCAAATTCACATATATAAACATATCTTGAAACAACATAAAATAACATTCATGAAATTTTCGAACTTAATTAACCAATTCTTACCATTTTAAATTAAAATTACTTCAACATAAATTCAGCAATCCTATTCATTTAAAAGGATGTAACATTCAATTAACTTTTCAAACTTAAATCCTTCACATAATCATAATCATATAAGCAGTTATCATATAAACGAGACAATACAAATCAATCATTTAAAATTAAACATAATGCTTTAGCAATCCCTGGATAAATCTTTAAACCTACTACATAACGTTAGGAAAAAAAAAGTTTAGCATTTTAGCACAAAAAAAAAAAAAAAAAAAAAAAAAAAAAAAATTCAAACTAAACAGTCAAAATGTCTTATAGTTCATAGTTCATAATTCATAACGTCAGTCATGCTTCACTCACTGGGAAACATAATCATGTCATTTTAAGTCACGTCATCAATAAACTCAGCATAGTCTTTTAGTCTACACATAATGTTACCATTCCATTTTGTTGACACAAACTACTAGATGCACATATCTACTTTTTGTTTCTACGATTAGCTTTAGCTGTAAAAGCTTATCTATTTGTCGATCAACTTCATTTCTTAGAACTTCAGGTATTCGATATGGTTTCTTCTTTTATGGCATACTTCCAGGTTTCAGTTTGATGCTGTGTTTTCTCACATTGGAGATTTTCGGAATACCAGTTCTTAGGTTCTTATGCCTTTTTAAAATTTCCATAAGTTCTTTCTTCTTATGCGGTTAAGGTGCGTAAAATCACATTCTTCATTAGAATAGTGTTCTTTTGCTTTCCGTGGAACAATTCTTGGAACGTTTTCAACTTCGCCGAAATCAATATCTGTATCATATATCACACCTACATTATTCACAGCGGTATTGAACTCCCGTATCTTGTTTGCGTGAACGTGCTTCACTGAATTGTCAGGCATTTGTACTATGTAACTATAATCAGTATGCTTTTTTATGATCGTAGCAGGTCCCGTTCATCTGGCATAAACTTTGTTTTGGCTATCAGGGATTAAAACTATAATCCTGTCACTTTCCTTGAATTCTTTATGACGAGTCTTTCGGTTACGGTAGAATGCATAAGCTTGTTGCTTTCCAACATCTGTAAGTCCTGCGTATTCAGAAGCTTTTTCTAATTTCGTTTTCAAATCATTCATATAATCGGTAACTGAACTTAACTGTCCATAAGGAACAGGAGTTAAATTAGTCCATGATGTTTTCAAAATAGACAAAGGGCCATTAGGACATCTTCCATAAAGCATTCGGAAAGGACTAACACCAGTCGTAGCATTAGGAACCTCTCGATAAGTCCAAAGTAAGTACGATAGATTAAATATTTCTACCAGACCATTTGAACTTGGATGATTAGGAGTCGAGAACCTTGGGGACGATCCGATCCTTTTCAAAAACTCTTGAGTCAACGAAGCAGTAAAATTAGTTCCTTGATCTGAAGCAACAATCTGAGGAATTCCTGTGCGTGAAAAGATTTGCAACAATGCATCGCATGTTGCTTTGGCATTCAAATTCTTCAATGGCACCGCTTCGGGCCACCTTGTACATTGATCAACAGCACACAGAACATATTTGTAACCTCTACAGCTTGTCTCTACAGGTCCTAGGATATCGACATTAATTACCTGGAATGGTTCTTTAGGACGTGTTACTGGCGTAATCGGAACTTCATCAAAGGGACGCTTTTTCGCTTGAAGTTGACAAGAAGTACAAGCACTTCAGTATTCATTTACATCTTTCTTGATTTCAGACCAATAGAACGACTATTTCAAACGTTCAGCTGTCTTCTTGGTTCGCAGGTGACTTCCCCATAAGCTAGAATGAGCTAAGTCCAAAATTTGTTTTCTTCTTTCCTTAGGAACGACTAACTGGTAAACTCTTTCTCCTAAAACTTTATCTTTATGATACAAAAAGTTGTCAATAACAATAAAGTTATTACTTCCGTTCTTAACATTTTGCCAGCATGTTTTTAAAGATGGGTCATTCATTTGTTGCATTCGAAACAGTTCTGAATCCGAAACACATTGATCGTGTCTCGTGCTACCTTTGGAAGCATCCTTACCTGTATCTTCATTTACAAGAGCACAACATTCTATTATCTTCTTAACAGTTTCATTAAATTTTTCATTAATTAGGTTTTCCCTATAATGGTTAAGTATTTCGTCAAATTTTCAGTTTCATGAAAAGTCATTTCACCGAAACTATCAGTAGTAATGTTTACATTTCTACATTCAAAATTAAACTTTTTTTTTATCATCTCCCCTTAACTCATTAACAGCACTTAACGACAAGAGTAAATTATTACATAATTTATCCACCATTGCAAATGTTATAAAAATAGGTGACATAAATTTATCATTTTCAGAATACATTACTAAAGTTAGGTTAATGAGAGGAGCTTTTTAAAGCTTGCCCGAAAGCTGACGTGATGATAACGCTTCCATGTGGCGTACGCTATTTTTCTGGTACAACGTCGGCCTTGACAGCGGTTAATTGCGTGCCTGTATCTGCTACTGCATTAATTAATTTACCATCACATATAAGTTTAACGGTTGGCAAGTCATCTATTAATTCTTTAACTTCTTGATTCGCAGTAAAATATTTAGAAGAAATCTTTGCAGTTATGGCGTTAGAATTATTCTTAATTTCTTCTTTAGCAACCCTTTCCTTATCTTCATGCAACAATATATTATGATACTTAGAATTACGTTTTGAACATTTTAATTGATAAGGGCAATTTTTTTGTTCTACAGTTCCTTTCGAAACAAAGAAAGCACCGATTAGAAGCCCTTAAACTCTTTTTCCTTTCTTCCGGAGACATAACGCATTTTTCCGAAGCATGATTTTCGCTTTCGCAGAATAAGCAAGGGAAAGTTCGAAAAACTGCAATTTTGCTTACATTAGTGGAATAGCTGGCGCCAAATTTGTTGGCGTTGAATGAATTCCGAGTGTGGAAGTTGTTTCGCTTTTCATTTGGTTGGGAATGCCTTCCAAGAGAATTAGCGTGACTCTTAGAATAAAATAAATTTAATGAAGTTCGTTCGCGACTTTCAATTTCCCGTTTTAGAAATTTCATGAGGTTGTCGACATTAAAAGTTTCCTCATCTGCGTTTTGACGAGCAAAATCAAGCGTTATATCCTGAGGTATGCATTTCATTAACAAAGGGTATAGTAAATTTCCATACGATTCGGTCTTGACCCCTATCGAATTTAGTGGCCTTACTTGTACGTTGCAGGTATCATGCAATTCCCTCAAAGAATTAATGTCATTAGAACCTCGGACAGGCCGTAAATTTAAAAGTTTATGCATGTAAGAATTAATAAGGTGATCTTTTCGACCATATCTCTCTTTGAGAATTCTAAAAGCTTCGTCGTAGTTTTCGGGAGATAAAGAAAAGCCTTCTATTGTTTTTAAAGCTGCACCGCCTAACAGGCTAAGCAAGTAATTAAACTTATCCACTTTAGATAGTTTTTCGTTTTGATTTATTGCCGTGTCAAAGGAATTGTAAAATGTCTGCCACATGTCAGCATTACCATAAAATTTATCAATCATAATCTTTGGCAATTTAACATTATAATCAGAACTTTTATCGACACCAGAAATAGATAAATTGTTACTATCATTAAAAGAACCATCAGAAACTAGCGAATTATTGCTATTTATTTTTTCTTTCAATAATTTTGTGCCTCTAAAGCTCAACTTCGCAATCTTTTCTTCGTATTCCAAGGCACTTTCTATTTCGGTTTCAATGTCATTAACATCAGTCAAAGTTTTAATTTTTTCATCTAACGCTCTCAAAGAAATAGCTTTTACTTTTAAAATTTCCAGTGATTCTTCAAGGTCTTTAAGGTTATCGGCTGCAATTAATGATTCAATAGCATTTGTTACTTTAGTAATGGCTGAACGAATAACTTTCCGTTCTTTCTTAGATTTCGTTAGCTCATCAGCCTTTTTTGTAACCTTGAATTCCAATTTACCACAAAATAAATTGAACAAATTTCTTACCTTTCTGAAGACTCACTTACGCATTTATCCGTGAACTTTGCAGAATGATATATCCCAGTTCTGACACCACTGTCATATCCTCCTTCTTGGGCGTGTAGATTTTGGATATGTATTTAATTCCCACCGTAGAGGTATCATAATATGGTCATTACATAAAACAGCAATTTTAACGGCACAAAACTTTATTAACACACAAATAAAAATAATAAGTGCAAACGATTAACACACAAGTATAACTTCGTGTTTTGCAACCAAGCTAACATATAGCACGTTTCCTTCGTTACTTCGCTAGTCCCTACTAACAACTCTTCTCTAGTAAGTCTCATGAGAGAGAGGCGTTGCAGGCCGTTCGGCTAAACTACGCATGCGTGGTCATCGCTCATGACACAAAATATAATCTTTATGAATAAACGTAACTGTTTTTGCCTATAATGCAACATAAAAAAAGAGAACCTATTATAATTGGATTTAAAATTGATAAACATAAAATTGATATGTGAGTCGGTAATGTAGTTACTTTACATTAAAGGTATATTAAATGTGATATTTTTTAAATATATTAACTAAACTGAAACTAAAAACAAAGTTTTCACTACATCATCAGTTAATAGTAAAATCATCACTTAATAGTAAAAGTGTAAAATGTTTACATTTTTTAGTGTTTTCAAAAAATTGTAAATGAGAATCATCTGAACAGTGAAACATGGTGAATTTCATTAGGATTATTTTTCAGTCAACTGATTGAAATGATTGTTAAATCCAAATATTTTTTAAGCCATGGTTTATAACATTTAGCGTAAATGTGTACACATACCAAAGTTTGTATGTTTTTTCTCTGTTATAAATTAAATTAGTTAGTTAAGAATTTGGAAAAAAAAGTTAAAAACTGAATACTATGAAGCCCTGTTTTTCAGTCTTTTTTATGTATCTTTGTTCTTATTCCTTACTTTTTATATTAATTGTCGATTTTATTCACATCTCAAACTTTTTGAGACTTGAAAAATTTTTGAGACTTGAAAAAACTTGAAAAATTTTTTCTTTCTTTCAGTAGCATTTCGAAGCGATGAAGAATGTGTGATATATCAGATTGAACGGGGCTTCATATTTAGCTCGTAGATTGAAAGAAGACCACTTAGAGTGTTAGAGCATTTGAATACGGAACAGTACACGAAAGATATCTGCCTAAGGAAAGGAGGTGCCTCCGTTGAGGACTTTTTAATATCGAATCTTTAAATACTAGTATTAAATCCTATCGGACAATTTTATAACTATATTCCTGTTAAAGTGCAAGCAATTCCATCTAAAAATCAGTCTGTTTCATTTCGCTGAAGTGTAAGCAACCAACTTTCTTTGTGCTCAACCCATGTCAACCTTTGTACCAACAAAACAAAATTTGCGAGAAGGGATTCTTTTTTTGTTTTAATTTAAAGAAAAATGCAGCTGATGGACATTGAATGCTGTGCGGAGCATATAGAGAACATGCTACATGCTCCATTAATGAAAACATCTGATCAGTAAAGTTTGAAGACTCATAGCTGGAGGGTTTAGCTGGGCAAGATTCATGTCAAACTTAAGAGGAGCTCAACCTTGGGAGTGACTCAACAAGCGATTTGAAAGCATGTCAGGCCATGGGTATGGCGCAAAAATAAAGAAACTGCGCTCCGTATGAATTCAACCAAGAGACGTCAAACCCTGTTTTTTTCTCGTGTGAACAACTGCTCCAAAGGCAAAATCCGAAGAGGTTTTTCAATCGAATCGTGACGGGGAACGAAAAATGGATATGCTACGAATATTCAAAGTGCAGAAAATCTTGGAGTATGCCCGGTCGTGTGTCAGAGCTTCAATGACCAAACCGAATATTCGTGGCAAGAAGCTAAAGCTGTGCATCTGGTGGAATCAGCTCGGAGTGATTTGTGATGAGCTACTCCAGCCTTACGAAACCATCACTGGGGAACATTACAAACAACAGTTGATGCAACTGAACCGAGCATTGAAGCTCAAACGCCCCTATTATACCAAAAGACACGACAAAGTGATCTTTCAGCACGACAACGCTCACTCACATGCTGCAAAAGTCGTCAAGGAAACTTTGAAGGTTTTTCAATGGGATGTCCTACCCCATCCACCGTATTCACCAGGCATTGCTCGTCTTTCTCTTTTTCCGATCGATGACTCATGACTTGGCCGAGCAGCAGTTCACCTCATGCGAAGAAGCCAAAAATTGGGTCGGTTCTTGGATCGCCTCGAAAGACGAGAAATTTTGAAACGCGGAATCCACATGCTACATGAAAGATGTGGAAAAGTCGTAGCTAACGACGAACAATACTTTGAATAAAATGCATTCTTCCAATTTCTCTGAATAAGGCTTCAAAGTAACAAAAAAGTACGTTCAAAACTTACTTGTACATCCAATAGAATCTGGTTCGTATTTGCTAATAATATAATACACAAATATAAAATAAAAATATAAGATAACACAGGATGAAAACCATGAAAACCAACCCCGCAGCCTGCCCGTTCGCCTGGGCTGGAACCAGTCGAACTACCAATATTTCGCTAATAAATTGTCTGAGGTTTTCGAGTGATTAAATTAAAATTCATTTTTTCATCTATTGTGTCATTAAAACTTAAACAAAAATGCTAACAATCAGTTAATAATTTAGTTTAAATATCAATATATGTCAAAACAGTTAATAATATGATATCTGACAAATTGCGCGGCATATGAAAGGAGTGATCAAAACTCCTTCACAAAAAAATGAGTTAAATTTTAGGCTTTTAATTGGAGGGAGGGTATTATCTCCTTTCTTTCGGCTTCCTGTAAATCCGGCGAGGGCAGTAAACATTTTTCACGTAAATCAGTGCATCAGTAAAGTGAATGACTATATTTACAGGGCATCGGACACATGAAACCTTTCCTTTGGAAAATTTGTAAATCTATATCTGATTAGTTAAAATGCTCCAGTGAGAAGTGTTAAGTCTGCTAGCAGAGGAATTGAAATTATTTTTTCCCATTAAATATTATAGAATTTGAATTCTAACGTTTTGAAAAAGACAGCATTTTAATCAAGCTGAAAGCAGGCCGAGAAATTTAAATTTGCATAACTGCCGTAGTATAGAAGTAGCATTAATACTCTGCAAGTAAAATATACGTATTACATTGTAGAGACATTAGTTTATTTCGAAGCACAAGAGATGGAATATGAGCAATGCCTTCGCCTGGAATCGAACCATGGACCTCTGGAATACGCACCGAGCGTGCTGACCACTACACTACGAAAGCATGCTAAGGAGGCGGGGGAAAAACCTTACAGCATTTTAAAATCAAAATTTTGATTCTAAATCTTTCTCATGTATGCATTATTTTTAATCCCTGAAAGCCATATGCACTTTCTTTTATCACATATGACTTTCTAATAATGCAATGTTATGAAAATATGCAAAATTTCTTTGCAGACTGAAGTAAAAATAGAACCGAATAATAAACCGAGGGAAAGCTTCTTTGTGAAGGAATCTGAAAACTTATCAAAATCATGCAGTTTTTGTATCATTGCATCTCGGTATATTTTAAAACAGTATTTCCAAACATTCAGTGATTTCTTGAAAACGGAAACAGTGAAGGCGAATTCCATCATCCAAATGTATGAAATGCGAAGCTGGCTTAAAAGTGAATTAAATGTTATTTAACAAATGCTCTACTTTTATAGTCCGTCTTTAGATATATATGATGGCAGGTAGAGAATTTATATTGAATAGTCTTTTTACGAGTAGTCAAGGAACTATTGCGTAAAGTAAAAAAGGTAAATTTTGATCAGAGCAGTATATATCTGTAACATTCGCAAATAGTGGTTTGTGAAGGAAGATTGAGTATTTGTTAGGATGTTGCGTTTGAGTCGGTTAGAATTTGTTCAGTAGTAAAAAAATAAAATAGATCTGAGTACCAAGGGAAAAAGCCAAAATTCAACATCCAAAGAAAAAGCAGAACCCAAACGTCCCCACATACAAAAAGAAAAGAGAAGGGGGGAGAAGAAAGAATAAAAAAGAAAGAAAGAGGAGCCAGAGATGCAATTTTATATTTTGGAATGGAAGTAGGGATTTTGACTTTTGTACCGGAAATTTCAATCTCCTCGTGTTATTGGCCCATGGCATCATCTCTTGGGCAATCGCAACGAGGGGTTGGATTTTTCATTCCTCTGATCAACGTTTTAAAAGTTTTCTTGAGGGGAAATAAAATATTTTTCTCAAACTTTTTTATGATTTGTTATACCGTTTAGAAATATAAACATGAGCTTTAATTTGCTGTTATGTGTTTATAATTTCTTATTAAATGTCTGTCACTTTAAGTCGATTTTGTGTAAATTAGTTTAGTAAATTTGTGTACGTTTTAAAATTTTCTTCGATAGGAAACTATACAGAGGATATTCGAAAAAGGTGACTGCAAGATTTATTTTTTCAAATATAGATCGTAGACAGTTCAATACAGATACAGATTATTTTCCTATGTGAGAGAAGATATTTGGAAACTCTTTCAGTAGTGTGTATTACAGAATTCTGTAAATATAAAATCTAAATCCTTTTATAGTTTTGTATGGAAAACGTTTCGTTTCGGAAAATTTTCATTAGGCTTTAATATTTAAATAAACAAATTTCTATACTTTAACGTATAAAATTCTGTTGGAATAATTGTTTTTTATTAAGATACGTCCTATAATCAAAATATCATCGCAGCCAAAATTTCGTGTGAGAAGAAATTCCTTCTAGCTTTTCATAACACAAGAAATAGAATTATCATTTTCAAATGACATCAAAATTGCTTTTTCGTCAAGAATTTTTATTCATTCAATACCCTTATCCTCTAAGGGTATTGAATAAATGACGTTGTTTTGTAAACTTATTTGGAAGAACTGCTTGAAAATAATCTTTCAAAGGCAAGGCACAATATTGTTTACAGGAGAGAAAAGACGAAGCCTAACTTTTCAGCAATTAACAACCAGAATAATTGGTTATAATTTCCGAAAAGCCAGAGATTCGTATTGTCAAGAGCTAGATTTACAGCTAGCCTTCGCTAGAGATTTATAATCTCTACTAGAAACGTAGAAAAGAAGCTATCCCGTTTTCGGTGTACATTCTGGCTGTTGGTTACATGATAAGCCATGAGAACCGTTGGGGTTAAGAAGGGCTTCGTATTTTCATCATGGCGATGAAGAAGTTATAAATTTGATGGATAATGAACTTTAATTCAAAACCGGATTTTAATTTCAATAATAAGCAATGAAAAATTATTTACGTTTTTCTCAAATATCCTCGAATTTTGAACCGAAAGATAAGGACAGTTTTGTATTTGACTTACTAAAGCATAATGCACATTTTACAATTTGATATTTTTGCTCTTTGAAGGATAAAAATTTATAACTTGTATTTGTACTATTATTGAGTTTCGTGCTTATAAGAGTTTACCCTATTTTGATAAATTTTATAGACAAAGATTATATGTCTAGAATCAGTATTTAAAAAAAAAACCTGGAACAAACTTTTTCTGACACTTCGTATATGGAAGTAAAAATATGGTTGGAGCGCCTTTAGTTTTAGTTAAATTTTCATTCTAAGTTCATTGGTCGCTCAGAAATAGAAAATATTTTTTTTTTACTTTGTTTTCTCTTCTACACTATAGGCATCGAGTGATTTTTGCTGTAAAGATTTGCTTTTATCACATTTTTCATGGCTCAAGAAATTTGTTCCTGTGTATTTTTTATTATTTAATAAAATATAATTTCTGCAACTGCTTTAATTGCCCTTTTCAAAGATCATTATCAGATGTAAATGCTTGCAAACTACGTAGTTCTTGAATATGGAAAATTTTTAGATGCAGTGTTTTGCTCAGTAGGATCGGATAACATGATAGATATCAAGCGGTGGTAAGAAGTTTCCATTATGGGATAATTCATAAATTTTTATCAACATTGGGCAATAACTGAATAGGGAAGGTTAATGAAAAAATACAGGGAAGGTTAATGAAGAAATACAATTTATTTATTCTGTTTACAGTTAGCTATGATATACATTGTAGTTGTAATCATATTTAACTAATGAATGGATAACTGATGAAATCAATAAATACGTGTAGAAATATAGTTTCAGATGAAAATATATCCTTTCTAGTTTTCTTCCTTTATCTTTTCAGGTACTGTATCAATCACTTTTAAGTTTGCATCACATAAAAATATTGGGAAAGAAAAATGCGCTTTGTCGCATTGATGTAAAATGGGTATCATCTGTGGCTATCACTAGGTTATAATTAAACACGTACTTCATAATAAACGTGAATAATAGGTTAACGGAAAGCAGATACTGTATGAAGGTGGAGTTTTGAAACTGACAGGTGATGATTGAAAGAGTAACAATCCGCAGCTTTGTACGGAAAAGAGAAAAACATCCCTTTCAACGAAATTTAAATTTCCAGTTGCATTGGTTATGTGAAAAAATCTGTACCTTTTGAGTGAAATTTACATAGGACCTTTTTCAGGAAGGAAAAATAGTTTACTTGTGTGTAAAGAGGAGTTAAATTCAGAAAGGTTCCATTGTGCATTATAATTAGACTGTAAATCAGTAGCAAGGAATCATTATATATCGAAAGGTGCTATTTCCTTTAACCCTTTCCTGCACGCTACCTTTTAAAGTTGGAGTTTTGATAAAAAAAAAAAAAAAAAAAAAAAAAAAAAAAGGTAGACAGACTGGTAGGCCTAGAGGAGTACACAAGTAAAATTTTGTGAAGATAGCTTTTATCGTTTTAATTCTGTAGGTGTGCCCAAAGTAGGCACACTGATTGAATAGAGCTTCGAAAAGAGTGCTGAAACGAACATTGTTGTCAGTGAACTGACCGATGAGATGCGGAGAAACAAAGAATACAGACCCTCAGTTGTCCTAGATTATCGGTGAGCCCGGTCTGGGCACACCTAGGGTTCGCCGTTTTATTGTAGGCAAGATTTCAAGGTAAAAATTTAAAACTAATATAGAATAAGGAGATTAGCATACAGCCAAAAAATAACATAGAAATTTCTTTTCAAGCAATTTATTTTATACCCTAAATAAAATCTGGAAGATTTCTTTGAAAAATGATGGTCTTAAAAAACCTAAACATGGCTAAAATATATGGACTGGTTTGTGTTGAGATACCATCTACTATAAATAGAGAAGGTTCAGAGTAACCTACAGTAACCTTCAAATCCTTTTTCATTCAATTTTTCTGTGCGTAGAGAAGGAAATTTTTAGGTGTATCCAGATCGGACACACTGTGCCGCATGATTTTATGCTGAAAATTTTCTATGTGCAAAAAATTACAGTTTTAATATGTTTGTCATGTAATATATAAAAGTATTATTATATTTCAGTGCGTAACATAAAAGTGACATAACATAACAACAAAAGACTAAAGTCAAAATTTTGAATATTTTTTATTTCACTCGCTAAATGTCCTTTCTGTGTTTTAATAATCTTGTGCTTCTTGAGGATATATGCACATTATGTTATCTTCAATAATAGAAGTCTAAACGTTCTGTTCATGTTTCTTTAATATAAGCTGTATTTAAGAGAAACTTTTCTCCAAATAATGGATGTAATAAGTAATATAATAAAAATGTAATAAATAATATAATATAACAAAAAGGTAATAATATAATATAATAAAATAAAAAGGTAATAAATAATATAATATAATAAAAAGGTAATAATATAATATAATATAATAAAAATGTAATAAATAATATAATAAAAAAGTGATAAATAATATAATATAATAAATATTTAGTAAAAGTTTTATGAATAATAATAAACATTTAGGGCACTCTTAACTAGTTTTTCTCAAAATAGCATGCAGTTCCATAAAACTGCTGAACCCCAACTTTCATGTAATTCACGAATTTGAAAATTCCGCTAAAGTTATCAAAATACGGTCGGCCGTTAGATTAGATTTACTTTAAAAGCATTGAAATCGCTCGAATTTTAATTTCTTTCTCACTAAAATTACCTGCTGTTTATTAACTACCATAAAAATATATATTCCATCAATCCTCTTAAAGTTATTTTTCTCTGTTTTATTCTTCCTTTTCCTAACCCCAGAGGTGTTGAAACGGAAAAATAACCACTATGTTTGTTAACATCGTTTCCATGAATTTTGCATATTTCTTTCTTAGTTATCGATTTTTGAAAAAAGATCATTATTCTTTCGAAAGACGCATTTCAATGCATTTAGTATATGGAAAACATTTTTTTCTTGTCCTCTTTTTTCCGTCAGTTACAGTTTTTTATTTGTAATAGTTATTCTTTAGAGACTCCATTCAATTCGTTTCGTTTCTTAAAATAAATGTTTAGCTTTAAAGATTAGAGCTCACGTATTCGCTTATAACAGTAAGATGATACCTAAATAATCGCAATTGCCTTTTTAAGATCAGATGCTTGTATTTGCACGATCAAGTATTAGTAACTCCGAAATCACTTAGTTTTTATTCGGATGCTTTAAAATGTAACTCCGAAATCACTTAGTTTTTATTCGGGTGCTTTAAAATGCTCAGAGATGAAATAAGTACTTAACATTTCCATTTTTACCGTTTCTACGGCCAGAAAAAATTCTAATGCGGACAATAACAACAACTTTCCTAATTATAAAAATTAATTTTCCGTTTAAGAGCTACGTAAATTCTGTAGACATGGCCATTTTCATATTTACACAGCTTTCATCTGAAGAGTAGGACTACTATAATTTTGTATTTTTTTCCTAACCATGAATTTACAATGCTAGAAATTTGTAGCAAAACATTTAGATTAAAGATTGTTGCTATTTGTTATTATTGTTGCCGTATCTTGTGTAGATTCTTTTGTAAATTTATCTGCTTATTTATTTCCTTCTTATCATTCCTATCCTTTAATCCACGATAAAATAATAATATGCTTACACTGCAACATATTAGTATTCGTTATGTTCTGCTGACCAACGGGCGATTCTGCCGTGTGTTTCTAATGGCATGTAATGTTGATTGGCAGTCAGAGTGGATATATGCAGTTTTGTAATCCCAATATGCTGTATTGCTGTTACCTCTGCTTAGAATATGCTGTTTTCACTCGCTAAATGTCCTTTCTATGTTTTAATAATCTTGTTGTGCTTCTTGAGGATATATGCACATTATGTTATCTTCAATAATAGAAGTCTAAACGTTCTGTTCATGTTTCTTTAATATAAGTTGTATTTAAATTAAGGTAATTAAGCTAAATATATGGTTTTTTAATGTCACTGTTATTGTTAATGAAAATAATATTCTCAGCTTACAAAGGTCAGGATGATGGAATCTTTACCAAAGAGCAAGAACTTCAATAATGAAAGAGATTAGATAAATTTTAGTTTCACGCATTTTGTCAATGCATTAATTTTTTCTTCACGACATACTTCTTTCAGTTTATCTAATTTGATTTTTTTTCCTTGTTTGTTTGTTGTAATTTTAGCCAAGCGCAAATTTTTGTCCTGTAGTTAGCTGTGGGGCAATTAATATGCAATTTTAATTTGTATTCCTAATATACTTTTCCAGTTGTTAATTAATTGTCTCAATTGTATATTAGTTAGTTCAGAAATATGATTTTTTCCTTTTACATTTCAAGAGACAAAAACCACCTGATGTAATTGTTCCGAGAAATGTAGAATTGTTTTGTTTTAAATATTTGTTTAAAAAAATTGTGTTTGACATTTTTGAATTTATGTCGTGTTTATTGTTTTGAAGAATTTTTTTAAATCGAATTAAATATTTCCCTGCTTTGCTTTATTTGAATATGCTTTTTGAAAATGCGCTCAATTAAAATTTTGTTTTAAATTTTAGTATAAAATGGTTTCATTTGCAAACATTTTTCACTTATGACAGTTTCATATATTGAATATTTACAACGTTTTGAACGAAATTCGTTTGGTTCTGATAACTCTTACAATCGATCTCCTTAATAGCCTCTGTTATTGTGTTGCAAGTTGTGCAAATGTTTTGCTGAAAGACGTAATCTTCATTTTATTCATTGTCTTTATACATTTACTGGGTCAGATAAGGAGGCTTTCCAGTATCCTCCCAATATCATGCAAATTTCTGTTGAATCAACAAATTTTGAAATTAATAATAATAATAATAATGATTATGCGTTTACGTTATTTCGTTGTAATAAAATTTTGTATCCATAGCGTAAATTATGTATTATGAATTTTTAAATTACTTTACGGAGTTATGAATAATATTCATAAGTATTGTTTTATCAGATATTATGAAGTAATATCAGCTTAATAATATCTGATAAGTCCCTCAAGTGGTTAAAATTGTTTATAAAATATCAATACTAAGATATCTGACGCAGCAGATACTACTCTGTTAGAAGATTAATGATAAATATCAGTACTGCCGTTGCTTTTGTTTCATAGATCTTTAAGCACAAGGGGCCCACCAGCGGCCGAGCACTGGTAACACTTTTGAACACTGGTAGTTCGGTCCGAGGTTCGAATCTATCGAACGGGCTGGCTGCATGGGTGTTTTCGTGGTTTTCCCCATGTGTAACGTGTATAGGAGGTAGTTTCCCTTAGAAAGTCATCCACGAAGGCATGCTTCCCCTTAGGCAGATAGCTCTAGTGTGCTTTGCCATAATTAAATACACCACACGACACCTTAAGCACAAGTTTAAAGGGAAAATAAGAAATTATATATTTAAGGTTGACAGATGTCTAGATTTAATAAAACGTTTTCCGATACTTTAACAGGAATTTTTAAAGTATGGAATTCAATTTAAAAATCCCGTAAACGCAGATTACTCCGATATTAATATATATGCTACTTATGCTTCCTTTCTTTTATGACCTGTAATTACCATAATGCTCACGACCGGCTAATGTAAATTGCACTGAACAGAATATTTCAAACAATCTGAGCCCGTCATTTTTTATATACGTACAATTTCCTTCACGAGTTCCAAGACCAAATCCTTTGCGCTCATTAAACGAATGTAATCATCTTGAAACCTTGTACCCTTAGCCGCTGTCAAAATAATTGGCAGGAAAGGGCACGTATGAAATGCTGAACCACTTTTGTGTTCTAATCATTGCCAGAAAGCCAGCTACTAGTGTATTAGTAAGAATAAAAAGAAATAACGCATAAAAACACTCTTGAAGAGTAAACTTTCTTAGCAATCAGGCGGACGGGAATCGTATTTTTCTGCTTTATCAACGATACCTTACTTGAGGATTAGACTAGGATAAAAATTGCATTCTCTGAAGAAAATTCATGAGGATTATATCTACGGAACAAACAACAGTTCTTGTTAGGGCAAATTCCGATATAACCTTCCATGGTGACTGATAAAAGTTTTTTTATAAGGAACCTTTACTAATTGTTCTTCTAATGATTACGCTTTATTTTTTAGCTTTTAGTAAATAAAGATCTTTTTTTTTTAATTTAATACATTTTTATATGATAAAAATAGAAAGCAAAACGGTTTTAATGTCTGAAAATTTATTCTAATTGTTATTGCTTGAAATTTTCATTCAGTTATCGTATCTGACATACTTATAATTAATTACTGACATGTAAGTTCCATAAACTTAAAATAAATCTTGCTAAAACAATATCTCCTGATAAAAAAAATTCGGTAAATATTATGTCTAAATTTAAGAATATTTCCTTAATTTAAAATAATTATTCGTAAACGATTAACTTACGCCGTACAGCTGTTCCAAAAATTTAATAAACGTGATGGAAAAAATTTTCATACAGTAAATTTCGTGAATGATAATAGCAGTAATGTAGTAGGTTTACATTCAACTTACTGTGGAAGTTAATAAATCCAGTTCAATAGCCGACCTGCCTAGCTATGCGTAAATAGCATCGTCATAACGGTAAACAGCGATCGATAGCTATGCTAATGACGATTCGCTACCTAGCTGATAAAAAAGCAGAGTTTAACTACCGTTTAAGACCTAAATAATTGTGTTTTCCATACGTTCTTTGCGTTTGCAATACTACCAGTTAAGGTACATATAAATAAAGCTATTAAAAGACGTGAAATCATTAATGAGTTTTAATATCATCTGGTATTTTTTATTCAAGTCCCTGCAATAACCATGGAGACAGGATCTTAGATGGGTGCAATTGCATGTGTTATGATATACTTTGAGGACAAGTGGTAAAGGAATGTTTTAAATTTCAGCATTCGGAAATACCCAGACAGTTGAAAAATGAAGGTCTCATAACCCTTTTCTCTGACCAGCAAACTCCGGAGAGGAAATGCAGTACCTAGGATCTTCCTCGCACCCTAATGAATTTAGAGCATGTATACTCAAACTAGGGCCCGACTAGCTTTATACATACGAAACAAAATCTATTGATAGTTCCTGTAAATAAAGGCTGAAAACCACCTAAGCCGTAGTAAAATTTTAAATTTCTCATACACATATTAATATGTTTTATATATCTTGTAAGGATTGACTTTTGTGACGACATCGGTGATGCTATTAAATCCCCAACCTCTGACGAATGCACGATAGTGGATACGGCGATCATGTATGCACAAGGCTAACTAATCATGCATTGCCGCGTGCTCGAACTGTTGGAGTTGTGTAGTAATGTCGATGCGAGACAGATCTGGTTTCCAGTTATATTAATTTAAGACATCACACTCCTTTCCTGTCCGAGAAAAAAGGGCGGAATGGCGTAACATAGTTGACGAAAATGCACGGCTTTAAGACTAATGGAAAGAGGAATATATCATAGTGCAAAAATGAACTGTACAAAATGTGTGCACAGAGGTTTCTCCCGTTTTTCGAATCAACGTACCTTTTATCCTATTTTAAAGCAAATTATGTAAAGATATTATAGATAAAAATAAACGTACTAATTTAAATGAGTTACTGATTTTTACCTTGATGATATATTGAGAATAGCATACAGCAAATATAAACTTAATTGGTCAAAAATAGTGAAATTTTTTATCAATGTCATTTTTTATTTCTGTATTATTAAATTATGAAATATTTTATACTGTGTCGCGACCTGCATAAAATTGCACATGTACGTATGTGATGAAAATAAACTTAATAATATTGACGCCATAGACTGTTGATCGATATTGAAAAACAAACTTGGAAGCAGAGGACGATTAAATATTCATCTTTATTTTTCAATTGATATTTGCGCTTGGCCCTCTAATAGTGCCTATTTAAGAACATTTACATTTTTGATGCTATTGCAGAAGGAAGAAAACCAGTACGACTACGTCTTAAGACAGCTAGAAGCAAAAATTCGCAGTTATGCCATTACAGTAGCTTCTTAAGAGAAATGTTTAAGTTCCGAATTCTCTACGTCATCAGTTTATGCGAGTCATGTGATATGGATAGATTTAGAAATGACACAATGCAGAAGAAAAAAAAAAAATAGAATAGAGAAAGGAGAATTAAGAGGCTGTAGCTCTGATTTGCATATTTTCATCTTGTATGTATATATATATCTGCGTGTGTGTGTGTGTGGATCGAAATAAAAAATGGCTGAGTGCGGAAGTCTTAGGCGGTTCGCGAGCTTTCACGCTTTATCTGGGAGGCCCCGTGAATGCCAAGCGATCATGTCAAGTGGTTAAAATCCCTGAGTAGTCAGAGTTCGATCTGGTTTCCTTTTGAACTTTTTGATCTGAGTTCTGACAAACTGACTGGCTGCATATTTGGTTTTCTTGGCATTCCTCGTGTGTAACGTGAAAATGAGCCAGTTTCCCATAGAACGTCACGCCAGGAGTTAACCCTCTCATTAGACAGGTAAGCCTTATGTGCTGTGCCATATACAGGTAACCAACCTAACCTTACCCGGGCTAGTCCACTCTACCGATTGAGAGGATTATTTGGTTTAATTTTCGTCTTAGGTGCTTCTCATCATCTTGAGAAAATTGATTTCATATAATAATTTTCACAAATCAGGATTTCGAGCCTTTCGAAAGATGTTCTTTTAGAGATTAAATTAGAATTAGAGAAAACGAACGTTGCCAAATTAATAATACTTCATAGCCAAAATAATGGTACTTCACATATATTAACACTGCTAATGTTCAGACAGTAAGCTATTTCTTTTAAACCAGTAAATTATCGAAAGACAATGTTAAGTAGTGTTAGAGTTAGATTCACATACTTTTAACCTTTTAATACCATTTCGAAGCACGATATGTTTTTGTAGGCTTGAACAAACTGAGTATAAAATTAAGCAGCTGGCAATATGTGAACCCTCTTTTTATATGTATTTGAAGCGTAGAAATTACACAATAGTAAACTACGAATTTTAATCTCCGACATAGTGTTAGGATATTAATTTAAGTATAAATATTTACTTCATTCATATATGTTGAGACTCGAGCCATGTATTGTGTTTACATTTCAGGATCCATCAAATTACATTTCAGGAAAAACAAATTATATCTCCTCATAAGTTCCTATTTAATTCACTGATATTCGATATACAGCAAAATGTGAAAGTATACTATTCCGTTATTCAATATCTTTTTACGTCGCCTGGTCATTTTTATTTTCGAAGAGAAATTGAATTTGTTTTCTTCTATACATTTTGCGAAAAGTTAATTTTTTTATCCATTTTTGTAAAATTTTTAGTCTATGTCGTTAAGGAAATTAACTTGCATTTTATAAGGATAAGAATACTTTGTAAGATGTCCCAACAAAAGCGACGGATTTAATATACCCCAAAAAATTATTAAAAATTCTTTTTTAAATTTAAATCCCTTTTAAATAATTAAAATTTTGTTACAATAAATGTACTTCATAAACAAATTTATAGCATAGAAAATATTACAATGATTCATAAAAACGTTTATTGAAACGGCTTGAAACGTAAACATCTGTTTCCATTAAAAATGTATTTATCGAAGTTAAGTTATTAAGTTTTTCAGCAGAAAAAATAGTAACTATAATTAATAAATATAGTATAATTAATGCAATTTTGATATTTGAATACTAACTTCTATATCATCACATAATTAGGTCAATCAAGAATAATACTTAATTAAACCCAAAATAGGTATTGAAAAATTGCTTGATTACTCTAAAAATTGTTAAGTGTTTCAGAACCAAACACATTTAATACTTCTGAAATTTTTTTATGGGTAAGTGCAAGCAGAACATCAGATAGCGAAAAAAATATAAATATGTGATGAATGATGAAAACCTTTCTTACCGATGAATCATCAATACCTTCTAAGATCTAAAACGTGTTCTGTAATAAAGTTTCAGTTTTCTGCTTATCTCTATTATCATTATTAACAGTTTTGAATAAAGAAATCCTTGTCTTTATAACATTTGAAAATAAATCTTCGTTTTGCGACTTAAAAAAGCCCCTAAAATTTCATAAAAACTATTTACCTCACTTCTTTAAAACAACTGCTCATATATTGTTTTTAATTCTGAGTTGCCTCTAGGAATACTACACTTTAACTATTATGCTACTATTATTTTATGTTACAAACTCAGAAGAGATAAGTTTCTTTTTTCACATCAAAATTATCGATTGCTGTCTGAATGACTATTTCAAGGTAATAATTTTCTAAAATTAAGAGTGAAAACAAGTTCAGTATCGATTGCCACTATAGATTCAGATGGAAGTCTTACAAAAAAGGGTGTTTAAAATGAAAATACAGTTAACGCAAGGCTTTAGATTTCGGTTCAGGAATAAATTACAGAACTGAAAAATGCTATATATAGTTGAATTTCAGGATATATACTCATAATCCTGATAGTCTGAAAATTTTCTTGTACGTAAAATGCAACTGATTTTGGAAATGAAAACAAGTCCAATATTTCAGTAATTGCATAATTTCCTGTGCAGTTAGGTAGACATCAAGCATAAACCATTCTTCAGTAGATTATCGGAAATCACCAAATAAAATACTTGTAAATCCTTTATAAATTATTGGAGGGATTAAAGCAACAAGATGCTTTATAAATAAGCATGCGCTATACAAAATATCACGCTATAACTACATACACATGGTATTGAGAGGTAGGTTTGTTATGCCTACTAGTTCCTCTGCTTATGGCATCACTATAAGAAGGGAGATCCTGTACTTGCGGTGGTGACGTTGTCATGCACAGACTATTAGGAAGCTTGATGCAGCCTTTGAAAGTTAACCTAATGAAGCGATTCACTGAATGATAAAGAAATCTGAGGACATAGGTTCGATAGCACATACGTATTAAATCACGACATTGTAGATCCCGAAGGGGGTGCAACCCGCGGCCCTGGGGATTCATTGCAACTTTATAAAATACGAATTTTTGTGCACTATTTTTGTTTTTGGTGTAGTGTTTTGTACTAAATAAATCCCATAACTCTTTCTATTATATCACGTTGCTTCTGTTTTTATACATACTTAAGTGGGCAGTACGACATTGCAGCGACCCCTCGCAGCATCACGCTTGATTCCTGTAATTTTATCGCGCTGTTGGTTGCTATAGCTAGGCATACTTAGATATGCGCAGTAAAGTGAGCCGACCACTCGCTGTTGATAGTTGGCAACAGAACTCTCTCTCGGTGTCAATTGAATGTTTATTTTCCTGTTTCGTTTTGTGTGTTGTGACTGCAGGATAAGTATTTTAATATATTTTCAACAAAATCAGGCAGGCAGTATAAATTTCATTAAAATAAAAATCAAGTTTATTTAAAAATTAAAAAAATATGTATTTTCTTCTCACTTTTTGTTCTAACCCGTATTATAAAACGATGAAAATTTTCCAATGGCCGGCAATTTTTGTAAAAAAAATTATTCGCCGAATTTTTGTTGGACATTCCTTTATTTAAAAGCATAAAATCGGGGGCTTGAAAGGGGGCATGTATTACTTTTGGATGTTCGGAAGCTTTTTCACTTCCTTCTTACTTGTGGTTCTAACCTACGTGTATAATAAAGCGGTAACATTTCTCCGATCGACGGCATTTCTGTAAAATTAATTGGGCGAATTTTTGTGAACATTCTTTTATTTTAAATTCATTTTATTTATTAAGCATATTTTTATTTCCTTCTTATTTTTAGTATTAGTGCAAAGAAAAGAAGATCAGTAGGCAAACATAGAAGATATAGCAAAGAACGGGAAGAAAAATACTTTTTTGTCTTTCAAAACACAAAAATTAACGCATTTAATTTGCCGAGAGACCATTGATGTGTTTAAGGAATACAGCGTTAAAAGGCATTACGAAACAAAACATAATGATTATTTAAAAGTCGATAAAGAAGTGAAATAATCAAAGCTCAAAAAATTTAAATCTCAATTAAAGACTCAACAAAATGTTTCATTCAGCATTACAGCAGCCATCCAATATTATTAAGGCAAGCTATTTATTCTGTTTCATTTTTAATTGCAAAAAAAGTGAAAACATTTTCGGATGTCGAATTTGCGAAAGAATGTTTGGAAGCTGTTGTAAAGGATATTTTGCCTGATAAGAGTAAACTATTTTCGAACTTAACTCTTATCTCGACAAACAATATGTCGTCAAATTAATGACATTTCAAATGAAATTATGGTAAACTGCTCGATCGAATTTGAGATTTCAAATATTTCTCCTTAGCATTTGACGAAAGTATCGACATTTCAGACATAGCTCAACTCGTAGTATTTGTTTGTGGAGTAAATGAATCATTTCAGGTAACTGAAGAAATGCTAAATTTGATAAGTTTGGAAGATGCGACAACAGGGGTAGATATTTTCCATGCTGCTCAAAACTGTTCATGCGAAAACAACATGTGTTTGGAAATTCTTTCATGTGTATGAAATATCAACTGATAGTGCACTTGCTATGATCTGTAAAGAAAAATGAGCTATAAAATTACTGATCGATAAAATAGAATCCAACAACAAAACTAATAACTGCTGCAAAAGAGATGATTTATTTTTAATTCAATGTTTAATTCATCAAAAAAATCTCTGTGCCGAAATATTATCGGTGAATCATGTTATGCATGTAGTCATAAAAACAGTGAATTACATGCTATCACATGCACTTTCGCATCGACAATTTAATGAGTTTCTAAAAGAGTTAGATTGTGAATATGGTGACGTTGTCTACTTCAGTCGTGGAAGGTGTTTACAGAGATTTTATGAGTTATGTCAAGAATTTGACTTGTTAATGAATGCCAAGCAACGATCATTACCAGAATTAAGAAATGATGAATGGCTATTGGATTTATGATTTTTAGTAGATATCATCGAAAAAAAAAATCAATTAAATACATCATTACGAGGAAAACATAGTTTAATAATCGATGCATTTAATCACATCAAAGCATTCCAGAAGAAATTATTGTTATTTGAATCTCAATTAAAAATAATATCGTTCAACACTTTCCATTGATGAAAGAAGAATTTCAAAATGTATTAGTTACATCGATTACGCAAAAGAAATAAGCAAACTTGCAGCTAGTTTTGAGTTACTTTTATGATTCAAACTGAAACATAACACATTTTCAAAAATAGATTTTTATAGAATTCAAGTCACAAAAGAAATATATTCCAGTTTGAAAGATCTGGCACAAAATGTTGTGAACGCATTTGAATCAACTTACTCCTGCGAATCGTGTTTTTTGAAAATGCAATTTATGAAAAAGGAATCGCTCTTAAACTTAACGGACGAAAACCTAGCATCAATTTCGATGTATAAATACCCGCATTTAGATCGACTTGCAAAAACTAAGCGTTGAGAAACAAATATCTCACAAATTAAATAAATTAAACATTATCTGATGGTTGGATTATTATGCAAAAACAATAATAATTCATTTTGTTTTAAATTTTCACCCCAATAAATATATTTGTAATGGAACCAAATTTAATATAAAGACATATATTTTTAAAGTGGTCCCCAAGATCATTTGGGTTGGCCACCCCTGCTCTAGATCTATCCGGCATGTTGAAAACAATGCTGTGATGCGACCCAAAAAAAGTCCGAAATAACTTAAATAACAAGAACTTAAAGATAACATTTAACGTGCCATTAGCCCCCTCGATAGACATATATATGGTTGGCGCCGAGTCCTTTGAGAAGTCAAATGGATCCATACGTAAAAATCACAGCTTTTGCCAGTTCCACAATCTTTTCTTTAAACAGCTGCCCCTGGAAAGGAAATTCCTCTAAGCTTTGCAGAGCTGCAAAAAAAAAATTATTGCCGGTCAGATGAAGATGTGTTCTGGAGAAAGCTCTGTTTCGAGGCAGTTTCTACAAGTTCTGTATCTAGTTACATCTTCATTAATTTTCATTCTTTTAAAATGGCAGGTTCTCAGTCTAGTAATGGTCTTTATAATTTCAACGTTTGCATCAATCTCAGGTATTTGATGGTCTTTCAAAATAAATTTTTCTTTGAGTCTGTATCTGGCAATGGCATTAGCATCTTCAAAAGTGACGGGGATTGGAGTTGCTCAGATTTCTTGCCCTTTTTAGCCAGTTAATCGGCTGCCTCGTTTCTATCGATTGGACACATAGGCATATATATGAAAAAGTAATTATGAATTTCCTCGAAAGAACGCGGTGTTGCAGAGCAAGTCATGGAAGACACGAGCCAAACATTCATATTTTTCTTAACTCAGAATATTTACCTAATGTAAGTATGTAAAAATATTTTCCAGTGTCTGAAAATAAAGTATTACATTGGATATATTAAATCCGGCGCTTTTGTTGGAAATCCTGTACTTTTGTAAAACTACATTATATTCTATACTTTTTATGCCCTATTTATATATGTAAGGCTGCAGTTTTAGCACAAGATGAAAACAGTTTACTTTCTAGTAATTTCCGAGAAACCTATTGCGCAGATGACCAGGTGAAATTTTTTCGAGGAAGCACGAGCAGCTTGGTGTTTAAACATCTTTTCTTTTCGGATGACGAATTTCTTAGCCATAGCCTAAGCGACACGTTACCAGCATGAGGCGAAGTGGCGAAAGAGTGATGCATAATAACTACAGTAGTATTTATAAGCCCGGTAAAATCTTTTTTTTTAATGCTGAGCAGCGATTAGACAGAATATTTCGCACTGCGGCTACTGCAAGGAAAACGTGATGCAATATGGTGCCTTGAATAGGGATGTACGCAATTAAAATTAAGAATTTAAAGAACCGTTCCAATTAAATTTCATCTGGTAATAAATTTTCTTCATATTTTGATATCTTATACGCACACGCATATATATATATTACATATACTTTTGTAAAACTTCTTTAAAACAGTGTATTGTAAGCTTGCGTAACATAATGGGCCACGTAAACCACATAAAATTAGGAATTTATTCATCAGAATAAACTTGGGCAGAGACAGTTCAATTAACACATTGTTTCAAATGAGAAATGCCCACCAGCGGCCGAGCGGTAAAGACGCTAAACACTGGTAGTTCGGTCCGAGGTTCGAATCCCGCGAACGGGCTGGCTGTATGGGCGTTTTCGTGGTTTTCCTCATGTGTAACGTGTATAGGAGCCAGTTTCCCTTAGAAAGTCCTCCACGAAGGCATCCCTCCCTTTAGGCAGATGGCCCTCGTGTGCTATGCCATAATTGAATAATCCAATCCATCCATCAAATGAGAAATAAACAGGCTCGTTTTCGTAAAACAGCGGTGGAAATGACTCATTCTTGTATAGATAATGTTCGTCAGTAAAGTTACATTTGAAAATATTTTGCGCAAATTAAAGTTTGAAAATTCTATTTTATGTTTTATACATTCATTTAAGTCACATGAGTTAATTAATTACTGTGCATATGGAAAACGAAAAGTTGTTACATTCCTTTTAACATTTTAACAGAATCATGTTTTCCACAGATGGAGATAGAAATGCATTATGAAAATTAATCGCGCGCATGATTCTAAATCTATGAGTCTTTTCTAAAGATGCAGCTTAAAAGAGGCCAACTAAAAGTCAGAAATAAAATCTGCTCGTAATATCGTATAAATAGTCTTGCTTAATTGTTCCAGAATCCCGTTCTTTGAATGTTGTCGATGATAGTAGTTGGTCTCTGAGGAAATTTCTAATTGAACGGCATGCGACTAGCCGAGTGGATACGAATCCCAGTAAACTTTCTGGGCGTTTTTTTTATTTTGTTTGTTTTGGTTTTTCCCTACGGATAATGTGAAAACAAATCAATTTCCTTTAACAAACCCTCCAAGAAGACACCTCTCTCCTTAGGCAGATAGCCCTAATGTGCTTTTCCATGCTTCAGTAAATCCACATCTACTGTTTACAGAATGGCAAAGATTTACATATTACTCAGGTTATTGGATGATTGGTTTGGTTTATTTGATTATTGCAAAGCAGTCGATGTATCACCTAAGTGCCTTCTTTAATGACTTTTTAACGGAAGCTAGCTCCTAAACACATTACACATGGGGAAAATCACGAAAATCCCCATGCAGGACAGCCTGTTCGCAGGAATTTAAACCACGGACCAAACTACACGTGTTCAGCGACTTTACTCCTCGGAAACTAATGGGCCTTCTAAAAGTTATTGAATGGGTAAAGTTACTGAAAAATTTATACTTCTTTTTTAATAAATCATTCTAGTGCAAAGCAAATTTAATTGACATAAACAATCCATGATGAGAAAGAAGTATTTAAAGGGCATCTCTTAAACAGAGATTTTGCAACTAGTTATTTTTGCATATAATGCACTGAGATCACAAGTTTACATCTGAAATATACATTTTCGTATAGATAATGAGACACGAGAGAAGGATGATTAAAAAGGCCGGAGAACACTACTTTTTCGGGCGTTCAGTCCTAATTTCCAAAAGTTTTAATTTCATTTAAGTAAGTTTGATTAATAGACTATTTAATCTAAACAATAAACAAAGAGCTATAAGGTGCTATGTGGCTTAGTGTTTCAGATGAATACGTTGCAGAAAATTGACGATGATAAAAATGAAATCAGTTTGCTTGTGTGTGTGTAGTTTATAATCATGTAGCAAAACGTTATGTACCTTAGAAATAATACGCATTATCATGGGTCTATAAGCTGCAGCGATTGACACGGTTAAAAATAATGTTCACCTAATTAATATTATCTGTTGGTATCTATCTCAATTTTTTGGGGGAAGCTATAAATTGAAACTTTGAAATTAGATCGTTATTTATTTCTTATTTGTATTTATTAATGTACATAAATAAAAGAACCCCTACGCCTAGTAAAATCATATTATAAAAAGACTTATTTAAAAAACTATCACTGTTATTTAAAAAAAATATATATATACTTTATCCTATGAACAAAGATGCTTATGACTATATGTCTTCTGTTGCGAAATCCATTCGAGAATCTCAGATTTAATTAATTTTCTGTTATTTAGGTTATTAATACTCGTAATAACAATCTCTAATAATAACACCATAAAAGAGTTGTACACTCTGAATAGGTATACATATTATGATAAAAATGTATTTAAAATTTTCGTTAGATAAAAAATTTGATATTTCTGATAAAAATGCTTCATTTATATATCAAACCTTGGCTTTGAGACTAGTCTCAGTTAATTCCTTTCATAAATATTGTCGCCAGAGACCGCGCGGGTAACGTAATTGAACGCTAGTGGTTTGCCCTGGATTCACATCCAGATGAATGGCGTGGGAGTTTTCGTGGTTTTCTTCATGTTTCACTTCGAGGCAGATTTTCTTAGAAAGCCTTCCATATGGACATCTCTCTCTTTTCTTTAGGAAGATAACCTTAATATGCTTTACCACACTCTAATAGATCTAAATAAGAAACACCTTCTCAAAATCGCCAAAATTATTTTATTATATATGTTGCAAACGAAATTGTGTCCAATTGTAAGATTAAACTTATACTTATTTCCATTAACTTTACTTCATTTTATGAAATCTAGTCTCGTGACTGAATGCTTGCAATATTAACTTGGTAGTAATATACATTTAGTTTGAACTGAAGTAATTTATGAATGCATAAATAAATGCTATCCTTAAATAAGGTTTTAAGTGTATTTGAAATATTGAAGCTATAAAATCCTACGAACAGAAACGCAGACAAAAATAATTTTGAATTTCTATTTTTTTTTTTTTTTTTTTTTTTTTTTTTTGCAATTACATGTAACTTTTTATCTTGATATACTTTAGAGATTTGATTTATAAATTCCATTTATCGAAGTACGTATGTATGTTTATCAGACTATTGATGATTGGAAAGGCCGTGTAGTTTCAATCTTTTTTTTTTTACCTTGCTGAAAGTAAAGGGATCAGACCGGTAAAAACTCGCAGCACTCGCAGATCTCTGACTATGCATTACCGTTTAAAATTATTTTTCTTTTTGAAAGTACCTTTAATTGAAATCGCAGTCAGCAAATGAATGTACCGTCGAATTAATAAGGGACTGAACTAGAAGTTTCTATTACCTCGGGAACCTTTGTAATTACTAGCTCATTTTATCGGCTTCCACATTCCATTAAATATCTAGCTCACCAAATGGAATGTCTGGATTAGGTCAAAGGTCCTGTAGAATGCATTTAGAGCTAATGCAGAAGTGCAAGTTAATTTTGCAGAGATTTATTGAATCCAGAGCCATTTCTTCTAGAGCATCATTGTGATCCTAAAAATTTTATGTATTGCATATGTTCTTAGACTTTTATTAAGCAAATAACAATAAAATGAGACTATTATCATAAATAAGTAAATATTTGCAATTTATGGTGAAACAAGTTTTATAATTAAAATATCTTTATTGGTGATTCATGATTTTTCAGTTTGCATTAAAAATCAGTCTTCAAATTTTGAATTCCAAATTCTGTTTAGTCTGAGTTATTTTTATTTATTTTCCAATTATATAAACTATTATGCAAGAAGTTTCCTCGTAAATTATACCCTACTTCAGGGTAAGAAAATAAAACTTTAAGTATAATGACATAAGGGATGCGCCTAAATTTGGATACAGTTTAAAAAATTATGCAAAATCATCAACTTGGCGTACCCACTTGGAATTTGCTCCTGTCACTCAGTATAGATGCGAATTTATTTGAAAAAGGAGCCTTAATTCTTATTTAAGCTCAAATTTTCATGGAGAGAAATCATGCTGTTAGTATAACATTATAAATATATAATGGCTGCAATTATGATTATGCGGTATTAATTCATTTGCATTATACCATATTTTACTACTGTTGATATTATAGCAATCCATCATGAGGTATCTGTTGCACATCTTGTTTTGAGGGATTTAAATTTGCACTTTTTACTGTTGTCCATCGCACAGCTTTATATGTGAATAAAAATATGAATTAAAACTAATTTTATGTCCTCCACGTCAAAATAAATCCAACTCCACGATAATGTTACGAATTTTGTACATATGTAAATCATTTTATTGAAATTATATATGAAACTGTAGCTCTTTTTGTATAATGTTGTAGAGACATTAGGTATTTTTTGGAAGCAGGCAAGATGAAAAATTAGAACGTCTTCGCCGAGAACCGAACCGCAGACTTCTCATTACGTGCTGAGCGTGCAGACCACTACACCACGAAGGTTCGCTAAGAAGGCGGGAGAAATACCTTATATACTCGCCCTTTTGAAGGGCCACTAGGGCTTTTAGGGGACCCGATCGCCAAATTCTAGGTGAGGAGAATCATCATCCATCACCCTTTTATTTCGGGCGCCACTGTACAGACATTATGTATTTTTTTTGGAAGCAGGCAAGATGAAAAATCAGCAACGCCTTCGCTGGGAATCGAACCGCGAACCTCTCAATTACACGCTAAGCGTGCAGACCACTACACTACGAAGGCTCGCTAAGAAGGGGAACCTTATAATGTAACTGAAATGCTTGAAAGAAGTTCTTCCAGAAAAATAAGAATAAAAGTGCAAATGTATTATTTAACATTGAGTAAATGGTTTTTCTCTCTAAAATGACGAGATATCGTCAAGCTGATGATGGTTTTCGCGACTAATTTTTGTCGAGAAATCGTCAAAAGTTGCCAAACTTGCCGATCATTTGGCGACATTTGGGCCCGGTCCTTGTATAACTGTAATTGATATAATGATTGAATAACTGCAATTGATCTTTATGTGTCATTGCAACCGCGTCTGACCTTCATATGCTTTCCAGCAATTTCGAGAAGTGGAAGGTACTAGAAATTTCTCACCAGCTGGAGAAACCTATAAGAGACCGGAGCTCTCGGTTTTTCTCATTTGTTTAGTTTAGCCTCAGTTTGAAGTTTTAATTTACAGTTTGAAGGAGCTTCGCCTTTTGCTTTGCATTGCGCTTATCGTTCTTAGTAATTTGAAGCATACTACTGATTGTAATCTGTGATACTCAAAAGAGCTGTACATGGATTTTTGTGGAAAGTTTCAGAACGGTAAAGTGTTTCTTTGGGTAAAAATAAATTTTATCGAGCTATCATCGGTTCTGTGTGCATTCAATCAATCAATCTGTGCGCGTGAAACAATAATTATTTAACTGTAAAAATGCTTTTTGATAGGCCATTGTGTCACTTTATAAGATTTTCTGAATAAACCCTAATTAATGATGCACCCCACATATGATTATGTAGAAATTCTTGTTAATCGTAGTCAGTTGATAAATTTCAAACCTGTCTATATTATCCAGCAGATAAATGTAACCATCCTCCCCCTCCCGAAAGAAGGTACAAGATTATATGAGTGATTTCAACAACAAATATCTTTAAATTTATTCCAGCGCCTATTTCCCTGCAGAATGTGGCGCTAATGTAGCTCACCTTTAAAGTTGTATAAATTACCAAACGTGAAATTCTGGTGATGATGATAATACTCCTTTGCCAAGATAAAATTGTATTTGTTCATAATGAGAAAAAGGGTTTTGGTCGAAAAAAACGATTTTTACGGTAGAATTTCCTTACTGAATTTTTGAAATTACGGATGACTTTTGAAATGGTCTATGCACATATCATAATTTTCTTTGATACATTTGCTTAATTTTTAAATTCGATTTCAGCACAGTCCTCCTGAAACGAATATACAATGGTTTGGGGGAGTTCTCTAGAATGCATTCGAGAACTCTCAAATTTTCTCAAGAACAAACGCGTCTTAAATTAGAAGATATACACGTTTTACGTTATGTTGGGTGTATTGCCGTGTGGTGTACTGTGTTACTTTTATTAAAACTGCATTTCTCTTTTAATTTTTATCTAGTTTGATAAATATATTATGCTCCGTTTATTCATTTATGATTTTATTCTAGATAGGAGATGATGCGATGCTTTCGCACTAATTAAATCACTAAATTAAGTACTTTCAGTTTCTGTTACATTCAACAAGCTGACTTTTATGTATTTACTATTTTATCGCTTAATACGTATTAAAAAACGTATTTAAATTTTACACAATTTACTTAGTTTTCCGCCTGTATATAAGATAAAAGTGTAAATTCAATCTCTAATAACTACTTAAATATCTACTTTAAGTTCGTTACTTCATTTTTCTGCACTTATAAGGTATTTCTCCCGCCTTCTTCGCATGGTGGTTCTGCACGCTGGACCGGTATTCCAGAGGTCCGTGGTTCGATTCCCGGCGAAGGCGATTGCTCATTTTTCATCTTGCCTGCTTGCAATTAACCTAATGTCTCTACACTCTGAAACAGTAATATGCATAAAATAATTCTTTCTGTAGTGCGTCGTTTCAAAATTCATCCTTATCATATGAGTGTTATATGACACATGTAGTCAGATGATAGCAAAATCTTAAAGCAAAATTTTATATATAGTTGCAATTATTAAATCGAAACTTTCAATCACCATTCCTGATCTAATGTAACAGCATAATTTCACGTCTGCGTCTATACAGCTAACATTATCGTAATGTAAATATACTAAAACATTTTCAACACATATATAGTTTGTGTATAAATATATCCGCATATTTCTGTTATATTTGCGATTGTACTATACTGGAGAGTTTTTCCAGTGCCAAGGCAGTCGTTGGATGCTTCATAAAAGGCCAAATAAAGCTGCGTATTGGGGCTTTCAGCCGCATAATAAACTACACTGGTGTGCAAAAATTAAGGACGAGACGGTTTCTTTAATATAACTTTGTACAAAAGCTTTCCAAATCAACACATTTAATACCGTAAGATCCCCAATACGTAAGGACATGAGTAATGTAAGCAACACTTACTAAAAGAGAAATCAGAGGGATAAAAAGAAGCTTTATTGAAAAAGTAGCATGGAGCGCAATGCGACTGAAGGCCGAAACATCCCTGTGATGGGTGTCCAGCAAGAAACATCCGGTCTTTAATAGGGGATATGATCTCCCCTGACTGCTAGGCAGGTTTCACAGCGTCTGCCCATGCTGAGAATGAGGGTGTCAATGAGTTGTTGAGGCATTGCTGCCCATTCGTCTTGCAGCGCCAATCGAAGCTCCAGAATCGTTACTGGTGGTAAGGTACGAGCTGCCAAGCGTCTGCCTAGAAAATCCCATACATGCTCGATGGGATTGAGATCCGGAGATCGTGCCGGCCAATCCATACGTTCAATATCCTAGCTCTCTAAGAGCTGTTCGGCAGCTACTGTGCGAAGACTTGGTGCATTGTCGTCCATGAAAAGGAACTGCGGACCCATAGCGCCTCTAAAAAGACGCACATATGGAAGAAGAATCTCGTTACAATAACGGGTCCCGTTGACTGAACCTGCGTCGAAGATGTGAAGGTCTGTACGTCTACCAAGCATGATGCGTCCGCAAACGAGAACACCGCCACCTCCATACCTGTCCCTTTCAATGATGTTCGAGGGATGATTGCGGCTTCCCCGCTCTCTCCAGATGAGTATGCGATGAGAATCGCTACTCAGACTGAATCTGCTCTCATCTGTTAAGAGTACTCGTACCCATTCATTGTCTCTCCAATTCCGGTGTTCCCGGCACCACAGAGAACGCCTCCTCCGATAGACAGGCGTTAGAGGTACACATCGTACAGGGCGTCGTGCAAACAGACCACCACCGTGCAGTCTTCTGGCCACGGTAAAACGCGATATCGGTCGTCCAGTCGCCTGTGTCGTGTGTCTAGCGATTTCTCCCGCTGTCTGCCGCCTGTTTCTTCTGGCCTGTAAGGCAATATACCGGTCATCTGCGGGTGTGGTTCCTCGTGGACGACCACTACTATACCCCCGGATAGCTCTTCCTGTAGTTTGAAATTGTCTCCAAAGTCGTGAAACGATGCTGTGAGCAATTCCAAACTCTGCAGCCACACTTGTCACACTGCGGCCTTTCTCCAACTTCCCAATGATTCGACCACGGGTAAAAGCATCCAGATGTCGCCTAACAGATTGATTATTCGCCATTTCTCGCTGAGGCAGCAACTCGGTGTCATTTTAACTGTTATACGGCGTGCAATTTCTTTGCCAGAAATACTGATCTTACACCGACAACATGCTTTTTACTACTCAGACACTCCCCCATTACGTCTACCTGCATATCTGCGCATGTGCTACCGTACATCACCTTACTTAATCTCCTGATTGGTCTTTCTGTACGCTCTGCCTCTTCGTTCAGCTGATATGCTAATTTTTCGACTTCGTCCTTAATTTTTGCACACCAGTGTATGTTTCGCAAATATTTAGAAGTAACAAATGTATTTCACTTCAAAACTATTCTTATACTAATTTAAATCAATATTTATGTAAAAATAGCCCTTAAATGATTAAAAAGTTGATTTGAAAATATACGCAAATTTGGAAATTTGATGAAAAAAGAGTAAATGTTATAAATCTAGGCTTCAACAATTAACTGGCCAGTACTGAACTAAAGGATGTATTATCTATGTATTATTGGCTATTAACGAATTGCAGCTTCCATGGGATGAGGAACTCTAGGCCACGCTTTGTTTTTGCAGTAACTGTTTCAGATATTTTTCCCCAATGAAAGGTTAATAGTCCAAGGAGAGCAATAGGTGAATGCCAAGAAGCTAGGAATCAACAATGATAACTAAAATGTAACGATATAAAACATTCCATAGCGCTTGATAAAGTAGATGTTACTTATCGTGTTAAAATGAAAGAGAGAATTTGGTAATAAAGGGAAGTTAAATGGCGTAAAAATTATTTTTTTTACTTAAGTTATATATATGCATAAATTTCCAGTATTAGAGAAATTTGCAGTGACTGTAATATTCCATAATAAAGTCAAATAATGGAAGGATCAATAATTATTGAACTACTGCATGCACCATGACGTTTTATTCTTTTTAAATTCACTAAAATGCTTAGATTTAGAAACATAAAAATTGAAATTATTCCAATTATTTTATTATGAAGATACAAACCTTGAGAGTTCATTGTCATATAATTAATCACAAGTTTATATAAAAACAGTAAATCAATTCTTTTGTCAAACAGAAAGTAACAAGGAAAATTTTATTCTGTAGTGAACGAAATATTCGACATAAATCATTTCTCAAGGCAAAATCTGTTCTAGTCATGTGCGTGAATACATTTACATACGCTTCACAGAGAAGTCGAGTTTTAACTTTAAAAGGAATATGTTAGAACTAAGCAACGCTCGATGTAGAACAAATAAATCCATAACATATGTTAAAAGTAAATTTGGTTATATGCTACTGCAGGCGGAATTCTAAAAACTCAGTTTTAGGAGCGGAATAAATGAATGTTAAATATTCAAATATGTTAACTAAAGTAAAACGTAATTCACGAAATTTAAAATGTATATAATATACATATCATACAAGACAAATGCACATTTTTTAGAAAACACTAGCATTTTGCTTTAAAAATCCAAGTATTGAATTATTTCAAAAGGTTATTTGACATCATTGTGCGCATATAGTATAGGCATGATATCGAAGATTCATGTTGAGAATAGGCTTTATCTATAAGATTCCGCATGCACCTTGAAGAATGAATTGAACTCATGGAGATTTATCGGAGACATAACAACCTTACTCATGTAAGTAATCTTAAAATGCCCAACGTTTATTCTGAATAAAGATTAATTTGTGTAAGTAATCATTAACTGTGATAATAAGACGAAAACTCCAAATCATAAATGTGATCTCATACCAATGGCTCAGAAGTATATGAGTCTGAAATAGACTCATATTTCAAATTATGTTGTCACAATTCCAATTCCGATCGACTCGAATGGAAAGTGGTTAGCTATTAACTCCGTGGTAACTATTGGTAAAAATGCAGAAAGTAGTTTCTGTCAGCCAAAATGATTATTTTACCATCGTGACAATTTAATTCCAACTTATTCTTGGTTTTCTGCTTTTTGTAAGAGTTAAATGTCGGCCTACCTTACTTCCAGCAATTATATTATATATCATCTTCACATTCATCATGATTCAGAAGATGAATGAAACTAATGGTACTACTATCTATGTGAAGTGCGTATTTGCTGCATTAATTTCAGCTGCGAACCCATTTTAAATGCGTTCAATTCAGCACTCTTATCTAACACCTTCAGTTGGGGAATACTGTAATATTCTAATGGGATCAGTTTAAAGAGCTTTCGTGGCATTACGCTTGGTTGATTTTTATGTCATTAATTTAATTATAGACATCACTACATACGTACGACGCTACAGAAACATTCACAGCATATTGAGAATATGTTTTTCAGGTAGACGCAAAGACGTCCGAACGGAATAGCATTGTTATGAATGTCTTATGGTAACTGGCCTTTAGAAGCAAGTAATGATATTCTTGTATGATTGAAGCCCTTTTCTTAAAGCAATATTTTGATAAGACCGTTCAGTTCGCTTATTATTGAATTGAAAGACGGCACGCAACACTACAATTAGTTTTCAATGTCTGATTTCCTATCAGTACTTAACTTAATCTAGCTTGTGATTTATTGAGTTCATCCAGCCTATAATAATGTGTTATTTCTAGTTTTCCCATGAATAGGATTATTTAACTTTATTTTATGCATGAAAAGGCTGTGTGGCATTTGAAATAAATTTTTAATCTCTATTTGAATGCAAGATGTATTTCAAAAATTACTTTAGGTTACTAAATTTTTAATTTAATTTTAGAACAGAACCACATTTCCCAAAGAAGGGTAACATTTCTTCGGTACTTGCTTTATGTATTAATTTTGTGCGAATGGCTAACATATATTGCATTATTTTATTACGTATTTCAAAGATAAGTTGTTGAAATCTTTAGAGCCGGCATTTAACTCGTAAATAACGTATCTGTAACAATAATTCAAGAAAATTGAAACGTTCATATTATGTCGTGTAGCTTGTCACTGTCAATTATTAATACTGTCACTGTAATTGATTAGTTGCAGATGAAAGAAAAAAAATCTTTTTATTTCTTCTATGTGAGAGGGTGAAAAGATTTGTTTGCCACGTCGTCAAAACTGTTTCTCTAGTTTCATCCATTGCTATAATTTGAAAGAAATTTCCAACGCTTTTTGCAGCGAGTTAGTGAAATGTAACGTGAGTTTTTTAAAGCCAGGTATGAATTAACTCTTTTCTCAAAAATTAAATATATGATAAGCATTTTGTGCTAGATATCTAAAGATTGTGAAACAGTCATTAGTTACATTCAGAAGAGAAACACTAATATTTTAATGTCTTTAAAATTTTACGAATCATATTAGCTCCCCCAGCGGCAGAGCGGTAAGATCGCTGAACACTGGTAGTTCGGTCCGAGGTTCGAATCCTACGAATGGCTTAGTCTGCATGGGCGTTTTCGTGGTTTTCTCCATGTGTAACGAGCAAGTTTCCCTTAAAACGTCCTCCACGAAAGCATATTTCCTGTTAGACAGGTAGTCCTATTATACCTTGCCGTAATCACACAAACCAAATAAAAAACAACCGTAGTAAAATTTTATAATACATTTAAGGTTATTCATATTTTAATGTTTCAGCCTGTCTTATATTACTATTTAGAATCTTCAACATCTAGATAATATTTAACTGTATCTAGATAATTGAGAACTCTTGAAGCGGTTTAAAACAAGAAAGAAAAGAAAGTGCCGGTTACGTTTAATTTAATTTAATAAAATTATAAAATAAAGTTTTAATTAAATTAATCTTAATTAACTCTTTCTTTTAATTTTGATTGAATTATTATCTTTTCATTATAGAGGTCGATCAATAATTAATCATTAAATGAATTAACTTCGCAGCATACTGCTCTACTTTAATAATACATTATCTTAATTTGAAATTTCTCAACTTTTACTAATATACATGTGATGTTTTAAGGCGTAGTGGTGATGGCTGATTGGAAAAGGTAGGAAGAAGATGTTGGCAAAAACTAATTTCGGTGAATTACCATCTTTATTTTTAGTCACATCAAAATCATTTCTGTATAGACAATGCACTTTTGATCATAAGCGCTTACAGTAATTTTTATATACACGTTACGTCGTCTTAGATAAAGAAGAAAGGAGGCGTAGAGGCGTAGAGATGTTTGCATGACAGAAGTTAGGAAAAGGAATGACTTAGTTGCTTGTGAAGCAGTATTTGTACTAAGTAGGTGCATAAGTACAGCTAACTGTGATTGATTAGTTTTAGGTTTTTGTTCCCTTTTTTCAAGCAGCGTTATGTAACTTGGAAAGATCTCGAATTTGGTTGAACAGATGAATTTAGCGTGAGAGCACCAATTTTAGAATAGTCAGTTTTAAGGTTGCCAATTGTTTCTCAACCTAGCCATCGTATTTTATTATATCTTACATACGTAAATTATTTTTTATAATTGTGTATAACTATATATTTAGTAATAGTTATTAATCACCTATTATACTTTTTCGTTTTCAGAATTTTAAGAAAATCCATGATTAATATCTTCGCAGTTCAAACAATTGAGAGTATCTTTTTCTATAGCAAAGTATTTCTTATAGCTAATGACCTGAGTTCTTAATTTCCTACTATTTTTTTTTTTTTTTTTAGTTTTAAAAACTGATAAAAATCTCTCTCCTATTATATTAAAACTGCAGGCATAGTTAAGTGATTTCTTAGCAATATTTCAATATTTAAAAAAGATGATGCAATGTCGTTACATTTTTACTAACTTGTATATATTGTTTAGATTTTACAGATTTTGTTTCCTTGAAATAATATTGTGTACATTGTGGAGAAAAATGTTAGCTGGTATTGAACAATCGATAGTCAATTCCGTTCAAGACTTGTTTTCGAGTTCTTTGTAAAATGTGAGTCCAATATTTTTTTTCTACTTCCATCTATTAGATAATCTAAGAGCTTTTTATAGGTAACCACTTAGATTGATACTAAATCTGAAGTTAAAAGGTATTTGGCTCTGTGACAAATATTTCCTATTAGAGGCAGAACACTAAATATTTCTAGTTCGACTTGGGTTTGATTCGAGCGAAAAAGCTGACGACTTAAGCATTTCCGCGGTTTTCCTATTGTGTAATGTGGATTCCTATAAAAAGGTCCTGCACAAAGGGATCCCTTTTCTTAGGCAGATAGCCCTCGCGTGCTTTGTCGTAAACCAAACAAAGCTTTAAAGATTTCTAAATCCGCTAAAAAGTCTTTGTATTTTTGCCTGTTTTATATTTTTGTTGTATTGCGGTTTGGTTTAGTTTACGTGATCACAGCAAGGCCTCGAGGGCTATGTGGCTAAGGGGAGGGATGCCTTCATGGAAGATTTTCTAAGGAAAGTTGGCTTGTATACACGTTACACATGGGGAAATCTACGAAAACGCCCATGCAGCCAGCCCATTTGCGGGATTCGAACCTCTAACCGAACTGCCAGTGTTCAGCGACTTTACCGCTCGACCACTGGTGGGCCTTATTGTATTCTGGGAATATTTTAATCTTTGTTGTGAAAAGAGTAAAAAATGTATGGAAATTATTAGATGGATTATTCTTTTGCAGATATTATTTTTTCTTTAAAATTTCTATTTTCCTTTTCCTTTACGGGCCCACCAGCGGCTGAGCGGTGACAGTCGCTGAGCACTGGTAGAAGAATGTTAAGCAGTTTGGTCTGTGGTTGGAATTCTGACGAACGGGCTGAAATCTTTAATGAATCTTTGTTCTTTCTTTAATATTCTTTATTGAATTGTGATAATATTCTAATACTGTCTTTTATTTTGTTTATGAACTTGAATATATTTTCAATCATAAATTTATCCTAATTCCAATTTTTTCCTACTTTACTTTCAATTCGAGTAGCTTAAAGACATTTATTGTTAGCAAAGGAATTTTTAAAAAATTCCTTAACTGTTCCTTAAAATACCTTCGACGTTAATTTCTAAACGGGGTCGATTCATATGCTACTACTTTCGTCAGTATAACAGCACGAGCTTTCGTTCTAATATAGATAACTGCAGTAGATGAAGGGTATCTGCAATATATAGACGTTATTAAATTTCACATATATATATATATATATATATATATATATATATACACATATATATTACTGTAATCCTTTAAAGTCTAATTGCTCTCTTATCTAGATACTGCCGCAAATTGGTGAGCTTTGGGCTGGATAGATTTCGATCTCGTGGAAAATTGAAACCCTATAGGTATCCTAATCTACTGTGACCCCAGATGACATTGGCTCCACAACTGATCAAATATGATTCTGCTAAAAGCAGGTCTCCTCTTCGTTGGAATAGTTCTAGGCAACACTTTAATATTTCAGAGCCAAAAGCCCAAGACTAGTGGGTTTATATTAAAACACACAAGTGTATGGGGTGAAAGGGGAAAGGTATATTTGGTTTGTTTAAACAAACGTCGACTTGTGTTTAACTTTAGTGTCTCCTTTAGTTAACACCTGTCGATAAATTTGAAACTCGGTTTTAATTCAATATTTAGCATAATTCTTTTTTTGTGTTTTTGACATCCTGTCAGTTTGTCAAAAGGAGGTACTTATCTGTAAGATTTTCTTTCTTTTATTTACTTAACGGTATATTCTATCCTCCAGTAGTTTGACAATATGGCATAAGGGTAGTGGATTATATATTAGGACATGCTATGTCTATTGCGGTTAAACTGAAAGATCCCTTTCGCTTTCTCTGTAATTTTTCTGATAAAATCCTGTGACTTTCTAACACTACATTTGTTTACATTTTTCATGTTTGCATTTATCCTAAAAGGAAAAAAAACTACTTTTCCTTTTGTACAGCTTACTAGAAAAGATGCCTGCAGGAAATATATCCATTTTATGTTGCCAAATTAAAAAAATACTGAAAATATCTATATCTTAAAATAAAAAGAGCACTTCTAGCTCTTTTTGTTAAATGATTCAATCTTTTTTCCTAATTGATTTAACTTTAATTTAATCATATATAGCAAAAACACGAGATTATTATCTGACAAAGGGAAGCGATGCCTTCGTGTAGACTTTCTAAAAGAAACGTTACACAGTGAGAAAATGAAAACCCATGTGTAGTCGCTCTGTTCTATGGGATTCGACTTGCTACAATTTATCGGTATTATATGCTTGATCATGGGGTCGTCCAACTAAAAATAACTGAAAATTATAATTTGAAGCCAACATTTAAAACATTGAAATGTAGTTTTCAGTTTTTCACTTGGCTCAACGTTATGTATTTCTTGAATTTAGTGTCTCGTGACATCTTTCAAAATGCTTTCAGATTTTATTCCAAGCGATATAATATAAAGTTGCAACTTTATTATGCGCTTTCATTCCAATATTATCAAGTGATTTTAAAATTTATGCTAGCAGTATCTGTTTCAAGAAAGCGAACCGACATCTGAAGTCACGTGACTGACTGTGCCGTCTGGTTTTTAAGTATAAATAATACTCCTTCCAAACATTCAGTACATCAAACCCAGACATTAGCAAAATTTTGAAAACTTTACTAATGCTTTTGTTGCTTACGAGCAGTTTACAAAATTAAATGAAAATGGTGAAATAAATATTCAGAATGGAGCAAGAGTTGTTAGATGAGGAAGAATTTGGAACTAGGTATTAAATTAAATTTTTTGGAGAGAGGGTAAAAAAGAGCTAAATTTAGCTCCAGAAAGATTAAACTGGCAGAACAGATCCATTCACATTTCGTCACAAACAACTGAAAGTGTAAACGTATTTCAATGAGGTAATAATAATTTAGTTTTCTGATAAAGAAGTCTGGTATTCCAGGCATCTAGCAAATAATTTATGGTTGGATGATTAGGTGGATTTACGCAAGGATAGCTGACTAGAGATTTTTGTCACTGAGTATATTTCATATGAATGACAGGAAATATAAATTTATAATTAAAATAGTGCTTGCAGTATCTACTTTTCTTTTCTTTTTTTAAGTACATTTCTGCAGTTTTGCGTAAAATAAATATTTCTTTGCTAATTTTATTGCTAATGATAATGCAGTGTCTTCAGTATTGTGCAAATAGTTGTGTAAACAATTCGTCTTTAAGAAGTCCACCGACTTCAGAAATATTCATTGCAAACATATTACTATTTTAGAATACGAAGGGGAGATAACTATATCAAGAAGAAAATTTTATTATAAAATAAAGTTTTTTTCCACGCATCCACATACACATATGTAATCAAGAAATAAGAGTTAATTATTTAATATCGATAATATCGACCTACGCGTGAGTGAAACTGTCAATTTTTTTCACTTGTTCTGTAATACACTATTGCAGTTTTAGGTCATTCGCTTTAATTTCTAATTTTAAGACATAAACAACAGACGAAATGAGAGCTTCACGTGCAAAGCAAGGAAAATTAACGTATATATTATAAAAAGAATGCGTCTTTCCTTTGTCTTATCTTTGTCTGTTTTCAGATACATGGTGTGAAAATATTTGGTAATTGTAAAATTATTATAATGAGTTAAAGAAATATCAAAACTGCTAAATGTTTGGCGACCCCTTGCTTCAGGTCCCGCGACCCCCTTGGAAGTCACCACCCACAGTTTAAGAAACCCTGGTTTATTTGATTATAGCAAAGCAGGCTAGGGATGGATGCTTTCGTGGAGGATTTTCTAAGGAATCTGTCTCATATCCACTCATACATGTGGAAAGTCGTTTTAAATTAAAATAAGATATAGTGTAAAAACGAATGTCTGGTATAATTTAAGTACTAATTTCAAATTATAAAGCCAAAATATTTAAATGTCACTGTTTACTTGACTTCAGTAAATTATACACTAGTATAGTTCGGGCTTTAGAAAAAGAACTCCGGTTACATGAGTGAAAGAAATTTATACATGTTACTTAGAAGGAGTATTTAAAAAAGAATACATTTTAAAAATTTTAAGTTAAACTGAAATAATCAGTAAGCTGTAAAATGTGCCCGTTTCATCACTACAGATTTTTAGAATATTGCTTTATATAAATTATATTGTTAAAAAACGGTTTTAAATTTAAAATTAAGTTAAAAAGCGACCTTAGGTAGGTGAAAATTTCAATAAATTTTTGTAACTTTAGTGGGCAAATTTAAATTCCTTTTCAACAATATTTTTTTTAATTTACAAAAATGGGAGGAATAAAAAACAATTAAGGGGAAAAAAAGGTTGCTTGAGCAAAGAGAACTTAGTGCCATCTCTCATCTCCATTTTTAAAGCGTTGGTAAGACATAGATGAGAACTAATGTCAATGACTAAAGAAGGTGAATTTTTATAAATGAAAAAGATGTCATGGGAAATCCAATACACGAGCTGACAGTTGGTCTAGAACAAAAATAATCAGCCTGGTATATACTACCCACTAGTGGGCGGTTTAAGCTTTCTTGTTGGCTGTAGGGGTTAGGCATTCAGTGTACTAATCACTGGTCTGCCTCAAAATAAATGGATAAAACTGTGGTACTGAAATGTCCTAATATTTTTTCATTATCATGGTGAAATATCATTTAATTTGTTTGCCTTTGAATTTGATAAAAGCCGGATGAATTCTGATCAGAACGATACATATATTTTTATTTCCTAAAATGTACTCTAAAATGTAAAGAAAGTCTTATATTCAAGTTCACTCATTCTCATTGTGAGTACGGTAATATTTTCTGTATAGACAACTTCCCGAAGCCGTTTTCACTGACACTTGGAATGATTACGCTTGTTTTGGTTATAATGTTTAATTTGAAACAAAGTAAGTAGCACTTTTGTCTCAAAGTATAAATGATATAAATATATTATATTTTCACAGCTGTTTTATTTTTTCCTATAATACCATTTTTCTTAATATCATTTTTATAATAAATTTAATAATACATTATTAAACCGCGAGTTCGATTTTTTGATGCAATTCAATAAAACATAAATGAGAAAAATAATAAGAGTCTTTAAAAACTAATCTAACACTCAAACCAGGGATTGAATTATCCTTTTTAGATAAAGCGTTGAATTTTTCCTTTTAGATAACACATGTATATTCATCTTCCTAAAAGAGAGAAAACACAGACTTATATTGATTTCCGCCATTTATATTCTTCTCAAAAGTATAAAGGCTTAGTTTATGTCACGAAAATAACTACAAGCCAAAGCAGATCGATAAATTCAAATTTTATAAGAAGAGAAATCCATAACTCAAGGGAATTTGGACGTGCATTCAGATGCTAAGCTGTATAATTTGCCTCAAATTTCCTTCGACGTATCACGTATTGTGGTAGCTTTGTGCTTTTTTTTTTTTTATTTTTTTTTTATTTTTTTTTTCCAGAATTAATAATATTTGTTTAAAAGTTACATTTTCAGTATTCTTTCGCGATCTGAATTTTATGCATTATATCAGCTGAATTTATGTCATTCTCTTAGAAATGTTAATAATACAGGGAAGACAATCAAGTGGAACATCAGTTCTTCGAATTTCTTATGTTTATACCTTGGCTGAACTTTTATTTTACGGTATTATTTGTTACTATATTACGTTCAGTAATATTATAAAATCTAGGAATAGATCATTTTCTTTGTTATTTTCTAAACTGGACAGTTAAAGCTGTTGTTGGATTTTTATATTTCTATCAGCAGATAAGAAAGGCTTACTCTGCTCAAAGGCATCTCGCTTTGAACAGAAGTGTCGCGGTTTGTTGATGTAGTCCCTACGTCCTGGCCAGTTAGCCATTTTGTCCCAGTTATTAGGTAAATATTTAAAACCGCGGAATATTTAAGAATTAAAAATAGTGCAGTCTCGGATGGCGATTTGGGAATTAAAATATTTTCCTTGTTAACTTATTGTTGCCAATCTAAATTTTTTGCGTCTAGATCTAAGTACTTTTAACGTTGTTTAAATGTGTTCCCCCAAAATGACGACAGATGTCTTTCTTAAAATGAGCTATGGGGGAAACAGTTTTAGTGGAGAAGAATCTTTTATTTGGATAAAACAAAACGTGTTAACGTGGCCTGAAAATTTAAGCTTCAGAAGAAAATAATAATGAAACTGTCAAAATAACATAATAAAGAAGGATCAATCATTTGTTGAAGTAGTGATTTCAAAAGGTGAAAAAAGTGGGTACACCTTTTCAATCTTTCAAAAAAAGTTTCACTGCACAGTTTTGTTCAAATATTAGAATACGTCCGCAGCATGCGAGGACCATCGGAATCAGTCAAAAGAGTATTCTCAATAATAAACATCATATGGTTATAGAAAGAAGTACTATAATTGGTGAATTAAGCGTAAAAGATTTATTGCAAAATCAACCGTGAACTAAATTGCAGTAAGGTTACGGATCCATTAAAAATTACGAAGAACATTTTTAAAAAGTTTATACTAGTGATATATACTGATAAAGCCTTATAATAAGGTATACTCAGTTTGATTTATTAAAACATTACTTTAACTCGGTGCTTTTTATTTATTTCGACTTTACAATCATACTTATCCTAATAGATTTTATTCTCTGTTGTAAACATTTTTTCAAAATTGTCCTAGTTAGAGTAGAAATTGTTTCGGTTTCAGCAAAAAATATGTTTAGCCTGGGTAAATTAAGCACAAAAGGAGATAACATGATGGCTATTATTTTATAAATGAATAATAAATTAACGGGAGTATAATGTACTAACGGTAATGTGACAATGAAAGAAAAAATATGCACGTCAAAGACTTAGAATAAAAATTCCCGAAGACAGGTAAAACATGGATATGAGGTTAACACTTGGACTGTTGAATAGTAAACCATTTTCTTTTATGAGCGGAAGACAAATAGAATAGTAAATAGAAAGAATATAAGTATAATGAAGAATCATATTTGCTGTATATTTAAAGTGTTGATTAAGTTATGACTTTAGTTTTCAAATGGGCTATAGGGCTAATAAATAATATCTGGAAACTACATTTATATAGTTACTATCTGTTTTATAATATTTAAATACATATTTTAACTTAGTAGATTTAATTTAAATATAGTTAGCAAAACAAAATTAATTTTAGATCGTGTTTTAGTAATGTATCTCCTTGGCATAAATAGCTTGGGAATAAATATTTTGTCATTATTTTTATTTATAGAAACCATATTAATACTGATTGTAATATTCAAAATCAGTGTTTATTGGTCCAGTAGCAACTCACAGGCAGTTCATTCAGTGATGATTACAGCGATAATAGCTTCCAGAAAAGAACTTTTCGCTCAAGAACAGAGCTAACTCTATGATCTAACGAAGATCTATGATATAATGCTAGATTCAGTCGAAAAAATTGTATATTTAAAACATACATTTAAGACACAATAACACGCCGAATAAATACTAGTTCAGAAGTCAAACAACAAAAATCAACGTTATAATTTTGAAAATATAACGCTGAGTTTTGTTGTTTGACTTCTGAATTAATACATTTAAGAGTAAGCTTGTTTTTATGGTATTAAACTAACTTAAATAATCTTAAAATAAATAATCTACTTTCGCCACATTTGTGCCGGGCGATGTTAGTGCATGAATGTTTTTCGCAGTGCAATGCGGTTACAAAATTACTAGAAAATTTTTAAGATGTTTCTAAGAAAGTTAAAACGTATCTCCTTTTTAGTATTAAACAAAGCTAAAAATGAAAGGTTCATATTGGTAGAATTACTAATTATATAGAGAAACAGAAGCGAATAAAAAGCATTTAAATTACATAAGACATAACAATACGAAATTAATTGCTATTTCGATTAACAAATCGTTGCCCTTTAATTACATTAACTAATCGAGTTTAAATTAGAACTCAGTGAATTATACAGTTTTTTATAGAGACTTATATGTGGTTAATCATAAAGTTTAATCAGTTTATATTAATTCAGCAGGACACTTTTTATTTCTCTTTTGTTTGGGGGGAGAGGAATGGATATAAATCTGGCATATTTTGTAGCCAAAATGCTCTGTTACTTTAGGCTAACCTTTACGTGTTATTCTAAAGACTAACTGAAATATGAGATCTGCGTACAAAATCAGAATCAGTAGAATTAATATTCAGATGGTTATAAATTACTTAGGTTCTTAGAAATGTAAGATGTACATACTGTAGTATGACTTGAAATCAGATTTCCTTTGGTTCAAAGGAAAGAATTTTAGCTTCATGCGACGAATTGTTAATTTTAAGCGAAAGCGGAAACAGAAAGCGTAGAAATATAATAGATAACAAGTTGTATAAATTCTCTAAAAAAATTAGCGAAGGCGTTCATAAATCAAGCTTGCCCTTAACTTAGAAGATTAATTCTTAAAGGGATTTCTAAAAGATTATCAACATCTGAGTTCGTTCAGATGTACAAACATTAGCGTATATCATATAGCTGTTTAATTTTTACAATAGGTATCAGAAGATATTCAAAGCTCATTAAAGCAGCATTTCCCGAATTTTTTATTTCGCGATTTACATGCATTTAGTTGTGATATATAATATATACAAGCATATAATTTCTCTGAAGAAATAAAGAACAAGAATGTTTGTTGATTAGTTTAGTTGATTATGTCAAAGCACACTAGGACTATCAGAATAAGGAGAAGGATTCCTTTGTGGAGGATTTTCTTTGAGAAATTGGCTCGTAGACACATTACGTAATACATGTGTATACATATGCATTGGCATGGACAAAACCATGGAAAGCCCATACAGCCATCCCGTTTGCCTGGAATTGAACCCAGATCGGAACTATCTGTGGTCAGCGATTTTACCGCTGGGTGAAGGTGGGCGAAGCTTTGTTGAAATAAATAATATAATAATAAAGTAGAAAAATAAATGAACAGGTGTTTCAATAATTCGGCTACAAACTTTGAAGAGAGATAGAGTACACATGGACGGCGGAAAATCACAAAGCATTGCACAGTCGTAAACGCTTACCTGGCGCGGTAGAGACAACGCAAAACAAGAAACGAATGACACAAACAGTGTGAGAAAACATGTGTGTTATGCTTTTTACAACAGAAACTAAGAAATGAAGACAAAAACCAACAGCAATTGCCATAAAAAAATAAGTAAAATTTAGAACCCCGGATTATGATGCAGGGCTCATATCTCCGGCATGTGAAAGATCTGATGTTCTGGAAAATACCTGGCGTGTCCCGGACCTCCTAAGGGATTATTTTAAACATTTTGTGTTACCTTTATGTATTAAATATCATGTTCCTTGCACTTAAATCTATAGAACTTCGGATACACAGTCTCGCGCGTTGGAGATAAAAATGTTTTTTCTGTACAACGTTGCCATAACTCGCTGTGAAATCCTTGAGTTTGTTAATAAAAAATTCGTTAAAATTTTACAAAATACGAAATCGATAATAAAACAAATTCCAAATTTCAAATTTGGGCCTTCGAGTTGTCCATATTCTCAGGAGGATTGTGTTATTCAATTGCGTTATTCATGTTTTACCATAATGCGAGAAACATACATACACTTATGCAGATTCTTCATTATTTAATTTCTTTAAACCTAATATAGGTTGATAATAATTGGTGGCAACAATTTGAAAAGTGAAACAACGCTTGTAATGAATCAACACAAAATGCCAAAACAAAATTAATAGTCCTTCTAAGCAAATTGCCCCTTTGGAGTAATTATAAAAGAAAAATAGAAAGTGAAAAACACATAACATCGTTTTCTAGTCCACCAAAAACTGTCTTCCGCGTCATAGTTAGGGAACCACTAAAAATATTTCCTAGGACACATTATAATTAGTGTTGGTTAAAAAGAGACTTGGCATGGTTAACCAAATAAATAATTAAATCTGCCCGAATTAAGGCTAATATTCGTATTCCTCAACGTAATCCTATTGTACATTTGTGGTCTGATCCGACTGCATGGAATGGTTTGAGGAAATATTTTGCATTACCTGGGATATGGTATGAGTTAGGGAATTTAAATAATACAAGCTATATTTGGATTCCCTCTTAGAAATTGCTTTACATATCTGGTAGTTAATTGAAATTAACTAGAACTATTATCATTATTTCCTCGAAGTAATTGATATACGGTACAAATACTAGCACGAACTATTTCAACACTCTTGTATTTCCCTCGGCAGGTGAGAACAAAAGCATGATGAATTTAAATTTGTATCTCTTCTATTTTTTTGTCTATTTAACTTATCCAGCATAAATATTAGTATTAATTACATTCAAAAGTTAATATTAGTTAGCAGTTATATATATATATATATATATATATAAAATTTATCAAGCAAAGCAGTAATAACAATTTTTGAAAAACCAATTTTGGTCTAGAAAACATCTTGCGCAATATGCTGCAAAATTAGTAAAATATAAAAATTGTAGAAAGCTCGCCTAAAAGTTACCAAGAGCTGCTGCTCCAAAAGGTTTAAAACGTTTTCAAAAATTAATACACATGAAAAGCAAATCATTAGACATGTAAATATATTAATTTATAATATATATATTAATATATATATATATATATATATTAATATTCCACCGTAAACGTTTGTTCATATGTAAGATGAGAAATTTTAAAAATTCATTTCGTCTCATGCTTAACCAGATATGCGCAATGAACTTAAGTTATGCATCGCAGGTAAAGGATACATATGTGTATTTATTTCTTTATGCTTCATTATATAAGATAAATAAAATTTCTGGATTAGAGATAAATATTGTGGGATTAAATGTAGCCTTTCCTTTAAATTGTATGTTAGGTCTGACAGATTGGTAGGATTATATTCTAAGAAAATTCTTATACACATTAAACTTGTACTAATGAATTGTGAAATTTAATAGATAGTGAGGGTGATGTTGTTTATAAACAGGATAATAATTTTCTTGGAAACGTTTTTACAAGAAATCAGTGTAGAATTATTACGTTATATCGATGTAGGAACATGGAAAATAAGCACTGAACTCTCGGCGATTCGAACTTCGGAACTCCGGAATGCGCGCCCAGTGTGCTTCCAGCTACACCCAGAAGGAAGAAAGGAGGGAGGAAATACCTTATGTACCAGTCCTTGTACAGGACGAATGGGAATGAAGGGACCCAGTCGTCAAATCCTGGTGGTCACGAATTATCGCCCACCACATTTTAGTTCGGGCGCCACTTGTAGAACCATTAGGTTATATCGATGTAGAAACGTGAAAAATGTACACTGCCCTCTCCGGAATTCGAACTCTGGACCTTCCCATTACGCGTCGAATGCGTTTCCAGTTACACCACGAAGACATGCGGAAAGGAGGGAGAAAATGGCTTAGTGTTTAAATAATTTTAGAGAGATTTGCATGAGCAACACTTCGATTAGAGCTCAATTAGGTTATGCCTTTTAGTATCACTTCAGGCTTGTAAATAATTGTGAAAAGTGATTGGAATATTTAATTTAGGCAAAATACGCGTGGGCTGTATTTTTAAACTCTAGTCTAGTTTCGATAAGCCTGTTCAGTAAAGGCAAGTTATAAGCTTTTATTTATAGTTGTATTGCTTGAGGGTGACAATATTAAGTTTACTTTTGAACTTTCAGTTTGTAAACTGCCAATTAATAAAGATGCTGTAATGAAAAACCAAAGTATCGGGCCAGTTCACTTACCGAGAATTGAATCCAAACTCCAGTTGCTAGCGTTTAGTGGTTTTCTCTATACAGCCACCATTAGATTCTTAAAACATATTTATACATTTTATATGCAAATACTGAAATAAAATTTCTTAAAATGAAAAGGAAGAAAGCTGTTTTTTACTTTGTGAAAACATTAATTGAATCTCTAATTGACATTTTCTGCTTTTTGTATTCTAAATGTAATGAACAAAAATATTTTGGAGAGTCTAATATTAGGTCGCGATATATAAAATAATTTCTTTTTCATCTTCTTTTATGTATCACAATTGCGTTTAGAGAAAATTATTTTTAACATTCAAATGTAGAAATAAAATTCGAAGATTTTTTTTTAAATTTCTGTAAATATTTACTCTTTGGCTTAGTATCATTGGATAACAGTTATAAATAATTTAATACAGTGTAGCGCTGTTAATGCAAAACATTCTACAAATATCATGTCTATTAAATGAATCGCAAATGCGGAATCACTGCAAATCGATTAAAACTAAAATGTAAATACAAATGTTTGAATAACAAATACCACAAAGTTGCATTTTTAAGCAAATATTTATGTAATTGTTTTATAGATTTAAGAATATTTTTTCCAAATCCATTACCTTGTTTTTACAACATACCTTCTACATTCTTATTTTCCAAAGATAATTGATTGTCAAATATACTCTTTATGTCACGAGTCTATTTGTCTGTATTCCCTTTATCACTAGTAAAGTGCATAAAAAATAAATAAATGCTCCATTTAACTTCCAGAAGATAAGTAAATTTAAAAAACACACTTCTCAATTATATGCTTATGTTAGGCGAACAATTAACTTTTTTTGGAATTCAATGACTTGGAGCCAGATAAAGGTGTAGAGAATTTTCTAAAAATTCTTCGCTTGTTTCGGAATCTTTGACCCTTTAACCGTGTAACCAGAATAACTCGAATCTTTTCTGGGGAAAGTACATTTTTATGTCGTTCATTTCTAGGAATTCCTTTTTGAAAGCAATTAACAACTGTTTGTGTTTGAACAGTTGGAGCTTTCTGCTTTAAAATGTCACAGTTTCTTACTTGTTCTTCATTAATACTTCACATAATATAAGAGCAACCACTATGAAAGCTCTATCAGATGATAAATTTAAGAGTAAACGAAACACCGCTAGCAGTTTTTAATATTAGTAATCTTGTATGTATAGGAAGCTATTGTATTTCAGTAGTGAAAATACGCATCTCATAGTTTCCTCTTATGATTATTCAAACGCAATAAAACGAACTATGATAATTAAATTGGGAGAAAAATAATATTGCTGCATATTTTGTTTCTTAATTCAAAAGCTCCAATGCAGTATTCAAAGTCATGGGATTTATATATATATATATATGGATATTCCACTTCCTACTAAAATTAATAAGACACAATCACTATGAAAGACTCACAATTGTATCTACCAAATCACCTGTAAAGAATGTTCTCTCACATATATAGGTCAAACAAAAAACCCTCTCAACCTCAGAATTAATAACCATAGATCTCATATAAAAATATTTAAAAATAACAGCAATAATCTCACAAAAAATAGTCAGCATACTTCAATTCTAGAGCATTATAATATGCATAATTTTGATAACATAGAAATTACTGTGCTTGATATTGTACCGAATACTAAACTTAGACTGTTTAAGGAATCCACTACATACTTCAAAAAAAGTCACTTTATCCTTACGGACTGAATGCATATCTAAGTCATACCACCAATAGACAGACAGAAGTCTCAATATATGGACAATTCAGATTTTTTAGCAATATGACGGCCAGAGGAACCAGAGGAGGTGATTCCAAACACAAATTTTTTTTTTCTGCACAAGATCTGAAATTAATAATTAAAAATCTTCATTCCTTCTTTGAACATAAAGAATTTGCTAAGAATGCAATTAAACTTCTACATACATTTAAGAATACTACTTTATGGAATCTGATTAAAGTAATGGATCAACATTTTCAATGTTTACAAATCATTAAAGACTTAATTATTGACTTCTGCAATTTTAAACTAAAAAATAGCAGTTTTTTTCACAAAAAACTGTTTTGTACTGTACAATTCAAACACACTTCTTACGATCAACTAAAAATACCTAGCATTTTTAAAAACTATCAGCACTTGCTTCCTACCACGAGGTACAAGAAAATAGCAAGTGTAATTGCCAACTACCTCTTTAAATATGTCGATCCTTTTAACCAACATGTTATAACCGGAAATCCTTTCCACCAACAAAAAACCCTCTCAACCTCAGAATTAATAACCATAGATCTCATATAAAAATATTTAAAAATAACAGCAATAATCTCACAAAAAATAGTCAGCATACTTCAATTCTAGAGCATTATAATATGCATAATTTTGATAACATAGAAATTACTGTGCTTGATATTGTACCGAATACTAAACTTAGACTGTTTAAGGAATCCACTACATACTTCAAAAAAAGTCACTTTATCCTTACGGACTGAATGCATATCTAAGTCATACCACCAATAGACAGACAGAAGTCTCAATATATGGACAATTCAGATTTTTTAGCAATATGACGGCCAGAGGAACCAGAGGAGGTGATTCCAAACACAAATTTTTTTTTCTGCACAAGATCTGAAATTAATAATTAAAAATCTTCATTCCTTCTTTGAACATAAAGAATTTGCTAAGAATGCAATTAAACTTCTACATACATTTAAGAATACTACTTTATGGAATCTGATTAAAGTAATGGATCAACATTTTCAATGTTTACAAATCATTAAAGACTTAATTATTGACTTCTGCAATTTTAAACTAAAAAATAGCAGTTTTTTTCACAAAAAACTGTTTTGTACTGTACAATTCAAACACACTTCTTACGATCAACTAAAAATACCTAGCATTTTTAAAAACTATCAGCACTTGCTTCCTACCACGAGGTACAAGAAAATAGCAAGTGTAATTGCCAACTACCTCTTTAAATATGTCGATCCTTTTAACCAACATGTTATAACCGGAGATCCTTTCCACCAACAAAAAACCCTCTCAACCTCAGAATTAATAACCATAGATCTCATATAAAAATATTTAAAAATAACAGCAATAATCTCACAAAAAATAGTCAGCATACTTCAATTCTAGAGCATATTTATATATGCATATTTATATATACAAATATAATATGCATAATTTTGATAACATAGAAATTACTGTGCTTGATATTGTACCGAATACTAAACTTAGACTGTTTAAGGAATCCACTACATACTTCAAAAAAAGTCACTTTATCCTTACGGACTGAATGCATATCTAAGTCATACCACCAATAGACAGACAGAAGTCTCAATATATGGACAATTCAGATTTTTTAGCAATATGACGGCCAGAGGAACCAGAGGAGGTGATTCCAAACACAAATTTTTTTTTCTGCACAAGATCTGAAATTAATAATTAAAAATCTTCATTCCTTCTTTGAACATAAAGAATTTGCTAAGAATGCAATTAAACTTCTACATACATTTAAGAATACTACTTTATGGAATCTGATTAAAGTAATGGATCAACATTTTCAATGTTTACAAATCATTAAAGACTTAATTATTGACTTCTGCAATTTTAAACTAAAAAATAGCAGTTTTTTTCACAAAAAACTGTTTTGTACTGTACAATTCAAACACACTTCTTACGATCAACTAAAAATACCTAGCATTTTTAAAAACTATCAGCACTTGCTTCCTACCACGAGGTACAAGAAAATAGCAAGTGTAATTGCCAACTACCTCTTTAAATATGTCGATCCTTTCAACCAACATGTTATAACCGGAGATCCTTTCCACCAACATGTTATATATTTAAAATATGTCGATCCTTTCCACCAACATGTTATAACCGGAGATCTTCACATCATAGAAGACTTAGAATTGCGAGCCCTTTTACAACTTGGAACCAAATGTCGTCCTACTTTCAGTATCAATAAACATTTTTGCCTCAAACAATTCAATCAAGATCTTGATAAATTGATCATCCTAGTTAGTAATAAATCTAATTTACCTACTACTACTTTTCTTGAATGGAAAGCTGCACTGATTAAAGAATTTCAACATTTACTTTTCAAGACACCTTCTTTCAACTCTTTACACAATAAGAAACAACTCTATAATCTAATTAAAAAACTGCAAGATAATTTTATCATTACAAAAATTGACAAAGCTAGCAACAATTTTAGTGTTATTTGAAAAAAGTTTTACTTCGACCTTCTACACAAAGAACTTAATAGTAATTGCTCTTACCAAAAAATTACTACCAACACCAAAATTCTTATCAATAAATTTAACGCACTACATAAAAGACTTAAGATACATCCCCGGAACTATAATAACAGATTTGCAAATCTCTATGTGCTTCCAAAATTTCATAAGTCTCCTATTAAATTCAGGTATATTGCCAATAGTACCAAAAGTTATCTTAAAGAAATAGATTATCTTTTTGCAAAAAATCTTCGTTTAATACGTAACTTGATTAATAACTATGATTTTAAGGATCTGCATTGCAATTGGATGACTTCAAGTAAGGAGCTCATGATTAAGACAATTAATTCACTTCAAATAGACCATATACAATGCTACGACTTTATACTACCTTACCACTTGAAGAAATTTATACCAGCTTACTTGCTCTACCAGATATAATCCCACAGATTTCGACAATATTTGATTACGAAAAATGGCAACTTTTTCTTTCGAGCGGGCTTTTCAATAATTTTATTCTCTTTAACAATAGCATCTTCAAACAAATTCAAGGGATCCCAATGGGTGGTAATTTTTCAAGCGCTGTCTGTGAATTATTCCTTTTCACAAAAGAATTAATTAACCTTTGTCCGTTCACTAAATAAAGAAGAGCATAAATTTTACCAACACATATATCGTTACATTGATGATATCATAGCCTTTAATAACCATAACAAAATAGAAGCTGCTAATATCTACCCAACTTGCTTAAAACTAAATAATACAAATACGGTGCAAAATAATGTAGTATACCTTGACCTAAATATTATTGCTTACAATTTTATTAAAGTCTACGACAAGAGGAGAGAATGCACTTTTTCTACACTAAAGTTAACCAACTGGAATTCTAATATTTCCAAAAGAATCATCATTAACACAATTTTTTCACAGCTACTTAGAATAAAAAGAATATGTAATACTACAGAACACTTACAAGAAGAAATACTTTACTTCGTCACAATTTTGAAAAATAACCAAATTCCTCATAAAATAATTAAAAATACCTTAAAAAAGCTGGCATTAGCCTTACCAATTTTTAGATAATTTGTTTTGGATAATGAAATTTTATGCTCAAAGCCCAATGGGACGGTATAAAGTGGATGGCTGATTCAGATAATCTAATGTAAAAATTGTATAAATGTACAGATTATTCTCGTAAATACATTTTCTTTCCTCCAAAGATTTTGGCACTATACTTTAATACTATTGTTTTAATAGTTTTAAATTACTTAGATGGCCAACTTCTACTATTATTAACAAATCGGGCCTTTTAATTTTTCATAGTAGCTTGACCGCTCTCTAGCTTCAAGAATGACGACTTTTATTAACAAATGACTTTTTTTCCAATTTACTCTTTCTTTTGTGGCCAAAAATAAGTAATTTTAGCTCAATTAGCCATTTTCACTTATTTGTAGCAGTTTTGTTCTTCTAACAACTTGACTGACGCCATTTTGAGTTCTTTCCGTGTCTTTTCACGTCTGTCACACCCTCTATAAAAAAAGGGGCGAACAGGAATTCCCGCCTAAACTACAATCTCAGCCCATTGGCTTATGCAGTTTTAATTGTTTCTCCCACATACGTCACACGACGAGAAGGAAGGTTGCTAGGACACGGAGGGGATTTGCACCCTTTTCAAATTTTCGCGATACTCAGGACGGCACCTCACAGGTCAGTTTTTCGTTTCTTTTGTCTGTGTTTTTTTCGTCCTAATAAGACCCAACGACGTTTGTTTTCTTGCAAATTTAATTGCATTTTAATTTGACTACAGCACCATTCTCTTTATAAGAGTTCTATCTTCTCTAAGCTCTGCAGGATCAGCCCGTACGTTGTTGTAATTTTTTGACTAATAGCAGACCGCTATTTATTTTATTTTGATTTTAATATTACATTGCTCGGAGTTGCAATTACATTCTTAACACCGTTAATGTGTTTTTCAGCGGACGCGTCGGGAAAAAGTGAAGCTTCAAAAAAGATTTATTCGGGACTTTTCATGTTTCATAAAAAAGTTTTTCGCATCAGACAAGAGCTTCAATGCTCTGTTTCGGCGAAACGCGTAATGGTATTTAGCCTAGCTCGTACAATCAGTCATTTTTCCCTTGAAAAGCCTGTTAGAGGGTACGAGTGGGTTAATTTACCATTTTCCGCTTTGTAGTTATTGTATTTTTGTATTTTTGAAATTTGTGTTTTCATTATAATTTTTGCATTTTATGTTTTGGTATATTTTTTCCGTCAATCTATTTTTTTTTCCCCGTCAATCTTTTTTTTTTTTTTTTTTTTTTTTTTTTTTTTTTTTTTTAAATATGTATTAACTCTTTTCACATATCACAACGGTCAGATATTTTTTAGTGCATTTGCATGTCTTCCAACATTAATTTTAACTTTTTTTCGCGTGTTTGCAATTTTTTCCAGTTTTTCCAGATAAGTTTTTTTATTAAATTCTTCTTAGTTCATATTTTAGTAATACAGCGTTGAACTGTTTCGTGGAGCTACAACTCCTGGTAACTTTTTAGCAAGATCGCTGCAATGTTTCTACCTACTATTATTTCGTATCTTTTTGCAGCATTATGCGCAAAAAATTTTTGAGACCAAATAAGTCTTGCGTCGCTATACTAGTTAGCTTTACAATTTCTATTTCAGTTATATATATATATATATATATATGAATATACCGTGCTATTTATTGATCTTTTAATTATATTTACTGTAATACAATATTACATTTAGTAGTAGATTTGATCCTGGCCCCCAGTTTTATTTACTGGTTTCTCTCTTCTGTTTTTTTTTATTTGTATACATTTACTGTTTGAGACATTTTCTTTCTTTTTTACATGATGGCAACTCCTAAAATGCGTTTTAAAATCCGCAAGCCCGTCTCAAGTTAAGGCGGGCACTTAGCCTTCATATTACCATATATGCTGATTTTTTCTGCTTCTTTTCCTTGTTGCATTTTATATTATGCCTATTTGCCTATGGTAATATTTTCAGTAGTACTATTTTTATTCACTGTTTTTTTAGTTTTCCTTTTTGTTTATTTTTTCTATTTTATGAATTTTTTTGGAAATATATATATATATATATATGATTTTCGTTTTTAATAGATTTAATGTAAAAGAAATACGCTTTTAATCGGTCAAAATTATTTAGCTCATCCGAGTTTTACGTAAGAGTTGAACTCGCATCATTAGCATAGCTCTAACCATCGCACTATTCACGGTGGTGTATTTTTAAAATAGATATTCAATTAAAGATATATGTGTTAAGTTGTTAGACTTTATGCCACTTTGATTTCTGATTTCAGACAGCAATATATTATTATAACACTGTAAATAAGCATGTATACAATGACATTCCGCGCCCTAGAGAAACCTTCGCCTAGGAAAAGCCATGCAAAACTGATTACCATTCCAGTGGAGGTCGTCTTACTCTCTATCGAAACTAGGGCTTCAAGGCCGAATTAATAGACAAGACGGATGACATTTAATGAAAATAATCGTCAACAAATTGTTTTTAAAAACATTTCGGCTTACGCTGAACAATATTTAGTGTAGTGTATTGGGACATTTACCTAGTACAGAGATAGAGAGGACTACTTTCACATCACCAATAGAGAAGGCTATCTTTAAAACAAATTAACTAACTAATTTTGAAATCACTGTTAGGCACGTGCAGTGTATTGCTCTTCTGTAAATTGCTGTAAACTGTAATACGGTTTTTTACGCTAAATAGAATTCATTTATGTCTAGATAAATATTTATGCATTAAATATAGTGGATATTTCAGAACAATTTACATACATTTATTAAATTAATAGAAATGAAATTAAGCAAATATAAGACTTATTAATTAAAAAATATAATAGGAGTTAACATCTACAGTGTTAAGTTAACATTACTTACAGCGAAATGAAATATTATGGGGTACATTAAATAAAAACATTCGGTTTAATATTGCACTCTACAGTTTACGTATTCCTGTATAATACATAGTTCGAAAAGTTACACATAGGTCGTTTATTACATATAGCTCGAAAAGTCGACGAGGGACATTTCTTAGTTAAATTATGCATATTGCTTTAAGAAATGTCATTTTAGCCTACGTAACTGTTCAAAAATGTGTTTATTACACACATAAGAATCCTGAGAAATAACTCTGTCATAATAAGTCTATTCCTCAGAAATGAAATAATCGACTTAATACATTTCTAACTAAAATGCATCACGGTAAATTTTTAACTTTACATAATCACATTATATTAAACTCGTTGGTACTTACATGTAGAGTGTCTTATCATGCATAGGAGAGCACTTATATTACAGCAACTATCGGAAGTTGTATATTATCTGGATATATTGCAGTGTTACATCATATGATGCATTGCATATAAATTTCATTCCTAAATTTGTCTTGGAGAATAGCTGCAACATTCCTAAACCTAATCCAGAGGAGTATAGTAGCAGACATATTACCAACAGACATTCTTAACTTGTCATTAATAATTTTCTATGTTGAATAAATAAACATTACTATATTTTCTTCACTTTAGGTTAATACATTGGTATACATAAAACAAAAGTGCTCAAATGCGTGCGTACAAACATTACAGTGTATTACTTATAATTACTAAATATAGGTGTGATCACACTCGTTTTCAGTTGCGATAAACGGTTCAGAACTCAGATCATTCAGAGCCTGAGTCAATTCTTTACAACCTAATACATAGTAGAGTGAACTACAGATACAGAATATTATGCAAATGAAGTATATGCCTAACATTGGTACATTCCAGAACTTGCTTTAGGACCACTACTTGGCCCATCTCAATTGAATACCATTTGAAGAACTTTAACATGTGGACTGGATTTGCGTGTCAACATGAGGCAGAGAATTATAACACAGAAAAAGTCCCAGCGTTTATTATTACGCAGAAATAGACATTATAAAATTATGAAAGAAAACTCTTATTAAAAGCGATAAAAATGTGAACAAAGAGTAAAATGTGAAGTAGAGCGTTACTATCGCTGTAATTAGTAAGCGTTCATTTATTGAAAGACGTATTTAATCATGTATAATTTTTCATAAAAATCACTTACTGCGGCTGAGACGCGTAAACATTTTAGACATTCTAGGTTCTGGAAGAGACGGAAATCGTGAGGATCAATGATATGGTTTTCAGGATTCAAGCCACGGATTTCCCAATACTAGCTGTACGTGTTAATTACATACACTGCGAGAGCACGAATGGCGAATGCTTTTATTCCTGACATTTTTCCCTACTTGAAGGGTGACTAAAGAGATGCATGCTATCCAGCGGTGACTAGGGAAATCTATAAGAATCAGGCGGTGACTAAGGACATGCAAATCCAAGCTACTACGAGTAATTGTTCGTTACATTTAGTTCCGACGCAACCACAGAGACCGCTTTGGATTATTCAGAGCCGGATGATGTGAGAAATCATTTATGCTGTATTTAAGATTTGAACCACGGATCCTCCAGCTCTAGTTAGACGTTTTAACCATATACATGACAAGAGTACGCATCGGGTATGATATAACTCTTTATAAATACACTTATTAAATATCCAAAATCATTACTCTGTATTAATTTAATTCATTTGTGTAAGTATACGGTAAAAGTACTTTGGCTATTTAAAACAAATGGTGATATTAATTTATAGAAGAAACAAGGGGAAAAATTTAAAACTTGTGAAGTTTTGCACTTAAGTGGCAAGTGATTTAATGAATGTCAAATACAAATATATTATTCCCTATAGCCCGTTTTTACTAACTTGTATAAATATTTAGAAAGCGAAGCAACCATACCTTTATTGAAATTCCAAAAGTCTTACGTCCAATACAATCGCTTAAGAAGAGTATATTATATGTCCAGTAAATGCTCCGAGTCGCGCCCAAGCTTCACTATTCAAAACCATAACAAATTTCGTAAATTCAGCTACAGGATGAAGCTGGGAGTTTATGTGGAACTCCATATTACCTTTATCAATTTTTTCTATGTAATATTCTCGTCCACGAAACAAATGATATCTCAACCTGGGTTGATGGGCCCAGAAAGGCCGTAAAACAGCTACGTTTCTGTCTTCTTCCAGTAGTTTGTAATATTATCGAACCTTTATGAGAAGCTCGGAGAAAGTACATGAAAGTATTATTTCTTTTATTTCCTGGATACTCATAAAAAATGGCGCAAAATAAACTTCTAATAATCGTAAAATTCGTTATTATTAAAGGGAAAACAACGACTAATGAATTAGTTAATTTTTTTCCCAAATATAACCTTTGTAGGAAGATATTAGAAACCCAAACGTGCATCAATATAAATTAAAAAAATTCGTAATTTAAAAGCCAACAATTGTTTTATTTTTTTAAAATGTTGATGGAACTCTGAAAATAATGATTTTACTATTCTGTTTGACTGAATCAGTATATTCAATATTAATACAGAAGGTGAGATATGAATATTTTATTGCACAAATCTATTAATTAATCCCAAATATAAACTCATTGCAACAAGAGGAGGTGTCACGATAATTTTTGATAAAATTTAGGGAATTCCCTTTTGTTATCTAGCGAATTCCTAGAAGTTAATTTTTGATTATACTTATACCCTAATAACTATATTACTTAAATGTCATGTCTAAATTTCATTAGTTATAAATAAGAAAGTCTAACTAAACAGCATATTTGCCAACTCGTACGAGTTGTTTTGTAATTTTGTGTGAATATTATGTATTGAACGTTTGGGGCCTGTAGTTGACGTTGAACGTTTGGGGCCTGTAGCTGTGCTATTACAGTTGAAGAAGCCAGTGTAGTTGGAGTGGTGACACCAGGGTACCTGGGTTCGGGGACTCTACTCCTCGTGGAACATAGTTTTCATTATGAATTTTGGGAGGAAAGAATCATGAGATATATAAGTAAACAAATAATTAACAAAAAATTTTACAGAGTATGATAATTAGATTTTTTTAAATGTATTCTGTTTTATGAATAAGTAAGTCAATGAATGAAAATAAAAATGCTTCTAACTGCCTAGTAGTGAATGATAAAGAGACTAAAATACACTGGTGTCGCGTAGACTAGGAAATGCTCGGAAACGGCCTGGGGGTCGTTCGAGCTAGTGAATAGTACCTGAAAGAAATGGTTAGTGCAAAAACCCTTCGGTGCTTTAAGAGGGTGTAAGGAGAAAATTGTAATTAAATGATAGGAAATATAAGCATAGTACAAATTTAAAGAGACATATATTGCAAAGATATAAGTACACTATTTACATATTCTTAATATTTAATATTGCTAGAGGCATGTTGCATTATGGGCAGTCTGTAGTCTTTTCGATTAGATTTACAGACAAAAGCCCAAACAGGGCATGCATAACAAAGTAAGAGACGTAGAGTGGACTTTTTATCTAAAGTAAGTTTTTATCCAAAGGTAAAACACTGTTTCAAGCAATTAGGGTGTATAGAGTTTAGCTTTACGCACTCGAAAATTTTGGATGATATGCGTAATGTGTGGGGTCCATGTGAGAGTGTTATTGAGGATCACTCCTTGTGAGAGTCCATGTGAGAATATTATTGAGGGACTTGCTTAGACCATGGGATGGTTGTGTCATAGATCTTTAGGTGGTATTTGAACCTCTTCTTCTTTGTAAACAGGATGGCTTTAGTTTTCTGGATATTGACTTCTATCTTCCACTTTTTTAGCCAAGTCTCTAATGCATGTGTGTGTTCTTGTAGGTGATGAACAACTGGACGAACAAAAGCACTTTATGCTAGGATTCTTTATCATAAGCACACATAGATAATGTTGTGTTAGTTGTTGTAGGGATGTTATTAACGTAAATATTAAAAGGTGTGGGGCACAAAAGGGACACTTGTGGGACATCGGCGCTGATACCACGGCGAGTGGAATGTGTATCAGAAACGTGAACGACAGAGAAATAACTTGTGAATTCTTCTTCCCGTTGATAAATTGTCCCAAGGAGCTTGCTACGGTTCCATTAGTTTTTCCATTGTTATCTTTTTCAGATAGGAAACTGGTGCTGCCTACTGTAGTGATGGGGCCTCGTTTGAATCCAGAAGAAAGAATGGATGTTTGTAAGTGTCTGTCTGGCATAGGGATCACTCAAAATCCTCTCGAGGAGTTGGTGACAGGCGCGGAAGGATGAGAGACATTGAGACCTTTTTCTGTGGTATTCTCCATCACAATTTGGGTGGAGCTGCACTGTTAGGACGGTGGGTTTATACCTGTACAAACTGTGGGAAAATTTTGTTGTCCCACCTGCTTATATCTGTAAGAGTCTTCCCTGGAAGAGATAGCTTTTCATCGAACCCTGATTTCTCACTGCTAGTTATAACCAATATATATTTTTAATACGAACCCTTTTGTAATGCACCGCTAAGCCTGACGACTTATCGCCCTTCATCAATTTTAAAATGAATTTACTGAAAGAAAATTTTGATTCTTCCATTCGTAATTGGAATCACCATTATTATCAAATATAATGTTATTATGATATCATTAAAATAATGATAAAATATTAAATTACATTAATGTGAAAAATAAATAAAAGAAAACATTTTTCTTTCTCACTACCATGTTTAAAATGTCTTTTCCTTTCATGTTTGGAGATTTTCAATATCTTCATTCTGAGATAAGATAATAAATGCTACAAAACATAGATTCTCTACTTTTTACCAAATTTTAAGAAATTTACTGTAATTATATAAAAATTATTTCGTTGTTAAATCGTTTACATTCATTATTTTTCCATTCTTTTCAGTAATAACAGTTTTGCTTATGTCGTTGTTTCAAATTCTTCAAATGTGTTAGGTTACTTTAAATAACTGTTTTACGTTTTATTCTGATTTTATAAGTCTTGAATATATTAACGTAGACAAGCAGCATATTACTGAACGCAAACATATGTCATGACCTACGAGCAGCCGAATATCCTACCAGAGGCTGGACGCAAGCATATGCATGATCTACCAGCGGTCGTTAAACCAGGTTTTCCTTGTCTAACTCGGATACTAGCTAGTTTCTCTTAAAAAGTCTTCCACGAATGCATCTTTCTAAATTAGCTGATAGTCCTCGAAATGCTTAGCCTTATTCAATTAATCTTATCGAAACTGCCTCACATCCTATGTTGAAAATTGTTCATTAAGGCAAAGGTGTATTCGAGATTAAACTAAATGCTAATTCTATTCCTGTAAATAAGGTAAAAAAATAGTTATATCACAGATCATATTATCAGGATCAATGTTCCGTCTTACCTTCTTCGGGAACATGCAAGGACCTGACTCGGAACAGAGAGCTTACTAAAGCTATGTTCAAAACTGTGGGAAGTAGACAGGATACACAAGAAGGGTATACAAAACCCTTTATTTTTCTCTATTTACAATAACTTCCGTACTTCGGAATACACAGACCCGCTACTTGGGGTCTAACGTAAAAATATAAAAATAGAACTAAACTCTAATTTAACTTTAAAATAATAAACGTGGAAGATTGGCCTTATATTAACAGGAAGCCGTATGTAGTACAGAGAACTGTGAACACTATAATACGTTTAAAATTTATCAAGAGCATTAAAACCTCTGGCCTGGAAGGCAACCAGCAACTGCGTAAAACTTCTGAGGTAAGCGGCCTGCTTCGACTCACTGCTTCCTCTCTTTCGCTTGGCAAAAAGCCACAACTTAAATACTTGGCGTTCGCCAGACAAACTTTGCATAAATACTTTAACGCTTATAATTCTGGCCGGAAGTAGAAAATAAGAAGTGATAGTAAAGATTTAAAATAAAATAAACGTTAGTAAAACTTAAGATCCTTACAATATCACAGAAACAAAACATGCGGGCAGACACATGTTATGTATTCTCTTAAGCAAAGTTATTGCACTTCTGTTAATTTATAATATTGATAATTTTATAAATAACCTCTGGAAATACGTCATCAGGAACGGGGGAAAGAACATTAAAAATTGTACAGATTTAAAAAAATAATATCATAGTCTTGTTCGGTACCGCAATCCACTAAAGGTCTGCACAGGCACAGAGCAAAATACCTTTGTTCTGAATTTAATTTCCTGCGACTTGTTTACCTGATTGCACTTAATCATCTAATTACACGCTACTGGCCTGTATCCGTACATAAGAAAAAGAGAATTCATTGACGTAGCATGTTCACCGAAGCAAATATTTCTTGTTTGTGGAAGATCTGTCGTAATTAAGACAACAAGGGATAGCCGCTGATCTCATGTCCCTTTATTCCCAGGAGGAAAGTTCCTTAATAAGCTTTCTAAGAAGTAAAGTTTGGAAATTATATCGTTTCATTAGGCTACAAAATAGCGTACAGACGATTTTTTTAGTAATTAGGAGAATTCTGATTTTTAAGGAAGAGCAGGTTCTCTATTTATTTCGCGGCAGACAGCTTAATAAATATCTAAGGTATAAAGGTTTTACCTGAATTTGTTTTGTCAGAAAAGAATTTATAAAGAAATTAATTAAAGTCAGTTTTTGCTGTAAAATGCTATAGTAACTTTCTTTCAAATTTCATCAAACACGGAAGCTCTGTAAATGAAATTACCAATTAAATTACGGAATAATCACGGTTGAAGAAAGGTATGGAATAAATACGGTCTAATAAAGTTTCATGATATAGAGATTTGGGCAAATTAAAAATAACAGATTTCCATCTTTTGTTAGTATTGAAAAATGCTGATAAGTCGATGCGTCGCAAGGTTATTTAATATCAAATTATCGAAGTAAAGGAAAATAAAAATAATACTTGTTAAATTAATTTGCATAGCTAAATTAAAAAGTACGTAAGCGGTTCAGTATTTCTCCTTTTAATGCAAACAATTTAATAGACTTTTTGTTTACATTAAACTGTATAAGCAATCTTAAATGTATAAATATGTATTGTAACTAAATGCCCAATTTCGCTAAGATAGCTTCCTACCGCCGTTCTAAGCGGGTTTAGGATTGCCAGAAAGTGGCAAGGAAAGGCAGGGTTGCCCGATTCAGTGCGAAATCTCCCATTAGGCGATAAAATTGGCGATATGCCATAGACGGAGCAAGAGTATTCTAGAACGAATTCTTACCGGTTTTCCCGAGAATGTCCTCGAGGGCCAGTCAACAGCTATATATATCCTGCCTGTACGCAGAGTAGGAGAGTATTTTGAGTTCAGTAGTAGGGCTTTGAGTTGAGAGATTAGCTTGAAAGCCGCAGAACCGGGTCGGGAGCTGTACTTTAGTGCTTTGACGTGAATCTCTCTTCACCGTTATAGCCTGATAGCCTGAAGACTGTGTTGTTGGTTGTTTCAGCGCGTTTGTCCGAGTTTTTCGACGACTTTAACGCGCCTTTGGAAGTGTTTTGTGTAATACTGACAAATAAATTGTGTTTTGATTCTTCATCAAGTGGTTGCAAATGTAAAAACAATAGTCTCATTAAGAATTCAGTTTGTGTATATCTAAATAAGCTTTTCATTTTTCAAGTTGATTTTAACATTAAATATGCGAAAGCTTTGCTGTATAAAACAGTTCGTATGTGCTTTTCTGTAATTCATTAACTATCCACCTAATGCTTGCATTTTCTTTTGGAACAAATGTTAAATACCACCTGGTTAAATATTTAACCTTTTAGAAGGTCAAAAAAGAGAGGTTGTACAATTAAAATCAGGAAACTTGTTAAGAATTCCGTTTATGTATATTTAAATAAATTTTGAATTTTTCAAGCGGTTATAACTGTAAATATGTGCAAACGTTTCTTGAAACTTCTTCTTCATACAAAATGCATCATTAAATTGAATATCATCGTTGCAACCGTAGTTTCAACGAACTGCGTATTTTGCATATTTTGTTTAAAAATCTGTTTTCCTCTACATTGCTGGTTTAAAGAATATTCACTTTTAACAGTTAAACACACGCACTTTTAATAGTTACTTTTAATAGTTAAAAGTATTCATCGCATTAAAGTCGAGCTTAACTTAACAGCAGAATTATCGCTGTGGTAGCTGAATTAACTATAACTGCATGCAATAATACGCAACGAGGTGCTATCAGTTCAAATAAAGAAATTTATTTGATACCTTTTTTTACTAATAAATTTCAGCCGGTAATGAATCTTTTCAAAATAATGCAAATATTGTATTTTGTAACTACTGTATTAAATGTTGTAATTCCAATAAATAATGTTCAGTTGTTTGCAGTTCATTCTGCATATCTTGGGTAAATTTTGAAATAAATGTACTTTTCAATTTGATTGAAAAGATAAATGTCTGAACTCTGAAGAAAACTAACCCAATTTGTTATGCTCCCAGGTAATCCAGAAAAAGTTTTTTTTTTTTTTTTTTTTTTTAATTTTTTAATTCATTCTTTCTGTGTCATTTCGGCTTTCTCAAACTGAAAGCTGCCATTTTACTCAATAAGTTTTCTTTCTCTCAATGGAAATAAAAGTCTGTGAGTGCAGCTTAAAAGTCGTTATTATATGACTGACTCCTTATGTTTAGTTGACAGTTTTACTGCATTTTCTCTAAGAAAGAAAAACTCGGACTTGTTATGATTTTTTAACCCGCGAAGAGACTAAATTTACCTATAGTTACAACTATACGCAGTAAGATTTCTCTGTAGATAAAATCCTCAGAAAATATCATGCACAAATAATAGCATAAAAACATTTAAATTTGATTGAAAATTAGATGTATGTTTGGTAATTTTCTGAAACTGCATATAATCTGAGAAATGTTTTAAAATTTGACTGAAACCACTTAATATTTTATAAAAGTTTAAAAACATAAGATATGTTAATAAATTCCATCGGAAACCTGAAATCATGTGATGTTAAACTTGAAATAAATTTGCTTTCCAATTTCCATTTGCTTAGTTTTGGTTTTATGGGGGGGGGAACTTTTTTCAAAACTTTTTTTTTTCGTTAGGATTGTTATTTTTATCTCATAATCATCTGCACCGTTGCTGCTTAAATCCTCTTCTTCGCTTCAAAAGCACTGGGTTTATGAATTACGATAAAAGCACTGGATTTCCGCTTTTCATTCTTTCTTCATTCTCTTGTTTATTTTCATATTAGTAGAAATTACTAAAATTTAGACTTATGATATTGAAAAAGGAGATGGTTGCCCGGCAGGATACATAGAACTATGCATTTATTATTGCGAAATACGTTCTGCAAGATTTATTACATTTTCATCTGTGCTGCCGTGGTATAATTGGTTATTAGGTGCTGCTAGCAAACTCAAAAATTCATTATTCGAATCTGGGTGTTTATAATGTTTATTGCTTTGAAAATTTAATAGATTCTCCAACTTCAGAAATATTCTTCTGGAGTACTGCTAACCTCAGTAATAGGCTACTGAATGGTAAGAAGTCGGTTATGATGCACTGCGAAATGCTTTATAATTTATTGTAATCTTTGATACTTTCGTTTGCTGTAATTACTTCACTTTTAGATAAATCTTTCATTAAAATGCAAATTATACATTTCATAATCTATGAAGGAACATTGGATACAAGAAAGCCAATAATTATACAAAAATTTATTATTTTATTAGTCTATTATTTTACATACCATATACAAATATTACTTTGTTTACATAATAGATCATGTGGTTATATTTAAAGAAAGAATGTTTTCTCCTGTTTTCGATGAAAATGAATTCTGCTAGGTTATAAATCGTCTACTTCATGTAAGTGATAACTGCATTACACAAACTATTATTTGTAAATATTTAACATTTCGTGTTTTTCAAAATATGTCATAATTTAATATAACGCATTTCGAATTTTATCGAATTCTTTCCTTAAAGAATTTGTTTTAATATTTACAGCTTTACCCTTCGCAATATATTTAAATCAGTTGTAAATTTATTAAAATAATTTGGAAACTTCTTTGGCAATTTTCCCTCCCAAAGGATCGTTGTTTCTCGCACTTCTACATAATCCCCAAACCAATTTTGTCTTCTAAAGCTCTATATTGCATCGAGTTAACTTTGCATCATTTGCTAAACTTCCAGGAGACTGAACTAAATATAAATAAAGCAAGGTTTACGAAACCTGTGAGCACACAAATTCATTATTTGCACTGGCAAATGCGCTGTCTAATTGTAGGAAATGCTGCATGTGACTTGCTGTGATTTGTTTTGGCTCGAGATAAGACAGTTTGTTCTTCTGATTTCGGATCCTTCCCTGGAAATTGGGTAGTAGATGTCAGCAGTCCGACCTTTACACTAATGAGGATTTATTAAATCGTGTTGCAAAAAACTTCAGAAAGAGCGTCAATAGAATATCCGATTCTAATTACAAGTTGTGTGAGTTCCAGAGGTAAAATGAAAAACTGCTACCTTGTTTTAGTTTATCAAAATGATAAAAGTCACGTTATAGGGCTCATAGTGGGATAATAATTAATGTTATCGTACGGATATTGTTATCCAATTCCAGAAATTTCGCATTTTTTGTACGAAAGCTGGAAAATATATAGCTCATTATGATCAACAATTTGGTTAAAATGATTAAAATATCATAGAATAAGTATTTTAAAATGAATAAAAATCGCCAAATAAATTCAAAATTGGTAATAAAAATTGCCAAGTGACAGATAAATGTCACCAAATAAGAGAATTAATCCCCCTAAAAACTCGTTTTCTATTTTAATCATCTTCTTAAGTTAGGCAAAAAAGCACCCTAGTTTTGACATATACTTTACAATAAACAATAAATCTATCAATTTCGAGAGCGATGAGACACAGGTCCCTCTTCTTCAGGATAAAAAAAAAAAAATCTGATGAATTTTTCTTTCCTGAAAAACTAAGGCTTCTTACCTACTTAATTTTAAATTTTACTCTGGCAAGTTCTTTTCCAATGATGGATGCCCTCTGAGTGTTAAAATTACGAGTATAACATCGGTCAAATAATTTCCAGAAAAGCTGTGAACAATTTATAAAGTATTATTTAAATTAACTAGATATGTATAATTTCAACCTTTACAATAACTTCTTTCCATTTCCTCCGCAGAAATGTAAATGAGTTAGAGAGTATTTAAACTGAGGTTTTTGTATTGTAAGACAGAACGTGTTTCTGCCTCTCAAGAGTACGTTACATAGTTTTGCTTTATAGCGGCCGTCATTTAAATTGTTACACCAGTGAGAAGTTTTGAGCCAACTTAGATTTAAATTAAATCGTGTAGCTCTTGATTATTTGGTTAAGCTTTAATTTAAATTTTGCTATTACTTTAGTTTCATCACCACAAAGGATTGTTGTTTTGTAAGCACATGCTCTTATGTTCAAGATTTGTTTTCATATGAATAAAGCATGATCTACGGTGAAAACTGAATTAAAGCTATGCAATAAAGATGTGTAATTAAAAGCTAAATTATCTTTTCTCGTCATTTGAATTTCGCCTTACCACTCTGCAAAACCAATGCCTGAACTTTGATGCCAAACTTCCTCACGAATGCTAAGAAATATCACATATATATGTAGTATGTAATATAATTTATGCGCAGTCATGAATCCGGTACTTTTAACTCCTGGCTATAGACATGGCTGGATGGATTAAAGCAGGAATAAGACAAAATCAATTTTCTCGAATCACTATCTTTATTTGTAGGCACATCAAAAGTTATTTCTTGTAGACGATATACTCTTTAATCATAGCAATTACGATAATTTCTTATATGCACAGTTAAAACATTACTACGTAATTTCAGACAGGGAAGCATAAGCGGTGCAGAGTTGTTTGCATGGCAGAAGTCAGGAAAAAAAAGGGAAGCGTAGTGCTCGTGACTCAGTATTTATACTTAGTATGAGCAGAGAGTACTCTAAACTATGCTTAGTCAATATTAGTTTTAGTTATCTGTTTCAAGCAGTGTTATGTAATTTGGAATGATCTCGAACTGAACAGATGAATTTTAAGGGGAGAGCACCAATGCTAGAATGTTAATTTTGAGGTCGCCAGTTATTTTTTAAAGCAACCATCGTAATTTGCAATATCTTGCACACATATCTTCTTTATATATATAAGTGGCTAAAGTGTGTGTCGCCGATAGTTTATTGTTGCCACTCGGAAAAATGAGTGCGGAAATTAAAGTTTCCGCAGTTTTTAATTAATATCTCGACCTATTAAAGTCGTACGAAGATGAGAACGTTATCGATGGATTCGGAGAATATTTTGGAATCCAAGGATACGCGCCTTAAACTTCAATTCGGCGCCGTTCCGTAGATATTCGAGAAAAAATTGGCACGTAGCCAAATCCCTCTAATAGGAAAAACCCAAGAAAGAAAGTGGAAAACGTAGAGAAAAATTAGTTTTTAATTAATATCTCGGCTAATTAAAGTTCCACGAAGACGCGAATGGTCAAAATGGCAGGCCAAGGACCTGCGGAATCCAACTGTGTGCTTCGCTAAGTCTGTGTGCTTCGCATTTCGGAGGATATGATGTTACTTCTCCCCATATATATGTGGACATTCGCTCCTAAAACTCAACTGCCTTTTCCTAAATCTGGCAACAGCTACAACAGCGAGATACTTCTTCAAGCTGCGTGAGGAGATGGACAGACTTCCATTCCGATGAGGTTATGACGTGGTGATAGATGGATGTAACTGAACTATCCCTCTCGAAAACATTGCTTGATGATGTAATTCCGTTTCATGATGAATAGAACTTTTTATTTTACTTCTTTTCACCCTGTACATACCATAATCATGTTTATTCTTTCATTATTAAATACCCTTAAAATGCCACTGCTTTCCTCTATTTTAATCCTAACCTCATCCCACGTATATATATATGTACGGCTTAAGTGTCTGTTTGTCGCCCATAGTTTATTGGTTGTTGCGTAACTGCACTAGCCAATGGAGTGAAGTTGCCACGACACAGGGCTGCCGTTTCAATTGAGACGTAGAAAATTTCTTGTAAAAGTTGCCTTTGCTATGACCATCGATAAGTCTCAGGGCCAAACGTTTAAGCGTGTTCGCACTTTTTTTTTTTTTTTTTTTACCTGATCCTGCATTTCGACACGGTCAACTTTATGCTGCCTGTTCAAGAGTTCTTGAAAGAACGGAAGTAATATAAAAAAATAATGGATGGTCCTCTGCAAGGCGAACTTAAAAGTGATGGAAATATCTACACAAGAAATGTTGTGTACAAAGAGATCTTTGACATGTGAGTTAACATTTGATTATTTAAATCATCTTTATTTATTGAGCTAGCGGTGGCTTTTAAGAAATGTACAGCCAGTGGTTTCCTTCATTGCACTCTACTTTAAGCAATTAAGCAAGCAGAAGGGGGAAAGCCCGCGGGACAGTAAGCAAAGGGGCGTCCTCGCTGCCTGCCCTGGGTAATTCAGTTTAAATTAGCAGACACCTTTGCACAAATCATTTAAATTACAATTTATAATATCTAGAACAGCGGTCATTTCGTATGACGGCCGGGCTTTCTAGTATAAAATAATCATGTAAAACAATGCGTAATAATATTTACGGTTTTTGTATTTAGTTTGCTATTTTTAGGAATTGAATTGTTTCGTTTCCCCGTGCAATGCTGCGCACGACGTGTTTTAAGAGAAAGGTACGCCAAAAAATTAAAAATACAGGAGCAAACGCATTTCATCAATAGATATCTCGTAATTGTACTCTTTTGCTTTCCAGAAAGCTCGAGAAAATAAAAATTACCAGAATGTCGTAGTGCATGATTAAAAAGCTTTAAAAATTAAGATACAAAGATCTCAGTTCAGTTTTTTACTTAGTTCTTGTTGTTGATTGTAGCGAATTTGCGGTAAGATCGGATTAGCTTTCTCTGCTTTGAATTGTGTTCTATTTAACGTTTTAGTAGTTCAAAATATAACTACTATGAGATATTGTGATACTGTACCAATATCTCTGAGGAAATTTCAGCAATTTGTTTTATTTCTTGAGATAAGAATAAATGTTATTAACTTTTTATCGACTTGTGCATTCAATCCATTACGAACCCGTACGCACGGAAAATTACTTAACAGTATACGATAGTGCAATAAATAAAAAAGAGTGTAGTGAACATGATATTAAGAAAAATATTGCTAAGAGTATTTTCCCAAAACCTTTGGTAAAGAGAAAAAAAAAATTTGAAAACACATGCTATAAGACGGTAGTGTCAGACTCACATTGCATCCGGGCCGGGTGTTTGATCTGAAAGCAACTGACGAGTCAAAACATTTTTTAAACAAAATTTTAACAAACTTTTAACAAAATAAAATAAATTTTGATTTTCACTTTTGAATATTTATCAAAGCATACACAAACAATTAAAAATCATCTGAAAGTTTTCAGTTATAAACAGTCGCCCAATAAGATTTGTTAAGGATTTTAAACTTTCCCTGAGGCCACAGTCTACCAGTCTGCTATTGTACTCACTCTTGCCAACCCCCCTTTTTTGGTATTTTAAGCTTTATTATTAAGCATCATTTTCTTCACATTTACGCTATATGCAATTCGACAACAAAATCACAAAGTGTTTAAAAACAACAAAGTAGCTTGTGTTTAGAATTTCCAATGCAATGTTAAGTGTTGGTATACGTTTTTTCTGTTTTCGTCAGTTCACCAAACATGCTTTGTTTTCTTAGTAAGTAGGTTTAAAAACTTTTTTTCCATTTTTGTTTTTAATGATTTGTATACTAACTTTATTAAAAATCACATCCATTTACGCATTACGATTTTTTTTTTTTTTTTTTTTTTTTTTTAAATTTTAATCAAATGGCGGGCAATTGCCTATTCAGCTTGGTTACTTGTAAAGCCAAAAGTGGTAGCCATTTTAGTATTATGGAGGCACCTAATAAACGGCCACCATTGCCTGCTATAAAGGGATGGACAGTTACAGCCATGCATTCTCCGGGATTCGAACCCAAGCCTTTCGGTGCCCCAGTAGGCTCACTTAAACACTATAGCGCCTGTGCGGCTAACTTAATGCAATTATGATTTCTTAATTTTAACTGCTGTTTTTATAGCATAACTCTCATTCACAAACGGGAAAAAAAAAAAAAAAAAAAAAACTTCGGCACCGGACTTAAATTGAATTTTATGGTTTAAGTGCAAGGAACATTTAATAATTAAAGGTAACACACAAAAGGTTAAAAAATGCCCTTTAAGCGTAATGTAAAATCTGAAAGTTTTCTCTCTTTTTTTTTTTTTTTTTTTTTCCAGTCCAAAGGAGCAATTTGCCCAGAAGGACTATTAATTTCGTTTTGGCATTTTGCGTTGATTCACTATAAGCGCTGTTTCACTTTTCAAATTGTTGCCACCAAATATTATCGCCCTGTATAAAGAAAGTTATGTTGTATGAAAGTTATGTCGCCTGTTAAAGAAATTAAGTAATGAAGAATCTGCATAAATGTATGTATGTTTCTCGCACTGTGATAAAAAAACGGTACCTAGAGCCATCACATTTTGAATAACGTAATCCTCCTCCGAATATGGGTATCTGGAATCCCAAATTTGGAATTTGTTTTATGATCGATTTCATATTTTGTAACACTTTAACGAATATTTTAAATATATATATTAAGAAACTCAACTATTTTAAAGCGAGCAGTGGCCACTGTACGAAAAAAAAACATATTCATCTCCAGCGCGCGAGACTGTGTATCGGAAATTTTAAAGATCTGCTCATTTTAAAATTATTTTGCGATACTACTGTTGAATTGAATTTTATAGTTTAAGTGCGAAGAATAGAATGTTTAATAAATAAAGGTAACACACAAAACTTTTAAAAAAACGCCTCTTTGGGCGTAATGTAAAATCTGAAAGGTTTCAGACTTTTTTATTCTTTTTCTTTTTTTTCTTCGTTATTAAACTACTGTTTTAATTCTTGAAAGAAACATTCGCCTATGATAACTATCCACTTGTTCTATTTATACTTCCATATAGCCTGGGAATATGGCACGAGTTATGAATGCTTTTAGAAAATTATTCCCCAAAACATTCTAAAGATATCTCGCAATGTTCCGACATACAGTGAGAATATCTTGAAGATCTCGATTCTCAGTTGTCTTCACGACTTTAACACTCTGAGGATGTGTTATCTAAGTTTCGGGATACACTGAAATGTATTGAGAATTTTGTTTCTCCGATCGACTTTTATGATTTGTAATTTAATATCCTGAGGATATTTGTACTGCATTTCCCGGAGGATTTGTGCCTTTAAAGGACGCAAAATGTGCTTTTTAATCAAAGAAACAACATATTATTTTTTGAAACACTACTTGCTCAAAAGACGAGACTTCGCGCTGAGTGATGAGAAGATACTTAAATACCGTTTGCTCTATAACATGAATTGCGCTGTTCCACGTAATTTCATTCTGAACATTTCATTCCTAGAGAGTCAGCGCTCTAACAGCCAAATTCAATTACTGCAAATGTCTGGCGATTATATGATTTTTCCTCGAGTTTGTTATGATTTTAAGTCACGTGCTTCATTATTCAGCTTGTTATTAGCTTCTTTTTCTCATAGTAACTTAAATGCTATTAGTTCAAGATTGAAAGATTCTGTGTAGTCAAAAATGTAAATATCTTTCACATCTGTGTTTAGTTATTTTAAAATAATTTTTTCATTCCTTAAATGTATTTTTAAAAGCACTTTATTTAAATATGTATTAACGTTTATTTCAGAAATGTGCTGACTCTGCGGATAAAGACATATCAAAGAAAGACTATAGATATCATTTTGCAAGAACATATCCTCCTAATACAAAAGTAAGTTTTTTTTCCTTTTAATCGAGTTTAAAACTTAAACGGAAATGAAAATATTTGTAAAACTGAAGAAATATAAGTAGTGGAAAACAGCCGATTCAGCAAGGTGCGAGGTGCAAATTCAGAGGCGGTGCAAACGGAGGCGCGAACCACGTGGTTTTCGTCCGCCATTTTGGAACACGTGGTATTTCATCCTCCATCTTGAATGACTTCCGCCACGCTTTAGTCGCCGCCATGTTGGATTATTTTTTAATCTAATTTTCTTTCTAATTACTTATTAAATTAATTTTGAATCATCTTCTAGTAGCCGCCATTTTGAATCACGTAGTTTTATTTTTTTTTGCTGCAGAGCGCACATTCAAAAATTACCAGCCAGGCCCGAACCCACGCTGCCGGGATCTGCAGCCACGCGCTTTAACCACTGAGCCACGGTTTACTTAGCGATCGGGTATAAAAATGGGTACTTCTTGTGTTCATAATACCAGATTTACTTTCCGTAAGCTTAATTACATTACTCATTTTTAGTATTAAATTTATTCTACCCAGAATTCCTTTTAATCAATACTTTTAACTTATCTGTTATATTTTACAATTACTAAAACACGCGTTTTTTATGAGTTATTTTATTCAATGTTAGATGCAATTTGTAACTTTTTTGGCTCTTTTTAAAGTTAGCGATCTTTAACATACTCTGTATTTTAACTTATTTCATACATTTTAACCTTCATAATTTCCAATATAGGCTTAATTTTAACACAATTCATATATTTTCAGATCATATACCTGACTTTTATTTAATTTTAGATGTAACGCAATTTATATAGTTAGTTTTAACGTTTTATTTATTTATTTATTTATTTTTTATTTTTATTTATTTATTTATTTATTTATTTTATTTATTTTTTTTTATTATTATTATTTTTTAGTTTCCAACATACTTTGAATGGTAACTAATTTTCCATATTTATAGACTATGTACATGACCTTTACTTAATTTTTAACTAATTTCATACGTTTTAACCTTCGTAATTTCAAACAGGCTCTTAATTTTAGTTTAATTCCTCCATTTTCTGACCATATATATGAGCTTTATTTAATTTTAGATGTAAATTTTAACTTCTTTTCTACATTTGAATGTTTTTAGTTTCCAACATACTATGAATTTTAACCTAATTTATTTATTTTCACATTATGTACATGACTTTCATACGTTTTTAACTATTTTCATTCGTTTTAACCTTCGTAATTTCAAACATGTTCTTAATTTTAGCTTAATTCCTCTATTTTCTGACCATATATATGAGCTTTATTTAATTTTAGATGTAAATTTTAACTTCTTTTCTACTTTTTAATGTTTTTAGTTTTCAACATACTCTGAATTTTTAACTAATTTGCTAGATTTTTCACACTATGTACATGACTTTCATTTAATTTTTAACTAATTTCATACGTTTTAACCTTCGTAATTTCAAACAGAACATTAAATTAAAAACACGTTTTAAATTACGAAGGTTAAAACGAATGAAATTAGTTAAAAACGTACGAAAGTCATGCACATAATGTGAAAATAAATAAATTAGGTTAAAATTCATAGTATGTTGGAAACTATAAACATTCAAAAGTAGAAAAGAAGTTAAAATTTATATCTAAATTTAAATAAAGCTCATATGTATGGTCAGAAAATGGAGAAATTAAGATAAAATTAAGAGCCTGTTTGAAATTACGAAGGTTAAAACGTATGAAATTAGTTAAAAATTAAATGAAAGTCATGTACATAGTGTGAAAAATCTAGCAAATTAGTTAAAAATTCAGAGTATGTTGGAAACTAAAAACATTAAAAAGTAGAAAAGAAGTTAAAATTAAAAAAAAAAAAAAAAAAAAAAAAAAAAAAAAAAAAGAAAGAAAGAAAAACGTTAAAACTAACTATATAAATTGCGTTACATCTAAAATTAAATAAAAGTCAGGTATATGATCTGAAAATATAGGAATTGTGTTAAAATTAAGACTATATTGGAAATTATGAAGGTTAAAATGTATGAAATAAGTTAAAATACAGAGTATGTTGAAGATCGCTAATTTTAAAAAGAGTAAAAAAAGTTACAAATTGCATCTAACATTGAATAAAATAACTCATAAAAAACGCGTGTTTTAGTAATTACACTTGTAAAATATAACAGATAAGTTAAAAGTATTGATTAAGAGGAATTCTGGGTAGAATAAATTTAATACTAAAAATGAGTAATGTAAATAAGCTTACGGAAAGTAAATCTGGTATTATGAACACAAGATGTAGCCATTTTTATACCTCGTCGCTAAGTAAACCGTGGCTCAGTTGTTAAAGCGCGTGGCTGCAGATCCCGGCAGTGTGGGTTCGGGTCTGGCTGATAAATTTTGAATCTGCGCTCTCCAGCGAAAAAAATAAAACCACGTGGTTCAAAATGGCGGCTACTTGAAGATGATTCAAAATTAATTTAATAAGTAATTAAGAAAGAAAATTAGATTAAAAAATAATCCAACATGGCGGCGACTAAAGCTTGGCGGGAGTCATTCAAGATGGAGGATGAAAGACCACGTGTTCCAAAATGGCGGACGAAAACCACGTGGTTCGCACCTCCGCTTGCACCGCCTCTGAATTTGCACGTCGCACCTCCTCCTGTTGCTCAACCGGCTGTTTTCCACTACTAATATATGCTGAAAAGAGTAAAATTATGTGCATGTTAATTATTCGGCAATTATCTTAACTTGTTTTAAAAATGACTTTTTGCTATTTAGGTGTCGCGAATTATTAAAAGAACTGTTTTCTTTAGGTTGACTTGAAATTCTTTTCTTCATTCTTTTAAATAAAGCATTAATAAGAATAAGAGTAATAGGAAACACATTTATATTTAAAAGAAGAACTTTTTAAAATGTCTGAATTTTAATCAAATTTATTACATTGTAGCAAATTATGTTTTTATACGTTGTAAATGAATTATAAGTAAAAGTTTTTATGTCAAAGATTGGGGACAAAATGTCAATAAAAGAAACACTTGAAACATTTTCTGCGTTTCTTTGGAGGGAAAATGTAAATTTTTACTCCTGTTTTATTTGAAGCCTTAGTAAGATTTAAAATGGAATTAATCATACCAGCATATTAACTTGGGTGTAAATTATTGCAGCTATGGCATTTTTTAAAATTTAAGTTTTTCATTAACTCGGTGAAATATTTGACTAACATTTTGGACTGTGCTCTTTGCTATATTGTTGTACAATGTTGTCGTATTTGTTCAGAAATTAAATATAAAATATTTTATTTCAGCTGAGTGATGTAAAAGAAAAATAACAATGAAGCCGAATCTGTTTTAGCAGGATTAAATAAAAAAAGTCTTATGAAAACATATTTAGCCTAAAAGAGCTATTAGTATCGAAACATGAATTTCATTCAAATCTGTTGCCATTCTATAAAATGTTATCTTTCAGATTTAATTTATGGCTTAACAGTTTAAGCTATTTAAAAGCAGACGATGCGGTTCTTAAGAATATTAATTCTTAATTTTTTATTCAAACTGATTTAAATAAAAACGCATTTAGTTCATGATACATCTAATTAAAAACATTCAGTATTTTTATGGAATTACATTATATGATTTTTCACTTATAATATTTCAAAGATATTTCAAATATTTCAAAGATATACAACGTTCCTATGTTAATTTAAATGTGTATTCATCCACTAGTATCTTTCGCTGTTTCACTTCGACCATCTCTTCGAATACATTATAGTATATTATATTTTAAAAAGAGTCTTTTTGTGCGACTGTTAAAATCTGAACCCTCTCAATTTTTTAATTTTTTTTTTTATTTTTACATATATTGAATTTATTTAGTTGTTAATTAAGTAACAACGTGATTGTGTATATAAATGTAAACAAATTATTTGACTAAAAATATTAAAATCTCTGAATAAATGTATTTTGCAAATAACATTACTTTTATTATTAAATAAAAATCAAATCCTACTATTAAGTACAAATGAAAAAATACTTGAAGCAACATAATTTCTTAGTTTAATGATGTCAGGATTAATAGCGATATTTAACAATATTTTGTCTAGTATTCCTATATTTAATGTAATAATCTAATTTGACACCTTTTTTATTCTATTTATCTTGCTTTTTATAGGTCTTCGTATGCAAATTATTTATATTATAATTTATGATATAATTTACCATCATTCACTTTAGCTAAATAATTTTGGAGATTTTTATAATTCACTTTTATCTCTTATTTTTCTTATTCTTAATTTTACTCTCATATTTGTCACTGAAATGGAAACTTCAAGTTTTCAAAATTGGAGTTCTTCAAACTTTCGGAAATGAACGTGGTAGAAAAGCTTTATTAAATCTATACTTCACATCCTTTTGAGAAAATTTCTTATAAAAATAAAGAAGTTTCAAAATACAAAAATTCCTTTTACTTAATATAACTGGTACGCCCATAAAATTTCTTATAAAATTTAATATAAAATTTCTTATAAATTTTTTTTATAATTAAAATTTGTTTAAAATTATTTAATTCACTGAACGCTGATATTTTGATCTGGGGTTCGAATCCCGTGGAACCTGCTGGCTGAATGGTCATTTTCGTGGTTTCTTAAGTGTAACGTATATATGAGCGAGTTTTCCTTAGAAACTCTCACGAAGGCATCCCTTCCCTTAGGCCGATAGCTCTAGAGTGCTTTACCATGATTAAATAAAACCAAGCCAAAATCGTCTCTAGAACTCTGCGCTTTTTTACACCTTAACTAATTTTTATACCGGTAGAAGTGAAAGCACAGCCAAAATAACAGGATGATTTAATTAATTAACTTGAAGTTTTATAGGTGTATTAAAGAACTTGTGAAGATTAAATAGCTATCAGAACAGGTTAGTTAGTTTGATCGTGCAGTTCAATACTACCTTAAATATAACTTTTAGAATCGTAAACACAGACAGATGTCTGATCTATTCGTCTTACCTCTAAAGTATAGATGCAAAAGAACAAACTCAGATGAAAGTTTAAATCGGTATTCGTTTAACCTAGCATTTTGGGAGTTTTTCAAAACATAAATTTTCACACAAATTCTGGAATTATTCACCAGAACACAAAATTATTCACCAGAACACAAATTCCTAAGTTTTCAAAAAATTAAGAATAAATGCTTAAACCAAATTTAAATATTAAATTTAAAGTAACTTAGTAAAGCATGTATTGAGGCCGAATCAAAGCTTAGTAGGCTTTGATTCGGCCTCAATACATGCACAAAGCAATGGTATCTATGGATGCTAAAACCGATAAATGATTTTAGTAGCGGAGAAGTATAACAGAGTGACCGGCCAAAGCCACTTTACCAAGCTCAAGAAATCTCTGTTTATTACATTAGATAATTGGTACCTGATATGAATTGACGACTTGAGAAGTAACAGTACGGGCAAAGTGTATGAGATAATTTTGTCAATTAATATAAAATCCTAGAGGACTATTTTAAGTTTAGATGGAAACGAGGTGACAAAAATTGACGTGAAATTCGCAACTGATTTTTGTCTCATACTGTTTGGAAGACGATGCAGTCTGTGAACATGCGAATTCTGAATTGTAACTAGAATGCGAAGGTGAAGTTTCACTGTAAGATTTCGCTCATGAAAAGGGCTTCAGGGAATGCAAAAAATGAATTTCCTGAAGATCTTGTACCTTATAAAGTGACGGAAAGAGTTAAATAATTGTTATAATCAATTCAACCGAAACAATGATCCGCATGCAAAGCAGTCGTAACCTGTCGGATTATTTAAAGTAAAAAATCTAAAAGAAACCTATAAAATGCTATTTAAACTATAATTAAGGAAACTGTGCTGAAGGGAAATATTCTCCCTCTCCAAGCTGCCAGATGGTATAGTGGTTAGGTGAGCCGACTGCGATACTGGAGGGCCCGGGTTCGAATCCCGGAGAAGGCATGGATTTAAATTATCTGTCCCCTCATAAGAGGTAGCAATGGCCGCTTATGAGGTGCCTCCATAACAAAATGGCCACCTAGCTTCTGGCTCTAGTAGTGGCGAAAATCGAAAAATATTAGTGCCCGCAATTAAAAAAAAAATCTCCCTCTCCCTAGTGTCCTGGAAAACAACAGATGAAAACATCACGAAGAAAACAACGCTAGGGGAAAATGACGTCGTACAAAACGTGGCGAAAAAGAGACCATCAGAGTTCTTAAACATCGTCGTCGAAAATAAAGTAGTTTATAAGCTTCGCAGTATTTCATCGTCAAAAACATCATAGTAAAAAATAAAGTAATTGTGATAACATCGGGGCCGTGCTTTTCCAGGCTTTAAAAATTCGCATAACGATTTATGAGCGCATGGAGGAATGAGGAATATTTATAATTTTATATTTCATATTTTTGAATTTACTAGTAAGTTTTGTTGAAAAATAAGAAGGAAATTTAAGCATTCCAAAACTAAAAATGAGTAGATAAATAATGTAACTTGTAGCAGTTAACATAATTTTATAGCTTGATAATTAATTAAGCAATTTTAATAGAGGCAACCTCATGCGATTACTCATCTTCCATTTTCTAATTATCTTTAGACTATGTTTTGCATAAAAAATTATCAATAAAGTTTTATAAAAGAAATTAATAAATTTATGACTTCCATTAGGTTACAATATAAGTTTAAAATTCAGATGGGGCCAAGTTTGGGCTGTAGGGGCGATTTTGAAACATGTCCCATTTGAAATGGCGGAAAAGATCTTGTGTTCGCTGAGCACTGTAAGTGCGAGTGCTATCGTGCAGGAACGTAAGGATGTCAGTAGGCGGCGAATTCATTAGCATCCCAAATAAAGGTGGACATAAGGACATAACCTTCCTCTCTGATAAGATTCTACGAGCCCACCAGCGGCCGAGCGGTAAAGTCGCTGAACACTGGTAGTTCGGTCCGAGGTTCGAATCCCGCGAACGGGCTGGCTGCATGGACGTTTTCGTGGTTTTCCCCGTGTGTAACGTATATACGAGCCAGTTTCCCTTAGAAAGTCCTCCACGAAGGCATTCCTCCTCTTAGGCAGATAGCCCTCGAGGCTTTGCCATAATCACACACACTATTCAGATAAGATTCTACGGGCTTTCCTTAACCTGGTTGGAGAACTGGTACGAACCAATGCCATTGACCATTGTTTTGTCTCAGCATTCAATGCGCTACCCAGGTATCGTCGCCAGTCACTATTCTGTTCAAAAACTCTTACCCTTCCATGTGGTACCGGGTAAAAATGTCTAAGGCAGCGCCCATTCGATTGGTTTTGTGGATTTCCGAAAGAAATTTCGGTACTCATTGAAATCAGAACTTCTGGTAGCCTAATTTTCTGATTACTGCTTCATACAAAACAGTTCAAAAAATGTTCTGAAATTTTTGTGAAAGTTCCGAGATTGTGAATTGTCGCATCTGACGGATTTTGTCATCAACGTATTTGACGAGATCATTACTCACAACTGACGGCCTCCCACTCCTTGATTCATCATGAATATTTGTTCTTCCTTCTTTAAATTTTCTCACCCACTCACGCACTTTCACCTTCACTCATGTTTAAGACACACAATTCACGATTAATGTCTGCTGCTGACAGTTATTTTAACCAAAGAAATCATATTATACCTTTTACTTCACATTTGGGAGGATTTTCAATAGCAGCTCACATTTTATGACGTTATAACCAGCACACGCGCAGAAGTATGAAACTCTCGGTACGACAGCAGGAAGCTTACTGAATCACAGACTATTTGATGTAACAATGGTTGCTCTCCACCCACTACTACTAACGCCACGCCACAACGAGGTTAGTTCCCAAATTGCCCTGGTGCATAAAATCGTTATCTTTGCTTTTCAATTTCTTAGCACAACTCTTCAAGCAATTTTTATAATATTTTCTTCCCAGTTTTAGTCAGTTCATAATTTTTCGTGCTCACACAAATGTCTCAAAGTAGATGAACTTATGTATTGAAGACTCAATTAATAAGCACATGTATAAAACGTAACAAATTATTTATTTGCTATTGCTTGTGGAGTACATCTAAAGACGAAAATTAACAAAACCTAACCACCGATATTTGCGACTAATAATTCAAGGTACTTATATGTCAAGTAGAGAATGAAAGTAAGCTTAAGATTACGCTCCATCAAATCTCACCATTGCCTAGCGCTAATACTGAACATAAAATTCACATCACTTAACAACGTTCAATCGAATAGCAATATGTGGTAATTCGCACAGAAATAGGTAATATAGTTTTGAAAATTCATGCTCCCTAAATGGTGGTTGCACTTAGTAATTAAACCCAACTTACTATGTGTTTTTCTGAATGTTAATGGGGAAAACAAAAAGTTCAGGAAAAAGTTACATAAAATAATTTGTTAATTAAATAAACTTTATTTTGGAAAATATATTTTTCCAAAATATATTTACATCGAATACGCCTACTCCTTTACAAATGTTTTCTCATCTACTCCGATATTTTTGTCAATGTGATTGATTGGCCTGCATTGTCAGTACCAACAGCGCTATTTAATATTTGCTGAATCCAATTAAGTTTGTTTACAATTAATTAGTTTTGCCTACAGTATTCTAAATTATGCTTTTTTAAAACCTATTCAACAATGAAATTACCTTGTTGTTCGCTTAAAATAAATAAAAATACAATCAAGTATTACAAGCTGAGAGAGGAAATAAAAAGGATCCTAATTAGTTTTCCTCGTGACTTATATCTACGCTCTTTGTTTTAGGCTGTAAATAAATACTGATCGTTATTTTTAGATTTATAATTGTATTTACCCTGTACGTAATTGCGTGAGTCAATTTCTTTGTTGCTACAATATGCAATGCCCCCAGGGGACTAGTTCATTATTCTTTATTTTTAAATTTGATAGTAATTATAAAGTGTTCACAAATTTCTAAAAGGCAAACAATCAAAGTTAGTTTGCGTCGAGAATTTTGATTGAAGACTATTATATTTCATTAACTTTTATAATTAGATAAAAGGGAGCAGGCATTTATTACGATAATTTAATTAGATTTGTTGGTATAAATTACCTGGAAAACTTTCGTTTCTACATATCATAATTTTTATAAAATAAGTAATTTTTTTGCATCGTTTGATGTTCGCCGTGCATCAAATGTTTTTTGAGACCGTTAACATTGCACTCTATGTAATTAACACCCATGAAATTTGGGAACTCTTGAATTGTCGCAGAACTTATGATTCTTAGTATATCTCCTGTGATGTCTCGCAGATATCCAGCTTTCAAAGTGTTACCATTTGTCAAAGAAGATATCTTTAATTTAATTTTTAAATTTAACAGGCTGTAATTGCGTAACAAATCGCGAATTTAAAACTAAAAAACATTGTTTTTAATCATATAATGTATTTTACTTTTAATGACCTATTTAATTGCAGTTTGCATTAATTTACAATAAATTCCAAAAATAATTTTTGTGAACATTTGTAATATTGGTGCAATTAATTAAGAATGCTTTCAAAATCATATGTTAAATTTTGCGGTACAACCGGAGTTTCACTATTAAGTGTGCAGAATATGTGTTTGCCATAGGAATAAATTGTTAAAAGCAAAATATACCTTGTTTTTGATATGTGAAAGTCTATTTTAACACCTTAAAAATCAGATATTTTTTTTAAAGTGCTTATTTCTTTTTTAATACAAAATTTCCAAAAATTGACATCGTTCGATTAAATTGTTTTTCAAAATAAAGTTTTTTTTTTTTTTTTTGTTTGAATAAAATATTCTTTCTGAGATTATTGCAAATATATGTACACACAAATATTTGTGATATTGTAGTATCGGCAGAAGTGAAACCAATTAAAGTTTTAATCACAGCTAAGATAACTTTGCAGATGATAGCTGTAATGGACTGGCAATGATAGCGTAGATCTAACTTGGAAATATTTACTGCTTAGGTGGAATTATGGGCCTGCGGACAGATGTAGCCGAATTCAACATAATTTTAGTATTGAATAAAGCAATTTTGCCGAGGCAATGCTTCTTTTAGACATGATTATGAGTGCAACTAGCACCCTAAATTTTGTTTACGCAGTTACATTTGAGAGAATTCATGAATAATGATGGGCATAGTGAAACTTAAAGGCTATGTCCTTAATGCCTACACATGACTTACACACTGCAAATATTGTAAAACCTTTCTTTTTCTTCGCTAACACACCTATGCTTTCTACCCAAAATGTCTTTATCTCTTTGAATGGGGGGAATATATTAGATAAAAATTTGTAAACGAAAATTATAATTTAATCTAACGGTAACCCTTTAATTCTCCTCTCTGCTCTAAAAATCGTAATAACTTCTGTGGATTGCGTCATTTCTATACCAATCCATCTTGCATAACCTGCGCAACATTGATATTAGTAGTTATTTCGGAAACTAAAAATTTTATATTAATATAAATATTTTTTGTTTTATATATAAAACAAAATATTTCAAAATTTTATATTATTAATAAATTTCGTTCATTTAAAATCACTGGAAGTAGTTTTACTGTATTTATCATATTTCTCATTATTGACACATTTCTAACTTGCGTATTTGGTAAGGAAGTGGAAACCCATCAAATTTTTGTAAATATCAATATTTCCACCTTCCACCTTACGAGCATATCCACATTAACAAACTGATATGGTGATTAACCAATGGGTAATGGACTGCTCGGCAGTTATTTGTAAAAGCCTTCGTTCCTTATTTAAAGGAAACTGGCCTTTTGGAACTGCACTAAATCATTCCATTATGTAGTAAAAAACTACATAAATAAAAACACATTCTATTACATTTGAAAATAAATATAGTGCGATAGGAACAATTATACAGAGGTAACAACAGGTCTCTGTTTTTAAACCAGTACTCCCTCAACATATTCTACATACAATTATTTATAAATTTTAACATTCTTTACCACAATTCCAAACTACTTTATTTTATACATTTTACTTTTAATTACCTTACACATAATCAGTTCATCGTAATTATTCAGTTTCTCAAAGTAATGTTAATTTTTATATATTATAATGCTTTTACATTTTTTATCATTTTTTTACGTTTAATAAAACATCAGACATTTAATATTTGCTATATTATTACTCAAAAACCTAATTTTATATCTATTCCGTACCAGGTTTTCATAATTACTTCAATAATTTTTTTTTTTACATTTTAAACTCATATCTTAAAAGTAATTGCTAAATTCGTATAATTGAAATTTTAAACAATAATCTCATTTTTGTAATATTTCTAAAATTCTTTAAAATTAATTGTGTATTTTTAAACAATAATTGAAAAATTCAATCATTTATACAGTATTTTTAATATACTCTATAAATTAAAAATTACTTCCTGAAATAAAATAATTTATATATCTTAAAATTGTTGATTATTTTATTAAATTCGATATCAAAAACTGAATTCTGATAACATAAATTTTAGTGTGATGTTTTCATAAAACAATGCAACGTTTTTAAAATTCTGTATAATAAGAAAAACTTCATTACTAATACTACATATCTAAATTTCAAAGAAATTTATATCATTCGCTCTTTTTACCAATGATTATTATCAAAACATTTCTAATTTGATTAATTATTGAATAAATTAAACTATAAAATTAAAATTGTAGAGCTTTAAAGGGGGAAACACTGTATTAAAATTTTAAACCTTTCCACATATTTGAATTTGACTTCAGTTTCATCAGGCACACCTGACTAGATCTCAGCTAATTTCTTTTGAAAGCAAGCGAATGACTGGAATGCTGAAGCATTTTAGACAGTTTGAAGATATTCGAAAGACTCCGAGTTATTTACGTTTCAAAGCACTCATGATAAATCTCATCTTTAAAGTACTTACCAAATCACAGATAAGCACTTTTTCCTATTCGAAGATATTGGGCAATACGAACGAGAATTTGATTTTGAACATAAAATTAATAGCCATGACAGACTTGTATTAAACATTTCGGTGAAACAGGACTTGACCCGAGGGTGGATGGTTGGAGAATAGATAGACGATGGTTCGCATAGCAAATGTTAGACAGGCTTTACTGCGCAGATATTACAGCACTTGATGACTGACGTAACCGATTTTCCTCTCTTATTTTTTTTTTTCCCTTAGAAACTAGTCTTAGGACAAATATTCTTTTTCATTACAAATCATCGTTATGGGTGCGCTACGCACCCCATCGTCGAATGTATCCCCGTCGTCGCTGTGCATCCCCATCAGCGATGTACCCCCATTGGTACACAGAAAAAAAGAGATACATCAGCCTGTTTCTGAACCAATAAGACACAATTATGAAATCGATAATTAAAAAAAAAATCTCGGAAAATTTATGGATGGACGCATGAATCTATGCGCTCATCAACTGCAGGACATAGTAACTGGTGCAAAAAACTGCAAAATTATAGCATTAAAACCATAAAAAAAAACATATAGAAAAAAATATCCTCTATGAGCAAAACCAGTCAGGAAAAAAAGCCGAAAGGTATAAATATAAGAAATACAACCCATGAAAATTTGAAACCATACAGGTCGGAGTAAAAAATTGCAATATTATTGCATTAATATCATAAGCAAACATAAGAAAGCTTATAAATCTAATAGATATAATTATATATTTAAGCAGAACGGGCCCATGAAACAAAAACATGTGAACAAAAGTAATACAACATATGAAAATATAATAACAATAAAAATTTGAAGTAAAAATTTAAAAAATATGAAAAGTTAGTTCTTAAAATATGTAAAACTAGAGCATAAAAATAAAAAGAAGAGTTAGTTCTTAAAATCTGTAAAATTAGAGCAGCAAAAGTATTAATTCGACTAAATTATATATAAAAATATATAAAATATATGTGTATATAATAAAATGTGATATATATATAAATATGTGTGTGTGACGTAACAATATGTAAATCAAAATTCTAACTTAAATTTGCAGTAGTCCTGTTATTCCTCATTTTTATTTTGGATATTTCTCCTTTTTATTCTAAAAATAGCAAATGCTTGTAGTAAACGTTTTTCGATATCATATGACTTTTATATAACGCTTTGAAGAAAATAACATACGTGTAAGCCTTCAGACAATAATAATTTTACAGAATAATAAATTAACCAAGCAAAACGATATCAAAATCGAAATTAACCCACTCAGAAATAAGATTTCTTCCTGAACACACCGCATTTCGCTTCTGCTGTTTGCTGCTTCATTTCGTACCGCAGAGCTACCAAAAATTGTAAATGTTAAAAATAAATAAATAAATAAATTAATTAATTAATTAATTAAAATAAATAAATAAATAAATAAATAAAGAATATCTGAAATGTTTCAGATTTTAAATTATGTCCAAAGAAGAGTTTTTTAACATTTTGTGTGTCACATTTATTTATTAAATATCACGTTCTTCGCACTTAAACCATAAAATTCAGTTCAAGAGCAATATCGCAAAATAGTTTTAAAATGAGCATATCTTTAGAATTTCCCATACAGAGACTGACTTCCGATACCCTGGAGATAAAAATATTTTTTTTGTACAACGTTGCCATTGCTTGCTTTGAAATCCTTGAGTTTGTTAATCAAAAATTCGTTAAAGTTTTACAAAATAGGAAATCGATAATAAAGCAAATTCCAAAATTCAAATTTGGTCTTCCACATGCCCATATTCGTAGGAGGATTACGTCATTCAAAATTGGATGGCTCTATGTACCGTTGTTTTATCACAATGCAAGAAATATACATACATTTATGCAGATTTTTCCGTAATTTCTTTAAATATAACACAAATCGATAATACTTTGTGGCAACAGTTTGAAAAGTGATTCGCAGTTCGTAGTGAATCGACGCAAAATCGCAGAACGAAAATAATAGTCCTTCAGGGACAAAGCCCCTTTGGACTAGAAATGCAAGAAGGCACGATTAGTCTGTAAATTTATTTGTGCCATCGAATGGGAAAATAAAAATTATTAATATCTTATATTGTCTTATTAAATATGCCTCGAATGCGAAGTTTCTTCTTCATTATGGATCTTCTGTATACTCCAATTTTTAGAGTTCTAGAACTTGTCACAATAGTCGTACACCGCTTCTCAGTATGAGAGAGCACTGTCGGTATTTATCACTTCGAATTACTAAGAACGTTAAACACAAAATAATATACAAAAAACGCCCTCAAATGTGCTATCTTGCAATGTGTTCTATCAATACTGTCAATACTTTGAGCTAAACTGTGATTTAAACTGAAAACTAATATTCTCTCCTGTCTTGTATGGTTTCTCCCATCCTCAAAGATGGAGACAATTAATCCCCAAAACCATCTCCATCTTGGCGCTATTTTGCCAATTGTGAAGTGGTCAATCCATTGGCAAACATTGAAGCTTTGCACTCTTGATTCTTTCATTTTACATTTTTCACCCGATACTACAGTTTATATATAAATTCACTGAAGTTATTTATTTCCGTGTGTAAAACGTTCGTACCAATATCATTATCTAATTTCCCTTTAATAATGGACAACAGTAAGAAATAGTAATAATATATAAACTGATATAAAAAATTGCTTTAAGCCTTTAAATGGATAAGCAAAATGCTCAGATCAGTTTTTCGTATGGTTTTTGATTAATGGAAATAAAGTAGCTAATGGCTTACCATTCTGTTTCAACTTTTACTTGAACAACAATAAGATCCTCATTAACTTAAATTCTTTTTTTAATCTAAGTGAACATAATGAAAGCTGAATCTTTCTTTTTCTCTTTTTAAACGGAGGAGAAAAAATAGCATTTTAAGAAATTTTGTTTTGTGAATGATTCAATTAAAAGTTTTAAATATTCACGCGTAATACAAAGAACGTCCATTAAATTGATCTAGATTTAAACTGATAAAAAAAATCTCTATCAGCTATTTTTAGAAAGGAAATGAATAAATTTGCGAATCATTTGAAGATTTACATTAAGTCGAAATCTCTGCCCTTAATCCAATTATAAAGTGCAAATGATCAAACTATTCAATTAAATATTTTTGTTTCTATTGCGCTCTTCTTTGCATTTATTTCCTTTTATAAGTCGCTGAAAGATGGCAGAGAAAGTATTTGTTTAATTAAAGCCGTGATGGCATGGTATATAATCGCAGTGCGATTTCTTATTTGCGAGCGCACTGCAATGATTTTCTGTTCATTAATGCTAAATGAGTGCTACCCAAAATGTAAGGAACGAAGTATTTATATAGAATTATTAGTAAAAAAACTGTACGGAGAACGCATTAAAATACGAAATTTAGTTCAAGTTTGAATATCACAATGATTTATGGCGTTTTACATTTATTTCTCATTTTGTAATTTAATATATAATATACACTCACGTTTGTGAAAATTGCAACACCATGAAGGACTTACGCGAGTGAGCTGAAATTTTCAGGAAATGCAAAGTAGCGCATGATATGCAAATGATTAGAATTGCAAATCCGTAGCGCATGCGTATGCTGAGCAGCGCCCTCTGAACGGCTGATGGATCCGAATAAATAGACGGCTGTAGCGAGGCGTGTATGGTTATCGGTGGTTATCTGCTAGTGGTAAACGTTAACTCAATCTGTACTTATGCCTCGTCGACGAAAGAGAGCGAGATTTGAACAACTTACAGAGTTTGAACGAGGGAGAATCATCGGCCTTCGTGAAGCTGGATTGTCGTATCGTGCAGTAGCCTCTCGTGTGCAGCGTAACAGCAGCACAGTGATGCGCGTTTGGAAGCAGTGGACGGACGAGTGTCGGACAACTCGGAAATCCGGGAGTGGACTCCGAAATGTGACGTCAGCTCGCGAAGATAGACACCTGGTCCGCATGGCGCGGACGGACCGTACAGCTTCCTCTAGACAATTGGCAGCACTGTGGTCAATAGCTACAGGTGTTTCATTGTGTGCTTCATCAATTCGTAGACGTCTGCTGCAGTGTGGACTGCGCGCACGGACTCCTTTATACAGGATCCCCCTAACGCACGACCATCGCCGCCTGCGGCTACAATGGGCCAATCAGCATAGAGACTGGCGTGCTGATTGGCAGCATGTCGTGTTTTCTGACGAATCCCGCTTTAATTTGTGGTACCATGATGGCCGCATTCGTGTTAGACGCTATGCCGGTGAACGCCACCTTCCGGAGTGCATTATCGAACGCCACAGTGGACGAACACCCGGAGTTATGGTCTGGGGCGCCATAGCATATCATAGACGATCTCAATTGCTACGAATTGTGGGCAATCTGAACAGCAACCGGTATATCCGTGAAGTTCTACAGCCCGAAGCTGTTCCCTTCCTTCAAAGCTTGCCAGGCGCTGTATTTCAACAGGACAATGCCCGCCCTCATACTGCTCGGATTGTTAAATCCTTCTTTGCAGCGCAGCAGGTACAGCTTCTTCCTTGGCCTGCGTGTTCCCCGGATATGTCGCCAATTGAACATGTGTGGGATGTCATTGGTCGGCGTCTTGCTCGTGATCCTCGTCCTGTTGCGTGTGCAGACGAACTTTGGGTACGCGTACAAACGATATGGAATTCTCTTCCTCAGTCAGACATTCAAACTTTGTTTGACTCCATGCCACGTCGTGTAGCAGCACTTATTGCGGCGCGTGGTGGCCACACAAAATACTGTTTCTGATCTCTTGTTCTTGTTTGTTTGCTTTGAACATTTAATCATTTATTTGTACCACTACCACTCAACTGTGTATTAAATTGCATTCAATTATGACGATTCCTTCTTGGTGTTGCAATTTTCACAAACGTGAGTGTATATACAGGGTGTTTCATAGATCATGGGACAAACTTGGAGGGGTGGTAGAGCGTACTAAAACATGCATTTTTTTATAGGAATGTAGGATCTAAAGTGACGGGTTAAGGCAGGACCGCAAATAAAAAACGACACGAGAGGAAAATGTGTTTATATACAAAATCAACGCAAAGTGCTTCTTTGTAGTAATATCGTATTCACAACAAATGTTCAAAATTGCGACCAGCAGCAATAATACATGCTTGGTAACATCGCAGAAGGAATTCACGAACATTTTGGTGTTGGTGTATTTAATTATGGTAAAGCACGCTAGGGCTATCTGCCTAAGGGAAGGGATGCCTTTCGTGGAGGACTTTCTAAGGGAAACTGGCTCGTATACACGTTACACATGGGGAAAACCACGAAAACGTCCATGCAGCCAGCCCGTTCGCGGGATTCGAACCTCGGACCGAACTACCAGTGTTCAGCGTCTTTACCGCTCGGCCGCTGGTGGGCTCTGACGAACATTTTGAAAGACGACAGGTATTTCGCGCACGCTTGCAGCCGCAGTGGATAGCCGTGCAACGAGGTCCTCCAGTGAGTCAACGGGAGTCTCGTAAATGATGCCGTTCAGATGGCCCCATAAAAAAATCCAAGTTATATAAATCTGGCGAACGGGATGGCCATCGAACGGGTCCACCACGGCCAATCCATCGGCTGGGAAATGTGCCATCCAAGTAATTGCGGACCCGAAGTAATTGAGGTTATGGGCTGGTGCACCATCATGCTGGAACCAGATGCGATCACGAACGATAGCCGGAACATCCTGCAGAATTTCGGTAGCACCTCTTGCAGAAAAATATGATAACATAAGCCATTTGTACGTGCAGGTAAGAGATATGGGCCTATGAGGTAGTCGTTAACAATACCCGCCCACACATTCACGGAGAAGCGGGTTTGGAGTGCATGTGGACGTGTGCCGTGTGGATACAGAGTTGCCCACACGCGCATGTTGAAGATGCCGTCCTGTTAAAAAGTTGCCTCATCAGTCAGAGCTTGAGATAGCAGCATACTTTTAGCTTAATGGTTTGAGCCGTCGTTTTTGTGTTATGCTAAATACATACATACATACATACGTAGTCACGAAAAAACATCGTTCATATGGATTCGAGAGCAATCGAAATGGGTATTCTGTTTAAAGTATTGTACCCGAACTTTCTCGCGATTACCGAATAAATCCTACAACGAAGTAAAATTGAAACTCTGTATGGGCAATATTTATATTTTTACAATTGACAGGTACTGTTTAATTAAAGCGTGTAAATGCGCATGTGCGTATCAGACGCATATACTAAAACATACGGGGGTATAATGCGCGTATTCGGGGTTGGCTGTTGTTGCACGTGTAACATGAAAACAAGAGGAAAACTAACTCTATTACTCCATGGTGTATGCTTGCAAATATACCAAACAAGCAGTTCTACGGAAAGTTAAAAACGGAGAATAGATAATCAGAAAGTGCCTATTTATTTCAATTTGCTAATTTTATATATGCACGTATGTTACAAATGTTAGTATATGCAACACAATACTTGCAATATTTAATATTTGACTCAGAATGGGGGGAATATAAAATATGATTAATAATTCTCATGAATTTCCCAACTGTCACTATGTCACGGGATATTCGTTAACGTCAGTAGTAAGCGCAGGTAACCAGGCGGCGGAAGTGACGTCACAGAAAAGGGGCGTGGCCTCTGCCATTTTGAATTTCTCCGGAAGTGACGACACCAGCGCCATCTTGTATCACGTGATGGAATGACATCATCAAACTTTCGTTTTGATTCTGTGGCAACGATTTTATGTTTTCAAAGTTTTTATTTTTTGTGGCAACGACACTATTTTTTATGTTTATGGCAATGAGCTCTTAACCACGTGTTTGGCAGGACACCACTTTTAATTTATTGTTTTTAATTATTTAATACGTCATTACTTTTAATTATTTATTTATTTTTATACGATGCATTTTAATTATTTAATCCGTCATTAGTTTTAATTGATTCCATTACATTTTAATCCATTTTTAATGAATTTAGTATCATTTTCCCTGTATTTTAAAAATAACTCCACGGCTGAGATTCGAACTCGCTATCTCTGGGATGGGAGGTCTAGCGCTTTACCGCTCGGCTACCCGGTCCTCTTATCAAACTTATTATTTGAAACCCTCTTTGGCCCTTTGACTTTTCGCACCATAAGGCTGAAAGTCTGAGCATGCGCTTCATTTGTTTTTACACGACGGCTAGGATTTCTTTTGGCTTCTTAATCATTACTTTATTCATTGCTGTTTTAAATGTAAGAATTTCCCACAGTTTAATTTTTTATTATTATTAAGATATTTTTAATTTTTTTGATTTTTCATCTTATTCTTACTATTTTTTTAGTTAATTTATTAATTTTTTATTTCATTTTTTTTCCCTTTCCCAAACATAAATTTTATTTTTAACTTTCGCAAATTGACGTTTACTTCCACAAAAGTGAACTTAAATTTTTTTTTACTTTTTATCTTGCAAAGTTTATTTTTTTATATTTAATTTTCTTTTGGGTTTTACAAAAGTAATATTTATTTTTACGAATTGAATTTTTCCTTTTCACTTTTTTATTTTGCAAAAGTTTTTTTTTTTTTTTTCGAAATTTTTTTTCTTTTCGTATTTTTACTTTACTTTATTTTAATTATTTTATATTTAATTTTCTTTTTGGTTCTACAAAAGTAATATTTTTATTTGCGAATTGAATTTTTCCTTTTCACTTTTTTATTTTGCAAAAGTTTTTTTTTTTTCCTTTTCGTATTTTTACTTTACTTTATTTTAATTTTTTTGTTTAAATCTTTTTTGGTTTTACAAAAGTAATATTTATTTTTACAAATTAATTTTTTCCTTTCCGCTTTTTATTTAAAAAAAAGGTGTTACTACATTTTTAACTTAATTTTTTTTTACAAAAGTAATATTTAGTTTCATAATTTTAATTTTTTTGAGTTTTTTGTTTACACAAATGCAGTTTTTTGTTTTTTCCCTTATGCATTTTACTTCCAAAAGTAAGTTTTATTTCTTTTCCCTTAATTTTTTTGTTACATTTTTATTTTACCCTTAATTATTTTCCCCCTTGTTTTAAATACAACACCATGTTACGCTTCCATTTCTCCAAAAGTAAAGTTACCTACATTTCTCCGTCTTTGAAATTTTAAGCTCGAATTTACATGCATATAACTTCACTAAATAATATTTTCTGTAATTTAAACCAATATACACAATGCTCATTCTATATAGTTTAACTGGAATACTACATTTCTTACTTTTTTACTACTAAGTTGGAGATACTCAGAACTTTTGCTTCTAATGTATTTTACTAACTATACAAAACTTTGTTGATTCCCTTTTACACGTCTTACTTTTATTCAAAGGATTCACTAAACTATGTCTGACAAATGTAATTTTTACACTTTCCATTTACACATTTACCCTTATATTTAACTTATAAAACATATTCATGCTGTATTTCTGATTCCTTTTCCCCATAATAAAAACAGACTTACACATGTTTCTTTATTGTAAGACCTACTGACTTTAAATAAATCTTATAAGGAGCAATAAATTTTCATGGTATGAAGGCACTCAAACCAATGCATGGAACATTTCTACCCAGTTAAGTTTAGATACATACCAATAGTACTTCATTTCTTCTTATTTTACTCTGTAGACATTTATACATATATATTCAGAACACTCCCTTTTATTCAGTAAGATTCCTTTATACTACTAACACAAATTTTGCTAACTCTTTGAAATATTTTACAAAAATATCTTGTATTTTCTTGCACATATCCTACTTAAATCACCAAACATACACTGAAACCTTGATTTTTTCCTTCATGTGAAAACGTCACTCGGATTCTTAATATGATTCCACCATTTACCGCAGAACTTTATAAACACTACTCTATTTGAACTTATCACAGCCTAACTCTCTTAACAAGGTACAGAAGATTGAATTACATTTTAACTACAGAGAAGAATAGCCACATTGTAACGTATTATTTTAAATTTGAATTATAGTCACATTTTGTGAAGGAGAACTTAATGTCTATAATACACATGGAATTAATATTCAGCCATGGAAATGAAACTTTATCGCCTTTTTCCCAATTTGGAATATAAAAATTTGTTAACTTGGAATATTTTTAACGTATTTATTGTAACTTAACTGAAAAAGACCCATATTTCACATTGTCAATAATTTATTTAGCACTGAATTTTTACAGCCTTTTCAGAACGAAATTTAATTTATCATACCTGACAAATGACTCCTACATAGTTATGATACATTACACGAAATATCGAGTAGAGTTCCAAATAATGATCTAACATAGTAATTAACATGACCTAACACAAATAATTTTAAGATAGAAATTTCAAATTGACATTGCTTAATAATGAACTCTTACAGCTTTTTTGACATTTAACTTCTCATAGATAATAAATAAAATTACACACAAATAATTATACAAAATAGGTAATAATGACAGAAAGTCCATATAATGATCTACTATAGTCACCAACTTTAAAAATTTTAACGCATTTTTAATATGTCATAAGAAAGACCACACTTTTTTGAAAAGCATTATTTTAATTAAACATTGGAACCACGCAGTCCTGCGCACATGTATAACATTTTTTATTTATCATAAGCATGACACATAATAAGTAAATAAAATTTTCACAAAGTACGAAACACATTTATCTTTTAACTGAACTGTACTCTTAAGAAAAATGCAGTATGGAATGCTTAGAACACTCAGGGCCACAGTTCCTCATTACCCCGAGCATTGACCAAAATATACATGTACTTTAAAATCAGTTAAACAAATTCAAATGTTAGTATTCAAAGAGGAATACTTCACAAATTAGATGAAAGAAAGGTACACAATGAACTTGAGTGATAAATACAGAAAAGCATGTAAGGACCGAGAAAAAGATGTATTCGTGCAGAACTTTTTTAAGATAAACTTGCTCTATTTTTGGCACATGGGTTACATTTTGCATTTCAGATTAAGGAAAAACATTCAAGATAATTCCTGTATAACTAGGGATTTTCACATGTTAGTAATGTAATTTATTAGAACAGTCACAGATATATAGGACAAGTATGCCATTTCCAAGGAAAACAATTTTCCCAAACCAGACTTTAACAGTGAAATATAAAATGGAATAAGAAAATCCCATATTTCAAACAAAATTAGTATCTGAGTATGCAAAAACTTGAACAAGAAATGAATATTTTTTCTGAAAATGTTCCAAATGGTTTAAGTCAGGACTAGTTTCATGAACAGAGCATGAAAAATAATGATGAAGTTTTAATTTTATTTTGTCTGTAGTACATTTACTTATGCTAAAATCTTCCATTTGGTTGACTGTACTTTACATTTAGACCTAAGTTGATAAATCAGAGTGATTTTGTGTTTTAAAGCTTCAGATTCAGAAATAGTACAATTTCAGAAATAATACAACTCAAAAGCAAAAAGATTATAACGACAAGAGAATATACTGCAAGCAAGCGAACGTGATAAATGACTCTTTGGGCTGAATTTCATGAATTCATAGATGGAGTACAAAATTTTAATGCACTGTATATGAACTTTTTTTTCAAATGTATTACGATCACCAACTTTACATAGACTTTAAGTAAACATTTCATGTTAATTTACCATTTTTTCCTGAGATTTATCTACGTATTTACTAAATTTTTGCATTTTGTTTATAAGTATAATACCAAAAGGACATAAGAGAACATTTGTTTCTTGAAAATGTTCATAATTTTACCCAATTGTTATTTCTTTCATAGCTTTGAAGTAACCTATTAAACATATAGTTATCTTGTATTGACCAGACAGCCGTTGGTCTTGCCAATGTCTGAGTTAAGTCACAAAGCTAGGAAATTTAAGTAATATTTTACCAGTACGGAGAACTTCTTACGGCGTTTTTGATGAAAATTGACCGAATTTAGTGGTTCATTTCTAACCTATGAGCCTTTAACTATTTTTTTTTATTCGAAAAAAACACACCAGAAATTATCCTCAAGATTTTCCATTCAGATTTTCCATGTACTACTTTTCATGAAATTACATTTCCAATGAAATTTGATTCATTGTCCAGATAGTTAAATGTTTGTTATTTTTTCGCATACGAATGCATTTCGTGTCTCACATACGCTCATTACATAAGATTTAACAAAATTACAAACGAGTTAGAAGTTAAGTGAATATTTCCTGAAATACTGTACATTTCAATTCGGAAAGTTTACACGAGTATCTTCATTTTGAATCCTTTAACGTTTCTTTTCCTGCATCCAAAGTAAATTTTGAGTTAATTAATTAAGTTTTGATAGTAAAAAATTTTCAGTTTGGACGAAAGTTATTTACCGATGGTTGTGACGTGTTCGTGTTTTCATATATTGTTTTTTGTGAAGTACTTTATCGATAACCTTTTGAACACTTTGAATATTACGGCCACTGCAAATCATTGAATTTTCATAAATTTTCTTATTTATCTTTTACAAGTCCTTGTAAATATTTGGGAAAAAATTTTATTAAATAGTTGTATTTTATGATTTAATAACTTTTTACACGTTTGGAAGATTTAACTGCAACAACACTACCACACTGAATCAGAAATTAAGAAAAGAAATGGAATTTTTTTTATCTTAGTATACTACAGGAATAGATAATTTTTCTCTAATGTATTCGAATGTAGTAGACAATGGAGACTTTTAACACAGATCATACAGACTTTGAATACTTTCTCTAAGTCACCAAAAATTGCATTGTCATAGATTTTTCTCATAAAGTCTATTTCTTTCTTAAAAGAAGTTTATATACTAATTTCATTAGAAACATATCTAAGAAAATATCTGACATTCATAAGAAAATCAGCGCTTGTTTCTTTACTAAATTTGTACTTTCTGACTTCATTCTACTGAAATGAAAATATTCATAACTTATAGCGAAGAAAAATGTTATACTTTTTGATTAATTTTCATACCACAGTATTATCTTTGAAAGTTTTTTTTCTAGTCCACTGCTAATATATTGCTAATTTTCGTAGGTGACAAAAAAACTCAGTTTAGAAACTTTTCTACTTAAAACCTTGTATTGCATTGCTGAACCGGGGCCATGCTTTCATTTTTATCACATATCATGCGAATATTTAAAAAAAAGCATATTTTTTCCTTCAGTTAGCACAATTTTTAACCAACATTTTACTATTACAGAGACTTCTTTAGTAAAATCTTAAGTGTTAAATTGAACGTTTCATTACTAATTTTGAAGATTCTGGATATATCCTACTTAAAAGTTCATAACCGATTAGCAAAATAATTTATATATGTACTTCGTTGTGCTCTTGGTTAATTTTTAAATCGTTGTTCAACTATAACACTTGATTTCTAGTGAAGTATCGAAATGATTATTTACTTTCTGCTTTTTCCAAAGAATTTCGTAGACACATATGCTCAGTACAGAAAATTTTCCTAACTTACCAGTATCTTTACCAAAATAGAAAACATGCAAAATTTTCCTAAAAATTTATATATTTGTTTTTTACAAACATTTACACGAATACCCACATTTAATTATTTAACGTGTATTTTCCTATATCAGAACTAAAATTTCGAACGAAAATTTTTAACTAATGTTATGTTCCGTAAAATTTTTGTATTTGTGATGTCATCTTTTTTTTGCAAAAGTTTTCAGAGTGTGCTCTCGGTAGTCTTTTAGACATTTTGAAACTGTTTTATCTTTGCTATTGGAAACTATTTTATTTTTGCTGTTGGTATATGTCTATGAATTCTCGATACTTTCTTGGTTTATCTTCAACTTATAAAATATTTAAATACTTAAAAATATATTTGTAGATCGTCTATGTTGAAACTTGTGATAGATTTCCTGGATTAAATTTTTTTTGGAAAATGTATTTTATTTTATTTACGTGAATGAAACTGATGTTTTCTTAAAATTTTATTATTCAGAGTATTAGTCAATTATGACAGAATGTCTGATTTGTCCTCTTTTTAGTCAACATTCATATGAACTTCAGTATTTCAAATCTCTCACGTAACTGTAATTTTTCCTATTGGTAGTAGGAAGACGAGTGGAATACATACAGTTTATGCAGACATAAGGGTAAAAATCTGGAAGTAGAGAAATTCTTCATATTTAGGCAATTCAGTAGAATGTGCACATATTCATCCTATTCGAAGCTTATTTTTGGAATTACATAGCATATAAAGTGTAAATTTAATAAAAAGAGGTATAATGAAAATCAAGTACTCTGCAAAATCTGAACGATAATTATGCAAAACTAGTTATAAGGCAGTTTTTCATAAAAAGTGGTTTCAACGGACGAAACACGCTAGCAGTCTCCTAAAACTTTAAGTGAGCACCTGATCTTTGCTCTTACAAAAGTAAAGTAGAATTGTAAATTCTACGTAAGAGTGAAGATCAAACGCCCACTTAGAGTTTCAGGAGATTGCTGGCATGTTTCCTCTGTTGAAACCACTTTCTATGAAAAATGTTTCGTATGTTTCGTACTTTGTGAAAATTTTATTTACTTATTATTATTTGTCATGCTTATGATAAATAAAAAATGTTATACATGTGTGCAGGACTGCGTGGTTCCAATGTTTAATTAAAATAATGCTTTTCAAAAAAGTGTGGTCTTTCTTATGACATATTAAAAATGCGTTAAAATTTTTAAAGTTGGTGACTATAGCAGATCATTATATGGACTTTCTGTCATTATTATCTATTTTGTATAATTATTTGCGTGTAATTTTATTTATTATCTATGAGAAGTTAAATGTCAAAAAAGCTGTAAGAGTTCATTATTAAGCAATGTCAGTTTGAAATTTCTATCTTAAAATTATTTGTGTTAGGTCATGTTAATTACTATGTTAGATCATTATTTGGAACTCTACTCGATATTTCGTGTAATGTATCATAACTATGTAGGAGTCATTTGTCAGGTATGATAAATTAAATTTCGTTCTGAAAAGGCTGTAAGAATTCAGTGCTAAATAAATTATTGACAATGTGAAATATGGGTCTTTTTCAGTTAAGTTACAATAAATACGTTAAAAATATTCCAAATTAACAAATTTTTATATTCCAAATTGGGAAAAAGGCGATAAGTTTCATTTCCATGGCTGAATATTAATTCCATGTGTATTATAGACATTAAGTTCTCCTTCAGAAAATGTGACTATAATTCAAATTTAAAATAAAACGTTACAATGTGGATATTCTTCTCTGTAGTTAAAATATAATTCAATCTTCTGTACCTTGTTAAGAGAGTTAGGCTGTGATAAGTTCAAATAGAGTAGTGTTTTTAAAGTTCTGCGGTAAATGGTGGAATCATATTAAGAATCCGAGTGACGTTTTCACATGAAGGAAAAAATGAAGGTTTCAGTATATGTTTGGTGATTTGAGTAGGATATGTGCAAGAAAATACAAGATATTTTTCTAAAATATTTCAAAGAGTTAGCAAAATTTGTGTTAGTAGTATAAAGGAATCTTACTGAATAAAAGGGAGTGTTCTGAATATATATGTATAAATGTCTGCAGAGTAAAATAAGAAGAAATGAAGTACTATTGCAGATAATAATAAGAAGAATATAAATATAAATAAGAATATCTATAAAATAAGAAGAAATGAAGTACTATTGTATCTAAACTTAACTGGGTGGAAATGTTCCATGCATTGGTTTGAGTGGCTTCATACCATGAAAATTTATTGCTCCTTATAAGATTTATTTAAAGTCAGTAGGTCTTACAATAAAGAAACATGTGTAAGTCTGTATTTATTATGGGGAAAATGAATCAGAAATACAGCATGAATATGTTTTATAAGTTAAATATAAGGATAAATGTGTAAATGGAAAGTGTAAAAATTACATTTCTCAGACATAGTTTGGTGAATCCTTTGAATAAAAGTAAGACGTGTAAAAGGGAATCAACAAAGTTTTGTATAGTTAGTAAAATACATTAGAAGGAAAAGTTCTGAGTATCTCCAACTTAGTAGTAAAAAATTAAGAAATGTAGTATTCCAGTTAAACTATATACAATGAGCATTGTGTATATTAGTTTAAAATTATAGAAAATATTATTTAGTGAAGTTATATGCATGTAAATTCCAGCTTAAAATTTCAAAGACGGAGAAATGTAGGTAAGTTTACTTTTGGAGAAATGGAAGTGTAACATGATGTTGTATTTAAAACAAGGGGAAAAATAATTAAGGGTAAAATAAAAATGTAACAAAAAATTAAGGGAAAGGGAAAAAAAAAATAAAATTTACTTTTGGAAGTAAAATGCATAAGGGAAAAAACAAAAAACTGCATTTGTGTAAACAAAAAACTCAAAAAAATTAAAATTATGAAACTAAATATTACTTTTGTAAAAAAAAATTAAGTTAAAAATGTAGTAACACCTTTTTTTTAAATAAAAAGCGGAGAGGAAAAATTAAATTTGTAAAAATAAATATTACTTTTTTAAAACCAAAAAAAGTTTAAACAAAAAAATTAAAATAAAGTAAAGTAAAAATACGAAAAGGAAAAAAAAAAAAAAAACTTTTGCAAAATAAAAAAGTGAAAAGGAAAAATTCAGTTCGCAAATAAAAATATTACTTTTGTAGAACCAAAAAGAAAATTAAATATAAAAAAATTAAAATAAAGTAAAGGAAAAATACGAAAAGGAAAAAAATTTCGAAAAAAAAAAAAAAAAAAAAAACTTTTGCAAAATAAAAAAGTGAAAAGGAAAAATTCAATTCGTAAAAATAAATATTACTGTTGTAAAACCAAAAAGAAAATTAAATATAAAAAAATAAACTTTGCAAGATAAAAAGTAAAAAGAAAATTTAAGTTCACTTTTGTGGAAGTAAACGTCAATTTGCGAAAGTTAAAAATAAAATTTATGTTTGGGAAAGGGAAAAAAATGAAATAAAAAATTAATAAATTAACTAAAAAATAGTAAGAATAAGATGAAAAATCAAAACAATTAAAAATATCTTAATAATAAAAAAAATTAAACTGTGGGAAAATCTTACATTTAAAACAGCAATGAATAAAGTAATGATTAAGAAGCCAAAAGAAATCCTAGCCGTCGTGTAAAAACAAATGAAGCGCTTGCTCAGACTTTCATCCTTATGTCATCAATGGTGCAAAAAGTCAAAGGGCCAAAGAGGGTTTCAAATAATATGTCTGATAAGAGGACCGGGTAGCCGAGCGGTAAAGCGCTAGACCTCCCATCCTAGAGATAGCAAGTTCGAATCTCAGCCGTGGAGTTATTTTAAAAATACAGGGAAAATGATACTAAATTCATTAAAAATGGATTAAAATATAATGAAATCAATTAAAACTTATTAAAACTAATGACGGATTAAATAATTTAAATGTATCGTATAAAAATAAGTAAATAATTAAAAGTAATGACGTATTAAATAATTAAAAACAATAAATTAAAAGCGGTGTCCTGCCAAACACGTGGTTAAGAGCTCATTGCCATAAACATAAAAAATAGTGTCGTTGCCACAAAAAATAAAAACTTTGAAAACATAAAATCGTTGCCACAGAATCAAAACGAAAGTTTGATGATGTCATTCCATCACGTGATACAAGGTGGCGCTGGTGGCGTCACTTCCGGAGAAATTCAAAATGGCAGAGGCCACGCCCCTTTTCTGTGACGTCACTTCCGCCACCCGGTTACCTGCGCTTACTACTAACGTCGCTAACTACTGTACCGAAAGGGTCGAGTTCGAATCCCGAAGTAATAATCAATACCAGTGAATCCGCGTTATAATTCACTGGTATTGATTATATGTCTTAATCTTTCGAATGCCACTTAACTCCTACTGATCCTTATGGATTTATAAATAGGGCTAGAGCAAAGAAACTGTCACTCAGTTTACAGAAGATAAAGAAACAGTTTTCAGAAGTTACAGTTTACTAATCGAAAACCTATCAAGAAAAGTCCATTGGGAATATGTGTGGTAACCAGAAGAATGTATCATATTGTTTCTAGGCTTGACGTCGTGTTATCTGATGGTGATGAAACATATTGCGCTGGAAGGATTAAACATATATCTAGAAAAGAGGAAAATAATAAGAGGAAAGTTATGTAGTGGAAACTTCTAAGCGTCCGGTTAACCAATTTGCGACTACATCTCGTATCTTTCTCTAAGTTTTAGTAGTCTGCTGAATTCTCTCAACACCCTGCTGACAAGATTTTATTTAGTTTTCCTAAATGACATATATTCTTCATTGTAAGGAGGAATTTTTTTTTAAATTTCGATGAATGTAAAATGTAGTTTCGTTATAGATTTTTATTTCTACGACATCAACATTACAACTTCTTTTCCAAAATAAAATAAAATATCTGTCTAATTTAACATTTTCTTGATTAATATTAATTATGTAACATATATTATCTCTTTTATGTGTGGGGACATACTTTGCTTTGTGGAATGTGAAATGTATTTCAGACTTCGTGTCAGTGCAAAACATTATTAATGACCTCGAATTTCCTTTCATTACTTGTGCTATCTTTCTGGATTATTCAAATTTTTGTTGCTTGGAAGACCTTTAAATAATACTGAAGCTGTCAAGAAATCTTGCTATGCTAAAAAGTGTATTTTTCTGAAAATGCCTAAAATTATATCAGTGTTGTTAGGTTTAGTTTGTTGTCCTGGTCGCGTAGTACTAGGAGAACTGGCTGCCATAGTCTTGGACCTAGGTTCGAATCCCAGAGAAAGCATGGATATCTGTAAGATCTCTGCGGTACGGAGGTATTTGAAATACTGTTCAGTCGAAAGCCCCGTGATGATGGGATAATGGCTGAAAAAAACCTAGGAATCGTCTCTTGGGGTATTTTTCTTCAAAAGTGAATGGAGATTCGCCTATAGCATCATTTGTAAGGTGCCTAAGGTCTAAGCCGACAACTGACGCAACCCTCGGGAATAAACCAAACTCATTAGCTTGATCTGATATTGCTACCAAACAAGTTAAGTTAGTGACAACAGACTTCATAGTTTTCCAAAATTTAATAACCCCCCAAAAATAGTTAATTTCTTGTAAACTCTTACGTGTTTCCCAAGATGAGTGCAATTGCTTGTATTCGTATATTTACCAAAAAATATTGTCTACATGTATAAATAGTTTAAGCACTAAAATATTTATACATGCAGAAAATTTTAATAAGACAATAAAATAATTCAAATATGAGACAAACTATTTTAATTAAAAAATAAGGTTTCCTTGATTTTTCTAATGCAAATCTGTTAAATTGTTTGAAATCTATGCTGAAATTCTTTCTTTCATTGATCACATTTTAAACACATAAATAAAGAGTTGCTTTGAATGTTTACTAAAAGGATTTTATGCTAAATTAAAAACCTTTTGAGCTGAAATCTATCGTTAAAATGAAAACTCTTATCCTAGAATCATTTGTTTTTGTTTAAAATATATAAGAATCTGAGAGTTTTGCCCATAGTTTACTTTCTCTTGAGTTTTTTTTCGAATTTATTCTTATAGCAATAAACACAAGTTATGCCAGCGATGCCTCTTTCGAAAGGAATCTCTTATTATATTCCATTCTTCGAGAATATCGATGTTTTTTTCATTTTATTTATTTTCCTAAGCACTAGATTCATTCAAGAGGAACCAAGTTGAATCTTCCTGAATCTTCTTTTCGCACTTGAATGGTTTGCTTACGCAAGAAACGGTTTCCTTTTCTTTTGTCCAAAGTAAGATTGTGACATGTTATGATGCTTTCTATATCTTGTACGGAATTATACGAAGAAAATTTTCTATCCATTTCTGATTTACTATTGTTATTATTATTTTACTTTGTTTGGTTAGAAAAAGAATCTTTCATCTTCCAGGCACGCACTTTCGTATCGGAGAGAATTATGAAGTCTAGATCTTCTGTTATTCGGAAGACATTTAATGGTTTAGGAAGCTTGTTATTAGTAATCGACTATTTACAGCAAGTAATTACAGATTTTCCCCTTTATTATCTAATAGCGAAAAAAAAGGTGATTGTCACTTTTAGTTGGATAATTAAATAATACATGAATATAGGTATTTTGTTTATTAAGCCTTTGAATGAATACATTAAAAGCTGAAACTTTGCAGTTGACTAGGATGAACATTTAAGTATTAAAGCACTTTTTTATGCTGAAATCTGTGTTATGCTTCCTGACTTGCAAGTGATCTGTAATCACCAGTGAAGTGCCCCAAAGCAATTATTACACTGTTTGAAAGTTAATAACAATGAAAATTTCAAATTGAGAAGAGCTGTATACTTTCACGAAAGCTAAAGTACTGGAATTATATTGTTGTAAAGTTGCTGAATTTGTTGTGTTGGATTATTGTCTTAGTACAGGAAGTCTTTAATGGTGGTTTTGATTGTTGAGGAAACGAGTTTGTTAAGTAAATGATTCAGTTTACTAAAGTTTGCAATTCGTTTATAATTACGTAATACTACATTACGCTTATAATATGGTTATAATACATTACGCTTATAATATGGTTATAATACATTACGTTTATAATTTTTAATAATTATCATTTACTATTCATTCCTATTTTGCAAATGCCGATCAATTAAATAAAGTTTTTTGTGAAAATACCTTGTCTGGAGACATGAGCGTTTATATGGACTTTTCCATAATCACTTAATATTTTTATATATGCTATAATAGTTTTTTCACAGTTACTAAAAATGAAATTATGTTATAGACTGAACTCCCGTATTCCCTTTTATATATGTTAATAGATTATAGTTCATTTCTTATAGAAATGAATATGTGTGTTTTTATAGATTCTTTCGTATAGATGTGAAAGAATATACTAAAGAACGTATCGATAATTTAGAAATGGACCAAAAGTGTGTATCAGCCTAAATGTGCATTTTCTATTTTTAAACGTTGCACTGAAAGTTAGAAATATGGCCCACTGTAAAAGAACCCTATACCTGTTAAAATAGTGAAGATTTGTATTGTGAAGTGAAATCTAAAATGAAGAAATTATTTTAATGTTACACTTTGTGCAATAATAATACTTAGATGTACAACAGTTTTACGCATTATGATTGACTATTTAGTGATGGAAATAATAAGAGTGCCTACGTATAATTCTAATTGCGTTTACATCTTATGTTATTAATAAACTCGTGCGTTAAAACACGCGGAAAATACTTCTAACCCAACAATGTTATTACATAGTCACAATCGAATTCACTTCTTCAGAGTTTCTGACATTTCTAGAAGCAGTGAAAGCATGTATCTTTTGGTATCTATCATAGACTAGTCTCCACACCGTTTTGATTAGCAGGTATTGCTTGAAAGCACTGAATCCGTAAATTTCTGTTGAAAAGAGAACAGAAGAGTCAGATAGTAAGAAATTCAGGAAATAATATGATTATAGCATGTTAAGAATTTGTTTTTGATCAAAAGAATCCAAGCCGCGATATCTTGTCTAACAATTGAAAGGTCTTAGACGCCATTTCATACACTTCTATACAGAGTTAGGCTAATGCCTTCTAATAACCAAAATTCAAATATTGCATGTTTCATGCACATGATACGAATTTTCGACAAACATCTGGAACTTTTTGAGAGAGTTGGAGTGTAAGTAAGGGACCCTTGAAGTCGACCATAATTTTATGCATCGTAGATAAGTAGTAAAATAAACACTTCAAAAATGTTTCTAAAAATTTTAAACTTTCGGCTCTTTTCCATATATTATGTTTTATGTTATTCCCATGTATTATATTTGTATTTATATAACCATTTATTTGTTTTATATTATGAGATATCGGTATTTGCTATCCATTTAAACTTATCTATTTATGTAAGCAAATCTTAAAGATAATTTTAAAATATTCTTTATAATTATAATATTCGTATGTATTTTCATTCTTTATATATTCGTCAAGGCCGAATAACCCTAATGAAATATGTGACCCTATAATTAAAAGTTCCAGGCTCGGAATGCAGTGATAAAAGCGGCCAACATCAACGCAAGAAGTACGTTCATCTCCTTGTATTTAACCTAATGAATTACTCTTCGCAATGTAATAAATGCCAACATGGGAAGGAATGTAAATTTACTTACCTTCTAGAATAATTCCTTCTCCGAATTTCTGAGAATTCCTAAAATGCTTATGCATCTGATTAAGAGAGTGTCTGGTAAAGAGAAGTGAAGTGATCTGCCCCGTAGGCCTGCCCTTCTCCACCCCAGTATAAGTGGAAGAGCGAAATTCGTACATCTTTCAATCGTAATCCTTGCTGCCGTGTGGATAATTTCGTAGTTGCGTGGAAGTTCTTGTTTGGAAAGGAAGAAGTTGGGAGGGTGATGTCAGAAGCAATTAACGCAGTTTCCGTTGTTTCGCGTAGTGTGGTTGCTGGCGGATACAAATGGTAGTTAGAAAGAGAGAAACCTTTTAAGTCCTCGTTCTAGAATCTTTAAGTTACTTGCTGTTTTGGGGTAAGAGGGAATATTTAAATAATGGATTTGCTGAAAATGCCATAAGGCCAAATACTGCATGTTGTTAAATTCGTGAGCTATTAGGAATAGAACGAGCAAAAATGTGTACATTTTTGTTGTTGGATCTAATTTTAGTCCTGTTTTCTTAATTCTGCATTCTTTAAGAATCATCATATTGGAAAACATTTAAAATTTTTCAACGAAGAGTATTTTCTTAGGTACTAATATTACTAAGATGAAGATATTTAAATATGAAGTTTTGAGTCTAGCGTAGTTTAAATTTCCTGCGTAATCAATAAAATTAAAAAATTAATTTTTTCTTCGACACCCTAGGCCAGCTTTTCTCAAACTCTTTAAAATGGGGACGACTTTTATAAATAAAAGTATTCTGCGGACTACCTTACTCTTGAACGAGAACAATTTTTTCTCATGTGTATTCTCTATAGGTACACAAGCGACGGAGGACGTGGGCACTGTCCCTTTACCATAATGGTTAATCAGTACAGCACCACGTCCACCATTATCTAGAACGGCCCAGAGGAAGGAGTGTAGAACATAGTACAAATGACTTAGACTTTTCTAGTTTACAGTGCAGATGACATAGTTGTGCATAATGCGCCACATGTGTCCACAGATCGATACAGGCTCATTACAATGTGCAAATGGCTTATTTATGCCTTATGAATATGTTGATGACATGCTTTTGCACAGTACACACTCACCTCTTACCTTATAAACACATTAGGAATACACATACATTACAATGTACGCTGTACAACAGACGTATGCCATATTTAAGCATAGTGATTATGCTGATGACCAGGATATGCAGGATGGTTTACAGTACAGGTAACGTTATAATCACATGTTACGTGGTTACAATTGCACATAAATTACAGTTACTTTGTAATTATTTATGCATTACAATACTCTTACATTATAAATACATTAGAATTACACATACATTACGATATACACTATACAATAAACGTATGCTATATTTAAGCGTAGGGATTATGCAGGTGACCAGGGTATGCAGAATGGTTATAAAGTTCAGGTGATGTCACAGTCACATGATGCATGGTTACAATTACACATACATTACAGTTTGTGGAAGTAATAAACATATTTCTAAGACACATCTATAAAGTAAAAGATACTATATTTCTATATTACTATGATCAAACGCTAGCCCGAATTAAAGGTTAGTATTTTTATTCAGCAAAAGAGCTTCGGTTACTATGTCCCAATTCCCATTACACACTTCTCCACTTATTTTATTATCATCAAAATGAACAGCGTTCTTTCTCCTAAGCCCTCTTGTTGGGCCATAAACTGCCATGTTCATTAAATGTTTGCTGTCTTCTAATATCTCTAGTGAGCTGGTCTGCTGCAGGAATTATTTCACCATTATAACCATATTGGCAGTTTTAGTTTCTTGAATTGGGCTTATTTTCTAAACCCTGAACGTATTAGATGTAATCAGTTATTTAAATAATATACTGGATTAGTTTTTAAATTTTAGTAGCAGGTATGCTTAATTAACTGAAAAACCATTATTTTAGTCACTCTTTTATTATGCTGTTAAGTGTTACTTGATTGTGTATGCATTCTAATATAGATAATATTAATTTCATTTATAAGCATATAAAAGAAATTTTTAATGTAAGATGTGTTGAATCCAACATAAATTTGACTATATTCTTAAGTAAATAGCATTTAAATTTTTCCATCAATATTACAGCACCTAAATTATTAATTTCTTTATGTGATAACGTATAACATCAATTGTTTGCCTGCTTCACTCTTAGTTTGACTCTCGTCCGATCTTCATCCCCACTTCTCTTCATCATCTTTCTCCTTCACTACTACATGTCTCATTATTCCGTTGTTATCTTCAGCGAGCGAATGTTCTGCATCCAAGTCAGCAAGCATGTCTTCTTCTTTGATCGTCTAACTAAATCTAAGATGTCAGACACAGCCATAGGATGAGTTTTAACTCCATGAGTGTTTCCATTTCTTGTTTCTTCATCTGTGAACTTGATCATAGGCTACAATTCACACCAAGAGCAACGTAGAATAATGTTCTTTTTATCTTTCCAGGAAAGAGTTGAAGTAAATACGGCTCCCTACAATGAGAATTCATTCTGAAAGTCACGGACACTATCTTCAAAGCTCCCACATAGGAGCATAAAAAGCGATCTGTTGTTCAGTTTTATATTCTGGATAATTCATTGGCGGAATTAGGCTTGTTACATTAAACATAACACAAATGTTTCCACATTTAGGTTTACAGACTATTAGCGTACTGCATATTTTTGAACCTCATTGGTTTAAATTTCGAATTTAAATTTAGACTTTCAGAAGTGAGGTTATTTTAATAACGTCGGTTAGTTCGATGTAGATTATGGAGGTATACAGATAGAATCATCGTTGCAGGCTAATATATTATATTGAATTTTTGCCGTAGTACTCCATATAAACCACAAAGTTTCTCGCTATTTAAACTCAAAATAATTTGTAGTCTGGAGTGATCGACGAAAGAAACAGAAATTACAGAATAAAATTAAAATAGAAATAATATATTAGCTAAAATTAATCTTACGTTTATAAAAGTCAACGTTTATAAAATGGATTAATGTGAGACATACCTTGATCCTTTTGCGACAGCATTTAAAATTTCTGGAATAGTTTATGAAATCAAAAAAGAATCTTAATTTTTTGCCATTACTAAACAATGAAATTTATTCGCACTAGATAATTTTTCATTAACGATAAATACTTTTTAATTTTTGTTATTCCATTCAAAAACCATGAATATGCATTAACAAATATTCCCATGAAAGTCAGATATATTATTAGGAATTTTGTACATAAATAGAGGATTTTAGTGCAGTTATCTGTGAAATTGTTGTTTCTTTTTCTGAAACAAAATTTTAAGAGAAAGTTATGCCGGAAAGTAAGAATACAGGGGCAAGTGCATTTAACATTGGCCAAGCTGATAACGGTTTTGAAGACGGATTTTGTCGCCAAATTTGGCGAGACGTTTGAAAACTATTTAAGGCTGAAGAGCCGGCGGCCTGTTGAAAACTGTTTAAGGCCAATGAGCATCTGCTCTCAGTTGCTTAGTTATTGTTGTTGCGATTCGTTACTTCCGCGTGAACTAGGATATATCCGACTTAGCTTCCTCTTTAGATGCACTTTGCATTGCAAGGTATTTAACGTTTTTAGCGCTGAACACTGGTAGTTCGGTCCGAGGTTCGAATCCCGCGAACAGGGCCCTCGAGGCTTTGCCATAATCACACACACACACACACACATTAACGTTTTTAGTAGTTTGAAGCGTAACTACTGATTGTACTGTATGATACTGTGGACACCTATACGAGTATTTCTGCAGAAAATATCAGAAATTTGAAGCGTTTATTTTGATAAAATAAATTTTCTTAACCTAGCATCGGACTTATGTGTATTCAATCTATTACGATTTCGAACGCACGCAGCAATCTATTAGAAGCAGAGATTTCCATTAAGACAATTTTTGAGATTTTCTTGAAGACCACGTATTCATATTTCCTATATTCATATATTGTTCATGTATGTTTTTAGCAAAAGAATGTACAGTGGTAGCCAAAATTGTGGACACTTTTGGAAATTTTTATGGTTTTGAACTTTGTATGCTTATAGAAAATGTTACGTTTCGCAAAATGCAAACTTGTATATATCATTTTAAAGAGAATTTATTACTGAATTCAATACAAAACACAAAATTCAATTATTTGCAATACAAAAAAGTTATATGTATAAATAATAAACACAGTTATGAAGTGGTTTGTAATGTCTAGCTTTTCTGGCCAATCACTGTTCTTGTTCTGAGAACCAATCAATTGTTAGTAACTGCCAGCAGAAGCTGACATCATGTTTACACTTGAAACAATTCATTATTTTGCTTTGTTCTGTATAAGGAGGACCTGTTTCTTATACACTGCAATTACAAGTATGAATTTTTGAGAAAAATGTTTAATATTTAGTCAAGAAGCAATGACATCAAATAAAAGAGTAGATTGGACACCTAGAAAGAGATGTAATATTATTGTGTTACGATAAAGTGGTCTTTCCTATGCTGAAATTGCAAGACGGGTGGGTCGTTCAGTGACTACATCTGGAGTCCAAAAATTTGTCCACGATATCAGGAGACAAATTCAATAAAAAAAAAAGAAGGAAAAGGCCGAAAAAGGTGCACCACATCTATTGATGACAGAAGAATAAAAGGACTATGTCTCCAAGATAGAAAAATGTCATCAGCGGCCATGAGAAGTGATTTGAATGATGCTGGTGTTTCTCTCAGTTCAAGAACAATCAGGAGAAGATTAACAGATTTTGGACTGAGAGGTAGAATTCCACGAAAAAAGCCTTATCTTAATTTTCAGCAACAAAAAAAAAAAAAAAAAAAAAAAGACTACAGTGGGCAAAGGAACACATTAATTGGACAGATGATCAGTGGTCACAAGTTATATGGCGTGATGAAACTAAGATATCGTTATTCGGTAGTGATGGGCGAAAATATGTAAGACGTATAATAGGAGAAGCGCTACATCCTGACTGCATTCAAGCAACTGTGAAGAACCCAGTTAGTGTTATGATTTGGTCATGCATGTCAGCAGATGGTGTTGGTCACCTTCGTGTCATCGATGGGACACTGAATGCCGGAAAATACATTGACACTATTCTAGAACCAAAACTTCTACCTTCCATCAGAGATCTCTTTTCCAACAATGCTTCGTTTATTTTTCAGCAGGATTCTGCTCCTTGCCACACGGCCAAAATATCGAAAGAGTCGTTTCGTACAAAGAGCATTAAATTGTTGTCATGGCCAGGAAACAGTCCTGACCTCAATCCTATCGAAAATTTGTGGCACCGTTTGAAAACTCTTGTCCGAATGAGGCGCCCATCAAATAAAAGGGAACTAATTAAGGCTATAATTGTTTCCTGGCATCATGTAATAACGAAAGAAGTGCTTAAAACTCTTGTCAGCTCAATGAAACGTCGATGTGAAGCTGTAATCAGAAATAAAGGGTACCCTACTAAGTACTGATAACTCACTGCAATCATCACTATCTAATGTATATCGATAACTGTTATAGTTTAACTTTTTTTTTTTTTGTATTGCAAATAATTGAATTTTGTGTTTTGTATTGAATTCAGTTATAAATTCTCTTTAAAATGATATATACAAGTTTGCATGTTGTGAAAGGTAACGTTTTCTATAAGCATACAAAGTTCAAAAACATAAAAATTTCCAAAAATTTTGGCCACCACTGTAGTCATAATAAAAATGTTAAGAGCGGAAAAGCTGTATCAGGGTTCATAGCCACATACTATATTAATAAGGTAAATTTTATTCATATGATAAGGCACATACACGTTTCGAGAGCATTTTGTCTAATGCCATCTTGGATTGAAAATATTTAAAAATAGCATATCTTTAGAATTACCGATAGAAAGTCTCGCGCGCTAGAGATAAAATGTTTTATTTTCTACAGTACGCCCCTGCTGGCTTTGAAATCCTTGAGTTTCTTAATCATATTTGCGTTAACGTTTTACAAAATATCAAATATACAATAAAACAAATGCTAGATTCAAGCTTCATGTGTTCATATTCGGGTGAACGGCTATGCTATTCAAAATTTGATGGCTCTAGATCCCGCTGTTTTTTCGCAGTGCGAGAAACATATATAGCTTCATGCGGATTCTTTATTGTTTACTTTCTTTAATGCATAGCGATAACATTTTGGTGGCAACGATTTGAAAAGTGATTCAGACTTTTATAATGGTTCAATGCAAAACGCCGTTTTGAGACGAATAGCCCTTTTTGTTTACGGCCATTTGGGATAATGATGATCCATTTAAAACGCACATTCAAGGAATTACTTGCGAAGACTTTTAAGAAATGTTTATGATTTTCATGGCTGCCTGGTATCCAACTAGTTACTTGGCGAAGAACCGCTGTCTTTCACAAGACTAATATTTCAAGGTAAACTTGGTAAGTAAAGGGAGTTGCTTGTTGCAAGCACCTAGGCAGGAAGGCTCATGCTTTCCACAAGTATGAAAAGCAGTTACTTAGATTAGCCCATTTATACCGGAGGTTTAATGTTTTGGAAAATATGCATGAAACTAATGTATGTTAGCTAAAAAAAAAAAAAAGAAACCAGAATTTAAAGATCAAAAATTAATTTCTCAACCCATTTTATAGTTATGTGGTGGAACACAAAGAATTTCAACCCTATAACTAACATAGGAGTAAGAGCATCTGAATTTTCTTGTTACAGCATGTTAACACAACATCTTAAGAATTAGCAGAAAAAAATATATGCATAGGGCATAATTTACTAAAATTTATGATTGCCTGTCTTCAGATGGTATTTCAAAAACTTGCTAAAAATTTCAGACCGGTGTTTTAGATCAACTCTGAGATTTGCATATCACCAGAAATGACTAATTATGTTTACTGGGTGATAGCAGAAACCCTTACGAGGAGAATAGAAGTGAGAAACCAAAGTACATTGGCGACCTTGAGGAATAGCGTATAAATAATTCCAACACAGCTACCCTTCAATTAATGGAGCGCTAGGCATAAATGGGTTGTCAGTTTTGAGCATGTCGATTAGGCCGAAGCCGGTTCCTATCATGAGGGCTAGCTAATTTCTTGGTTTTAGTCAGAAGCTGCAGATAGTGCAGTGGCATTAGAGTTCATGATAGCAATAATAATGACAACAATAGAGCAATTATTAGCAATCGTGAAAAATTCTGAAGAGCGGTATTCAGCAGGTGCAGCAATGTTGGAGGTAATAGCTCATCTGAGGGACATTTGCTCAGAAGGCTGATCTGTCAAGAAGAAGAAGACGTGGTGTTTGTTTAATTTCTGATGAACCATGTACTTTTACTAATTTGACGTAATTGAGTGTAATAGTATTGTACATCACGTGTTTTCTACAGGTGTAACCCCACACATATATAATTTGGGAATTTACGTGCAGTTGAAAGGGTAAGTTTTGCTTTAGGGGCCCAGAACTTAATAAAATTATGCATAAAGTGTGGGGTTTTTGGGATCATTGGTCCAAAATAACACAAAGGTAAGTTTGGTGTAGTCTTTCCACCACGAGAAGAGACAGCCACGCCAACGTCTCATAGGGCTCGGATGATTTCGGCATCTTACTATAGATAAATTGGGACTAATGGATTAATAGCGCATGCTGTATACCAATGGAATTCGAATTTAGTCAACTGGGGCAACCTTGGATCGATTCTACGCTTCTTTCCTCGCAGTGAAATAGACTTCCTAACAGGCAAGTTCAAGTCTGTGCTCGTTTAGATTTTGAGCAACTGCCCGTAAACTTGTAGGCCTCTTTTCGAAATGATTAGAATTGTACTCACAAACAGGTGAAAGAGAAACCTTTGTTTCCCTCAGGTCCTGGTACCTAGTAATTTATTTTAATATTTTTAGTTTAACCCTCACAAATGGTGAAGCAGAATAAATTTAGAGTAATCTATGTTTGCTTTTCCATATCTATAATTTGCTTAAGAGCTTCATGTAACACCTAGATAAATTATTTTTGAGTCAAATTAGGTCCTATATAAATGTTACAGTATGTGCAGAAATAAATTTGCTTCCTATCGAAAACGCGACGTGACACAAAAATCAAAATAACTTATTTGAAATGAGCAGACACAAATTTATTAAACTTCGCTTATTTCCTTCCCTATCTTATTTTGTTTATTGCTTGGTGTAGGTGATATAATTACAAAATTAAAGTAAGCTCCATCGTCAATTTATTCCACAATCACGTTCCATCATTTGAGGATTTTAATCAGTACGAAAGTCATGCGTTCACAGCGCTATGCTACCCAAAATAATTTGCATAACATGTCCTCTGGAGTTAAATTATGCATTCGGTATTAGAATGGTAAAGGATTCTATATTTCCAAGTTTTAATATTCCAAACTTTGCTGGTTGTCATTTAACGAAATGCTTTGCTATCACTTCATCCTTCACAATTCATTAATCAGAAACTTGCTTATTGTTGACTATCACTAACGCTTTGCGCAAAGTTTATATCTGCAGGGCGGAGAGATTCCTTCTAACAAGTATTAAATTTAAAATAGCCGTGCAAAGCAGTCTTATGCATAAATCTAAACTGATGACATTTATTAAAGGGAATAATTCTAATATTTGCTTAGCCACTGAAAAGAACAATTGAAATGCACATATGCTATATGTTGTGCAGCTTTATTAATCATTGCCAGGCAAAGAGTACTGAATAGTTTAATAATATATTTCGCATATTATTTATTCATGCATATAAAAATTAGGTAAAAAGGAGTCTTAGATTGGTCCATCAGTGGCTGAGCGTTAAAGACGCTGAGGATTTGTAGTTCAAACTGGTTCCATTCGAGGCGAATGAGATGGCTGCATGTGTATTTTTGTGATTTTCCTCATGTGTGATGTAATGAGCCAGATTCCCACAGAAACTCTTCCACGAAGACATCCTCTTCCCTAGATAGATAGCTGTTGCATGCTTTGCCATAACTAAACAAACCAAACCAATCTTAGAATGCCACTGGTTTTATAGAAAACTTCTATCCCTTTCGAAGGAAACAGGCATAGGGTCTTTCCTCTTAAAAATATATATATATATATATATATATATACATATTCCGTTGCACAATAGCCGTTGCTGCTTGTAGAAGTGAAAATCTATGCCAACCTCGTTCGAAATTAATAAGAATTTTTTTGATAAAAAGATGGTTACTTCAAGGTTTGAATTTTTAAGCAGTTTAATTTTGATAACTTGATGAAATTTATTTAAAAAAAATAAAATTAAAAGCACTTTACTAACCTCTTACTTAAAAGTACATTCATGCAGCTCTTCTCATTGTGGCAAAGCACATTTAGTAGTTACCACCTCTGACTACTAAGAACGTTCAAAATAGCGCAGTGCGAAGGGCATCTAAACTCGAAATTCGCCCGGAGATGCCTTAGTAATCTGAATTCAACTCTGAAGGTAACTAAACGGAGAAGTCTAGTCTAGACGGTACCAGTATCGCCGGGATATCGCGCAAAGCGCGATGTATACGGCTCTGAGAGTAGTTGCCATTAGAGGCCAATGACATAAGACCGTCAGGATGGATGGTTGAAAGGTCAAAGGTAAAGAGAAGGGGGTAACCGTGCATCACCAAGGCTTGTGAAGCCAAACTACAACAAGTGAGAGCGAACAAAGGAGAGGAGAGTGCCGCGGCGAGTCTGACAATTTTTATGAGCTAAAAGGGAGTAACGCGAAACTTGAAATGCAAGAACAAGTCAAAATTTTGGAATTTACGATAACAAAAATTCTTGACAAGCTATTTACAAAAAAATAATCTATATACAAAATCAAGCTATTTACAACCATAACGAACATTAATACATGTCTAAATTTTAAAATATACTGAAAATACCTAAGTGTATCAGTATAGAATCAAGAGAACCTAGGCGATAGATTAGGTCGGGACGTTTAAATCCTTGGTGAGATGCCCTTCGAAGGGCCTAATATTATAATCTTCTTCTAGTAAGTAGTAATCAAAGACTTTAAAATATTGCATGTGTGTACAGTTTTGAGCCTTCGTGAAGAAATCAGTGTTCATTCTATGCAAGTAGTGGTCCACGTATTCAATCTTTAAGTCTTTATGCAGTGTCTCGTTCGAGACATAATAATGGGCATTGGTAATGGTCCTTAAAATCTTATTTTGCAGGACTTGTAATTTTGACACATCTTTCCTAGTATAGGCAGTCTAAGCTGGCAAGGAGTAGGTAAATACAGGCCTGATTATTGCAATATAAATATGTCTCTTTTTGTGCAGATCTAAGCACGAGTACTTACCTATTAACGGCGTAAGCTGTGTCATAACACCAACAGCTTTTCTTTTCCCGTTAGTAACGTGATCGGTCCAGGTGAGTCTATTATTTAAGGTAGTGCCCAAATATTTGGCCTTTTTGACAACTGGAACTTCTGTTTTAAAAAGTTCTAATCTAGCATTTATAGGAGTTCTGGAGAATTTTCTGCGGTCGATTAACAGTTGAGATTTCTGAGCATTTATAACAATGGGCCACTTGGTGCACCATGTTTCTATCTGTGGCATGAGATCCTGCAGTATACGGATGGCAAGCTCCGCTCTCATAGATTTGACTGCTAGCACGGTATCATCCGCCTAGCAGCCGAGAAAGTGATTATCAGGGAGATGGACCTTAGGAAAGTCCTCCACGTAAAATAAATAGATAAGCGGGCCTAAACTCGATTCTTGCGGCACGCCGGTAGTAATCCTTTTGCTGTCAGAGGTGTCCTTACCGAAACTAACATAAATGTTTCTACTAGTGATAAATGAGCGAAGATGCAGAATGATTTCTCTGCTGAAATTGAAGTGGATTAATTTATAAATTAGCCCTTCATGCCAGACGCGGTCGAAAGCTTTCGCCACGTCTAGCATGAGTAAGGCGACACATTGTTTATTGTGGATAGCTTCTCCAATAAATTCAGTCAGTCTGACCAACTGTTTAGTGGTCGAAAGTCCTTTTCGGAACCTGAATTGTTTGGGTGGCAGAGTATCTAAGTAAGGAGCCACCCTGTTCAGTATTACTCGTTCTAGAACTTTGCCTAGACCGGGAAGTAGGCTTATAGGCCGAAATCCATCTGGTTTTGTAATGTCCTTTCCTGGCTTGGGAAGTAAAATGACTTTTGCTTGTTTCCAGCAGTTGGGGAAATAGGAGTTTTCTAAGCAAGCATTTAAGATTCCGGTGAATTTGCAGATTATATTAGGTGGGAGATGCTTAATGGCGATATTTGTAATTTCATCGTGTCCGGCTGCTTTTCTGATCTTGACTGTTTTGACTATATTTGTAACTTCTTTCGGAGAGGCAAAGTTTGCATAGTTTCAAACCGTAGGGGCATGCAGCCAGTTATGAACGAAATTTCTGACGTCGTAGGCGAAGCTGTAGTCGCATGGGTCGGAATTACGAACAAACCGTTTTTCAAGATGTTCAGCCAAACCTTTTGCGTTTTCTTTATTAGTAATAGCAATACTGCTTTCCATATAAATGGGCTTGTTGGAAGTCGGGTTTTTGTCTGCGCGCGAAAGCCCAAAAGGAGCTATTCGGCTCGTTGAAATCAAGAATTTTATTTTCCCAGGTTTCTTTCTGTGTTGAATAATATCTCTCTTGATTTCTCTATTTAGTCTGTTTAATGAATTCTTAAGATCTGGGGCCCAAGTGAGATTCCACCTTTTACGTATTCTATTTCGTTCTTTGATTTTATCTCTAATGCAGCTTGGAAGTAAGCGTATTGTACAGCCGGTATTTTACGGGTGGAAATGTTATAAGCATCATTAATTTTCTTGGTGAGCGTATTAACAATGTCGCTAGGAGTTTTAAGACAAAAGTTACTAGTCTTTTTCTGAGCAAGGAGCAGACTGAATAATAAACGGAGAACTGATGTTGTCTCTGGTCTTATACTCTATTTCCCCGCCCCACCACCGAGTAATTCCTTATATCTTCGATTTCCCGCACAGTTAGAATTACATAGAGCTGGATATGGTGACACTTACCTAGTGATAGGGCCAGTTAAACGTACACAAAGATCAAACCAAAATGTTGCTAAATAGTCGCCAGGTTTGGACATTTCTCACCAAATATGGCGACAACAATTAGTCGCCAAAATTATAGCCAGCTTGATAGCCATTTTACCTCAATGTTAAATGTTAAATGGACTTGCCATTGTAACCTTATTTTTTCCCGCGAAACTGCGCTCTCTTGATGCGTACCGTTTTTTTTTATTACTGCAAGTTTACGTATAATTTCATTATAATTCATTATACGTTCATTATTTACGTATATACAAAACTTGTAAGATTATATTTTTTATTTTGTGTGATGCTCTGTAATTTTGTCTATAATCAGTCTTCTGTTTGCGAAAGCTTGAAATCGCTGAATACGTAACAGAAATACGTTTTTGATGTTATGTTCTTTCTTATCTATTCTGTTGCTACTAGTAACTACATTTTTTTATTTTGACACTTTGGTTTCGAGGTATTTAAATTTGTTTTTCTATTTATCAAAAAAGTTAATACCAAATGATTTTATTTGTCTGTTTTAAGGCTGTTCAATGTTATAAATTAATGCATTCATTTTCATATTATTTTGTTAAAGCAAAGCTACATAATATAGTGTTTTTTTCACTCAAGACACTCCCAAATATACAATGTATTTTAAATATATTGCGACACTAATTATTCTATAGAATCCATTGTGTTTCCCGCTTTTTCTACTAAATGTTCTGTATTTTCCAGAACTGCATCAAAAAAGAAAATTTTAGAGAATTTTACTTGCAGAAATGTTCTCTTTTGGCGTCATATTTTAACTAGGCTTTTCAAATCATATGCTTTAATAACATGTTAAAGTGACTATAAAGTAATTATTTGTTAAACATCAACTTGTTAAATGCTTAATCCAATTTTCTCGTAGACTGTCGAGAAACAAGTAACTTAACTTTCTAAATTTTTGTCATGCTGTCATTGGCGTTATATTTAAAGCTCTGAATTAATTAGTATACACTCGTTACGGTATTATGAAAGATAATATGCTTACCGAGATTTTGGTATCATCGTATACCCCGAGAGAAAGCAATTTAGTTCTTGTTTGCTTTAAAGCATGATAATTATGTAGTTACAGAATTAATTATAAACTTTGTCTTGACATACTACATGCATTTAATTCTGAAGCCAATGTCTAGTTTAAAATAATTAATAGCATTAGTGTAATAAAAGCTAATAAATGAACACCTTTAAAATCTGAAAAATTAAAATTTAACATTTTAAAAGATTACCAATGTATAAAACGTGAACATCATTTGTATACTTGTTATTTAATTGCGCAATTAACCACGAACATATCGATCAGAAATACCACATGAAATTTCGAAAAATGCTAGATAAGAATACATATAATAAATTAATCGGAATTTCAGCTTGTTTAAAATTGCGTGTTTCTGTTCCAATGTGATACGTGAATATTATTTTGGGAAGAATCTTTTGCGATTGTCATGGCAAAAATAATTTTAAAGTGATTTGCGGCAGTAATGGCGCACTTTAAAAGTTACTGTTGTTATGATTTTTAGATTACATTGTAGGGATTTACTTTAATTTCCTAATACTTATTTTTATTTTGAAACAAGCCTTTCCTTTACCCTCTTTTTGTACCACCTATGATTTCCTATCAGTATGAGTTTTCAGGATCGCGTTTTATATAAACTGAGGTAGAAACCAGTATTTAAGTTGAAGTGTCGGTCACTTCAGTAGAAGAGCTTAGAAATTCCTATTAGATCATGTTCTGCCCTTTGGCCACGTCGTTTCTTTAAGTCTAATCTTACGAAATTTCGGCCATATTGTTATATACCTGCTAGTATTCGCCGGTGATCCTTAATAAAGACCAACTCAGTTAGTTTTTTCTGCGCAGCTTCGGCTGGTTTTCGTTTAGTTAGCATTAGATAAGTTTCTTCTTTTCTATCTTAAGTTAAAGCCCAAGTGAAGGCTTATTGTAAGCCCCAAAAGGGGATAAAGAGGTCATTTGTGAATTTTCTTGAGTTGGAATAAAGGATGATTTAACCCTTCTTTGGACGTTTCGTTTAAGTACGTGAACACATCAATACTTCTCTGCAGAGTTCATAAGTATTCCAGCTTTGAAGGCTTACTAAATCAGCTAAAATATTACAATATAACTAACTGTAATAAATTATTTCCATGCTTGTATGACTTACACATTATCTTGAAAGATAAATTAGCTTGGCTTATAGCTTGAGAAGCCGAGTAATGCAGATTGGGACAAGTAAAATCCGGTATTACTTTTAACGATAAGGGCTTATCATTTTAACGAGAAAAAGGGGGAGGATCTCAGGGCATAATTTGATCTACTATTGTCTTAAAACGTTTAAAAAGTCCTAATTTTTTAATTAAACAGATTTCTCTATAAAACCGTTCCGAAACAACTATTAATATAAAAAAGGTTAAGCTTCTAAATGTTGGTCAATTTTCAGACTCCGAATTTTTAAAATGAGCTTGTTGAATTAAATGTTTCATTTTAAGTTTTATATGAAATGTAAATATATGAGGATCTTCTTTACAAAGTCCACCACCGGGATATTTCATGGTTCTTGATAGATAGCTGATATGGTTTTTCCTTATTATTTCTTCCCTGCTGTTCTTTAAAAAGCTAATCCCTATTAAAGAAGAGGCTGAACCAAGTCCCTGCAGAAACTAGTAAACCTCCTTCCGGGCCCCGAGAAGACAAGATGCAAGATTTTATTGAAAAAATTATTTACTTCATAGGAAACATTAAGAAAGCTAAAACTACTGCTGAGAAACTTTCATGTGTTTTTAAAGCTGCAATATTCCTTATGAAGATTGCCGACGAGGAATATTAAGGATTTTCACCTAAAAAGGATGCAGTTATTTTAAGCAATATATTCTCATTTTTCGTCTTCTCTACAATTATTCTAAGTCCCTGTTCCAGGATTCTCAAGCAGCATCGTACGGGGTCAGTTTCTGGGAGGGTGACCCCTCACGTGACTTGCTCCGACGAACCAACAGTTAGTATTTCGAAAATTTATTCTACCGACATTGCACAGGACTTGTTCGCAGCAGCTTGACGGCTTTTTATCATGTTACTATACCGCCTCATATTACAGCGCTCCAGAACCAATATTTATGTATCTTTTTGATTTACTCATTATGATTTTTGTATTTCTTTTCTCACATTTGTTCTAGGATATTTCTTTTTACTTCATCAACATTATTCGAAGCTATCAAATGTTCTACAAGGGTAAGGCCTTTGGCCTAGGTACCTGGTGTGGCAAACACCACTCTACCGGGAAGCGTGAAAAAGCTAATCCCAGTTTATGTGTTAGCAAGGAAAACTGCCATTTTTAAGCTATGTGAAATAGATGAGACCAGATATTTAAGAAATGCGATATAATCTGATTTGCAATAAAAGTAACGAATACCGTACTTTGAACAAAAATTATAAGTGCTAGCTTTAGCATAATCTATGTCTGTTTTTAATACACTTATAAATTGAAATATGATTGTAAATTGTAGTATAGTGTTTCGACTGTTAATGTTGCGGCAAACAAAATAAGCTTTTCCATAAAATTATGCAAAGTATTTTGGTTGGTTAGTGAATTTCTGGCATATAACCTGAAAGATTATGATACAGCAAAAAGTAGCTAAAAATGCCCCAAAGAAACCTGGTACCTATAGAATTTTCTTGGTCCCTACTGACTTTTACTAATTTCTATTGATCTCTGTAGGTTTTTCTTACTAGTATCAATTAACACCCATACAAGCAACATCAATGTCGGTCGTTTTAGAGAGCGTTTTTACTAAATATGCTTATTTATTTGATTTAATTTTTTTCGGAAACAATAATAGTAATTATATACACCACACACAGCGAGGTGTCTCTAAGGCGACCAGCTGCAAATAAAAATGCATCTTTGAAAGTGGTCGCCTTAGAGAGGTTATGCTCAAAACTCACGTTCTCAGAAACACGTTTATTTGTTAGAGGTGGTCGTCTTAGGGAGGTTGCATCTACGAAATGAATCTCTTTAAGGCGACCAGCCACACTTGCAGAATTTTTTTGTGAATGGTCGCCTTACAGAGGGAATGTTTAATACCAAAATACACTTATATGTTTTCAGAAATACTGGTCTCTTTCAGAAGCGGTCATCTTAGTGAGGTGGTTTTTGCTACGAGCTAGTTCTCTGAATACACACACATGCGCACTTACATTTCTGATATTACAAATAAACACCGGTATCAACCACCATATCTTTAAAGCAACCAAGTTCATTCACAATCGCAAACTATTTTCTCCGTGTTAACGCTGACGTGAGGAAAAAAATTCCTCTACCTCCCCTGCTCTCAGAAGTTTCCCAAACAAGCAATATAGCGCCGTTTTAGTTATTGATGTGCAATGTTTGTGTTATTTTCTTCGTGGATGTAATAATATAATATATAATTTACTATGATTTATTATATTGCAAATTTTACTATGTTTTACTGTTTAGAAATTAGTAATAAATAATCCAATACCAGAACTGACTGTGAATATGAAAGCAAATACCATTAAAGCCATGCAAATGTAATCGTGTCTAATGTTTGAGAGAATTTTGCTGATACCTGACTAGTTCTTAAATGGAGTTTCTGTGCGTGAAATTGATTTTCCATTTTTACTTTTATCCTAAAAAGCAATGCTCTTAAAGACTGAAAAGTGATAATTTTAGATTTGATAATTTGGTTCAGTGTATCTAGATCAGATGCACAAATATAGTTATTGCATTCTAATGAAACTGTATTCTTGATTTTTTTTTTTTTTTTTTTTTTTTTTTTTTTTTTACAGTTTAGAAATACTTTTTAAAGCTTGTTCATGTAGATGCTTTATGATTTGAATATTATGTACTAATAAATTTGAGCATACCTTACTTAAAAATGAACTTGCGTGATTCAATTTTCAATTTTTCGACTAATGTGATGTGGCCGAGCAAAAAAAATGTTTTTTTATGTCTTAAAAAATTTACTAATTATATTTCGCGAGTAAAAAAGGTAAGTTTTATAAATGAAGTAAACATTGAAATATTTAATGTGTTTATTACCTATTGCATGAGGTAGACAAGACATACACTACTAAATCAGAAGTCAAACAACATACACTAGCTTAAGACATACACTAGCTTAAGGAATCTTTTTTCCATTACTAAAATTACGTGAAAATTTAGATGATCATAGTAGCTTACATTGTTTTTTCTTTTGGGTCTATTTTTCATTACAAGTGTGAGACTATAACCGCATTTTTACATTAAGTATTTTGTGCTATTTTGTTAAAACATGTATAATAATTTTTATGCATACTTTAATTTTCATTATTATTAGTTTGATGAAGAAAATTCCAAATGGTTTTTCCCATAAATTGCTTTTGAAATAGAAATAGGTTTGTGAATAATTAAGAGAGTTTGTGTAATATTAAATGTATTAGTCTTGGGAGTATAAAGAGTGAATTATTTATTTGAAAAAAATACATTAAGTGAAACCTCATAGAGTGGTTATATTGTGGTTATATTCTTAAATGACCACCTGACACATTTGTCAGGAACATAATTAAATAACAGAACTTAAAATCACTCATTGTTTTGTCAGCTTACAGGAAACTGGCATTATCTGGAATTGTGGAGTTGATTGTTTTAGGAAACTTTCACTGTATAATCAATTGATTCAGGTGTAGTAATTTTTTCTTGGGTATGAATTTTGCAGAACTAATTGAAAGTTTTTACAAGACAATTAAAACCAAGGCTTTTCGAATCATGAGTCTTGTAAAGGCACTGTTTTAGCATTGCTTTCAAATATAGTTAGAGTGATATTTAAATATTATTTTCTTTCATTAGTTATACTGCAGAAATGGTAGTTACAATTTTCTGCACTAAATTTATTTGTTTCTATATATGTAATGTTGCGCGGCCCCAACCTGCACGCAACAATAGTGGTGACTGCTATAAACTGGAAAGTACCCAAAGTCTTGAGAAGGGTTTAAATCCCTTTTTATTCAACTTTAGAAATTACAGATGCGTGCTCTTGACGCTCACAATTTACGCCGACCCGGCGGTAAAATAAAAATAAGAAACTAAAAGTGAATAATAACAAGTTACTACCTACGAGGCTTTTAAACGTAACTTACCTAACCGCGTTCTGAAATACAGCTAATATTTCAGCAAACTTCTGAATATTAAGCTGAAAGATTCAACTATCTGCCGAGGCAAGCACACAGGCCGAAACGCGCGGTTCTTCAATTTCTACCTAGCCACCTTCACGCTCGTGAAGCAAGAAAAGCACACTATCGAACTCGTTTCCCTTCTATTTAACTCAGATACTTCCGCTGACAATTTGAATACTTTGCGCGTTCCACTAAAATTTACATACTCTGGCACTGACAATTCCAGGGGAAAGTAAGGCTTGACAGAAAAGATAGTTTAAACTTAAAATAAATGTTAGTTAAAATAAATATAAACCCTACATAGATATTAATGTAAATAAAACTGTTTGTAAACAAATGTAACTATATGTGCTGCATCCGCTTAATTGCAATGAGAGTAATTTTAATTTTTTTGCGTTTATATGAAGCTGTACAGCGGATTTATTTACATTGCTAAATAATGCACTATATAAATTTCATTTGGCTTTGTAAATAGAGGAAATGCTCAGCATGAGGTATTTTTATATAGTATAATCTACTGTCAATAACATTAGCTACCTTTTCAGTACTTTAAATTTTACTATTTAGAATTTTTATGCTTCAAAATAAAATTTCTATGCACTTTTAAAGTATTTTTCAACAGTAGAAATCTAAACAACTTATACCTAAAACACTGACTCAAATTTATTCGAATAATTCATCGCTTTAATCAAATTTATGTTCCTTTGAGATGATATATGAAAAACCTTTCGTAATAAAAAATTATTAATATATATAGGTAAATGGTACTTTTGTATATTTTTCTATTGGCATTTAGTTTCATTAAATTAGTTATCTAATAAAGATATACTAATAATTTCGTGTATATGAGTATGAGTATATTCATACTTATTCACAGAGATGGAATTTTTACAGTACGAAAGTTAATTAATCTTTTTTTCGAATACAGGCGGTTGAATCCGTAGTGAACAGCAAGAATTTTGAAGGCTTGGATATGTTGAAACTCCAATCCACAATGAATAAGAAATTTGGCAGTCGAAGTAGATTTAATTCAATTTTTTTTCAGCAAATAAGTTGCAGCCACAAACAAGTTGGCACATTATTTATGCCTATTCCAAAAGTTTGCATTTTTGATAAATTTGTAAGAAAGAAAGAGCAGATAGAGTAGTAGTCCAGCTAGGCCAAATGCGTTATATTAAGGGTGAAATCTTAATTCAGACGGAATTAATTTTGGTTCTCGATGCATTTTTATTTGGTAATTTATACTGCTGTAAAAATACTATTGGCTGTTTGAGTTTTAGTTCCATTTACAACATCAAATTATGTAAGAGTCATATGAAATGGATTAATCTCGAAATGATGCAGTGCAGAGAGATTACTATTTTTAGAATAGGGAAGGAAAATTAATTTTACGCTGCTAATATAATCTTTTACATATTCTTTATTTTTCTTATATATATATGTGTGTACGTATATCATTCAATAGTTGTGAATCATGAATTTGATTATTACCTTTCTATTAATTTTATTTTCAAAATTATATAAAGAGAGTTTAAAATTTTGTAAATAGAATTTATACAAATATTTTGTAATATGTTTATAGATATTGACATGCATTGAGAAAGACAGGAGCTTGTAGGGTTCTAGATATTTAAAAACATTTATTAAGTTTATTCGCATTGAATTTTATTTAAAATTACTCTACATGCTTTCTCCGCCATTTAGTTCTGTACATTTCAGTGCTAATTATGTACTTCTGCTGATTTATGTTTTTGTGGAAATTTGATTTACAGTTCTATTTTTGTGTATTGTTTTTTTATAGGGATTCTGTACATGGATACCCGTTCTATGTACGATTCTATGTATGAATACTCCACTATGGCATAATTCTATTGGTTTTGTTTATAGGTTTTTGTCTACTGTTTTGTGCAGCGATTTTTCCAAGAGGTACCTTTATTGGTCTGTGGATTTTTGTGCACTGGTTTTTACAGGGATTTGGCCTATGGGTATCTATATAGGTGTACGTGTTTTTGTCTACTGGTTTTTACGAGGCATAAACCTACGGAATATCCATTTTTAATGGAGATATGGCCTATGCATAAGCATAAAGTTCTGATTTCTGGCTATGGGTTTTTACTGGGATTTCGTTTATGGTGCCTAGAGTTCTACAGATTTCTGCAGAGATTTGACCTACTCGTATTCGTACAGTCGTACGGGTTTTTTCTGTTTATAGGTTTTTACGGGTATTTGGCCTATGGATACCCGTATAGTTATACGGGTTTCTGTTTATGGTTTTTTACGGGGGTTTGGCCTACGGGTACCTGTACAGCTGTACGGGTTTCTTTCTATGGGTTTTTACGGGGATTTGACTTACGGGTAACCGTACAGTTCTGTCTGTGGGATTTTACCGGGTTCTGTCTGTGGGATTTTACGGAGATTTGGCCTACGGGTACCCGCAGAGCTGTACAGGTACCCGTAGGCCAATTCCCCGTAAAAAATATGTGGGTTTGTACGGGGCATGTTTAGCAGGGTAATTATACTTCTCTTTTCCTCTCATATCTTAAAATTGACGTAATGTAATTTCCCTCCATTTGTTAGCTATTTTAGTTATAACTGAATTTTCAAATTGTAGAAAGTGTATTTTTAAATTTCATTTTGAATTAAGTTATACCAGTATCTAAGTTTGATAAGATCATAACTTAAACTTTTTATATAAAGCTATTATTCAGCGATGATTAAATAGACATGCAACCATATATGTAAATAAATATACGTACACTCATGTCCATAAATTAAGGATAATTCGGAGTCACGCGGAAATCGAACTATAAAATAAATATATCACCTGTAAAATCACTACACACATCTTCAAGAATCATATGCAAATTTCAGGAAGTAACCAGATGACACCGATGGTACGTCACAATGACCAGAGTGTAAGAAAGTGATATATATAAGGAATACAGGCAAAGAAGTAAAATTGTTCACAAGCGCTTTATAAGCATTTCAGTGCAATAACCGTATAGTTATGACACAAAGGTCGCATTTGGATGATTTTTTACGTGGTAGAATTATCGGCCGTCTGGAATGTGGGCGTACCCAACTGGAAGTATCAGACGAACTTGGAATTGCCCAGAATGTCATCTCCAGGCTTTGGCAACGATTCCAAAATGATGGTAATGTGAGTAGACGTTACAGCACAGGTCGCCCCAGAGTTACAACGCCGAATGAGGACCGATATTTGGCAGTTACTGCCAAAAGAAACAGGCGGAGCACAGCCTCAGACCTGTCTCATCAGCTCTCTTCAGCCACTGGTACGACAATTTCAAGGCAGACCGTGTACAGAAGCTTAGGGCAGATTGGTTTATATGCTCGTAGACCTGTCAGATGCGTTCCACTTACTGCAACTCACTGTCGCCTGCGGTTAGCCTGGAGTAGAGAGCATGCATTGTGGACACCGCAACTGTGGGTTTGTGTGATGTTTTCCGACGAGTCCAGGATTAGCTTGCAGTCTGATTCTCCCCGGAAATTCATATGGAAAGCTCCATGTACCTGTTACCACCAAGAAAACATCATTGAACGAAACCGTTATGGTGGTGCAGGAGTGCTCGTTTGGGGTGGAATTATTCTGGTTCCAGAACTGACCTGCATGTTCAAATTGGAACCATGACAAGCCAAATTTATCGGGACGTCATTCTGGAACAACATGTACCATTGTTTCGTGGCGCCATGGGCGCACAATTTGTGTTTATGGATGAGAACGCCCGTCCTCACCGTGCAAATATCGTAAAAGCGAATGCCTTCAATCGGAGGCTATCACCCGTATGGACTGGCCAGCATTCTCACAGGAATTGAATCCAGTAGAGCACGTGTGGGACATGCTTGGCCGACGAGTTGGAGCCCGTCAACCACCTCCTACATGTCTACGGGAACTTCGGAGAGCATTGCTTTTTGAGTGGTGTAATATCCCCCAAGATCAGATCGATAATTTGATACTCAGCATGCCTAGACGTTGTACGGACTGTATTGCATCGTCTGGGAGACATACAATGTATTAAAAATCATGCCAAAAATGTAATATTTTTATTTATTTATTTATTTATTTATTTATTTTGTAAATAGGGTGGTTTTTTTTTTTTTTTTTTTTGCTCTTTACCTTTTGTTTAATAAATAAGCTTTACAAAAAGTCAAATTTGGTTTGCTTCTAACTCTTCCTTTACCTGATTTTGCATTATCCTTAATTTATGGACATGAGTGTATAAGCATGTATGTACGTATTCAAGTTTTATTTCTATTTCTGTTTGTAGTGTTTGAATGAAAAAGGCTTGTATTTTTCAAAGTGATCTATTTAAAGCCTTGATGATTAATGATTGTATATATCACTTTTTGAGAGTAAATAAATTTTTATATCATAAATAATATATATGTTTAAAACAAATATATTAAATACTTTTCGTAACTTATTTATCCTTTTTTAAGTAAATATATTCCGTACAACAAATTTAAACATTTCGCTTGCATAAAAAACAAAAAGTTTTACATAACATTTGAAGGAATGTTACCATTTCATGGAACAAAAACAAAGAAATTTTTTACAGAGGCTTTAAGTTTTGCTTTGTAGATAAATGAGCTAGTTTAAAATAAGTAAAAGAGCAGAGTATAATTGGCCTTGTTAAAGAGTCTTGAAGGAAAACAATTTATAAACAAAGTAATTAATCTGTGACATAGTATCAAAAAAAAAAAAAAAAGAATGTATGTAAGGCTAAAATTCTCAAAAAAGAAATTACTCCTTTTTATTGGTGCGTCAAAATATTTTCTCGAACGAGATTAAGCTACTTTGCGAATTCTTGTTAGGGGAATACGGAGGAAGTGCAAGTAGTTACATTTAAAGTAAAAAAAAAAGAATTTAAACAAAAGAAATTAAACTTCTAAGCAATATAGTACATCACACCTTCTTTTTTTTTTTTTTTTTTTTGTTTTGTTTTTGTAAAAATGTTTCTGGGGATTTTCTTGAATTGCAAACTGGGATTTTTGCTACTGAGAAAGTACTTTTCTATGAAACTGACATGTCATGTTTAAACAATTGTACATTCTGCACACGCAATAAAAAATCGTACAGTTCCATATCTCCCGTTCTACTGAGTCGAATGACGAAATTTAACTCGCGTCAGAGAGCGGAAGTCAAGAAACCATTTGAAAAAGCTAGAGAGCGGTATGTAAATTCCATTAGTAGTGATAATTAGAAAAGTAGTGGTCATCAAAGAACTAAGTTGGAGGAACATAGAAAAGGGGAGGTTTTTAAAAAAGAGCAGGCTTCCAAGAAAGAAGGTTTTTAGAAACAGCGAAAAATTAGGTTTTACCACTGTGGGAATGATTAGCACATCCGACCTAACTGTCAACGGCTGGAACAAAATAAGGATAATTACGTGACTAATTCAGAAATGGAGCGCGTTTCGGGATGTGTTTTGTTCCATATTTCAAGACAGTTATCGATGGGGTAGAATGAGAACATCTGATATGTACTGGGGCTGGAATAGATCTATGTAATAGTAATTGTATAAATTCTAGTGAATTATTACGGGACTCTGTGTTGGTGAAACATCCTTTGGACACACAATGTAAATGTTTACCTTTGTCACGATTGGCGAAAGTCATGATTGAAGGTAATTTTGGTGTGGTCATCACAAAGGCAGCGATTACTTCAGGGGTGTTAGATAAAGAATATTTTTTGTTAGTTGCTTAGAATATTATTGTAGTTGATAGAGGAAACAAGAAGACGACCGGTTGCCTTGAATACTGAGGAGACCCGAAACCAGGCACGAGAGTGCAGAAGTTTAGAGAGAGCGGACCCGGAAGGAGTTGCGAGGAGGAAGACATAAATTCCTGATTCGGAATATGAGGGAGAAATATCAAGTGATGTGAATAATGAGATTTAGGAAGAAGGGAAATTAACAAGTAATACGGAATAATCCACTGACATTCCAATCATCGATTCAGAAGAAAGGTCTATCCTTGCGGATATTTCTCCAACAGAATTCGTGGAAACACGAAAGGCATGCACCAGTTTAGCGGCAATGTGCAAAGAAAGGGGAAAGCCAGAGAGAAAAAGAGTTTAGAATTGCAAAGGGGAGGCTAGTTAGAGTGGCAAGTTCTAAGAAAGGGGATGATACGCTTAAGCTCTGTGTGCGTCTTGATTTTAGGGAAGGGATCTTGACGTTATACAACGGGGAATATGCTAGATAATTAGGGGTAACTAAAACCAAGGATAGAGTTTTGACACACTATTTCTGGTCTAATTGTTACCAAGAAATTGAAGTATTTGTGAGAACATGCGATATTTGTCAGCGTCACAGAAACCGACAGCGTGAGTTAGTAAATTTTTGGCAGCAAGAAAGGAAGCTGGGTTTTTTAGATGAGCTAGCACCTTCCTGCTGGGGCTATGGGCATTTGCCCACTAAAACTATGACTCCTTGCGTATGCTGTTGATCGCGCACATTCCTATTTAACAAAATTCTGAAATTACGGGACTGAATGCAACCAAGTCCCACATCGTTATGAATAGCAGTTGTTATGTTATTGTTGTCTAAATTAAAATTCCTATTATTCTTACAACTTGAAGTGGAAGTTCATTGCAACCATAGATCACAACAGGTGGTCTGGGTAGCTGATTCGGCCACTACACTCCAAAGCAATTTCCAAAATGCTAATAGCGTGTTGTGCTTTCCTTCATTTAGTGCTGTATTTGTAAGATATGTGAACATGCCTGATATGATAGACTTTGAATGTTTTCATGTTTCCTTAATCCATTGGTTGCATTTAATAAGTTGTGCTCGGTGGATGGAATAAAACCTCTACGTTTGGATATAATGTCATAAGAGCTTCAGGAACGTGTTCTAGAGCAGCGGTCGCCAAGCTTTAGAACTTCATGGACCACCAAATGTATAATTTCTTATTTGGCGGACCACTAATATGAGTTTAGAAAACAAAATGGTAAATACATTTGTATAATAATAATCATAAAACTTTTGTTTTATTAATGTGAAATGCAACCATTAAAGGTAACAGAGTTATACAGTAACTATTGAAAGAAATGAAATATTTAGGTCTATTTAAATAAAACACACTGTCACGCAAGACAGGTTTATCTGGCTTTCTTTTTCATTCATGCTTAATTTGCTATCTTCAATCTTTGCTGAAAATGAATCTCCAATTCCAACATATTGCCGTGCCTAGGATCTTCTAACTTTAGGTAATAAAATCCAAAACATTGTGTTAGTGACTGGACGTGCTGTTGAATAATGGATACCACTTACTGCTTGAGATAGTTTTCTCCCATATTTTCTTTAAAATTTATACGCATTTGTAGGTTTCCTTCTGCAGCGTTTGCCACAGTGATATTTTTTGAAAAGTCTCTATTTCACTCGTACTGTAAATACGTGTTTAAGGTTGTCCTTGCATATGCTTAGTTCGGTTAACAGAGGAAAACCATCCGCCAGTTATGCAAGCTTGGCTACCCACTCAAATCGTCGGACAAGAGTTCTTGAAATTCCGGATTATTTTGCTGCCGAAAAATAATTTGATTTCTTCGCGCAGGGAGAACAGTCATGTCAGTATTTTGCCACTCGAAAGGCATCTCACCCCAGTGTGAAGAAGAAGGTGCGAATACAGGGAACTCATTTCTTCACAAATTGTTTCAAATAGTAGAGTAAGCACTTTGTGTTGAATTTCATTTGTGATATTAATAATTATCTGGTAATACTTGTTGTAGTTCTGGGTTAATATTTTTTCACCACAAGATGTTCACTATGTGTAGACAGAAAGTCTGGGTGACTAATATTTTTCATCTTTGCAACAACTCCTGAGTGATGTCCAGTCATGTTTAGTCATTCTTCAGTTTTGGGCTTTAACAGTGTTAGCAGACTTATTACTTTCAGTTAAGAATTTCTTTCATTTTCTGTATAGCTTTTTTCCCCAGTCTTCACAGGCTTGCAATATGCAAGACTTGAATAATGCTTCTCCGATCGTATATGGCCTTTTGGTTTTCTGTATTTGTAGTGCTATCAGATAGAAAGCCTTTGATAGGAACTTAAGATAACATTTTTAAGGTACTTACTTATGTTTGCATATTTTCACACATTTTTTGAAAATATTCGAGTAGATTTTTAGCTAAATCTGGGTGTTTTGACTTCAGGTGTCTGTCGAGTTTTGAAGGTTTCTTGGCATCATTAGATAAATGCTGAGAACAGAAAATATCAAAAGGCCGTGGATTCAGCTAACTACCGGGTCCTGAAATAAATCCAAATTTCAATTAGTCTGAATCACATTTTCGTCTCATTTTGGGTCTTTTTCTTTACGCCACCAGTTTGAACGTTCTTTCTAATGGCCGTGACGAGGAATGTGGATGCTTTGATTCATTGATCACCTCTTTGTTAAATGAAATAATGCTATTTTCATTAGTTATTTTATCTTTAGTTTTACTAAAGAAATGCAAAATATTCGCTTGCCCTTTCTCACTCATTATGCGTCTATTATCAATTTTATTTGAATCTGAAAACCATAAAATATTAAAAGATATTATTAATGAGTGAAAAATGTGCGTACAAATTGCATAAATTATGTCCTAATTTTTCTGCGGACCATCAAATCTTTTTCGCGGACTACCAATGGTCCGTGGACCACCGGTTGGCGATCGCGGTTCTGGAGCATTATAGAGAATTAGGACAAGTTTAAAACTCGAGTCTTGATGTTTGAAATAATGTTTGCTCCTTTAACCAATGAATTTGCAAACTAAACCAATCACAAAAGGGGATTATCGTAACGTAGCCGACGTTCTATATATAGCGTACTGCATAGAACTCAAATTTTGCCGTTGGACAAATTAAATGGAGAGAGTTCAGATAACCTAATATACGCACAACCATTTTCCGCGAGTCTATGCTCATCAATGTTTTACTGAAAAAAGAAGCAATGTTTTGTTTTTATTATTAAAATTTATTCACTGCTTTAGCTGGGCTAAATAACATCGTTATTATTAAACTTTTTTAGCGAAGAGGAGCTTTAGCCCAGAAGGGCTATTAGTCGAAATGGCATTTTGCGTCGTTCACTATAAACGGCGAATCACTTTTTAAATTGTTGCCACCAAATATTATCACACTGTATTATATTTAAAGAAATTAAATAATGATGCATCTGCATAAATTTGTATATGCTTCTTGCACTGTAAATAAACGGCATCAAATTTTGTATAACGTAATCCTCCACCCGAACATGGGCAACTGGAAACTCGAATTTTGAATTCCGAATTTGTTTTATTATATTTTCATATTTTTCAAAACTTTAACGAATTTTCGATTAACAAATTCAATGATTTCAAAACGAGCAGTGACAACACTGTATGGAAAAAAGCATTTTCATCTCCACCGCGCGAGACTGTCTTTCGGAATTTCTAAAGATAGCCTGTTTTTAAAAAATATTTTGTGATACTGCTGTTGAATTGAATCTTATGTAGTTTAGTTGCGAAGAACATTATATTTAAGAAATAAAAGTAACGCACAAAAGGTTAAAAAAACGTACGCCACTTTGGGCATAATATAAAATCTGAAAGTTATATTCATATAATATTCAAGATTTCCTTCTGAAATTCTTCTTGAATTTCTGTTTATTAAATCTGCTTTTAAAATAACAACCCTCTTTTATGTAATACAAAAGTTTTATTTACTGTATTCTTTATATCCAATCCGTTGTAGCTTTATCTCATTCTTGTCTATAAATATTCCGTTTTCGTATTAAATTATTACCATTCCTTAAGAATAAACAAAAGGTACGCAGGATTTCCATAAAATATTGAATGATCTCTGCATTTCCTTTTTCTGAACAAATAAATATTTTATGTTTTATCAGAAGCTGCTTATTAATTTTTTTTCAGATTATGTCATTTCAGATTACTTTGCCTTTTGTAACAACATATGCAAAATATGTATTTTCACATAAAAATTGCCATGCGTAGTGATGTAATTTTAGAAACTATAAGATAAAAATCTATATTAATTACTATTATGGAAATAATGTAAAATTTTGGTACTTGAGGACAATTCCTTTTTTACATCACGATTTAATTTAATCATAGTTTGGGATGGAAAATAATAAATGTATGTTTAATTGATTTAGATAAACTACACGAAAGCTATCTTTATAAGTGAAGGATGTCCTCTTGGAGAATTTTCTATTAAAAATTGGTTCGGATTTACGTTTTACATGTGCAAAGCCACGAAAACCCCGTGCTTGTAGAGAAGTAAACATAAGCGCGAGTATATTGAGAAAATTGTAAATGCTTTTATCAATTTAGCATAAAAGGTGAAAAAGAAGAAAAAAGGAAGAAGAAAGAAAAAGAAGCAGAAAAAAGTCATTCGGCATTTTTTTTTTTAAAGAATCTGTGCAGTTATATCAAGTTGATACAGGGTGATCAGCGAATAAGCCCTGATTTCAAAATTAAATAGCTCTACAACAAAGATCGATAGAATTATGCGGTAAACTGTACGTTTATTAGCAAAACTGTAAAAATGGTGTACACAAGTTTAGAAAATTTAGTTAAGAAAATAGTCAACAGAGGGCGCTGTAGTCGTAATGACCTATCAATAGCCTTTAACCTTGTCCCGTGGGCTATAGGGGTAAATTTCGAACGTATTATGGCCATTTAATCACTTATTTTAAATGAAAGGAACAGAAAAACAAATCGACAGGGTCTTGCATTTCCTAAACCATATTAAGGAGTAACGTTTAAATCTCCATAGTTTACTGAAATTTCTTAAGACATTGAAAGTGATCAGTACGACTGTTGGCTAGTGAAACGAGGCCAGCGTAGAAAGTTAAGTAATGTATTTCATTAAACAACGTTTTTTTTTTTTTTTTTTTTTTTTTGTTTGTTTGTTCTGGAATTGAATTTTACCGATATTAGAAAACAGTCCTACGGCAACACGTGGAAGTTTTCATAATCGATTCAATGTTCCAGTTGCATCCGATGCGAAAACCATTTGAATGCTCTTCGCGAAATTCGAACGGACTGGCAGCGTGGCTGATAATCGAAAGCGACATGTTGGGCCAGGCAAACTGTAGTCACTCCTGAAAATGCAGCCAAAGTTTCTGGAATCGTTCAGCAAAATCCTAGGAAAAGCATCCGACGGATTGCATCAGAGACAGGTTTAAAGTACACGAGCACTCAAAAAAAATATTAAAAAATAGCCTACGGATGTTTCCATACAAAATCCAAAGTCACCATGAAAGGTGTGCAACAAAGGGTTGATTTTGGGAATCAGATTCTAACAATGATCCACAACGACAGATTTGATATGAGCTGCATCTGGTTCACAGATGAGACACATTTCCATTTGAATGAAATTGTTAATAAACAACTCTGGAGATTTTGGGGTTCCAAAAATCCTCATTTGTGTGAAGAGAAAGCACTGCATTCCCCTAAAGTTACTGCATGGGCTGCGGTATGCGCCAGAGGCATTATCGGACTCTTTTCCGTACGAGAAACAATAACTACTGAACGTTACGTTACGATTTTGGAACAGTTTGTCAGCACTCAACTAGCATTGGAGGATCGACCAGGTATCGATTAGTTTATGCAAGATGAGGCTCGCCCACATTGAACAGATAAAGTTTTTCGCTTTCTTCATGAAAACTTTGGGAATAGAGTAATTGCGTTAGATTATCCGCAATTTACTGACACAGGAATTGCTTGGCCTCCATGTTCTCCCTATCTGAGTCCTTGTGACTTCTTTCTGTGGGACGTATTGAAAGACACTGCCTATCGAAACAATCCCGCTACTCCCGCTTCACTTTATTGCTTTTTAGACTCCTTTCAGAGAAAGAGTTTTAAGTGCAGAGCGCCATCTGTTAACGATTTTCGTAACTAAATTTTTCTAAACTTTTGTACACCATTTTTAGTTTTGCTAATAAACGTACAATTTACCGCATAATTCTATCGATCTTTGTTGTAGAGATATTTAATTTTGAAGTAAGGGCTTATTCGCTAATCACCCTGTACCACATTTTGCTTGGAGTATTGCGTACAAAACTGTTACATATTGTGATACATGTGATTGACGAAAAGTTCCGAAAGTAGACAAAGCGACTACTGAAGACTGAAATGTGAGTTTGATGAATGTCCGCCGAAAACATTGCAGAAGAAACAACACAAAGGGAAACCATCGTCATACGAAACGTCATGGGATAAAACAAAGGAGAACCTATCGCAGTTCTAAAAATCATGCTATAAATCATCGTCACCGAAAATAAAGCGTTTCAAAAACATTGCAGTTTTAAAATATCGTCGTAGAAAATACCGTGGTAAAAAATAAAGCACATACAAACCATCGCATGATGATAACATCGTGTTATTCAGGCTTTAAAAGCCGTAAATTCATATTTATTTGATAATGATTTGGAAGTGATAGAAGGGATGAAGAATATTTTTACCTGTCTATTTTATATTTTTGAAAAAAGTAATTAATATTTTTAATCAAAAAGTATCAAGAAGAAACTTAACCATTAAAAAACTGAAAATGAGTAGAAAATTACTGATATGCATAAGAGCTAAAGGAATTTTAAATTTATGCAGTTAAAAGTAAAAAGGCCAAAAGTTCTTTTAAAAGCAGAGTTGGTAGTTTTCCGTAAAATGTATAGTCTAAAAAAGATTAGAAAACTGAGGATGAGTAACTGCATGACCTGTATTAAAATAGTTTAATTAATTATCATTTTATAAAATAATTCGTAGCATTAATAATTTTCTATTCATTTCCAATTTTTAAATGCTTAAGTTTTTTCCTTGCTTTTTTTAGCACTAATTCATGAGTTAATCCAAAAATATGAAATATGTAGGTAAAGTTATTTCTCATTCATTCTGACGCAGACAAATCATTATGCGAATATACGTTTACGCTTTAAAGCGTGAAAAACACAGGTCTGCGATATTATCGTCATGCGATGATTTGTAGGTGCTTTATTCTTGCTAAGATGTGTTCTACACGATATTTTAACCGCTTTATATTCGACGACGATATTTACCGCGATTTTTTAGAATTGCGATGTATTTTCCTTGTTTTTTTTTTCTCCCCCGATGTTCTGTATGGCAATCTTTTCGTCTTGCGTTGTTTTCTCCGTGACGTTTTTGTCAGCGATGTTTTCGCCTGTAACCGTTTGTTGACCCATCAAGATTATTTCTTGTAACGGATCACGTAGCACCTGGTACACATGTGTTTTCATGGAGGAATAAATAACATATTTGTGGGATTTACGGTATCAAGACTATTTTATGGCGTCAAATTATTATGTGGAGTTCTAGCGACGTAGAACAAAAATTCAAGCCTCAGATAAGGCGACTGATACTTATGAAGAGAAAATAACCACTGTCTCAAAAGAATGAGCGCTAATTTCGCTGATAAGAATATCTCTGGTTACTAAAGTAACTGTGGACCTGCAGCAACTCAAATGCCCGATACATCTCTTGCATTCGGACACTTATTTCGGGGCCAATGTAACTAAATACAGAAAATGGAAATGGTAATTGTGAAAACATTCGTGTATAATTAAGTTGAAAGATACCCCCGGAACCTGAGTGTACAACTGAGTATGATGGTCGTAAATACTCTAATAGGGATTTTCGGCTATTAGTGGTTAGAGAATGTTTCACTTAGCACTGTTCCGTATTAAAATTATTTCTACTCTTATTTCTTGTTCTCATTAGTAACATACTTTTGCAGTTGTCCTACGCACTATTAAAGGATATAAGCAGTTTTAACAATAAGTACCCAAAGCGTAAGAATGGTAATTATAAAAATACTTGAAAATGGCTCATTCATTAGGCCGATTTATTATGCCGTTCAGTACAAAAAGTACATGATTTAATTTTTCACTATTCTTTTCCGGATTAAATTGAAATATCAGGAAAGAATGAACGCTGAATTTCCTTTCATAGATACGAGAGGTGGTATACTATAGTAAAAAATATAGTGTTACGGATTTGGTATTTAAGTAGTTAATGTTAGTTGAATTATAAATTAAATTGTTTTATTCCCCGTGCAATGTAGCACGTGACAAATATTAAAGGAAAGCTAAGCCGGAAAATTCAAAATACAAGAGCACGTGCATTTAACATTTAATAAATAAATATATCTTTTTTATTTCGAGAAAGTTCCAGAAAGTTCTCGCGCGTGATTTAAAATCTTATAGAAAGGAGGAAGACCTCTCAATTCGTTGTTGTTAGTTAGTTTGTTGTTGTTTTAAGAGTTTGTTTAGAAAACTGCTCTTCTTGACTGTAGCGAATTCACGGATTAGATTTCTTTAGCTGTTTTGAATTAAGTTCTGTTGAACGTTTAGTAGTTAAAAGAGAACTACTGTGAGATATTGTAATACTGAAAGAATATCTGAAGGAATTTAAGCATTTTTATTGTGATAATAATAAAATATTGTCCAATTTTAATCGGACTTGTGCATTTATTTCATAACGAACCCGTACGCACGCAAAAATATTTTATATGTTTTAATTAATAGTGCAGGATATAATGCATTGTAGAGTATTTTATTATTCTTTATCTAATGTGAGTAATGTCTTAAATAATTTATCAATTAAACTTCACCACCGCAATGATGTCAAATAAATATTTTGTTTTTTACAGTGTAAGGATTATGTTAATTTTATTAACAATTAAATTTTGAGTTAAACTTCCTTTCCTATCGCTTTTTAATTTCAGTTTACCACTTCCGGCCAAAACGTAGTTTTAGAATCACGTTTGGATGCAAATCGAGGAGGAGCGGTATTTAACCGCGAAGTTCTACTGCCTTAGTCAGAGAGAACCACAGATTCTGGTTTGCACGCTTCCGCCTTTTTAGGCTACTCTATCTTAAGCTATTATTACGCTCGGCCGTAAATTAGGCTCTTGATAGCTTCGCAGTCAATTAGTGTTAAGGGGACATTTCCGTTAGAAGTTTGATAACTTCGGCTTTATCTCTTTAGTTAAGATTATTTTAGTTTAATTCTTAGTCTTTTAAGTTCAAGCCCGAGTGTCGGCTTTATTGTACAACTCCAAGACGTAGTTCTGTTAAATTTTATTTGAATAATAAAGGGTCTTTTGACCCTTTCCAAGTTTATTTACTGTCTCACGAACTCAAGCGATTAGTCGCTTAGTTCTTAAGATTCTTCACATTCAACTGTGACTTAACAGTAAAGAATCTTTATAACTTTTCAAATCATGGATGTAGTATCAGGATTTTATTTTAATCATTGTTCTCGGAAATTAAAAGTGTTTAAAACTTTCTGAGCGAACGTTAAGAAATTTTAATTGAAACATCATTAAAATATTTTGTTATTTTTGTTTATCTAAACCTAATTTTTAAATCATTTCTTATGTTAATTTACCTCTATGCGCTGGGGCCATAAAACTGCATGAAGACCTTCTAGGGAAAAGCGAGTGTTAATAAAAATAAATTGATCTGTCAGTATAAAAGTTGGTGCATATTTTTAGACTTTAGTCAAATTAGCTCAAAAGTGCTAACAAGAATGTATAATATAATATTAGCCCAAACGAGTTGAAAATGTAAGATATTTATCTTTCAAATTTACTCTTTCTATTATTTATGAGTAAATATAGAATTGCGTTATATATTTTTTTCATTTTAATGCATTGTTTCACTTTTCATTTGAGTCTGTTGCCATTCGGAAAAACATAAGATATTAATATTTTTTTTTACTTTTAAATCTGATTGATTTAAATAAAACTGCATTTAATTCATGATATATCTAATTAAAAATGTGAAATAGTTTTTTTAGAATTATACTACATATTTTTTCATTTTTTAAATATAGAATATATATATAACGTTCTTATGGTAGTCTAAATTCATATTTGTCTAATATCCTATAAAATGTTTCGCTATTCTAACGTGGGCCATTTGTACTGATAAAATAATATTAAATTAAAAGTAACGTTGAACGATCGTTAAAATCTGAATCCTTTCAGATAATTTTTAATTTTTCTCTTATGTCCGTTTCAAATTTTCTAATCATATTTCATTTCTCTCAAAAGGAGTAAATTAACTAATGAAGGAATCCGGATGGAATGAATTTAAAGTATCCATTGCTTATATGCATACATTATCAGAACTCTTCATTTCATTTTCATTAGAAATAATTTTACGTAAGTTTGGAATACTGCTTAGATAAATACTAAGGGCTTTGGATTTCAGTGTGAACCATAAGTGTAGTAATGTGGCCTACCATAGAAAGATTATACATAGTTTCCTCATTTTGAAGTTTGCCGCGGGTAACCTTTGTTAATTATTAGATAGTTGTTTCTCCAGAGAATTCCTTTAATTCTACTAGTTTGTTGGCAGACATTCAATTTCTGATAATAATTTTCAATTTTAATTGCGTCGTTTGAAATTTACCTAGGAAATAGACTACAAGGAACTTCGATCGTCTTCCTCTAGGGATTCCTCTAAAAGTTTGCTCGAGTGTCACATACAATGCTTTCATTTTTTCTTTCAAGTGCTTTCAGCTGGTTTGATAATGTGGACCTTATGCTTTATTGACCTTTTTGTCTGATTGCAAAGCAAGCTAAACTTATGTATATTATTGCATTCGAAAGATATTTAAATTATTTTATGTGAAAGTTAAACGTTACTTTAAATGGATCTATTTATGGCTACGAGTAGAATATTTTCAATAAAATATATTATTAGAACTATATTTAGCAGCACTCTTTTATTTTATAACGTTTTGTTTTGATATAAGAAATGCACTTTTACATTCTTAATAGTACTGCACTATTTCTATATTTCTCTCTGCACATTGTTGTGTTTATTTTTTCTTCGTGAACAATGAAAGTGCATTTGGTGTTAATACAAGAGAAGTCTGACGCATAGTAAATTTTAAAGATGCTTGGAACTCTGAACGAGGTATAAGGTATTTCTCCCACCTTCGGGTTGCAGTGGTTCTGCACGCTGGGCCGGTATTCCAGAGGTCCGTGGTTCAATTCCGGGCGAAGGCGGTTGCTAATTTTTCATCTTTCCTGCTTCCAAAAATTACCTAATGTCTCTACAGAGGGCTTTCTTGCTATTGGTAATTAAAACCAAATTTCTTTGTTTTTAATAATTAAAATTGAAGAAAAAATAACGACTAGTTGCTATATGCTGAATGAAGTCGGTATTAATTACTTACATCTTTAGAATTCAAAGGAATCATCGTCATAAGTGAATAATTTTTTATTAGTGCCTGTTCTAAAATTGTGGACAGTAAAGCAGAAATTTCGACCTGCTTACATCGTAAATTTTCTTTCATTTTGGCGATACATTTGCGTCATCATTTCTTGTCTTGTACAGTCGATTGATATCCTCATTCTTATAGAATACTTTTAATCCTCATTCTTATAGTCGATTGATATCCTCATTCTTATAGAATATTTCAATAGATGTTTTCAACAATTCCATCTGTTTCAAATGTTTCTCTAATTTCACTGACGATAAGTCGCTTAGCTGGATCTATTCTGTTCGAAACTTTATTAATTTAATAAAATATTAATCTTAAATTGATAGAGTATGTTTAAACTTTTTTTCATGCCAGATGCCTTTTATGTCTGAAATCCGATTGTAGGCTGAATCGTCTGCTAATTGATAACCAAATATCTGGCATTTTGAACAGTATTACCAGCTGTGACAAATTATTTATGGAAACCCTATTAACTGTCAGTTTGCTTAGAAATAGAGGAATTGATATCTGCTTTGCTTATGTGCGTGCTCATCACGGTTTCTATGGAAATGAAAGAGCTGGTTTAGCTAAAGATATCTTAAATTTACCCATTCATATCAACATTAGCATTTCAAATTGCTACTAGAAGTCCTTTGTGATACTTCTTTGGCAATATGAAGCAGCTCCAATGATGGAACACAGAAAAAACTTAATTTAGCACTCAAAATGGCGACATACAAAATAAGAAGAAAAAAGAATTCTAACATTTAAAAAATAAATTACATTCTTCGTGCGAGATTCGCACATGGCACTGGAGCATGGTTTCAAATACTTCCATTCACAAATACTAAATTCATCTAATCAAATTATTTATTTTAAACTACAAGATTTTAATAATATTTAAAGCTTACACCTTTCGTTACAAGTAACTTTTAGCTAAGTGGAATGAGGAATATATTTCATCTTGTAATGCTGAGGGTACCAAAAGGTTCTTTCCTTCCATTTACCAAAGACTGCATTCCGAGTCTTAACTGTCTATAAATTTTAAATTTTCTCACTTTTTATCTGGTTACGGTAAATTTGGAAGTTGCTTGTTTCGTTTTAATCTAAAATAAAACAATTTATGTGAACATTCAAAAAGAGTACCTCAAGATGTGGAACATTTGGTTTTCTCATGCTCTACAATTGATGGCCCTAGATTATGCTTTCAGAAGGATTTGAAAATCTTCGGAGTGACTTAGGCAGTGAACTTATCTGTTTTCATGAAGTCCAGACTGCGTTTCTATGCTTTTGTTCGTTTTATGTATGCATGTAACTTTTAATGCTTTAGTTAACTTACTTCTGTAAGCCCCGTGTTGTACATATGTGTTGCACGGAGAGTCTGTGTGTTTTCAAATAAAAAAAAAATTAAAAAAAATTGGCACATAATAGGATTGCCCAATTTCCTTGGAAATGACACTATTGCAAATGCATTCTACTTGTTCTGCGGATACAGACGATCGTTCCTCTGACATGCATTGCTACATAATTCAATTATGAATTTAAATTTTGACTGGATATTCTCGTTCCTGTGTTGCAACATTGGCATAACATCAGTTTTTTTTTTTTTTTTTTTTTCTTATTACTTGTTCTGCCCTTAGGCATTACACGGAAAGGGAGGGATCCCCCGTGGAGGTCTTTTTAAGGGAAACTGGCTCGTATCCACGTTACACATGGCGAAAACCACGAAGACGCCCATGCAGCCAGCCCGTTTACCGGGACTCGAACCCCGGATCGAACTACCAGTGGCATAACATCAGTTGAGCATTTGTTACTAATGTTATCAATCTTTTGAGTCGCAGAAAAGGGACACTTCATTTTAAGAAATATTCCGAACATCCGAACCACAGCCGGAACCATACGGGAACATTTTGCGTGATTCCAAACATCATTCCAATTTTAGCAATTGCGAGATTCTCAATTATCTATAATTTGCCAATGTAGAAAACGTTTGGGTGATGCCTGTGAGTCTTCATGTTTGTAAAATTATTTTGTCATGATCAAAATTTCTGAGAAAAGTAATTTTTCAGTAATGTTAATTTCATCTTCATTTGCTGCATGTTCCGCCGTTGATATTTAGTGGACTGTAATTCTGTTGAGTTTCTGTCGTACATCTTCAGTAGAACTTAAGGAAATCACAGATTCTTATTCTTGATTTAACTTTGCTTATTTTCTTCTGAAAACGTCAGGTAGACTGAAATACGGATACTCGCCAAACACAACGAAAGCTCGAGTTTTACCTTGCTACCTCAAAGCGCGTTTCAATGGAACATCTACATCGCAGGAATTCCAGTATCTACTAACCGAAGCTCAAACCAAACGCTTAACAGTCTTAACTAATTTGCTATTGCGCTGTTCCTTAGCTTAGCAAATATAAATACAATTTGCATGACATCAAAAAATTGCACTCCATGTTATCTGGCGATTGTAGGAATCAGAAATTTGCGTTTTTATCAGTTTTATAGAGGGTATATTTCGACTATGCAAATTGTAACAAATTAAATCTTTGGACTCTGTGGTTACAACTTTGCATAATGCTATTCCTCTTTAAGTTTTGGACTTGTGCGTGATTCATCAGCATAACCAAAAATCAACCGGAGGCTGGAATTACAGCCAGAAAGAAAGTCCAGATCAACTCTGCATTTAGAGATTAACACGAGGAAAAAGCTTAGAGCGAAGTAGAGTGGCCAATATGTCCTCTAACACTTGGATCAACTGTACTCTCTATATCACCAGTTTTGCCCTGCCGTTTAATGTTCAAGAAATATACTTAATTTTGTTTTTAGATTTTAGTTTTTTTCTCCATAACTGACAATTTGAGAAATGTGGAGGATATTTTTAAGGAACTGTCAAACTGCCCCTATTTAGCGTAGGCAATTAGCAATCGAAATATCTGTAGCTCGAATCCCGATAAAGGTATGGTTTTTTATTCGTGTTTCTTCGTTCTAATAAGCTCTAATGATTTCCGCTGGTTAACGTACTAAACTCTTGAGTTTTTCATTTGAGTACCCTCTATAATGTGCACACTAAAATCCTCTGCACTGAGCATTAGTTTAAATTAGATTTAGAATATGTAATTAATAACTGACATCTAAGCGAAAAATGCTAATAATAATAAATAGAAGGAGCCTTTAGTATCATAGTATGTGAAGAGAATTTCTTAGTTTACATTAGCTGCATAACAATAAAATTTTCGAATGAGAATTATATTGTAACTTTATTAAATGAAATGAACTGTATAAAACTTCAGTTTAGAGTGCTGAATATAGTTGTTTAAAATGCTGAATATAGTTGTATGGTTATTATGTGTCAGTACCCCGTGCAAGCTAAGAGACGGAGGAATAAAATGAATAAAAAGTATTTATCATATCTTGATCATCAAATGCACTTGAACGTTTAGATTTAGTTTTTCATTTTATTAAATTAAATTTCTTCTTTTCTTTTAATTTTATTGAGAATATAATTATCAGAAACATTAGCAATTTTTAGTTTTCTTGCTCATTTTGCCGAATTAAATTGGCTTCGGTTTGGTTGTTTCATTTGACACAGTTTTGTTAGTTTATTTTGTTCTGTTTCTACTTCCTCTTAGGGAGGAAACTAATGCAGAAACAGACAGGTGAAACCGTAACTAACTAAGTACTAACTGAGAACGAAACTCTTAAGTGTTAGCTAATTTCCACACTTTTCTAGTGATCGTATAAATGAAAATAAAGTGCAAATTGTGTTGTGTATTAAGCATCCGGGACCGTGCCGTGAGAGGATCGTATAAACAAGATTTAAATTCAATATACATTAAAGAAAACATAAGTAATAGGTTTCCAGATTAAAATATAAATTTATTCAAATTCCTCAATAATTAAAATTAAATTTCACATCCTAGTAACGAGATACTCAATCTTTCTTATTTTAGTTACACAAGTGCATTCTTCAATTGATCATTTATTAACATTTAAATCAAGGATTTGCAAATCTACTTTATGATTCATTTAATTTAACTTGAGCTACTGATGTAAATCCTAGGATGTTAAAAGAAACACATTATCTAAAATTCAACATTTATTCTAAGGATGATTTCACAAAACAAATTATATTTTTGAGCCACAATTTCTTATAAAGACTTTCCTGTTTGTCTCGGTAAATTAAGAAGGGGAAATGGGAGGCAATTTTTTTCCTTTAGAATTAATTTAAGAGATTCAATTTAAAGTAAAGTTCCAATTCCCAAAAGTTCATAGGAAAATTGATAACAAAACAAAACTTATCTATTATGTAGACGATTTGAAACGCACCCGGAAATGTCTCGGGCTGGCCTTGCATTCTAGGAGAAATCAAGGATAAATAGTCCTTCTTTAAGTCCTGGGAGTAATACATTCCGTAAGAGGAACACTGATGTCTAAGAGTCTCACGTTTTCAGGAACACTGACCGAAATATAGAAGAACGCTTCCTCCATCATGTTTCAGCAACACATCCGCAAGCTCAGCATCGAAGAAAATTTGCTACTGGAACAAGCACCAGAGAAGAATCTTCAAAGTTCGCTGGCCGGCTGTCGAGGATAGAATCTCACATTGACGTGGTGGAACTTGGCCGATAAATGTTAGGAATTTAACAAACGCTGGAGGAAACTTTCTTATTTTTAAGATACTTGAGAAAGTCCTCATCGTCCTTGGTTTTTCCGATAAGGGTATAGAACAAGTCGGCATAACTGCCGTTCTCTGCCGTAGGCACAACTGGAAGACGAACTAACCTCCCTTATTCATCACCAGAACTCCAATACACTCCTCACCGTCGAAAAGTCGGTCCAAAAGTGATTAAAACTCGAATTTTCTTAGTCTCTTTTACAGACACGGGCTCCCACAATGGCTTCATTTATCGCCCCCTTAATCTGGACAAAATTTGAATTTTCTTTCCCGGAATGACAGAATTAGTGTGATCACACATGCGCGCCTCTCTTCACTTAGCAAACAGCCGGACCCCCGATCGCCAAAACCAGAATGATTTACATTGAAATTTAAGTGGCAACCTCTGACCCTTCTGTCACCTGTCCTGTCCTAAAGGTCAATTGCACAAAGAAATTTCTTCTAGAACATTCTAAAGGATAAAACGCGCAAATTATGACTTAGCAAAATTGCCTTCCTTCCCTGCTTCTTTTCACAATGAATCAAGCTTGGACAAAATTGCAAATAAAAGGAAAATAAATGATATTCTTTGAAACTAAATAATATTCTTAGAAACATCTGTTTTTCCCCAAAATTAAAGTATTAAAATAAATAATTCAGAATCAAATAAAATTGAGATTTTCTTAAATCAGAAAATAATTCACCTAGTTTTTTATAACGCGATCAGGCAATTATCTACACAACGTTCCTTCCCCCTATGGAATTAAATTTTGGTTCACCAAAATTTACAAACAGATACTACCAAGATACACATATACACATAAAATGAAAATACAATTAAACTGTAAAAATTTCGCACATAATTCAAATGGGCATTGAGATCAGTGATACTTAAACAAAATTTTTAAACGGCAATATCTAAACAAATACACAAACAGTCATTACGTTAAACCATATCAAGTCAAAAAAATTTCACTGTAATTCAAATCAATCAAAAAAAAATCAACCAGCAAGAGTGAAATCGCTAAAAATTTCAAACCTCAAAGTAAACACTAATGTGTAAGAACACCATATTTGAGTCCTCTTAGTAAGACAACAACACAAAAAAAAATTCAGTAATTCTAAAAATCCGTTAAGTCCACAAAAAAATCAAACTAGTCAAAGAAATTCAATCAAAGCTGGACTAAAGCACGTTACTTGAACACTAAATAAAATATTACAAATCAACAAAGTGTTCAAAACAAACCCCCCAATTTAGGCAAAAACTGAGATCTATTCTGCATCAGACTCTTCCAAAACGTTGTATAGTAACCTAAGTAACAGCTTTCAGCAACACCTCCACCCAAACAAAAGAAACAAAGTAACACTTTACCGCGTCCATGTAAGCTGAGAAAAGCGCTGTATTATAAATGACAGACTCAAACTTTACGTATCAAGCAAACCCCCAGACACGTTGAAAGAGAACATAAGATCTCTTATCTCGGAAAGAAAAGTGCGCTGACTGAAACGTTAGAATCCTGAACCAACACAATGAAAAAGATACAAAAATATTTTTCTCAGATAACGAGTTCCTGTCTGCCTCGGTGTAAGAGGTCAAGTGCCACCATGAAGTGCAAGTATTTACAAGAAAACCAGCTTTCAGGATATTACAACTTCACGCAAGACCTAACTGCAAGCAACAAATGCAAAGTTCTCAAAAGTGCTAAACTAAAAAAAAATACTCATAACTCAAAAATCCATAAAAATCTCACAAATCAAATCTACAACTCAAATTCTACCATTTTCCTATAACCACAGAAATCTCAATTCTTCCACAAAACTAAGCATTAGAGAACTTACATTTTACGGACCTTGGCAGAAACCACAAAAAACAAAACAAAAACTTGATATAACAATCTTGATAATAACAAGTCAAATACAAAACTTAAGCCAAAACAAGAATTAAACCCGAATTCTGCAACAAGTCCAACCAAGAAAGAAAATTCATTAACTCAATCAGATATATTACGATTCACTAGTAAATTCAAAACCAACTACTTGCAATCAACAGAAAATACCCACTCATGAGTACAGAGCAAAAGTAACTAATCTTCTCAAACTTATTTAAAAAATGTTCACCAAAAAATTCCCGTTGTCACACAATTCTCATTAAAATTCACTTTCTACAATTCCTAAGACTAAACTCAAATTTCTACTGTTAATACAATTCTCACGTGACAACTATTCATCAACTTAAACTTAGAAGATACCCAATCGCAATTACTCTGACTCATTAAACTAATTAGAACTTCACTCAAGCTGAAGAATTCAATCCAAAATAAATAAATAAATAAATAAATAACCACTGTAATTACTTCTGTCATACGTTGATTATCGGAAATACCTGAAAATTTAAATCTGTTTTTTTTTTAATCTGTCTTTTTTAAATCTTTTCTGTTTGTTCAAATTAATTTTTCTTTTGCTATATTTGGCAATTATCTTGATTTTTACATAAATCTGAATATTTGATCTTTTAAGATCGAGCTCGAAGACTTTCTCCTGTAGCAGATATCCTTATCATGATTTAACAAAATTAATTGAACCATAATCCAAGAAACCAAATGGGTGCTCCAACTTTTTTGCTTATTTTATATTACATTAAATTGGTTTATAATGCTTCAGAAACATATAGATTCTCAAAAGCATTTGAATATAGTTATTTCTTTGTTTATCAAATAAAATTAGCTTGTTATTGATACTCTTGTACTGCTAAAGTACAAGTGTATTTTTTTTTTAATCCGTAACTTATTTTTCCATTATTACTTTAATGTATAAGCTTTATTTTACGTTAATTATTTTCCCTACTTTCTGTTTCTTGTTAGCCTTTGCCAGAATTGCAGTTTACTTTGAATTGTGAGCGAATTTATAATTTAGAGAGAGCGCTATGAAAATTCTCTAATAATGTGTGTAAGACCGAGAAGACGAGTTGCCCACTTAATACTATGTAGCTTTTTTGCGAGAAACGAGTTGACTGGTGCAAGCTTGACACCGCGACACTTCGATGGTTATTATGAGTTTTTACTGCCTTAGCAATGTTTACCAGAAACCTCAAAGAACTCAAAAAAGAGCTTGAGGATGAGCAGTCCGAGTGTAATTTCCTAACAGAAAGGACTTGAAAGCATAGTGGCAAAAACTTTGTCTCGTCCAAGCAGAGTCCTGGTAGAGTGAAGATTTGGTCGCAGCTAGCAGAGAGTCTTGGGTACTTGAGTTAAAGTACTAGAGTTCGTTTAAATACTTGAGTTTAAATGCTGTGCTTTAAGCACTTGAATTCCTTAAACCCAGTAGTTAGTAATTTTTTATTTATTTTTTTAATTATTATTTTTTTCCTACTAAAAGACATAGTTTTAATAAATCTTTTAGTTACACTTTTTTTTCTTGTCTATATTATTAAATTTTTAATTAGACTTCTGTTTATACAATTTCATAAATTCGACAGAACAAGGTAAAGGTAAATAAATGCAAATTGGTAGTTAGACTTAACCTTTAAAAAAGTAATTTTTTTTCTTCCTTTATAAATTACGCACCTAACATTGCTAAATTTCTGTCTTTATTTCGTATCGTGTGCAGCGCTCACGAATACATCGCTTCTTTATATGCGTGCATGAAGTAATGAATGAGAGGGAAGAGTGAAGATGATAGGGAGATAAAAGCAATCAGATACCCTTCCGTTTCCATTTTCTGAATCATTTTATCTTTCTTGACATATATTCTGTGAAGACTCTTAACGATAGCACGAATGAAATTATCTCTGTTCTACCGAATAAAGGAAGATAAAATCTGCAATCATTATGCGACGAACCAGAACCAGCGCTCATGTTCTTGGAACAATGTCTTGTTAGCAAAGGAGATAATGTTCTTCGTTATCTTTTCAGAAACTATTATTATATTTTTGCTACTTTTCTAGATGCTTTTTTATATTAATATTTTCATTTTATTTGTCATGGTTGTGATAGAATATTTTGGTTGTAATTTGGACAAAATAACAGATTATTTAGCATATTTCTTTAAAAATAAGAACCCGTTCCTTACATTTTAAGAAATAAAAATGTAGGTGATTATTTGATGAGACTATGTTTCTGATTAGAATCCATTTGTTTTTTATTAGAATGATAAAAAAATTTTAAGGTAATTTCTTTGTCCTTACTAACTGCCAATGTGTTATATTTGGAAGCACTTCCTACTAGCAGTCGGGAGATCAGGAGTTTGAATTCCTGCGAGGATTGTGTTTTCTGCTTTGACAAAAATTTCACGACTGTGAAAAATTAGATAGTGAAAGAGGGTATCTTATCATGATGTGGAATAAAAAACTGGGAAAATTAATGAAATATTATCTGTAGTGTTTTCAAGTATAGCAACAACCAGAGTAATGGATTTAGGCCTCAGTTAAAATCGTTCAACTAAACCTGACCTTTGTAATTAGCTATAGTCCCGCAGTTTATATATACTATCCTTACATGTGGGTTTATTTAGCACTGCAATTATTCCTTGTAATATAATAATTAAAATCATTCCTCTCATCCTGCAATTCCATTTATTAAAATACTCAATGACGGGGCAAAATTTTAGAACACAAATGTAGCAAAAAAAAAAAAAGGAAGTCTTTTCTTTGAGAAAATGCAGTATTATGAGATGATCTAAATTTCATTCTTTTGAAAGAAATGTTAAGATTTTAATTATTTTAATTAAATTATCTCTTTTCAAAAGATAATTTATAAAAGATATTTGCGAAGTTATTTTAACACGTTTTCAAGGAAACAGGATGTTATCGTAAATATATTGTAAATTGTAAACATATTATAATTTATTTCTATTAATGGTTGGTAAAGATGGGAAGGATCCTAAAATTTTCAGAATTCGATTCTGAATTTGAAACTCTCTTGATTCTTCCTAATACTTTATCAAAAATATTTAACAATAAATATCATCTGCTTTAAAGGGGAAACAAATTTAAGAATCACAGGTTTTAGAAACATACCGTATTAATTTCTAAATGAAATTTTGTTGAAGAAGTACATAATCAGTACTATTGAATTCTGCGGTTTATTTTATCATTGTATTTTGACAAAATATATCTATAAAAAAGTTCAACTTTTCTTCCTAACATCTTTTGAGATCAAAGCAAGTTTAAATAAGACTGCATTGCTTCAAGAGCTAACGTAGATGTATACCAAATATAGAATATGCATTCTTGGAACATTATAACATTTATAATTGTTGCTTTGCTTAATTTATGTACTACTTTGGCGTTTTTCTCTTATTACATCCTCTTCAGGGCATTTAATTATTTAGCATTCATTGCCGCGTGCGGGTAATTTGGTAATTTATAGCCGCTTAAATTCCAACAATGACGTACTGTTTTCAGTGAATGTTTCTATTGGATGACATTAAGATTTGTGAAATTCTAGGGTTTCAATTTTTCATCCATGCAGATTACCTTTTAAGTACATGAGCTTCTTTTTTTCTTTTTAACGTGTAATATTATTAAATTATTATATCAGAGTAAATGGCGGTTCAATTTTTAACATCCTACAGTAAACATTTCCTCTTTTACATTTGGTGTTGCTTTCTAGTAGCTTTTCTATATTCAGGTTATGACTGAAATCTCTCTCAACCTTTTAAGCGGTATGTAAAATCATTTTTGAATACTTTATTCTCAGTATTTGCTATGAATTTGTTTTTATCCTATCCACTTTTCACAATGTCAAATATAAAGGATTTATTTTTTTTTATATTTTGATATCAGAAAATAATATCCGTATTGATAACACTGTAAAAATAATATTTGATTTTTGAAAATGGAAATCAGAATTATATTAAATTATTGGAGCTTTTCCGCACTTATTAGCAGATCTAAATATTAGATATATTATTAAATATATTATTAAATTTCAGTTTGGAATAAGATGCATTTTTGTTCTTTGGCTTGAAGGTTTATTTCGTTATGTTTGAGTTTTTTTATGTTGCATTTTCTAAGTATCAAATATTTCTGAATTTTTGTGAATAAAAACAGAAATATACATTATATCTGTAAACAATCAATTATACTCTAGAATAGGTCAATAATATTTGTCTCATGGTAAAAGAAGAATTTTATGTCCAAAATGTTCATATTAGATATTTTTTACACTAGTTAAATTGAAATCAAGAACTTCGTCGGAAGAATGTGATTCAGTGTCCTTTCTCTATTATATTCCAAGTTTATCCCATTTTCAAAAGGCTATGCATTTAGATGAAAAGGAATATTTATAATATATTTGTAAAACAGCTGCAAGCCTTTTCAAATTTCTAAAAAATAGTTTTTACACGTAAATTATTAATAAAATTTTAAAATTTTTCGTAAGTAAAATAGGTTTTCTTGACTACTTGCAAAACGGACTTTTCTCCTTGTATACCGAATAATAGGTACAAGACATTAGCAATGTCTTTTATTAATTATATGACTAGTCTAAATATTAAAATAAATTGCCAATTATAATATATGATACTATAAAAAGTATTTATATATACTCTGTTACGAATATTTATATAAGTTGTAGAGATATTAGGTATTTTTTATAGCAAGAGAAATGAAAAATTAACAACGCTTTCGCCGGGAATTGAGCCACGGACCTCTGGAATACCGGCCCAGTGTGCAAACCACTACACCACGAAGGCACGCCAAGAAGGTGGGAGAAATACCTTATAAAGTTATTAAGATGGGCGTCGTTTCGAATAGTTCATTTCAGTGCATTGATAAGGAGTACGTTGCTGTAATTTGAATATAAAACAAATATTTCAGAATTTTTTTAAATAATTTCCAATTACACTCCTAAGTAGTTTCTGTTATAATTTAAAATATGAAGATAATGATCTTATGCTGTGATGAATATTAAGATTTTTGAGAAAATGCCAACTTTCGGGTTGTGGAGATAAATATTGCAGTGGTAATTTAGTTATTGACGCAATAATGTTAAGTTTTTGCAAAAACTTAACGTTATTGCGGTGTAGCAATAACATGATTGCAATGATTGGTATGCATTTAAAAAAGGGAAGACTATAAACCATGGTTTTTCCATCCCTTTTAACATTACAAGAAGATCATTTCCTTCTTTCAAAAACTCGAAAAATAATTATATCTATATTTATCTAGTTTAGGTGATTTTTTTACGTTTTTTTATAAATTAAACAGCTAAAAGTATAGCAAATGTTGATAAATACAGAAACTTACAAAAAAGTAGTTTTTATGCTCATAAATTAAAGCTAATTACTTAACAGCTAAATAAATTGTTGACTGGAGTTGTAAAGTGTTGACTGGGGAGCTAAACAAAGGGTTGAACTCACAGCTGGTTGAGAATCATAGACGTTTCTAGTGTTAAAATTGAATTTGTTAATTCAGTTTTATATGTAGTGCATGAATTTATTTGGGTACGAATCTATTTGGTATCAAGTTTTAATCTTGGGATTGAATTTTAAAGCAGATTGTATTTTTAAACATTTATTAATAGTCATTTTTAACCGAGACGGTCTGTCTCGAAACGTGATTTTCGCGGTCCATTGTAAATGCATTGTTTCACATTTTATTCGAGTCTGTTACCATTCGAAAAAATATAAAATATTATTCTTCCCTATTTAATTTGTCTGCCAGTGGTAAACAAACTAAATGATTTAAAAGTAATAGATGCGTTTTTAAAAAGTATTATTTGTTTTTCTCTTTAGTCTGATTGAGTAAAGCATAAATGCATTTAATTCATGATTTAGCTAATTAAAGTCATTAAATATTTTTATAGAATTTCATTTAAACTTAAACATGAAACAATTTATAGAATTTTATTATATATTTGTTCATTTCTAAGGCATATAACATTCCCACGATAGTGTAAATGCATACAGAATGTTTTGCTATTATACCAAGGCCTGCTGTATTGATAATCTCTGTTGATAAACCATACTGAAGCCCATATTTGTGAGCTTTAAAATCTGAAACTTTTCAGATTTTTTTTTTAGATTTTGTATTTATTTATTATTCATTTCCTGCTTCTAGCATGTCCAGTGTGTAATAAATTTTAAAAACTGACATGTTATCAAATTTCTTAGAGATGAAAAAAATTCAGACTCACATTTATGACCTTTTTTAATAAATCAAAAGTTAGTTTTCAAATTTCAGAATGAGGTTCTATTTTAGTCCAAATTTATCAATACAGGATCACAGTTTTCGTTAGAAAAATATATTCTGTTAATTCATGTATCATGAACTTTAAATTAGTGAAGAAGAGGATCGGAATTTTCACTATGCTATTTTTCTCTTTAGAGCAAAGCAGTTTTCCACTTTAAAATGAAATGTAATTTTTCTTTAAATAGCATGGAACAATAATTCGACACGTGGTAGGTAAATAAAGAATGAAAATGAAGCAAAATTAAAGGTTTTAATGCTAAAGTTTGGCTTTTGAGCCAATTTATGAAGTTCTGTACTTAAAGTAAAGAGCAAAGGGATATGAATGAAAAATAAAATTAATTTTAGACTGGAGCATGTAAACGATTGTGCGTTCTTATTTCCTCTACGAAAATATCATTTATATAAAATGAAGCTGTCATTTCCTTTCAAATGAGTTCAGTCTCGCTGACTCTTAGAAGCTGAAAAAAGTGAAAATACTTTTTTCCATTATTTTGATCAAATCCTCTTAGTGCGATTCGGTTTTCTGTTTTTAGAGCAATATTTCGTTTTATTAAACTGTAATCACTTAAATTTATCCATTTGTTCAGTGAATTCTTTTACTTTTTCTTGTTCCGAATAAAAGTCCATTCCTTTGTAATAATCTCCATAATCAGTCATAATCAGTATAAGATTATTAAGAAGAGTTCCAGGAAAGTTCGATTTCCATTTTAGGGGAGAAAATAATAGTTGTCCTGCCATGTTCAGAGAGAGTTTAATTTTTATTATTTCTCAACTGAGAACTACAGTTGAAAGAAATCAGTTTAGAGACTTAGCGTTTGATTGAGTCTATTCTTCCGATCCCACTCCTCGTTTGATTCTTTTCCTCTAACCTCGCTAACAGATCCCAATAAATTGCTTTTTCAGTTCCTTCCGTTTTTCTCGCTATTCTCGTTAAGTGCTCCTGATTAAACCCTCGTTCAGGATATTTTTCATCAAGGTCATTGTTAGTGAGCGGTGAGTCATAAAAGCAACTGATTCATTTCGGTGAGCGAACAGTTCTAATCCGCTACTACAAGACAGCGATTTTGTTTATCGCTAGTAGCAAGACATTTCTGTAGCGGATGTGTTTCCAAATGAATGCTTAAATTGTCTTTAATTATTCCTTTCATTTTTATGGGTTTAAAATTGTATTCAAATAACTCAAACATTTGAGTGATGCGTTTTATTTTCTCCTAAACCGGATAGTAAGAAGAAAGACTTAAGAAGATTTAATTGCTCTAATTTTATTTTACTTATCAGTAGTATTTAAAGTATTATTTACTGTAGTTTTTATTTCATTTATTTTTTGCTCGGATTTCTTTGCGGTGCGCTCTCAATCAAAATTATGATGGATTGTATGCTTCGCCATAATTAATCTATTCTAATTCGATTTTTTTACATAAATAATGACTGGAAGAATTTGAGATATTCTTTGCGTTGGTATACAAAGTAAATGAGCAAATATTAGAATAACGATAAGAAATTTTATTATTCGTTTAATACACATTTTCACAAAAGTTTATGATTAAATATTTTACCTCTTCTTTCCTGTTACACCCTCTAATTTTTTATGGAAATATAAGTAGGCAAGGCAAATAAGAAAAATTTTAAATCTTTCTAGTGTGCAAGATTTCAGTTTCTTTTCAGCTTTGCTGCACTTCTTTAGAGACTTTTCCGTTGGCATTTTATTTAGCAATTCTTTCGTTTGTTATCGTTTTCACATTTAATGAGTAAGATATTTCTTATAAGCACATCAAATCTCGATTTACAACTTCGCAATTAACTTTTTCCTTTAAAAAGAGCGAATTTCTAATGTCTTTGAAATATCGAAAAATTATGTAATGTGCCTGTCACAGAATTTTTTAAGTAGGTAAATGTTTACGCATAAATTTGTTGAATGTACCAAAACAATTCCAATGCTTTTTCTGTATACTTAAATTGAAAATTATGCAGATGCATTACAAGAAGCCTGCTTCTAAACGATTTATATTTAGTTAAAACTAATTTTATAAATGAATCTATAAGTTGTTTGTTAAATGTTCGCATTTAACTTTTAATTCGGCAACAAATTTGTGAATGTGTGAAGGAAGGTATTTACTTATAATTCACTTAACTGTAGGTAGCATCAAGAAGAATGCTTCTAATGAGTTTATGTCAATAAAGAACTTATTTATGTGAAGTTCTGAAATTTGTATCAGAACTGTCTTTTGTAATTTCATTTTGAATCTATATAATATGAGACTCTTATGATATATTTAACTTTTATCTGGAATGGCATAAAATGTGTAATCTTTAACTAGTCTCAGCCATTTGAATATGATATTGATCTTAATGATTTTTGTCGTATCATCTACGAAATATCATTTGTATTTTCAGTATCTTCCCTTTCTCGCAATGAAAATATTGAATATTTTTTTACTTGAAATAAAAATGGTTAATCTTTTATTTGAACTAATGATGAAGCATTTGAAAGACTTCACGAAAAGCATAATTTTTTGTTGGTTTGTAGGATCCGATTATATGAGCTATAAATGCTTGCCGTTAGTCTCCGAATGTTTAAAAGAGTTTCGATATGTATTGGTTAAATTTAATATATAATTTCCACGCACTGATCGGATGAAGAGGGAGAAAGATTTGAATCCTTTTCCAATGAAAAGGGAAATGAAAGCATGGTAACCTATCACAATGACTGAATGATCTCGTTCAATATTGATATGAATTGTGTGACCTAATATCGGTTAGATAACCATGCCGTATGTGCATTATTGAGTAGTGTGTTTGAAATATTTTGAAGATGATACCTGTAATCTTATTAAAATATAGATAGCATATTAACAGAAAGTTGTCATAAATTTAGCTTAATCTTCGCGTAATAAGGTTGAGAAGTTGTCATAAATTTAGCTTAATCTGCGCAAAATAAGTTTGAGAAGTTGTCATAAATTTAGCTTAATCTGCGCAAAAATAAGGTTGAAAAGAAATCCATGCAAAATTAAGGTTGCTTTTTGGCGTAACTGTAGCTTGATGTGTTATAGCTATTATGCAAAATAAAATTTTATACATTTAACATATATGTGTTTAATCCTCTCTACCTAAAATAAAAGTACGTATGTGTTTTTCAAAAATCGCAGATCCCACCCTACGGCCAAACAGGTGAGACCACTGAGTGCGGGTAGCTCGACCCAGGTTCAGGTTCTGATGAGCGGGTTTGTTCTGTGCGGTTTTCATGCTTTCTCCCAAATATTATATGAATGCGAGCAAGTTTCTCTTAGAATATTCTCCACGAGGCTCTGCCTACTGTTAAGCATATATAGCCTTTCTATGGCGTGCTTTAATCAAATAAATACATCGAAACAAAAAGATAGAGCAATATAAGTTCATCTTTTGCCTGCTTCATCTTAAAAATTCACCGTGAAATATTTAAATTGCTAATACATAACATGTGAGCTTCTAACATTGAAAGAATCATCTCATAAGATATTCTAGAACATGCTTTTCTAAACATCTACCATGTGTGTGGTTATTTAATCTCAGATATGCAACAAAGCCTCCTTTTATTCTTGTCGAATTCAGAACAAGAATTTCATTAAACATTCGCGATAAAAATGAATTTGAATCTTTTCCCAAGAAAGAATGCTTTCTGATTTGAATAAATATTTGTGCTCCTTATCAGAGAGACTCAAGTGTGTTATCTTACTATTAAGAAATCTTTAAATTCGCTTTCTAATGTTGTTTATCTTCAATGCTGTTATGTAATTACTTTAGATAATGTTACTGTTACCAAGTGGCTGCTCTGTATAGAAATAAATTCCACTTAGTGACAGTATTTTATCTGTTTACTTTGTGAATGCAAAACTATTCCGTTCTTCGTCCCTTTTGAAAGTGACAGGCGCGGCAATATTGTTTTCATAACGATGACATATTTCAGATAGCGTATTTCAAGTACAGTAGCACTAAAAATGTCTAACTCAGACCGCAGTTATACATTGGATACTAGAAAAATTTAAGCAATAATTGAATTGAATTTTTTTCTGTGCAAATGCATATTTATTGTATTGCAAGTGCGGAGAATTCACAGTCTCATTTAATATTTTTACTAGAAAACCCGGCGGTCATACGAAATCACCACTGTTCTAGATATTATAAATTGTAATTAAAATTATCTGTGCAAAGGTGTCGGCTAATTTAAACTGAATTACCCAGGGCAGGCGGCGAGGACGCCCCTTTGCTTACTGCCCCACGGGGTTTCCCCCGTGCTTATTACTTGCTTAATTGCTTAAAGTAGAGTGCAATGAAGGAAACCACTGGCGATGCATTTCTTAAGAGCCCACCGCTAGCTCAATCAATAAAGGTGATTCAATTAATAAAATGTTAATTCACATGTCAAAGATCTCTTTGTACACAACATTTCTTGTGTAAATCTTTCCATCATTTTTAAGCTCCCTTACAGAGGACCATCCAATATTTTTAATTTTACTTCTGTTCTTTCACGAACTCTTGAACAGGTAACATAAAGTTGACCGTGCCCAAATGCAGGCTCAGGTAAGGGAAAAAAAAAATGCTAGCACGCTTAAACATATGAATGGTCATAGCAAAGGCACGTTTTACAGGAAATTGTCTACGTCTCAATTGAAACGGCAACCTTGCGCCGTGGCAACTTCACCACCCCATTGGCTAGTACAGTTACGCAAGCAACCAATAAACTATCGGGGACAAACAGACACTTAAGCAGCATATATATATGGGGTGAAGTAACATCAGCTTCAAAACGGCTGGCTCCCGGGCTTAGCGAAGCACACCGTTGGATTCCGCAGGTCCGTGGCACGCCATTTTGACCATTCGCGTCTTCTTGGGACTTTAATTAGCTGAGATATTAATTAACCCATTAGCCGCTGGTGTTGCGTTGACGCAACGGTCAAAATAAATGTGTATATAAATATAACTACCTAAGATATTTTGTACCAGCAGATGATTTTGTGTAGGGAATATTATGAAGATTATTTCTGTAAAAACTATTTGCCTTCAACAATTATTTTGTTTATAATAATTAATCTCATACTTTAAGCAAAATTTAAGCAAAACTTTCGACCGGGTATTTTTGCTGAAAATATTTAACGAAAGAATCGCCGTCTTTATGAGTGATCTATTTATAGTCAAGGTCACCGTTTATCAGAACATTACATCAGTCAGATGTTTATATTTGTGTTGGGAAGAAAAGGAAAACAGGTGTTCGTTGACGCAACGTCAGCAGGAAACGGGTACTCAATCTCCTTTTTTACTCCTTCCTTTCGATGTTCTGGTTGTTTAAAAATGCCTAGAACGAGGTATCTTACATTAGAAGAAGCCCTTCAAAGATTTTTTGATGAAGAAACAGATGATGATAATGTTAATAATGACCAGAATGAAACTGATATTGTTGTTGTTCCCCCAGAAATTGCAGAGGATAATGTCGAAGAAGAAAGGAATGGCAATGTTTTAAATAATGATAATGATATTTTACCAAATGATACTGCTGGGGAAGTTGAAATTCACGTAAGAAGTAATTTTCAGCCTTCTAAAAGCAGTTATAGTCATACTAAAAAGTTTAGAAAGCAGAAGACTGAAATCTTGAAGTGGATAAAAAAGGAACTGTTAGTTATGTCTCAGGAAGAACACGAAGAAAGAGATAGAAGAGAAATTATAAAAAACAAAACACAAGTTAAATCTAGTGCACAGATTTTCGATTTTCGTTTTGGTTTAGACATTTACTCTCTTCTGGTTGAACAGACAAATATATACGCTCAAAGAAAAAAAAAAAAAAAAAAAAAGGCCCAGAATTTATTGCATCTGAAGGCTATATGAGAGCATTTATTGGAATATTATTGCTTACAGGATATCATTCTTTACCTCAAGAAAAAAATATATTGGTCTTTTGATAAATACATTTCTGTTCCTGTTGTACGAGAATTGATATCACGTTTGCAGTACAGGAATATGAGGCAGAATTTGCATTTGACAATAGTCAAATTGACAATACTGATAAATTATATGAGGTGAGACCGTATCTAAACTTACTAAATATCACCACTTTTTACTACTGGAAATATAAAGTCTCTTTTAGATTTCAGACGCGAGAATGAATTATTCCTTTTGCAAACTCCTATAAATAGCCAGAAATAGATCAGCGAGACAAAGACCTATTAAATTCAGCATTCAAAAACCATTGCATGGAGATGATAGACATTTTATCGTAAAGTCCGTTGATAACAAAAGTGTTATAAAGAGTAACATAGGCAGACTGTTTATAGGTGCAAAGTATGTAATGTAGCTTTACATCATGATTGTAATCAAGCTTTACATGTTTGAATCTTTCAAATGAAATAATCTGTATTTGTAAAAGAAATACAACGTATATTTTAATATTAAATTAATTACAAGTAAAGTGATTTGTAGATTTATAAAACGTTATACAGCTAAAAAGTAATCCTGCGCTCGACTCAAACATCACACGAGTACAATCCGTACTAAGCATCCGTAGTCTTATTCCGCTGACATTGCGCGAAAGCAACACTCGCTTTTTCTACAGGTAAGAGCGTTTTTTAAATTTTCAATGTAAATTTATGTTATAAATGCTTAAACTAATATTTGTTATTATTTTCATGAGAAAAGAAACATTCCTTGTAGTTTTGGCGGTTAATGGGTTAAAAACTACTTTTCCCTACGTTTTCCCTACATTTTCCACTTTCTTTCTTGGGTTTTCTCTATTACAGGGATTTAGCTACGTGCCAAATTTTTTTTCTCGAGTATCTACTCGGATTCCAAAAAAATCTCCGAATCCATCGATACATTTCTCATCTTCGTACGACTTTAATCGGTCGATATATTAATTAAAAACTGCGAAAAACGTTAATTTCCGCTCTCATTTCTCCGAGTGGCAACAATAAACTATCGTCGACACACACTTTAGCCGCTTATATATATACTAGAACGATCGGCGTCATACGAAATGACCGCTGTTTTAGATATTATAAATTGTAATTAAAATCATTTATGCAAAGGTGTCTGCTAATTTAAACTGAATTACCGAGGGCAGGCAGCGAGGACGTCCCTTTACTTACTGCCCCACTGGGTTTCCACCTTCTAATTGCTTAAAGTAGAGTGCAATGAAGGAAACCACTGGTGGTACATTTCTTAAGAGCCACCGCTAGCTCAATCAATAAAGGTGATTTAAGTAATGAAATGTTAATTCACATGTCAAAGATCTCTTTGTACACAACATTTCTTGTGTAGATCTTTGCATCATTTTTAAGCTCGCCTTGCAGAGGACCATTCAATATTTTTAATTTTACTTCTGTTCTTTCACGAGCTCTTGAACAGGCAACATTAAGTTGACCGTTTCCAAATGCAGGCTCAGGTAAAAAAAAAAAAAAAAAAAAAAAATGCTAGCACCTTAAGCGTTTGGCCCTGAGAACGGCAACCTTGTGCCGTGGCACCTTCACCACCTCATTGGCTAGTGCAGTTACGCAAGCAACCAATAAACTATCGGGGACAAACAGACACTTAAGCCGCATATATATATATATGGGGTGAAGTAACATCAGCTTCTCCGAAACGGCTGGCTCCCGGGCTTAGCGAAGCACACCGTTGGATTCCGCAGGTCCGTGGCGCGCCATTTTGACCATTCGCGTCTTCGTGGGACTTTAATTAGCCGAGATATTAATTAAAAACTAATTTTCCCTACGTTTCCCCTTCATTTTCCACTTTCTTTCTTGGGTTTTCCCTATTACAGGGATTTGGCTACGTGCCAAATTCTTTTTTCTCGAATATCTACGGAACGGCGCTGAATTGAAATTCGACATGCGTATTCTCGGATTCCAAAAAATTCTCGGAATCCATCGATACCATTCTCATCTTCGTACGACTTTAATCGGCAGTTTTTAATATTAATTAAAAACTGCGGAAACGTTAATTTCCGCGCTCATTTTTCCGAGTGCCTACAATAAACTATTGGCGACACACACTTTATATATAAAGAAAAGAAAAGATTGCAACATGTATTGTACAATTAGGAAAATAAAATATAAACATAAAAAATTTCATATTTCCGTGATGAAATTTGATGATTTTCGAAATGAAAAAACACATTTTTTTCAAAGTCTGAATTTTCTTCTAATTATGTTGATTTATTCCATACACACATATTCAGTTCTGTGTGTTAAAAAAAAACACTTGCGTATATCCTAAAACAAAATACACAACACTGAAATGTAGAAAATATAGCATCCAAGTCTTACGTATTGAATCATTCAACCGAGATAAGGATTCAGGATACTGTCTTTTTAACCGTTAGTCCGCTTATATTCACTCCTTATCGTTTTCGCAATATTCATTGCACATTTTAAGGATTTTGATGGAACACGTCGTCTTTTCCTTTCTTATGTATCTGAAAACTGCTAAAAAATGCAGGAATGTTTAGAAGTTTCATATTAGTTTGTCCCCCCTTCCTTTTTTTTTAAGAAAGTTATATTTTTATTAGTTGTTTCCCATTTTCGAATAGCTAACAGTTGGTTTATACTAAAGAAAATTGTATAGCTTATTTTTTAACTATTAAATTCATCTGATATCATGACAATGAAAACTAGTGTTCTTAAGGAAATTTCAACAAGCCAATTACATAGTTTTACTTGATCATTTTATTTCGGCTTATGTCAAAAGCAAAAGGACAGAAATTATTCTTTAATATTTTCACACTTTCTTATATAAACAGGAAACGAACGTGAGAATGATCCATGCTTCTATAGAATAAACAAAAAAAGATGAATTATTTTGATTACTCTTAATTTTCTCATTTGAAGAGAGCATTGTTACTGTTATAATAAAGATATCTTTTACTTGTTTAATTAAGAATATATATATATATGTAAGATATAACAAAATATGATAGCTGTTTCAAAAAAAATAATTGGCGACCTCACAATTAACATTCTAAATTTGGTAATGTGCCTCTAAATTCATCTCTGCTCACAGGTTCCAGATTTTCTATCTTACGTAACGTTTTAATGCAGATGCCTCTTGTCCAATCAAATTAATTGTAAACCAAAACTCTGAACTGAATCTTTTCCGACTCCCATCCTTCTTCCTCTGAAGTTCTATCACACCCTTCCCTTTTCCGCGTTAGCTCTCCTGCTGCAAGACGCTTTTATCCATGCTGCTGCCGCTTACATGCTTAGGATGACGTCGTACTTCAAAATGCAACTTCTGTATTCAAATATAATTAGAAATCATCTGAAAAAAGGATGATTTGATATACGTAAAAAATAAAGATTGTGATTTTTCAAGATACGTTGTGCTAAATTGCGTCATCCTTCTTTCTACTCTGCCATCTTCAAGCCACTGTGGTCTTCTCAATCATCTACGCAATATCGTAAGCAGTAAAAGTTCCAGTGTCTTCATCTATGCATTTTTAAATCATTGCACACACACACACACACACACATATATATATATATATATAAGTAGCAAGACAGCATGAATTAGAGAGACCTTAATGGTCAAGAATTTTGTGCTTTGAGCTGCAAAATCTTTTAAAAATTTTAGAAGCAAGAGGAATGCTTTTAAATATTCCTCTTACTTCTAAATATAGTATATATATATATGTGATGTACCAGCTCTTGTCGTAAGTTAAATTATCAGACGATAAGTTTTAAAAAACAGGATCCATTCATTATATTTCAGGAGAAAATAGCAGTTATAAAATCAGATATCCGGAGTAATAAAAAAAGAATTACTAATAACTTTTTGTATGAAGTTTACTGCATCGTGACATTAAAGAAAAAGCCCCCGCTATTCTTTTGCGAGTCATTTTATAGCCTCTGGAAAGGAGGAGTTTCAAAGAAATGACGTCAGCCAATCCAGTTCGCTTTAAATATCTCCAGAACATTCTAAAACTGTACTTGTAGAAAAGGCGGGAAAAACAACTTTACTACCGGGCTGTGGATTTAATTCCACGTACTTTCAAATAAGAGAACGTGCATTAAAAATGAAAAGAACATACAGTTAGAAATTTAAGTGTATTCTTGACTATGGAATTTTATTATTACAAATATATATATACTATTTTAAGAAAGTTTACCATAGGTATCGATTGTGGATTAAATTACGTTAAAAATATTTAATACCTTTTTTACTCAGATAATTTTCATAGTTTAGCAATGAATTGAAAAACAATAACAAAACAATCTAATTTAAGATCTTTATTATACAAGTTGGAGATCAAAATGCTTTGTTTCAAAATAATATTTGTTAATAAAAAATTGTAAATTTTACAATATATATATATATATATTGGAACTTTAATAGTGGCAACACAGCTGAAAAAACGCTACGCAACAAAACCAAAGAATATCGCGTATACCACACGTAAACAACATACCTACCTTACCTCTCAGCAAAAAGACTCGTCCTGCCTACGTCAGGCGCATGCGGAGTAACGCGAAGAACGAATCCTTGTATTAGCTCGCGGTTTAAAGTAAGTGTTGTCAGGATGTTTTCAAAACAAGACCAACGAAATTGGATAAAAATTGAATGTGCCAGAGGTCGTACAGCACGACAGTGTCATCAAGGGCTTCAAGAGGCTTGCGGGGAATCTGCATTGCCTTACAGAACCGTAGCAAGTTGGGTGAAAGCATTCAATGAAGGACGCCAAAAAAGTGGCAGACATGCTGCGGCCAGGTCGTTCGAGTGTCAGCGATGCAGACGTGCACGCTGTTGCCGCATTAATGGACAGTGATCGCCGCCAAACGATTCGTCAGCTGGCCGGACAAACAGGATTAGCGCATACGACTGTGCTGCACATTCTGAAAGAACGCCTATCCATTAGAAAAATTGCTTCACAATGGGTTCCACATCAATTGATGGAATTGCAGAAATGGCTACGATACGATGCTGCCCGAACCCACCTGGAGCGCTATGAGCGCGAAGGAGATGCTTTTTTACGCCGTATCATTACGCTGGATGAGACTTGCGCCCGATCGTACCAGCCAGAACTGAAACGCCAATCAAACGAATGGCGTCATCACTGATCACCACGACGTTCAAAATTTCGTCAGAACCCCAGCAATGTGAAAGTTATGGTGATTCTTGTGTACGACTGTGATGGTGTCATCTTAACGCATACCATTCCTCCACAGCAGACCGTCACTACGCAGTATTACTGCTCATTTTTGGAGCACAATCTCCCACCAGCTTTGAGAAAAAAACGGCGACACTTTCTGCAGAACGCTCCTCTCATTTTGCATGACAATGCTCGGCCGCATGCAGCGCAAGCTGTGACTGATTTGTTCAAGCGATGGGGCTGGGAAGGGCTTTACCATCCACCATACTCCCCAGATCTAAGCCCTTGTGACTATGACTTAATTCCTAAGATGAAGGAACCACTTCGTGGCACTCGCTTCCAAACTGTTCCTAAGATTCTTGCGGCAGTAGACCGGTCCATTCAAACTATCAACAAAACAGGCGCTGCTACAGGTATTCTGCGACTTTCACATCGTTGGAAACGGGTTGTACACAATGCTGACGACTATATATTATATATATAAGGACTGTAAAACATGGTGATATGAATCACTTTTGTGTTCCTTGTAAATAAATAGTTGCCACTATTAAAGTTCCAACCCTCGTATATATATAAAGAAGAATTCCTGTTGTGTTTGTTCACGTTACTGGTTTCTGATCAATTATAATCAATTGCTTTCCGCATTTAATCGGTTAAAATTAAATATAGGTGAAATATTGAATGGATTTGAGCTCTTACGACAAAGACAAAACTCATGAAAAACTGCGTGCCATTGTTGGTAATATAATGAGAGAATTAGTTTATTTTTCTATCGAAATTTTGTATGTGGGTTCCATCTCGCATCAGACTGAAAAATGTATGGCTATGAAATCGTACATGTTGCGTCTTTATTAGAGAAAGATTACAGCGGTATCGTTCTATCCGTTGTTAGATACATTGCTCTCAATCTAACTCAACTGGCCTCGGGTACTTCCGCTAGTTGTAGTATATGTTATATTAAAAAAGTTATTTTGCTAATGTGTAGTATTTTTGTTAAATATGTGATAACACGCTGTGGTAAAAGTTTTGAAATAGAGTAAATCTAAACCTTTATCCAACCTCGTTATTTTTCGAGGACATTTAATAAAACTTAGAGCTGTAGTAAAAATATTTTGAAAATGCAAGAATTTCCTCGCTCTCTTTGTTTGCGCGCTTTTCTTAATAAATGTTAATACGACTAAAGACTAAATTATAGAAATATTTAATCAATTCAATGAAATTACGTATGATCTGAGAAGTCCTATAAATCCTATCCTCTATTAAATATAATTTTTTTGTAGACGTGGTCTCTTCCTCTACCATAACCTTTCTGATAACGAACGTTAAAAGCATAAAATTTCTTTCGAACGAATTAAATATCCAGTTGAAACCTAAACGTTAGATACATTTGCTACGATTCCAACGCGTATTAATCGCAAGTTGTTACCAGTAAGTAAATCACGTTAATTTATGTGTATTTTTGCTCCTTAATAAGCGAATGTTCAGAAGTTTGATAGATTTAAGAATAATCTAATACTTGTTTGTCTCTATTATAATGCGAGCGACGTAGCTGACTTGAAGTTTAATAATGAAGTTTCGTTTTCTTTGCAAGTATACAATGTACGAAACGTGGTGAAGACTTTGGTGATGAATCATCACTATGTCCTGTAAGTATCACAGAGATAGGGAACAGACGTAAAGGCCCCTTTTATCAAATCAAATAAAAATTAACAGATGATACCACTCGTGCTTGCAAAAGTCAACAGTTATGGCTTAAGTCAAAGATAATGAATTACCTGAAACTGAAAGAAGTAGGTTGGTCGAACGGCTGCACAATTAGGGTCACGTGTAAATGGTTCTGACCTCAAGTTCACATAGCAAGGGTAATGGCGACAAGTTGACATAGCAAGCGTAATGGCGAGAATAACGCAACGCCGCAGAATGCTTCTTCTAGCAAAAGAATCAATTTAGTAACATGGCCTTCAGTAGGTAGAACAAGCTCTGATTCTACTCTCTGAAAACTTCCTTTAAATACTTTCTTCTTTATACTTCATTTGAATATCGTGCGTGCCAGAAATCTACATTCTGGCAGGTAAGTGGAAATGAGGAAGATAGAAAAGAGGTTAAATATAAAATAACTGGTTAAAGAACTAAAACGATATTTACAGAGTAAATTTTGTTCTTTACTTTAACATAATTAATTAGTAAAATTTATATGTAGCGTAAGTTCAGTAATTGTTTTCAACCTGTAACTGTCCAAACTAGTAAAATGCAATCTTAACTTTAACTTCACTAAGGGCCAACCAATGGACGACTGGCTTAGAAACGTTGGTTTATTTTTCCTAAGTTCCGATTCCCCAGTTCATATGGCGAATGCAGATTTTTTTTTAACTTTATAATGTCTCGTATACTGAGGTATCTGAAGCTAGCTAGACGTTAGAAGACTATTTAAGAAATTATCCCTAAGTCTTAAGGTAACACAGATTCAGAATAAGGGTGTAAAGAACCCTTTATTAATTCAAATTAGTGTTCACAGATGGCACCAAATCGTGCTTCCAAACAACAATTTTAGCTTAACTCAAAAGGGTAACTTAAAATTAAATGGAGTTAAGTTTAGCCTGACGGCTTCACAGGTTATTTAACGCGCAGGCTGTCTGTGACTCGCAAAGGTCGGCGTAAACAAGCCTAATCCAATCAAGCGATCAGCGCCACAGAAGTCTAATCGCTAGTACATCAAATATAGCAACGCGACCTTCAGAGAGCCAGAACGTGCTCTAAATTTACCTTCCGAAACCTTCTCTTAAACACTAAATTTTTTCTAACTCATTTAAGTACACTTCTAAATCATTTACATTCTGCCAAGAAAGCGTGAGTATAAAGCAAGAGCGATAGGATAGGTTGCTTCAAAATAAAAAAACTCGATAAGTAAATTAAAATAATTCCCACAACTTATTTGTTCATTTTTTGTAGCCATAGTGTATATTCTTCAGCAGTGAAATTGCAAAAGAAAAGCTTTGCGCTCATATGTTGGTCTCTATGTGTTATAAACTTCTCGGGAATGAAAACATTTATGAAAATGTTCAAATTTCATAACTGTAAACACAGCATAAGCAATTCAACATGATTTGGTTCCATAATCATTGCATACATTAGAAAGCAAAAAAGCACGTTATTGTGCGCAGCTGCTATTGAAATTCTCTGAGGAACACTTTGTCCCATTGTCACAGCTTAGTCGCGAATAAAGCAATCTAATTAACGAATGTTATTGTCTGAAATGCCCTCGAATGTTAAAACACGGTGCAGGTTCAAATAAGACATTTAATCCATGAATAATATTTATTGGAATAAATGAATAAGATATCCGATTCTGCCGTGCTGAAAGTTGATGTTGGGAATATATATTGCATAACATACAGTATCATCAGCTCTGACTAAATCAATGAGGTAAGCGCAAGAATCCATTTACCGTGCATGAAATTATAATATTGGGTGTCTGGCTGCTGGTTGTTCTTTTAGGCCTTCGTAAAAGAAATCTTCATCTAAACATCAATACGTCTGGAACAAACGTGAAATTTATCACTGTAAAAGATGTATCCTTCAGCCTAGTTTCCATAGTGTTGATTTCTATGCCAGACAAAGCTTTAATATGATGACGTATTTGTGAAGAATTGTTTGTCCCTCGACAAATAGCTGGATAGTCGTCATTTAAGTCATCTTAGCAGTTTGCATCGCACTGTTAAGTTGCCTGCTTTCATAACTGACCATTTATGCAGCTGGCAGTAACAAATCGGTCAATCATTGCCAATTAGTTTTCATAGCGATCCATTTGATCTGCTATGTCCAGTTCCTCACGCTCGATGTTGTTCTTACAACGACTGCGACACGTTTTACTTATTTCAGTACTGATATTATAACTCGCATATTATATCATAGCTTGCAAGAATCACTCAATATTCAGTTATTAGTTAGACGTTATTAGTTACAGTCGATTTCGAAGACATTATCCATTAAAGTCACTGTCATCCAGAGATCGCATGCTACACGATAAATGGTATCATTGCTGGTATGATTATCTGCACATTTTTATTTGTCAGGCGGTTTTTTTAGATTATCTATCGTGTAAACATATATAACTGTCAAATCTCTTTCTTGTATACATAGTCGCAGTACTCATTAGCCTATGCTCCTGATATGTTTGCATTCCTTTGTCATATGTTAATACTTCCACTGATTACGAGTTCACAAATCATTTTCAGTTAGAAATTCCATCACAAGAGCCTACCTGCCTTTAGACAGATAGTCCTGAAATGTAGTATCGTACTGAAATGAGAAAAACCATTAACTTAATAGCTGATAAAACTTAAAAAATTAATAGCTGATAAAACTCAAACTTTCAATTTGGTTGACGAAATGTATTGCTTCTAAAAGTGATTAAAATCTCTTTTATTGAAATTGCCGTCAAGAAAAGGTTGAATTTTACAAGTTAACTGTTAAGATATTTTATATTTATCTATTTTAACTTTTTAGGACTTAGTTCTAACTTTTCAGCTAGAGCATGATTTATTTATTTCTTGTACGCTTTGAATATTTATATTTATACTGAAAACATATTGAGTTATACGTGAGGTAAAGAGACTCGGGGAAAAATAAGGAAAAAGAATGCATCTAAGTATGCATAGGTAGTCATTCTGACGAGCTAAGGATTAAGATTAAGCCTTCTTAATAGATAGTCTGCTTAAATTCAGACTCTTTTCTTTCCGGAATATTCGATCACACATTTTAAGCATTTTGATAATACATTTTTTTTTTCCGTTTCTTTTGCATCTAAAAGTTGCTAAAAATGTGAAAGATTCTTAGAAATTTTGCATTAGTTGCCGTCTTTTTTTAAGAAATTTGCATTTATTACTTATTTCCTAGTTTCGAATAGTTAATAATCGGTTTTTACTAAAGTAAATCGCATTGTAATTGGTTTAACTATTAAATGTTTCTGGTATCATTAAAAAAACTAATATTTTAATGAAATTTAAATAATAAGCAAATTGATTAGTTTTATTTAATCTATCAGAATGCTTTGTTTTCGGCTTAAGCAAAAGGACAGGAATTATTCTGATAATCTTACACGCTTTTTTCATCTTATATAAACAGAAACACAACACTAGAATGATACACATTTTTAACAGAGTGAATGAAACAATGGCAATTCTTAATATTGTCAGTTGAGTAGAATATTGTAACTGTTACTATAAAGAGACGTCGAGCTGTATCAAAATGCAGTTGCTAATCAATGACAAGGAACCCCACAGTCATTTACGGGCTTGATTAAAAGCATTCTAATGGAAACTAAACTTCTTTTTGAGAGACTCAAGCAAACGAATTTCATAATAGGGAAAATACAGATAATCAATGGAAAGTTTTGATGTTTTGGACGAGTTCAGTTTTGAAATGTAATAAATTACAACTGTAAATTTTCTACTCTATATAACTTTTCTGTGTTTTAAATTTTTTTGTGTCCATCATGATCAGGGAACTTTTCATGAACAATTATATTACAAAGATATTATTTTGTGCAGTGTATATTGTGAATCGTCTACACGTGCCATTTCAAGATAATATTATAACTATAACTGTGTGCCACTTCCTGAACTTACGCTCAAGAAATTTTGCATGCCCACATCAGTTGACGTCACATGTCCCACAGACTAACTTGGCAGCATTCGCTCTGGATACATCGGCGAAGGTTTTGCGTGATTTATATCGTAAATGCCAGCGCCTTAGGCGAAGTGTTTCAAAAGCATGTGCAAATGTTATTTCTGTAACAAGCCACTGCGCATTGAAATATGATGGTGAAAAGTTCAAAACTGACCCCGCATTCAAGGATCAAAATTTCAAAATGTGTGTTACATTGGATGTATATTACATAATCTTATTAGATTGGTGTTTTAAACTAAGCATCTCAAAAAAGTTTCTTCAATTTGTTTCTGGTTTTCAATTAACGGATTTCGCATCCTGGCAAAATAGGAAATGATGAAAATGATTTGCTGAAAATATATTTTGGAAGCTTCCTGTGCAAGTAATTCACTAAAATAAATACATAGTTAATTCTGGGATATTTAAGAATTTTCTTTATTTTTAATGTGCACGAGTCTCCGCGTGGCATTGATTTCCGATGAAATAATACCATGGCAAAAAATTTCCATTCGTATCGATTTGCCTTTTGAATTTATTTGAAATACAAGATTTTATGTTCTGTGTTTTGTGTTCTAGTTGTGGTTTTTTGAAGGTTAATTCTTAAACTATCAGGTCTATCGTAACTGCTTAGCTTAAACTGTTTAACCATTGAACTCAAATCTACGTAACAATTATATATGCATATGTAATATACTAAGTGTGCTGTCATGAATCCTCTACTTTTCTCTTCTGGCTGTAGACATGGCCGGGTGGATAAGGCAGGAATAAGACGTTGACAAAGCTAATTTCGGCGAATCAACATCTTTATTTTTAGGCATATCAAAAATTATTTCTTTAACAGACAAATTACTTTTCAATTATAGCTGAACACAAATAATTCTTAGATAAACAGATAAAAAGCTACGACATCATTTCAGGCAGGGAAGCATAAGTGACGCGGAGTTGTTTGCATGGCAGAACATGCATACTCGTGACTCAGTACTTATACTTCGTACGTGCAAAAAGTATTATAAGCTATGATTGGTCAATATTAGTTTGTAGAGACATTAGGTATATTTTCAAAAGCAGGCAAGAAGAAAAATTAGCAGTGCCTTCGCCGGGAATCGAATCACGGGCCTCTGGAATACGCGCAGACCACCACACCACGAAGGCATGCGAAAAATGCGAGAGAAATACTTTATATACCCAGTTTTAAAGAGCGACTGGGGCTGTTAGGAGACACAATCGCCAAATCCTGGGCGTGGAGAATCATCATCCATCACCCTTTTAGTTTGGGCGCCACTGTAGAGACACTGAGTAATTTGGAAGCAAGAGAGATGAAATATGAGCAACCACCTTCGCCGAGAATCGAACCGCAAATCTCTGGAATACGCGACCATCACACCATGATGGCATGCCAAGAAGGTGGAAAAAATACCTTATAAGTTTTAGTTACTTTCTTCAAGCAGTGTTATGTAATTCGGAATGATCTCGAGTTTGGGAAAACAGATAAATTTAAGGAGGAGAGCCCCAAATATAGAATGTCAATTTTGAGGTCGCCAATTATTTTTTAAAGCAATCATCGTATATTTTGTTATAATCTTATATAGATATATATAATTATACAACATTTTAAAATTTTAATGATAAACTCCGTCAGATGTAAGTCTGTAGTTTAACGTTTTCAGATTGCAATTTCATCCCTTCCCAGAACCAACATTTGGAAATGAAACAGATGAAAAGTGGCATTTAATTACATAAACCGGTCTGTAGTCTTCTGTGCTGAAACGTATTTGAATTCCATTGTAATTTATAAGTTTATATATTATCAATAACCTTTGCTGTGTAAAATGCAACATTTTCGTAAGCTTTATTGCTTTGTCATAACGACTGATTAATTGAAATATTCTGCAAAATATTTATGCTTTGTACTGTATTTCTTTTATGATAAAAAAAGGTTGAAAATTATCTTCCCAGGCATATATGAGTTTTTACTCGCTGATTGCGATGCATTTCTTAATCACTATTCACTCGGTGACTGACTTCATCACTAACAACTTAATAGCTGAGTATCGTAGTGGCAAATTATTGTACTAAGTAACTTTTTGACTTACTATTAAACAACTAAGTACGCGTTGTTAACAAAATTCTTTTGCGCACTGAATATTCCATTTTTATTCTACACTGCAATGCATTTCTTAGATATTAATTAGAGTTATTTAAGCTTACATTTTATTTAATAAATGTTTCAGCGGTTCTCTTCTAAGCGAGCAAAATTTTTCTTAAGATATTTTAAATTTGCTGAGATATGATTGGTCAATATTAGTTTTAGTTATCATATATTATTATAACGTATTATCAATGTATGTCTGCAAAATGCTGTCATTGTATACTAATACACGCGTGCATAAAGGACATGGATGTATCTAAATATAGCTAATAAATTTCATGAAAAATTATCAGAACAATATTATTACGGTTCATATGGGCTATTGTTAAGCGGAGAGTTTACGCGATGGGAAATAAACTACAAGAACTTTATTTTAATTTCTGTTTTATTTTTGTAAAATTTGAAATTGTGAGTTTTTATTTCATTCTCAGCTGCTTCTATTTCAGTAGAAGTTAAATTCTCTTTTTAAGCAAAGTTAATTGCATAAATATTTGCTTATCATATTATATATATATATATATATATATATAATTTATTTACTAAAGGAATATTGATTATATTATCTCCTAATATTAATTTTAGTAGAAGTATCTAAAAAGAGTGAACCCTTAGGTATCAAGTTTAATTCCGAAAATTGTTTTAAAGTAACTTGAATGTAAATTGTTAAAAATGTTTTACGGGGACTTGAATTAAATCATGAATAGCAAAATTTCAATTGGAAAAGAAATTAAATTAAAAGCAAGTAATTATTGCCATTGATCGGAAATTGGTTGACTTTTCAAGGGAAACAAACCAACTCCCGTTAAATGAACAATAATTAATAAATAAATACGAAGGTGTTTCGTCTTTTACTCAAGTAATAATGGTGATGCCAAACTCACAAATTAAGTTAGGCCAAATATTTCCGTGAAGTGAAGGTATTTAGAACCAAAGGAGAGTACCAAAGAACTCATGCTTATTAAGCATTTTCGCTAATACTTTTTTCAGTGAAAAGCAATTTATGTAGTAAAATTGATAAAATACTTCAGTAATTGTTCCCCGACACACTCGTTTATGCATTTTAATTCAAAACTATTTGTAAAAAAAATTAAACATTCGTAATTGGAATTATGAAATAGAACTCAAAGTAATTGAAATAAACATTAGAAAATTAAGAAATATAATGTAATCTTTGGAAAAACAAATCAAATAATAAAAATTGAAAATTAATATATATGTATAATAAGAAAGGGAAATTTTATTATTTGATTTTTATTATATTTAATTCAATTAAATTTTTTATTCAATTTTTATTATTTTATTTGTTTTTGCAAAGATTGCATTGCAAAATTATTTCTTAATTTTCTAATATTTATTTCATAATTCCAATTACCAATGTTTAATTTTTTTACAAATAGTTTTTTATTAAAATGCATAAAGACGATGGTGTCGGGGGACAATTACTCAAGTATGTTATCAATTTTACTATATAAATTGCTTTTCACTTAAAATTGTATTAGCGAAAATGCTTAATAAGAATGAGTCCTTTGGTACTCTACTTTGGTTCTAAATACCTTTACTTCACGGAAATAGTTGGCCTAACTTAATTTGCCAACTTGGCATCACTATTATTACTTGAGTAAAAGACGAAACACCTTCGTATTTATTTATTAATTATTGTTCATTGAACGGGAGTTGGTTTGTTCCCCTTGAAAAGTCAACTAATTTCCGATCAATGGCAATAATTACTTGCTTTTAACTTAATTTCTTTTTCCAATTGAAATTTTGTTATTCATGATTTACTTCAAGTTCCCGTAAAACATTTTTAACAATTTACATTCAAGTTACTTTAAAACAATTTTCGGAATTAAACTTGCTACCTATGGGTTCACTCTTTTTAGATACTTCTACTAAAATTAATATTAGGAGATAATATAATCAACATTTCTTTAGTAAATAAATTATTATTATCTTACTTTGCAGCTATTGCGCAAGTATTAGAATAACTTGTTTTCGAACTAAATGAATTTAAGATCATACAACATTATATATGTTATATTTGCACCAAAATTAAGGAGCCAACTATAAATTTAATGACGTGTTACCCTAGACGAAGCTATTCATCAGTTAACCGAGCAGCTTTAATTTTGTAAATTAATTATCAGAAATCTTCAATATTGTTTTTCAATAAATGTAAGAATTAATTGTTAAAAAAAAAAGCAAACTTTATTTTCTAATTTACCTTTAAATTCAAGCGAAGAATCTTGTGTGGCTGTAGTTTTTTAGATTACGAAAAGTCATCTGTATTAGTAAATTAGCATGCAGAGATATTTTAGTGTTTTATTTTTGAATAATTAAAGCAGACTGTATTACTTTAAATATTTAAGCATATAAAAAACTCACTTTAATGCATTTTTACCTTGCTTTATTTATCTTTTTATTTAACAGAGTGCACCTCAGAATCGAAACTAGTTTGCGTATGGAAGCTTATGTCTAGGATCAACCAATGTGAGTAGACAAAAAAATTCTTCCCCTTACGTCACTTACAGAAGTGGAAGAAACAAAGACACAACGGGAGTATGAATCGGTCACACTTATACAAGCTCAAACTTTGTAAAATAGTAAGCTTGAGATCAACGATCATTTCTGGTTACTTCTAATCTAATTAAAAGCTTATAACTAACTTTTTTCTAAATTTTATAATTACCACTACAAGATTTAATGCCACTAAGAAAATAAAATATTTTATTATTCGGTGTATTACATATGTTCTTTAAAAACCAATTGAAACATTTTACTTTAACTAAAACAAACGTGGACTTATGGCGTAGGTTTAATTATTGCCTCACCATTCGTGCATCGTAGTTGACTACCCCTAACAGTCTTAAAAAAAATGCCCCCTCAGCAGAATATTTTCTACTACCGTACATGCTATTCATGAACGTGACCTTTTTTCAGCTCTATAGCCAAGCTATAAATGTATGTGTTTCCCGAACTAAGTACAGTGTAAGTAGCTATTAAACTCACTTTGCGTAGTCTATCTCTGCTTGTGCGGGCTAATAAACTCCTTTAATGTTCAGAGAAACAGAATGCTTATGTACTATTTCAAGAGTATTTGAGGATGCTATAAATATCACGGATTTCGATTTTATGATTGAACTTGTCGTTAGGCCCTAAGATGAAGCAGTCATCTATGTGTGTGAAGGAGCCTTTTATTAGATAAGAATGTTATTTATCGCTATTTGGAATGTTCCTTCATGAGCAAAAGTATATATTTTGTACAACTTCAAAATTCAAGAATTAAGGTCCTCATGATGTGTTTTTACTAATTTTTCAATTATACAATGTGTTTTTACTGTTCTTCATATGTGTTTGTACTATTCCTCATATGTGTTCTTCATTTGTGTTTTTTTCGCAATGTGTTTTTACTATTCTTCATATGTGTGTGACGAATTTTTTGCCTACGATAACTATTACATGAATCTACCAAAAATTTCTTTTTTGCGTGTTTCAACTTTGTTTCTATTTTGCGTATTCACATAAAGATTTGATTAGATTTCGGGTAAGTTGGGTCAATCGGTAACTTTACTTCTAGCTTGCAATAGTGTTTAATGAAAAATTAAATTAACGTACAATCCAAAAATTTTCGATTTTAATATTTAAGACTTTTATATTAATGGGAACAATATATTTAGTCGAAATAAATAATCCAAATCAAATTTAGTATTTAAAATATGTATGTGATTTAGAACAACGTATTACATTTATAAGGATTAATTCTTGAAATTATGCTAAATGTAACGAGCATGAGTTCATTAATAAGATGAGCTCTGGAGGATGAGCATTTAAATGCGTTGATTCTCAATTTTCTGTTCATTCATTTCTCTGTCGAATCGCTTTTCAGATAAAAGGGTGCTGCCACCTAATGTTATCACTATGTATTTTTTAAAAGAAATAATATATGAAATATAATTAAGACATCATGGGAATCCTGACGGATATTCCAAAGGTATGATGATTTTTAAGATTTTGTGGGTTTATTGTTGGATTTTATGTGGCTTAAATGTGAAGAAAGTGATGTTCAATAACGAAATAAACTAAAATGAAAAATTAAAAGGTTGATCATCTTATTACGAAAACTGAACACTGATATTCAGGTATTGAGAAATAACTGAAAACAAAATGTCTGATAACATTTAACACTTATGCCAATCAAATCCTCAAAATTACAGACGCATCATCCTCCTATCTTCGTTATCTATGATATACAAATTTGTGCTACTTAAACGTCTGAATGGTTTTCTCCGGAGCCACAATGTCCTTATTGACGAAAGTTTGAAGTTTCAGAGCAAAACACTGTACAACGCATCAGCTTCTGAGGGCAGTAGAGTTCATTCACGAAGGCTTTCGTAGTAAAATGCTTACCGGCGTACTTTATCTTGACATCGCCAAAGCATATGGTAGGATTTGGCATGTGGGAATCATAATCAAGCTGATGCGACTTGATATTTCGACTCTAGTTATTCACATAATTAACTCTTATCTCACTATCATTCTCAGTACGAGTTAGTTCTATCATTTCGACAGCCCGCACAAACCTAAGTGGCGTCCCACAAAGTAGTCTTTCAGCGCCCTTTTTTTTTCAACATTTTCAGTAATGACATACTAAAATCACCCAGTGTCTCTCTAGCACTTTATGAACATGACACGGTCATCCTGTCTGAGAACAAACACTTGGATAAACTGGTTCACAACATTCTGAGTTATCTCTCAAGCCTTGAGCCCTGGCTCATTAATTGGAAAAACAAAACTAATGTTGCTAAATGTGCTGCCATGATATTCACACGCTTCCGACTCCCGTAGCCTTCCAGTAATTTAAAATTCTTTGACGACTGTATTCCTTGGTCAAACTCCATATGTATAAGTATCTAGGAGTGATACTTGATTCAAAATTACTCTGGCATCATCACATTGAGAATACTCTCAATAACACCAAAGAGTGTCAGATCCCAACTTTACCCCCTATTAGCTCGAAACAGTCATCTGTCCATGAGAAACAAAGGTCTCTATATTTCAATAATTCGACCCATTTTTATGTACGCATGTACCATTTGGGGTACGGCTGCGAGGACTCACATAAAAAAATTACAAGCCTTTCAAAGTAAAACTCTACGTTCAGTCTTTAGTGGACAGAACGTCCACTAAACTTGTACGTCCTTTCTGATGTAATTCACTTGGACCTTAACATTAAACCAATTGATGCTATTAAAAACTTAGTCAACATTTATTCTTCAAAGTTGAACTTGATAATCGAGCACTTCAGCAGTTTCCAATCTACGATCCTGGTATTCCAAGTTCACAAGAAGACCAAGAGCCATCATGGTCCGAGACAACGTCATCTAGCCTTCTACTAAAAGGCGTAGAAGCCCCGCCTCTTCATTTCCAGCCCCTGCTCTCTGAAGGAGGTCGTCTCAATCTTCTAAATATGCTATTTCCCACTGACTAAGCCAAACTGCTGTCTTCTACTCAAGTTAAACTCAAAACTGGCCTTCTTTACACTGTTATCAATCTGTTCGTTTAAAAATCACATCATGCTCGCAGAAGTAATTTCTGCCTTGGATATTTCTTCGCGTTTTCACACCTTTACTACATTCTGATTTAGCGCCATATGCCAATAAGCCTCTTAATCTCTGAAATATTTCCTCCCCGCTTTTCCGCTTTTTGCTTTTGTGTTTTATTTATGTTATAAAAATATAAAATACAAAATAAATAAATAAATAAATGAAATAAAATTATAAAAACTAAAAAAAAAAAAAAAAATTACAAAAAATTCAAAACGTTTGACTTAATGCTTTTTTCCTGTACCTAAACTCCCGAGCTAATGTGGCTTCTTCTTACTTAATTATTGACATTGACAGTATTTTCATATGAAAGCATGAGAACGGATGTGTATATGAGCACGTACAGTTACCATTGTTCTTTGCATGGAAGAGCAAAGCAATAAACATGAATTTTATTTATAATTAATACTAAGTCATAAAGATTGTAAAAAAATATGTTTTGTTTACAAGCAATCTAACGGAAGTAATAATTTGCTTTAAATCTGGTTGCTATTTCGACAATTTCATTTAACATAGTCTGGTGTGGTGTATTTAATTACGGCAAAGCACACTAGGGCTATCTGCCTAACGGGAGGGATGCCTTCATGGAGGACTTTCTAAGGGAAACTGGCTAGTATACACGTTACACATGGGGAAAACCACGAAAACACCCATGCAGCCCGTTCGCGGGATTTGAACCTTGGACCGAACTACCAGTGTTCAGCGACTTTACCGCTCGGCCGCTGGTGAGCTCATTTAACATAGAATTGGTGAAAAGTCATGTGTTGGCCACATCAGATTTATATTCATTCTTAGTAACGTGGGGTTGGAAAGTTGTTAATCGACTCTTCATTTCTACTTATATTTTCTATTTAATTTTAAATATTTTACTGTTTTATTTCTTTAATGTTTAAAAGCCACTTTCTTAAATGCAGTTTTTAAAAGTAAGTAAATTTATGTAAAAATCTGATTGTAAAGGCAATTCAAATGAAATGTTCATCATTGCCGTAAACGTTCTGATAATACATTCTTTTATCTTTTAGGCCAGCGTTCACCGTTGAACTATATTATAATATAAATAAACGAACTGGTTTTCCGTGAGACAGTCACTGTTCCGCAAAAGATTATGAGAGCGAGGTTAGAAAACAACGGAACATTGTCTGCTTTTATGTATTTATTACAATTTAAATCAGCTCTTAAGAACTTTAAAGAGAAAATATAGAAAACAGACTTACTTAAATCGCACGCCTAATAAATTTAATCATATAGCACATTAGATGGCTGACGTTGCAGATGAAATACATGCTGAATGTATTTCTGGTAATGTCTCTGTTCTGTGCTCAGAAGTAAAGAAGGGTTTCAATGTATTTATTATTATTTTTTAAAGTGTTAGATTTCTTTGGACTTCTTGGACTTTTATATTTCTTCTCCTTTCTGAAATGTGAACTTATTTGTCTGAGGCAATTGCATCTGATATAAGAATTCAGTTTCTAGCGTTGTGCCTGTCGTTAAAAGAAGTGTTATTAGAAGGCTAAAACATTTAAGTGAAAGCTAAAAATACTTAATACTTTTAATATTATTTTTCATTTAATTAGGTTTATATATTGCGTTTGTAAAATTAAAAACTGAGAATCATATATTTTACATTTATTACAAAAATTGAAATATATATTTACTTTGTTTAATATACCTGTGTTATAATTTATTCTAATTAAAATTCCAAATTTAGTCTAGTATTCCTTAAATATTTCAGAACTTAAAAATGTTTCGCGGTGAGAAAAGTTTAGGAAACCTTGGGTAAATAATATAAATAAACGAACTTTGGAATAAAAATCATCGCAGTCTATTTCGAATACATAGCAGTTAGTTTTGTAAACCTCAAGATTTTGAGTGGAGTTTAATTTTATCCTTAGACCTGGTAAAAATTGGTTCATTTGGCCTGAGCATTGCTAGGATTTCTTAGTTTCTAGCCAGTTTAAAACTTCAAAGATATCTTTATCTCTGCACCTTGTGCTAAATTCCGTTGAGCTAAAATTATTCGCCATATCCATTAAAAGTCCTTATGTGGCCTTTATTTTCGCAACTGTTAGTCGTAAATGCATACTTCACATAACAAAACATTTTTAAAAACGCGGATATTTATTTTGTTTAGCATTTGTAAATTTAAAAATTCGGTACCAAAAAATTATTAAATCTTACTTTTTCTGTTGTCCTATATTCATTATGAAAATGCACAAATCTCCTGTTTGGGTCATCACATTTTGTTTGCAACTTGTGATCACAGACTGGCTAAATGGTACGGCCTCTGCCGAACCTAGTATGCTGCTTTATCAAGCATAAAATATATTTATGTCCTTTCGATCTACAAGTTCGATACGTCTGCGTTGGCAACCTGAAAATGTCACTGGAGTTAATTGTTGTCCTATACTTTACTCTCACTGGCTTAGTTAACTGGCAGCTTTCACATGATCCGCGAAACTTCTGGACATCTCTTTTTACATTTTCGCAATAAAAAGAATAGCTAATTCTCTCTAAAAACTGACGTATGCGCCATCTTTAGAATTTCGTTCCTTCTGCATTTAGCGACTACTAATTGCTCTACACGTTGCCCTAACATTTTGTATCGATGAAAAGGAAACATTTTCCTCACAAAATAGTTTCCTTAATTTACCTTCGCTTTATCCTACGTTTTAGATAAGTCAAAGCACTTTTTCTACTGCTGCTGAAACTTCGCTGCCTGAGATAAATTATTTGTTAAGTGCAATAATCCGTCTTGCATCTGCAATAGTAGTTGTGTAGCTTTGTACGTTCGTTTCTAGCTTTTTATGGGGTGGTTATCTCAGAATTAACAATGGGAAACCCTTCGTCTTGCTCCACAAACTACTTCCCTTTTCTTCTCTGCTAAAATATACTATTAAAACTATTGAAACATATTCGACTGAAGACTTTGCCACTGCGTAAAGTAACTCCCGAAAAACAATATTTGCCCTATTTCCATTAATTAATGCTAAAGATATTTTCACCAGCTCGCACTTTCTCGGAGGGGGGTACAAAAATACCTTTCGAATAAATTGCTGAGCCACTTCCGGGGTTCAATCCTGGAATTATATTTTATTTTGGAACTGTTATCTCACTTCCAGAATCTATTAATGCATAAGGTACCTGACAGTTTATAAAACCCTGCATTCTGCCCAATTTGTATAATTCTGGTTTATTGATTGTTTAGAAATTTCTTTTCAAAAACATCCTGCTATGACAGCACTAATTCTATTTTCTTCCGTTTCGCTAAATTCGCATTCATCTACTTCTTTTGCTCTATTTTCTTTCGCAAATTTATCCTTCGTTTTTATATTTTGAAGGCAATCACGCTTAAAACGTTTCTTTGACCCATACTTATAACGAAATGGCCATGCGAATTTTTTTGGAAGAGAGTCTACTTTGTCTATGTTGGATCATGTTGAAGCCTGCTTGTCAGAGCTGACTTTATAATATTCTTTTGCCTTTACTTTAAACCTATCCAGTGATAAGCTGTCTTTAATATCATTCTCTTTCCTACAACATTTAGTCCAAGATTTCTCTTGTCACCGAAAAAAAGTGTCGCAATTCTCTTGCTTAATCATTTGGTTTGCATTAACCTTCTCCCTGCCTGGTACCGATATTTCCTTTTCCGAACGGCGGGCAATTTTTGTCTCCTTGTCGATACTGGCCACTCTTAAGGCTGGAAACGTTGACCATTTTATTGTGGTGGTACCTAATAGGCGGCCACCGTCACCTCATAATGAACAAACAGACAACTTACATACATGCCATCTGCGGGATTCGAACCCGGGCGCTTCAGTATCGCAGTCAGGTTCCTCTAACTACTATATCGTTTGCACGACCTTGACACCAATATGAGTAGCAATTTCCGTATCGAGCGTTTTCTTACATTGTGAAATTCGGATACTTTTCCCTAAATTATATTTTACCTTAATTTATTTATTTATTTATTATTTTTTTTATTTATTTATTTATTATTATTATTTTTATTTATTTATTTTTAATGTACTTTATTCAGAAATTTCTTCGCTTTGGACCTTCTGTGAAACCTTTCAGTTGGAAAAACCATGAGGATTCACGAATAGGTAGAATTTAGCTTAAATTCTGGAAAAAAAAAAAAAAAAAAAAAAATTCTTTGTTGCTATTAAAAAAGAGAATAATTTCTGAAAAGGTCACATATATATATTAACGTAATTGGAATCACATATTTCTTTTTGTTAGCCATTTTAATAGCGTATCTTATGACAAATGTCGAAATTTATCCCTTTTCTCTCTGGCATATTACCGATTTGTTGGGAAATTTGCTTGTGAGATCTTTTGTAACCTCGCCGTGTTCTCTGCAGGTGACAGGTTTTGACAGAAATATGGGTAGTCAGATCGGCGTCAGCCGCTTTCGGATGTTATTTCTCTCCCATTTCACAAAATAATGAATAGGTACTAACTTAATTTTATGTGATAAGTTTCATTTTACTACCTCGTTGGCGTCTTTCATGTTTTATTTCGAAATGCGAAGAAAATCTGATATTTCTACCCCTTCCTTTTTTCCCTTTTTAATCGCTTCTACATAGAAGGAAGCAGATTCCTATTAATTTCTACTTTTTGGGATTTTACTTACCTCTGTTATATTCTTCAAAGAAACATTTTGAATCCGTATTTTGTCTTCTGCTTTGAATGTTGTTTTCGTAATAACCAATAATATTGATTTCTTTTCTTATCATACAACGTAAACAGTTATGTTTTTTTTTTTTTTTTCAAATAATGGATTTAAATTTTTCTTTAAAATGTACTTCATGCCACCATCTTCTTTCGATGTATGTTTGCGTGCCAAAGAGTAAACATTTTGTTGCAGTATCTTGTACTTCAGAATTTATTTTTTTAACATGCGTGAAAACATTTGATTTAAAATCAGAACACAAATCTAATTAATTGTATTATTCATACTTGTTTTACTTATCATTAACTTGAGAATTTTTGGCTTCGACAAAATTACCTATTTGCCTATGTTTTGTTACTAATTAACTTCATTAATTGCATTAAATTCAATGCAGATTACTTATAATTTTACTGTGAGGATTATATATTACTCTTGATTTTTGTTTAATTTCTTAATACGTTTGGAGAACATTAAGTGATTTGTTAGCATATTTTCCGATTGTGTGTTGGCCATCAAACTCAGAGCCTGAGGTGCATAGCGAATTAAAGGAAGTTTTAAAAATAATCAGTGTACTGTTTTCATGTAAATAAAGAATATAAGACAGTTTAAAATACATAAAATTTATGATGACACTTTTAAATTTGCTTATCTCGTGCACTTCAGGAAATATAGTGAAATTGCTTTCTAATAAATCTTGCCACTTAAATAAAGCGTTTTTTAATGTGAGTATTTTTTATCACAAAATAAGACCAACGGAAAAAGCCCTTTTTTAGGATGTAAAAAATGCTGCCGCTTATTGAGACTGTTTTTACACGATTGGTAAGTCTAAGAGCTGACATTGAAGCTTTATATTATTTATATTATAGGCTTAGGGGAGGCACGCGTCTTAAGAAAATCAGCTCTCATATGTTAATCCATAATCAATTAAAATAACCATTTTAATAATGCACACAGATTGACAACCGACTTTTCAAATAAATATTATTTATCACATATTTGTTAAATGTTGTGCTTGTATATGTCAGTTATGCAGTTCATTATTCTTTATAATATGATTCACTCTAATATTGTATATTAATTTAATTAGTTTGAGATCCTATTAAATAAAAGCATTAATTTGCTTGCGAATGAAATTTGTAGGTCAGTCATCTCTGCTAATACACGTAAGATAAGCATATCAGCCTAAATTTTGAATATATTAAAAAGATTTCATTATTAATTCAAGATGAAATTTCTTATGAATTTCAAGGGACAGTTTGATGTTCATCCCTCTTCGCTCAGAGTGATTATCCTGCTTCCTAATGAAGATTGCCTCTTGAAATACGCAACAATTGTTTCATTAACTTCAGTAAAATAGAAAATTCTGTATGCATAAAATTGAAATTCAAAACGTATTTTGCTTTAAAGCTCAATGCCAAACTAATGTTGAATTTTCCGGTTTTAAATGCTTGTAGATTAATACTTAATAAAATCATAATTCTGTCAATGTAATTACTTGCGTATAGCCTACTGATCTGTCTTCCACTGTGAGCTTAAGGTCATTGGTATTCGTCAGCAGAACACATTTAATACCAAATGCGACAGATGCTCAAGTATTCAATGATGTAAAATGTCACTTTTTAAGGAAAGCCTTTTATCTCAAAAATGCATGAAAATAATGCATAATGGTGGCACAAAAAAGTTGTAGGAAAATCTTTGTATTTTACAGATTTGAAACTTGTCTATATCGTGCATGAAAAAAATCATTTTGTTTTGGATTTAGCCAAAAATCTCAAACATATGCGTTGGTCTTTACTAAGTGCCGAAGTGTTGCTCTGTTTATTGTGTAAGCACTTAATAAGTGGGCCACCGTAGCCTACTATGAAAGGACAAACAAATTACTGCGGGATTCGAACCCGGGCCCTTCGGTACGCAGTCAGAGTCGCTAACTACTTCCCGTCCGATTTGGTTTTATAATTGAAATGAGAGATTCATATTTAAATTAGAGGATTTGGATTTTTTAAGTAACGGCAAAGTACACTAGAACTCAAGGGGGAATGTTTTAGAGAAAACGTGTTTTATGTTCATATAACGCATGAGGAAAAACAGGAAAAACCGCTAATACAATAATAGTACTATTACTAGTAACTGCGTATGCAAATGTAGTATTAATAATACATATAGCGGTTTTTATGTGTTCTAACACCGTGTTTTTGGTGACATATATTAAAATAGTTTATTATCACTCCCAATATATGCACAACAATGTTCAGTGCGTTTTCTCATATGAGGGGTTGGGAAAGTTTTATGTTCATAAGATATTCAAACTACACAATTTCACCACGCTTTGACCTTTTAAGACTGAGCTCCGCACTTTTATGAAGGTGTTTCTAATGAGAGCTAGTTGATTATAAAATATTTCGCGTTAATTTTTTATAACTTTCCTACATTCTACTAGTTCTATTATAAAAGGAATACAAAAAATAAATATACGACCGCTCTATTCGGCATTTTCTCTCTCGATTAAATTTCCGAGTTTTAAGATTTAAATCAATGCTTATTCTCTCTTTTTTTTTTTTTTTTTTTTTTCTGAATTCATATTTCCGCAGGCGTAGTAATGACCCAATCCTATTTCCGTCCGTGGTCGGTTTCCGCAATCTTTATGAGATTAGGATTTCGTTCACTGAATTATACCGTTTGAGGTCATTACCTCGGCGGGTATCAATTACGGTTTAGTTTTCCTACCTGTAATAGAATAAGCCACTCAATACTGGAAGGCGAGGTAATGAACCTGCATCACAAAAAAAAAAAAATAAATAAAAAAAAAAAAAAATAAAAATTGTGAATGATTGAAATAATATTATAGTAAAAATCTGCATGGAAAATATAAATAAAATAAACAAACTTTATTTATGCGTTTGGGTATGGGTACTAGTTTGTTACTAGAAACAAAATCAGATTGCCCTAAATTATGTAATAAGACCATTTTAAACCCATAACCTATTTAAGCCATAAGCTTCTAAGATTAAATCTAATTAGCTATCTATTTTCAGTTATTTGTAGCTTCCCTTCTCTATTCTTCGTCTTCATAGTGAATAGAAGCCTAATTACAATGAAACAAAGATTCCGATGTGTACACCATATGACTTCCTTGTACGGAATATATTTTGCTTTAAAGCTCAATGCCAAACTAATGTTGAATTTTCCGGTTTTAAATGCTTGTAGATTAATACTTAATAAAATCATAATTCTGTCAATGTAATTACTTGCGTATAGCCTACTGATCTGTCTTCCACTGTGAGCTTAAGGTCATTGGTATTCGTCAGCAGAACACATTTAATACCAAATGCGACAGATCAAATTATACGCATTTTTTTCTTCCATTTCGTTTAAACTTATTTCCTCGAATTTCATTACAGATATATTTTTCATTCAATTAATTCAGTTCTTATTTCGCGACAAGGCAAAAATATATGAAACCTCAAAATAACTTTATTAAAATTTGAAAATTATAAAACATAAATACTGTTAAAATAATCTGAAGAACAATTTTCACAATTAAAATTAGAGTTTCGACCCAAAAACAAGCAATTCGGCCAGCGAGTCAGAAGGCAGATTTTTCGGTTTTCGGTGCACAAAATTGAAAGTTTACTTTTGGTCTCACTCGGCAAAAGGACACTGAAAGCGCAGAAACTGGTTTAATTTATTGTGGACGCTATGCTGAGTCAATATATGGGACAATTTAATAACTTAAATGATAATTCCAGAATGGACTAAGGATGATTTAATTCGCAATAATAAAAGGAGAAACAGTTAAAACAGTTACAAGTCAGAGCTACCTGCTGGATTTCAAAAACTAAAGTTTGAAAGCAGAAAACCTAAAGTTAAATTTCACTTACCACGCGGTTCCGGAAATGGCACAGGATGGTCTCGTTGTCATTATTTTCATAGGCATAGTTCGTAAGAGTCACTAAATCCGTTCCGACTTGAGGAGCAGCGTTAAAGCCGTAGCCAGTCAGGAATGGTAAAGTTGCATATACGAACTCTGCAGCTAACCCAGCGAAACGCTTGGCTGAATGTCAATTCGCGTTTGCTTCGTGGTGACTGGTTATTCGGTGATTAGTTCTTGATTATACCAAATTGGCATAACATCGAAAAAGTTAGAACATTTAGGCAAAAATATTTTGAGACGTCGCAAAGTCTGGTTGCCTAGCAACGAAGCTTTGCTTATTACGTTTTTGACTGCAAAGCCATCGTCTGAACGAAGCCTAAAACCGGTTTCACTTCTACTACGTACTCTCAACAGCGCCTTGAAAGAAACACTTCCTTGAAGTTTCGCTTTCGGAATGTTTTATTGGTTGATTTATGCGAAAACTAGTATTTTGGGGAAAACCTATGAGGGACACAGATTTAAACGAAAAAATTTCATCTCAATTGCAGAGTCTCCCTTGTAGCCTGCCGGGACTCGGTTCCAGAGAAACTGTTTCGGCTGGGAACCTCCAGTGGTAGGAAGAAGAGAAATATTGTTTCTCTAAAATATTTCTCCTATCCTCAGGTGTCATTAGAAGTTATAATCCCTCTACGCTACACGTAGATCCAAAACTTCATTCTCCAGATACAACAGGATGGTAGCTTGGCTTTTCAGGAAAAAAGACCATAATAGCTAGCTGCACATAATGCTATTTAATTGCGAATTCACTTCCATTTAAACTCAATCTAATTTGGATAACGGTTACATGAAGAAACTACCTGAGAAATGTCAGGTGGGTGCCTGAAGTACAGAAAGGAATTAACTTAAAAATAACGATAATTCTCTAAAATAAATCTTTCGAACCATATTCAGAAAGAATAACTGTCTGTGATAGAAAAGATAAAAAATAATTTAAGCAGAATATGTTGGTTTCAAGTTAAAAAAAAAAAAAAAAAAACTTTTAATGAATTAAGAAATAACCATTGCTAATGCATTACTGTAGAACTTTTATATATAATGTTATAATATTTTTGTTGTTATGACTAATCCTGCTGGACTGATATCAGATCAAGCCCACGAAATCGTGACAAGGAGGGAATATTGTGCCTAACGTTGGCAAGAGTCTTGGGAACATGCAGGTGACAGTATGTTTTTGCTCACTTCCGCCTTTCATTTTGAAGGAAGAGCACCCCGTAACGCCACCGAGGAAGCTTCTAACCTAAAGCGAAAACCGAGCGGAATAAATGCCTGCTCGGTGGAAATTCTACTAACCAAAGAGCCTCCACCACCAAAGGGCGCAGAGTCGACAAATAAACGTACTTAATCAATGGTCATCTGTTGTGCAGTGAGAGAGAAACTGAAACATCTTGCATACAATGCATCGACTAATTCATTTTATGAATTGTAATTTAGTTTAAAAGAGTTAAATCGAAGTAAAAAGGTGATGAAGACATCATTGATGACAATATACAATCAAAATTGAATCGGATATATGATGCAAGTATAATTCTAATCCAAAATTTACAAATCGCTGCGATTGTAATTGTCACTACGACAGTCATTTTACTACGTGTGAAATAAAAGAAAAAAATATTTATTTAGATCCAAAAATCCCCCATGCCTTCCCCTAGTCATTATAATCCTTTTTGCATTCAACTACTTACCAAATTAAATTATTTTAATGAGAGCACTCCGAGAAGATGGTTCCGATAGTCTCTCACCCCTCTTTCCCTATCACAAACATCTCGAGAGCACTTTCGGCTCACAACATATTTTGAGTGCCCCTATGAGGCACAGGTACAATATATTTACAAACATCCATGCCTTCTCCAGCATTCGAAACCATGCCCTTCAGTACTGCACTCAGAGTCACTAACCACTATCCTGGCTGGACGGCTAATGCTACTATAGATTTCCTGATACTAAAAAGCTTAAATAAATTTTTCTAAGCTATCTGTAATTATTTTTAAAAAATTGTTTCAAATAATGTTTTTGACTGATTTTTTGTCTTTTCCCAGGTCGTGAGTTCCGTCTACGAGTTGCTGCGCTACTACAAATGGTACAAGTTTTCCATCATCTATGACAGGTCGGATGTATATATGACAATTATGCGCAGCATAGAAAAGGAAATAACAGAGCCATTCTCTATCAGCCACCGTGCGAGCTTTCAGAACACGCGTATTTGTTGCTATGCTGGTCAGAAAAGTTGCTGTTTCAATCCGTTCGTCAACATCGTGAAGGTGACAGCCTCCGAAACCAGAAGTGAGTAGTTATAATTTATAATTATGTCATAGAAATCGAAAGTATATTTTATAATACAAATTTAATCCTCTAATATAAGGATAATTTCTCCTTAAGCAGAACGGTGATACATAACAAACAGGTTGATGTACAAACAGCTTATTCAACTAAATGGCAACATCACAAAATTTACCAATGATGGACTAGTAAAAAATTCAAGTTGTTCTTTATAATGTATACCATAATAGGTTCCAGAGTGTTATGCATTCTACTGTAAAATAAAATAGTACGTAACGCATCTACTCTTCAGTCCGAAGATCACAATTTCACATTTCTGCCAGCTTTTAATGTATCTGATTTCAGTTTGGATGTATATTGGAAGAAAATGTATCAAGGTAAAACGTGAGAGAGTCATTTTTTAATTAAAATCAAGAAAATGTCACTTATTCATGACATTTCAAAGTTCCTTATAACAGGAAAGCATTAGACATACTACATTAAATGAAATATTTACACTGCATTAAATTAAGCAAATTCAGCTTGAACTTTATATCAACGCATATAAGTTGCTTAACATTACTTTACAGTTTCTCCAAATTTTCCTCATATGTCTCTTCGACAATAACAGAGTTCCTATTTCTAGACCAACTCAAAATAATATGAAAAATTGCATTTGTATATTCAGAGATTCTTGCTACTTTCAGAAAAACTGAAATGGCCTCACTTGAGACAGAATTCAAAATAAAATAGCAACTCTTGAACTCTTCGGCATAAAATAAAAATTGAATCTGTTAAGGAAAATAAACTTTCACTTATCTTTTTGTTTGTCGGAACTCCTGGATCTGCTTGCTCACAAAATCCTACCAGGAAGGGGGTAGACGACGCTTGCCTCACTCTAGCTCCTATGCTTGACTGTGTTTCACTGTCTCGTTAACGTTTCTCGTCTGGGGTCTTTCTCGGAATTTCACAACTTTTCCCTTTTCCTTTGAAGATCTTCTGGGTCAGTTGCTCGCTTCGCCGGTCGAGGATGTGGCGTCGGTATCGGAATTCCAGCTGGACCATTCGGCAGGAACTCAAGCGTACCGCATCGATGGAACTTTCGCGGTCTCCGTTGGCGGTGCTAAACTTTCTGGAGAACCTTTCGCACGGGCCCATCGATGTACTTCGGAACAAGTACATTGAGGGGGAAAGTACATCGCTTTGACTCTTTCATGTACTTTGAGCGTGCGTTGATTGTCCTTCGGACGTTCGCAGGAACTTCAGGATATTTTTCCTTTTGGTTGCTTCCTTGTAGGGTCTGGTTCCCTTCTTATTTTCTTCCGTCCTTGTGACTCCTCGTCTGTTCTTTTCGCGAATGTGGATTTTCGATGTCAATGGCGCTCTGCCCTTGCTGGCTCTATCTCTTCTTTTTGCGTTTTTTGTAAAACATCCTTAAACATTTCCATCTCATTCGTATCAAAATATGGCTTAATATTTTTCACATTAAACACATAAATATCATACTGATAACTCGCTTCTTAAGTTTAGATAATGCAATATTTTGATGTATAATTTGGCATTCGAGAAATTATCGCGGTCCGTTACTATGACTTTTTATCATCCGGATTCTACATTATTAGGATACATTATGACTAGAGTTTTATCGTTGCGTGAATACCTTCGGTTATTTTGGCGAATCCCAGTGAATTTTCTAAGATTTGTTAAGTGTCAGATTTTCCCGCGCACATCGAATAAATCTGGAAATTCTGCAGTTTCTCTTTTCAACTTATATTATAATTGTTATTTTTATGTTAGCTTTCGTTAGAATTTCTCAAAAAAATAATACGAAGTATCCTTTTCCAAAATACAAGCCAAAGAAAAATTGTTTCCTAAAATTACATATAGTTGTTGACTGTCATACATTTGTTGTGACAGTTACATACATTTGTTGACTGTCAGTACCGAACGATCCTTTTCCTAGAAACGTGCTATTTAATGGAAAAAATTTGTATATTTACTGTATAATACACAAAATTCCAGTTTAATTGTAGACTTTATCTAAAGTAACAGTGCTGAATAATTTTTCAGAATTTGATTGTTTTATAAGTAGATATTTAAAAATTAGTTAAATTTAGAAATTAGTCCCATATTTATCATTTGTGTTAATGCTTCGCTTGTTCTTCCCGAAGTACTAATTATGAGAATTTAATTTGCGTTTGACCTTGAGAGTTTCTCGAATTTTCGCTAAATACCTTAGGGATTTATTTCACTGTAAATTTTGACGCTTTTTAACCTGTCAGTAAAATTTTTGCCGTATTTACAATTAATTCATAGTTTGGCATCCAGCAGCAATTACCAGTCTTTTGGTCTTTGGATAATTTATTTTTATCATTTCTGGAACTCGCAGATTTATTTATAAAAACTGAAATTTTGTCTTCTAAAAATTAAACTTCATCTCCCTGAGCACGTTATCTAAACCAAGTATTTAAGAAGTTTCAAACAATAATCGAATACTGTGTTGCACTGGTTTTGCCGATGATATTCGAATTCTGTCATATTTAGCCAGAGCTTTCCAATTACAGTTCACATTATCTAATATAGCATTATGAAATATTTCGTGGACAAATATTACCGTTCTATATGATAATCGTTAAACTAGTCTTGAACAGCTCTGGGCAAAAAACGCAAACATCTTTTATGTCGTTTGCGAATTTAAGAATAAAGTATGTTTCATATTTTTAATCCATAGTTAATGTTATCATTTTAACTCTAGCGATGTAAGAAGTCAGTAATTTACGGATTCCGGAATTTACGTATTCTGTAAGTATCATCATCGATCATTGCCTAGTTTTTCTGTTACAGTGCTTTTTACTTGAAGTAGCCTAAAAATGCGATGAATAAATAAGAGAAACACCTTGGCATTGAGCCAAGGAAAACAAGAGGGAGAGGTGATGGAAGGAAAAAATCTGAAAATATTCAGATTTTAACTGTCTTCCAAAAGCGCTCTTAAAGGATTACTATGGTTTATGGCCCAGGTGGAATAGCGAAATTTTTTATCAGATACTACACTGGTGTGCAAAAATTAAGGACGAAGTCGAAAAATTATCATATCAGCTGAACGAAGAGGTAGAGCGGACAGAAAGACCAATCAGGAGATTAAGTAAGGTGATGTACGGTAGCACATGCGCAGATATGCAGGTAGACGTAATGGGGGAGTGTCTGAGTAGTATAAAGCATGTTGTCCGTGTAAGGTCAGTATTTCTGGCAAAGTGATTGCACACCGTATAGCAGTTAAAATCACACCGAGTTGCTGCCTCAGCAAGAAATGGAGAATAATCAATCTGTTAGACGACATCTGGATGCTTTTACCCGAGGTCGAATCATTGGGAAGTTGGAGGAAGGCCGCAGTGTGATAAGTGTGGCTGCAGAGTTCGGAATTGCTCACAGCATCGTTTCACGACTTTGGAGACAATTTCAAACTACAGGAACAGCTATCCGGGGGTTTAGTAGTGGTCGTCCACGAGGAACCACACCCGCAGATGACCGGTATATTGCCTTTCAGGCCAGAAGAAACAGCGGCAGACAGCGGGAGAAATCGCTAGACACACGAGACAGGCGACAGGGCGACCGATATCGCGTTTTACTGTGGCCAGAAGACTGCACGGTGGTGGTCTGTTTGCACGACGCCCTGTACGGTGTGTACCTCTAACGCCTGCCCATCGGAGAATGTGGTGCCGGGAACACCGGAATTGGAGAGACAATGAATGGGGACGAGTACTCTTTACAGATGAGAGCAGATTCAGTCTGAGTAGCGATTCTCATCGCATACTCATCTGGAGAGAGCGGGGAAGCCGCAATCATCCCTCGAACATCATTGAGAGGGACAGGTATGGAGGTGGCGGTGTTCTCGTTTGGGGAAGCATCATGCTTGGTAATCGTACAGACCTTCACATCTTCGATGCAGGTTCAGTCAACGGGACGCGTTATTGTAATGAGATTCTTCTTCCATATGTGCGTCTTTTTAGAGGCGCTATGGGTCCGCAGTTCCTTTTCATGGACGACAATGCACCATGTCATCGTACAGTAGCTGCCGAACAGCTCTTAGAGTGTGAGGATATTGAACGTATGGGTTGGCCGGCATGATCTCCGAATCTCAATCCCATCGAGCATGTATGGAATTTTCTAGGCAGACGCTTGGCAGCTCGTACCTTACCACCAGTAACGATTCCGGAGCTTCGATTTGCACTGCAAGACGAATGAGCAGCAATGCCTCAACAACTCATTGACACCCTCATTCTCAGCATGGGCAGACACTGTGAAACCTGCCTAGCAGTCAGGGAAGATCATATCCCCTATTAAAGACCGAATGTTTCTTAGGGGACACCCATCACAGGGATGTTTCGGTCTTCAGTCGCATTGCGCTCCATGCTACTTTTTCAATAAAGTTTCTTTTTATCCCCCTGATTTCTCTTTCAGTAAATGTTGCTTACATTACTCATGTCCTTACTTATTGGGGATCTTACGGTATTAAATGTGTTGATTTGGAAAGCTTTTGTACAAAGTTATATTGAAAAAACCGTCTCGTCCTTAATTTTTGCACACCAGTGTAGATGAATATACGTTTAGACTAATATTAGAAACGTTATGTAGCTTTTGTGTATTTGAAAAGTAAAAAAATATGTAACGTTACTCTATAAAATATTTAATGTTTTTAATTAGATATATTATGAAGTTAATGCATTTTTATGTAAATCAGTCAGATTAAAAAGTAAAATAATAATAATTATTAAGAACAGCCTCTATTGCTTTTAAATAACTTATGATCAATAATAGACAGATTCTGTTTAAAAGACACATATCTCTCATTTTGGCCTAATGGCATTTGACTCGAATGAAAAGTGAAACAACGCATTCACAGTGCGAGACATGTAAAGTGAATCAACGCAAAATCATTTTTCAAAATTAATAGATTTTCAGATGAAAAGCTTTCTTCATTATAGCATTTTAGCTTCTTTGTTGGAAATGAGTTGCAAACACTCTGTTTCTAGAGACTGCATTAATACAGTGTAGCGCAGAGTCGAATAATTTTTGACATTTTTCAAGACTAATAGAATGTCATGCATTATGCATAAATCTTTGAAGTTTCTTCAAAATTTATGGATAATTAATTGTGTTTTGCTTCATTTCTTCATTCATGTTATATTTCCCCAATCCTGTATCTAAGAGGGCCGTACGTTTTTTGGGGCATATCAAACAAATCTATGATTTGTGATTGATAGTCTGTTATTGAGCATTATTAAAATTGTGTGTAGCTTTTGGGGTTGGGCGGAAAAATGTCTAAAGTGCACACGTTTCAAGCTGATTTTTATTCTATGTAGATGTTTACGCGCATAACCAAAGTTCTAATGGACAGACATAATTTTGATGCTTAAGCTAGTAACTATGGAGAAGAGATAAGCAAGATACACATAGGAATTCGAAATTATTCGTTTTTAATAATTACTAAGGATTATTTATCCTGTTTTGAAATATTTCAGATTAAGCTTCGCTATGCTAGATTAAAATCGATAAAACATGTTAAAAATGTAAGATTAAAAGGCCTTAAGAAAACATGAAATAGCACACGAAAAGAGGGTTTATTTTACGAACATTTCAGATTAAAATTCTAAACATTCAGTTCGGCTGAAATCTTCAAGTCATTATTACAGCTTAGGAGGAGATGAGATGTACTTACGTGGGCTATTTATCATCGACAGACTCTTGATCAATAAGTAATCCATCTTGAAGAAATAGTTCTAGGAAAAGTCTCTAATAGCAGATAAGTGCACTAGATGGGAATACACTATTATTGTCGTCGCTTACCTCTTCAAAATAAAAAACAGATGTTCTTCTCAAGTTGGAATCAATGAAGACATGCAGATCGCAGTCTCTTCTTAATATAAAAACACTGAAACATCATTTCACAAAACAAAATTTCAAATCTTGTCATGCTAGAATCAGTAATAATAGCATTCAGGAAACAATCACTTCGTAAATATTAGTATACTGGAAAATTCTTTCGCATATCACGTCCCAATTGAAACAGCCAGGACAGCTGATTGCCAGTCATGGGGTCCGATCAGTTGTCAGCTAAACTTCATGTTCTTCTAATAAAACTCAGTCTGTTTTCCACGTTCTCTATGACTCATGCTTCCTTCGTATCTTTCCATAGTTCATCGTTAGCTTCAATTTCGTCTGTACACATTGACCATGAGTCTGAGCTCCTCTAGATTTCATCATCTAGGTCTGTTCTCACTCGTTAAGTCTCTTCTTCTTTCTTTTTATACCGGAAATAAGCCAAAGCCTAAGGCCGTCAGACCAAACTCACTGTCATTTTTCTTCGTTTTTGACCTGAAGTTCTCTTTGCTTTTGTTTTCTTTCCAGTTCTTTATTAATGTTTTTATTTTCATTCATTTACCTAATTAAATTAAACTGACTTTTGACGCAACCACGCCTTGCGTCATTTTATATTGGTCAAAGAGTACGTTACATTACTTTCTCGAAAACCAATTAAAAGCATGGGAGGAAATTAAAAGTATCAACGTGCTTTCCCTTCTTCGGCCCCAGAGAAAGAGAATGATGAATTTTTCTCTCTGCCCGCACACGACAGAAGCCAATGTCTAGGCTTTTCCAGATTTGTTCTTTTCCAAAAACTTACAAATAACTAACATCTTACAAAGAGAGGTTACAAACAACAGAACTAAGAACAATTAATGTTATTGTCTGAGGAGCACTCTTGCCTCCCAGTCATTGTCTGAGGAGTGCCTTTTCCTCCCGGTGTCTCGACTCCTCTGTAAGACTACGTAGAGCACCACCTCACAGCAGGTGGTCCCTGTCCATTTTCTTCTCTAAAATCACAGAGTGGGCAAATAGGATAGCTTTAAATGACTATGCGGTGCAGGTGGGCGGCAAGGTAATCATGTCATATGGACAGACGGAAGGCCGCGACTTGCATTGCGTCTTGGAGTATTGGGAATAAGAGAAGGATTTACATTCTTCAACTTTTTAAGACTGTACGAGTCTGAAGATCTCGTAAGATATTAGACGTAAATAATTTTCTTAAAAACTGAAGATCTGTTTTTAGCACGTGAATCAGCTTGGTGGGGCTTTCGACAACCCATTTTTGATTTGTAAAGTGGACAAGATCTATATCCGTGGCTGCTGTTCGTCATTTGCTTCAGTATTTTTACTAGTTGCTTCTCCTTCCATTCTACTTTGACTGCATTGAGTGTCATTCCTATGATAGTGGGTTTTGCTATTAAAGCACCTTTGATAAAATCGTCTTGGATTCCAGTGATTGTCTCTTCCACCTCCTGAAACTCTTTGTTCGTTTTTTCTTTCATTTTGTTCATCTTCACTTCCATCACGTCCAACGTTTCGTGGAAGTCCTATGGATATATAACTACAATATTGCCTGAAGTAAGGATGACGTAATTGCCTTCGTACGGGCCCTTGAGGTTGTAGTTGCTGCTTATCAACTACATTCTTTTGGCTCTGACTGCCATCACTTTCGTCATTCTGTCTTTGCCTTGGCATGAAGTGGTGTTTAGAGAACGGTTGGCCACAGTGTCGATTTCTATTTGCAGCATAAAGACTATTTTCACCGAAGTGCGATTCAGACCAATCAGATTTGCAGCTTCATCCCTCTTCTCTGGAACAACTTCAAATGCACCTAATTCACCATATCCTACACTTCGAACGGCACTTTTTGTATTGTTTTTCTTTACTGCAGTTTGGTAAACAAATATATCTTCTTTAGTGTCCATTTTTATAAGATCAGTGCACCCGAGTTCTGAAATACTTAGTCCGAAGCAATCTCTGTATTCATTCGATGGACGCAATAACTCTTGATGGTGATCAATGTCGAGATCCGAGCCAATTTTAACTTGGCTTAAACTTATAGGAACTTTTATGTTGCTAATATTTTCCGTTTTTGCCAAGTTCGAACTCAATTCAGAAATTTCAGTATTTAAACATAGTTCAACTTCTTCTGCTCTCCCAACAAATTGATCTTTTTGGAGCGTAACACTTCTATCGCCAACGTTAATCACTGGTATACAAGTTTCGCCATTTTTAATTTCTAATAAACAGCTTATACCTTCGAAAGGATTTTCTATCATAATTAATCCATTATCTACAGAATCTGTTTGAGAACTGACAAGACTGATCGTATTTTTCTCTAATTCATTTTTCTCAAGAGCTTTAAGGCAGGCTCGATTTATTTTTTCCTCAATTGAGGTTACTAAATAGTTCATCTTCCCTATACCCGAAGTGAAATCTTTTTCCTATTCTAACATAAGCGATGTGAGGTAGATCAAGCCATGTCCGTCCGATGATTAGATCAACTGGCTGTGCATTATCAGGTACAATATATATATTTATGCTTTGGCCTTTTACATTATCAACTTCAATATCGGCTTTAATCATTCCTATGGAGGTCACTGCAGGCACCCTTTGATTTCCAAAACCGTACAATTCATTCATAGCAGGTTCTGGTTTCACTTTAAGTTTCTGAGCAACTGAAGTCCTTAAGAGACAACAAGAACTCCCCGTATCAATTAAAGCCTGTACTTCTTCAGAATTATTCAGTTTTGCTTTCTTCAACTATAAATTGCTCTATTCTATATTTTCGCCAACTTGCTCAACAGAATAATTTTTATCATTTGAATGATTATTTTCAGCTTTAGTAACACAATTCTTAGCTTTATGACCTGTTTTATTCCATTTTCGGCATGTTACTACTGGTTTGGGCAGCGGACAGTCCCTTGAGATGTGTCCAAAATTATCACAGCTGAAGCATTTTGGTTCACCTTTTTCATTATGTGTGATAGCGTAGTTTTTTCTTTTCGTTCATTGTAGCAACTGGACCATCTTTAAAGGAGTTTCGTTTGTTGACGACAAACGAAACTCCTTTAAAGGTAATTAAGATCAATTAAGATATTAATAAGATAATTAAGATAAATTAATCCTAATTAAGACCCTTCTTTACGCGGTTGTTTAATGTTGAAAGTTGACTTCAAGGTATCATAACCATCTAGTTTTTCAACTAAATGAATTGGTGAAATCAACTCAGACCATATGTCAATAAAATGTTCTTTTACTTCTGGAGACACTTTACGTTTTATCTGATCCGCTACAATAAGGTCGCTAAGTTTCTCAAAAGTATCTACTTTAATTCCGCTTATCCATTCATTAAAAAAATTTCTTAACTCATATGCAAAATTCTTCCATGTGTTTCCTACACTACATTGCTAAAAATTGTATTGTGCGTAAAAAATTTTGGCGAAATTTTTCAGGTGTCATCTTGTGCCGTTTTAATAAGATCCTTTTAACTTCTTTATAATCGTTTGCAATCTCATCGGTTTCTCTGGCGATTAACTGAGCAATATCATACGGCAATAAGCCAAACAAATGAGTAACCCATGTATTTTCTGGTATTTCAACTTGTTTAGCCAAACGTTCAAACATGATTAAATATAAACTGATATCATTCTCGTCAGGTTTAAATTTTTGCAACAAACGATGAAGCATCAAACGATGAAACCACTAGCATTTTCATTGGTGCCAGAATTTGTAGATCTACTTTCTGCTTCAATACGTAGTTTTTGCAGTTCAAATTCCATTTCAAATTTTCGTTTTCGTTCCTCTTATTCTTCTTTTCGTCTACGTTCTTCAATTTCTTCTTGACGTTTTCGTTCTTCAATTTCTTCTTTTTCCTTTCTTTCATTTATTATAATGTTTAACCATTTTTTGGCGCATTCTTCATCGTACTCTTTGCTAGCCAAAATTATCTTTTTCAAATTGCTCATTTTATGACTCTCATTTACATCTCCCAATTCTTCAGCTAATATTCTTAAATCGCATTTCTTTGCCTTACCGAAAATAGACATTTTCGTACTCATTAAAATGCAAATTATATATATATATATATGCTATTATTATTAACTTCCAATTAAACAACTTAGTAGAACACGATTATTGTTATTTTATAAGTTTGTTTGACGTTCTAAATATATTTAAAAATTTAAAGAAATGAAAATAATAAACTCTCTTTCCAAAATGATAAAAAAATAACAAAATTAAATTCTATAATAAATATGTTACATCAATTAATGCACATACCTTGAAATTCAAATTCTTTTCAATTTATTTACGTAATAGCAGATTCTTGTAGCTTTAGGCTTAGGTTTCAGAATAATCCCGCTTCTGATTTATGTTAACTTCCTTTTGTAGTTAAATTAATCATTCGTAAAATGGCTGTAAATGACAAACATTTATTTGAAGATAAATCTTAATAACCTATACGTAACGTATTCGTAAACGTACATAACATAACAAACGTACTTACTGCATCGTACCGTTAAACATTTGAAGCGTACATCATCTGAAGTATATTTTTAAAATTATAAATAGAACGAAATCCAGAAATTAGCTGTTGCCATTTTCTCAATAGATATTTTGTCTAATAACAATTAAATAAATTACAATCGTTCTTACACACATAAAAGCACTTCGTTCAGAAAAATTTATGATATCAAAAACACCACAGTAAATAAATTGAGAGAATTAATAAATAATACCTCTGGAGTCCAAACAGTTAATAAAAGAATTAAGCAGATGTTATTCTTAAATTTACATAAAAATAAAAGGTTTATCAATTTTGCTTTTGTTTATAGCTGTATATTGCGTTGTGATAAGGTCACATGGACAAGGATGTCTCGTGAGCATAAGCTGAAAATTATTATTTTTTAACTTACAAATACGTTTTCAATAGTTGTTAAAATAATTAAATCGTTGGCAATGTTAAAAACGCAAGCTCGAGAGTCACGAATTGCTCTCGCACGTAAAAGGTATGGAATTTGATTTTAAGGATAATATTTAGGTTTTTTTCTCTTCTGTATTGTATGTAGCCATTTTTTTGGGTGTTCAATAAAATTTTCTTCTGATGTTCCGTCATTAGCGTTTTCATTGTAGTTCAACATAACACCGTTGAAGCATTAACACTACACCACAGCAGTAAATATTAAAAGTTGGTGGCAGCTTTTAGGGATTGTTCCTGAGAGTAAATTTAGGAACGGACTTTTTCGCCTGTGAACTTGAGTTTTATGTAAACAGTCAACACTTTCTTCTCTTCAAGAACGATCTAATTTTGCAAGCAAGGACAGTTCGCGTGGTGAAGCCTTTCAGTGACAAGTGACAGTGTGTCAGAAGGGAACGCCGGAGGAAGCGTGATCTAGTGCCGCAAAATAGTGAAATTTTCCGAAAGAATATCCAAGTAGTGCCAGGAGAGTCAATCGAAGGCGTCTTCAAAATTGGTGAGTACCATTTTTGTGATTTTGGAGAAGTTATGCCAGTTATTCGAGACTAGGTTTATTCTGGGTATAGTTCTGTTTTTGGGGATTTAAGGTTTTCTGGTGGTTATTGAAAGTTAAACTGGTGGTTACTGTTGCTAATTGAAATTAAATTGTTTGTTCTATTGTTTTAGTAACTGTTTAAATTGTATGAAGTATTGTAACGGTATGCTTTAGAAAAATTTAGGTTTAAATTGTATAGTTGATATACAGCAGGAAAAGGTTGCCTCTTAATTAGCATTTTTTTATATACGCTTTGTATGTAGGCATAGGTATTATCATTAAGCGTTGTGAGGCAATTTGTGTTCAGAATTGTTAGGGAATTATTCAGTTTTGGAGAGATAGACCTGTTGTTGTTTTTGTGTTATTGTATTTCGGGGTAGGTTATTTTTCTTTAATTTTCCATAATGGGTGAGTTTATGAGGAAATTTATGAAGCTCTGCTATTGGAGTTAGCGGAGGAGTTTGAAACAAATGTGTCTCAGGCAAATAGAGTAAGAGAAATTACGCAGGCTATTCTGAATGCCGAGGACTATGAAGAAGAAGCTGCGAAAGAATACGCGGCAAGAATTTGGGCTGCGGCTGAGCAGAGAAAAACAGAAGAAATAGCCGAACAAGAGAGAGCAGAGCGGGAACGTGAACAAGAGAGAACAGAGCGGGAACGTGAACAAGAGAGAGCAGAGCGGGAACGTGAACAGGAGAGAGCGGAACGGGAACGGGAGCGAGTTTTTGAATTGGAAAGGTTAAAACTGATGAATGTGGTTCAGACTAATAGCCTAGCTTCCACGGTTTTGAAAGTTGAACAAACTAGAGAAAAAAAGGTTAATTTGAAAGATCTAGTACCCCGTTTTGAACCGAGTAATATAGATATTTCATTATTCTTTATGCTATTTGAGAAACAAGCTCAAAAAGAAAACGTTAATGAGATTGTTTGGGTCTCGCAATTAATTCCTTTATTACCTCACGATGTAGCCCAGTTAATAGTGAAAGAACCAGCGGATAAAGGGGATGATTATCAGCATGTTAAGAAATTACTCATGCAGAGATTCAAGCTTAGTTCTTGGGCACTAAAAACAAAATTTGAAGAACATTCTAGAAAAAAAGGAATGTTATGGGTGGATTTAGTGTATGAATTGAGAGTGTATTTAGAGAATTGGTTGGATTCAATAGAAGTTCAAGATTTAGAAAGTCTTAAGGAACTTATGCTCACTGAGCAAATTAAGCGGCGAGTCCCTCTAGAAATAAGAGAGCACTACTTAGACAATTGGGAAGAATTTAAAACAGCTCCCATTTTAGCAGAGAAATGCGACAAGTATGAGGCTTTGCGAAGAGATACGAGGAAGTTAGAACAGAGAGCGGGGTTAAAGAAACCATTTGAGAAAGATAGAGAGCGGTATATAAATTCTAACTGTAGTTATAATCAGAAAAGTTGTGGTCATCAAAGAATTAAATTAGAGGAGCATAGAAAAGTGGAGGCTCCTAAAAAAAGCAAGTTTTCAATGAAGCAGGTTTCGAGAAAGAGCGGAAAATAAGGTGTTACCAATGTGGAAAGTACGTACATATCCGACCTAACTGTCCATCGCTGGAAAAGAATAAGGCTAATCTGGTGAATAATATAGGAACGGAGAGTTTAGGAAAATATTTTGAGCCGTATTTCAAGAAAGCAGTAATTAATGGGATAGAAAGAGAATATCTGAGAGATACTGGAGCTGGTATAGATCTGTGTAATAGTACTTGGATTAATACTAGTGACTTATAAGGGGAAACTGTATGGGTGAAACAGCTTTTGGACACAGAATGTAAATGTTTACCTTTGGCGAAAGTCACCATTGAAGGTGATTTTGGTGTGGTCACCACAAAGGCAGCGGTTACTCCGGTAGAGTTAGATAAAGAGTACTATTTGTTAGGAAATAAAACTGCACAGTTGATTGAGGAAATTAGGGAACGACCGGTTCTCTTGAATGCTGTGGAGAATCGTAGTCAGGCGCATGCGCGCAGGAGTTTAGAGAGAGCGAGTGCAAAAGACTTAGATTCCAGATCGGAAGAAAAGAAAGAGATAGAAAGTGAAAGGGCCGTCAATAATGAGCATTCGGAAGAAAGGAAGTTAACCAGTAATACGGAGGAGGCAATTAAAATTGCAGACATCAGTTTAGAAGAAAGGTCTATCCTTGCGGATGTTTCTCCAGCAGAATTCTTGGAAGAACAAAAGTCTTGCGCTAGTTTAGCGACCCTGTGGAAGAAAGGGGAAAGTGAAAATGAGAAAGAGTTTATAATAGTCAAGGAAAGACTATTCAGAGTGGCAGGTTCTAAAAAAGGAGAAGATAAGCGTCAGGTGTGTGTGCCTCTCGTTTTTAGGAAAGGGATCTTGAAGTTATGCCACGAGGAAATCTCCGGTCATTTAGGGGTAACAAAAACCAAGGATAGAGTTTTGACACACTATTTCTGGCCTAATTGCTACCAGGAAATTGAACAATTTGTGAGGACGTGCGATATTTGTCAGCGTGTAGGTCACAATAAGGATAGAAAGAAAGCCCCTATGAAGATTGTGCTTGTTATGTCAGAAGTGTTTAGCAGATTAAATATTGATGCAGTAGGAACTCTGTTCCCTAGTTCGCGTGAAAATAAATACTTAATTACGTCTATTTGTGTTGCTTCCAAATATCCAGATGCCATTCCTGTACAGAATTTAAACTCTAAATGTGTGATTCAAGCCTTGATACAAATCTTTTCTAGATCAGGTTACCCTAAGGAAATTCAGTGTGATTTGGGTAGATCGTTTACCAGTGAACTTACATATGAGTTTTTTAGCAAGTTCGGAATTAAGGTGTATCATTCTTCTGTGTGTCACCCTCAAAGCAATTCTGTTGAAAGGTTGCATTCCACCTTGAAAAGGGTATTGAAGGCTTTGTGCTTGGAAAGCGGGAAGGACTGGGAAGAATGTTTGCCATGTGCTTTGTTCGCCCTCAGAAATGTTAGCCATGAGAGCACAGGTTTTAGTCCCTGCGAGTTAGTACATGGCAAAAATTTGAGAATGCCTCAAACGAATGTGTATGAAAACTGGCTAGAGGAAGAAAATTCAGACCCTACTGTGGTCGAGTATGTTCTAGACTTAATAGACAGATTAAAGAAGTGTCAGGAGCTGGCTGTAGAGAGGATGAAAGAGTGTCAGAGTAAAAGGAAACTCTGGTATGATCGTAACGCTGTTACGAGAAGGTTTAAGGTCGGAGATCTCGTGCTTGTTTTAGCCACGTCTAAACCACACAAAATGGCTGTGAACTGGATAGAGCCAGGTAAAGTAACTAGTGTAATTTCCGAAACCAATTATACGGTAGAGATTCCGGGTAAGCGTAGCAGCGACACCATTTATCACCAAGAAGTTATAAGGAAGTAAGGAGCGGTGTTTTCGTCCGACCCCGGATGTACGTTTTTGGTCGAAATAGATACTAAATTGTTGGATGAGACTCCGGTTAGAGTCAGGCCTTATCGAATGTCGGCGAGACAAACCGACATCCTAAAAGATTAAATTAGGCGGTTGCTTGAGTTAGGAGTCATAGAAGTCGGGCAATCTGATTATCCTTCGCCTATGATCTTAGTAGAAATCTCAGGTAAAGATCCTCGTCCTTGTATAGACTACAGAAAATTAAATTCAAAAACTATGACTGAATTTTTCCCTCTTCCCAATATTGAAGAAGTGGTAGAAAAAGTCAGCGCAGCTCCATTCATCACAATCATGGATCTAACCAAAGGATACTTCCAGATACCGTTCACAGAGCGTGCACGAAGGTATGCCGCATTTGTAACGCCTTTTGGATCTTTCATCCCGAAGAAAATGATGTTTGGGCTTTTAAATGCGCCTTTCTATTTTTGTAAATTGATCGCTCAAGTTTTAGGAGGGCTGGACGATTTTGTTCTACCGTATATTGACGACATCGCAGTCTTTTCGCCGACTTGGGACAGGCATATGAAGGATTTGGATGTGGTTTTAAGTCGTCTTCAGGAGGCTAAATTGACTGTTAAGCCTTCGAAATGCAAATTCGCACAAGACCATGTGAAATTTCTGGGTCATGAAGTAGGGTCTGGGAAAAGGTTCAAGCCAAGTGAGGCCAAGATTCAAGCAATCAGAGATTTTCCGATCCCCACTACTAAAACACAGATACGTAGCTACCTTGGTACTGTGGGCTACTATGCTAGGTACATAAAAGACTACGCCCGTATTGCGGCACCTTTGACAGACACTTTGAAGGGGAAAACAAAAAAGAAAAAGTTATTTGGACAAAAGAGTGCGACGAGGCTTTCAATAAACTGAAGACCAAACAAGTAAAAAGTCCGGTTTTATTTGCACCAGATTATTCTAAAAAATTTATTGTGCAGACAGATGCCAGCTTATATGGTGCGGGTATTGTGTTGTTTCAAATTCAGGATGGGGAGGAACACCCTATACTGTATCTTAGCAAAAACGTTTACTAAAGCGGAGCGAAATTATAGCACCATTGAAAGAGAACTAGCAGCCATTATTTATGGACTGAAAAAACTAAGTCATTACTTAGACGGACAAAAATTCAAAATCCAGACGGATCATAATCCGTTGACTTTTATAAACAAAATGATGGGATCAAATTCTCGTTTGACTCGCTGGGCATTGTGTCTCCAACAGTACAACTTTGAAATTGTTCATAGGCCAGGCAAATTACACGGTAATGCAGAGATGGCTTGAGTCGTGCCCTAGTCTAGTGACTGAATATCACTAGTGGATACAAAGTAAGGTAAAAAATAATGAAAATGGGTGAAAATGATTTTTGTAGAGTTTAGGAATTATTTTTGTGTAGATTCAAAATTGTTTGCATTGTGTGTTTCATTTTCAAAAAAATTGTTAGAATTAAATGTTTCATCTTAAGTATTAGCATTGAGTAAAATTTGAGGAATATGCTTTGTATAAGGAAGACATTAGGAGTAGTTTAACTCTTTCGCATCGAAGCCGCCCGTAACGCCCGTTCATTCAGGCAACGGCAAACCGCCCCAACGCCTCGTTTATTTTCTACTTATTTCTTTCCCCTCAACGTTAGTGTATGGCTCATTGGTTTCGCGAGTTGTTAAAAGACATGTCAATCATTCTTTGGAAGCAAATAAAGGAGAAATACGGAAAGCTATTGACGTTCGCAGGTACAATGACGTTTGCAGGTGCAATCCGGCCCTAAGGTGAAACTGCACACAATGGAAGAAACCGCAGAAAAACCTCCAAGAGCAGCAAGGGGGAAAGGAAAACTATTCTAAGACAAATTCGTAAACACGGGCGTTTTCGATGTTTGTTGAAAACAGATTTGGTCGTCTCTCGATGCGAAAGAGTTAAATTATTTTTTGTTGTATTTATGCGGTTATGTTATCTAGAAATAAGTGCAGGGTAATGTAACTGGCTTCTCTATTATCACTTAAATAGGTACCACTTGTGTTTTGAAAGCAGTGAACTGTATTTAGAATTTTTCCTTCCATAGTCAAGAAAAATTTCGTTATGAGGAAAGGAGTTGTGATAAGGTCACATAAAAGAAGAAGAGACTGGATTTATATGGGCAATTATGTCTCGTGAGCATAAGCTGAAAATTATTATTTTTTAACTTACAAATACGTTTTCAATAGTTGTTAAAATAGTCTTTATTAAAATAATTAAATCATTGGCAATGTTAAAAACGCAAGCTCGAGAGCCACGAATTGCTCTCGCACGTAAAATTGAAATTGAAATCGAGTCAATGGCTAGGCGGCAATTGGTAGCCAACCGCTACTTTCTCTGTTGGTAAATTGCCCTAAGGCGTTGGTACTTAAGTTTTTAATTAAGGCGATTTACGCCGCGCCAACTAGGCGAAACTTGTCAAATTTAGTGAAATGTAGGTGGAGTGGAGGGAGATGATTGGCAGGAGCCTGTCACGTGGGTGGTCATCCACCCAAGTTCAGACTCCGAGCAAAGCAGCTTACGCGTGCAATGAGAAATATTGGATATATTAATAATTATCAAGTTTTGAAACAGGTTATCCAGATTGGAAGAGTTAAACTAATATCACGATCTAAATGAAGACAAATGGCACAACTAAGTGCAACAGATTAGCTAAAAAAAATATTCAAATTCATCCTTGCTGTAAAACACAGATTGGACAGTGGTAGTCACGTGGGGGTCACCCTCCCGTGAACTGTCCACAGTCAATGAATCTTGAAATAGATATCACAATTTAGTGAAGTCTTGGTCTGAGAAATTAAACACTAAAGTTCTTGTACAACACTGAGGCTCATGAGTTACTGAAACTATACACTATGTACATATAGTGACGGCGGTATTTGAGCGAAATAGCAAATGGTGAAAAACATTTTACACTAGCAATAAATAATCAGAGCTTTAAAGATCCAGGTACACGGATCATGTCCATAAGTCCACAATATTACAAAGTCTCTGATATAACAATAAGAAGATTACGAAAATGACAAATATAAGATCAGTGCTTTGAAGATCCAGGTACACGGATCATGTCCATAAGTCTATAAAGTTTCAAAGACACTGGTAAAATGACACAATGAAGATAAAATAAAGATAATAGTACTATGTACAATATATACACATTTCACCATTTGCTGTTATGGAAGATGCCTCTTGGGCGCTTTGCTGCAATATCTATACTATAGTAGGATCATAATTTATCCGATCACGGATATGTTCATATTGAGAAAGTTCTATTTTAGCATAGAAATTGTGGCTCGTGGTGAAAATTTGATCAGCTATGGGTCTTATTTTTAGTTCTTTATGTATCTGCAAGTTACGTACGAACCATGGGAAGTCAACAATTTGTCTGAGTATTTTGTTCTGAAAGACCTGTAGTTTGTGTCTATAAGTCTTGTACACAGTGGCCCAGATAGGCACTGCATAAAGTAGGGTGGATCTTATTAAGCTGTTATAGAGCTTCTTCTTGAGACTGATATTTAATTTAGCATTTCTTCTTATTAAAGGGTAAAGAGACATTTTAGCAGCGATGGCTTTGCGCAAGGCATACTCTGTGTGTTCTTTGAATAACAGCTGTGAGTCGAAGACCACTCCTAGATACTTGGTACTTGAAACAATTGCTAGGGCTTGATCATTAATTTTTATATTTACATTCACAGGAGTGAACTTCCGATGACGTCTGAAAAGCAGAATTTGGCTCTTTGAAGGATTTACTTTTAATTTCCGTGAATCATAATAGTGTGCTATGATATTTACTGCGCTTTCAAATTTATCTACTGCGAGCTGAGGTTTTAGCGACTTGGTTAAAATTGCTGTGTCGTCGGCATATTTCACTACTTTTGCATTCAAAGGAACCGGCATATCATTCGTGTAGATATTAAACAAAAGCGGTCCCAGAAGCTTCCTTGAGCCACTCCGCTTTTAATTCTTTTTCTTGAAAATAGAGAGTCATTAATTTTTACCTGAAAGGTCCTGTTTTTAAGATAGCTTTTCATGAGCTTAATTTAACTGATGGGCAGATGAACAAGGTGCAGCTTGTAGAGGAGACCCTCATGCCACACCTTGTCAAATGGTTTTTCTAGGTCTAGAAAGCAGCTGGCGATTGTGTTCTTTTTTGCGAAGGAGTCTGCAATAAATTCTGTAACGTTCAGTAGTTGGTGCACGGTACTATGACCGGCTCTAAAACCAAACTGCTTTTTACATATAATTTCCTTATCCTCTAGATGTTGAGTTAATCTCTTTTGGAGCACACACTCAAATACCTTTCCCAAACTGGGGAGAAGGCTGATCGGACGGTAGGAGTTTAAGTCCTTTGGGTTTTCCCCGGCTTGACAAAAGTAATTATCTGCGCGTGCTTCCACTGTTGCGGAAAGTAATTGAGCCTCATACAAGCATTGACTATGTTTGTAATGAGGACTATGTAGGTTCTTGGCAGAGCTTTGAGAACCATATTGGTGATGCTATCGTAGCCGGGAGCTTTCCTGGACTTTAAGTTGCTAATTGTATTACTTATTTCTGTTGGAGAAGTTGGGTTGAAGTGATTATTACAATTTCTGTCAGCTAGGTGGTTAATGAAATTATCGACTTCTTCATCTGTCTCATCATTATTAGAGGCATGATTGGTGAAAGTCTTTTCTAGATGCTGCGCAAGGGCTTCAGCCATGTCATGTTCAGAATAATCAATTCCACTACTGGTGTGGAGAGAACCAATATTTCTGTTATTAGTATTCCTTAAGGAATTTCCAATACGCCAGACTGTATTCGGAGAGAAATCCATGGAGTCTAAGAAATCGTCCCAACAATTTGATCTGTACTGTAGGAGGAGGAGGGTCTTGATGTTCTTAATTTTTCTGTTCAGATTTCTTTTAACAGTGGGATCGCCTGTTCGCGAGATTTTTGCTGTGCGGTTTTTGTCTTTTATTTTCTCAATGATGTGGTCGGGGAGCTTGTCTTTCTTATAATCTTTGAATTTGGTGGAATCATCAAGGGCTTTCTTAATTTTACTATTGATCTTAGTGATATTGTACTCAATGTCTACAATATCGGCAAGAGCCGGGTGTGGAGGTAATTGTTCCAGAGAATTATTGAATTTCTGCCAGTTTATAATTTTCTTTAAAGGCAAGGTCTTCTCAAAGCCATGGTAAGTAAATTTAACAGGGAGATGGTCAGAGGTTAATTGATTAATCACCTGTAGGAAAGAGATTTGCTGGATATTTTTTGTAATAACAATGTCGAGAACATCCGAGCTGCCTGTATGATGATACCTGGTGGGTTCCGTTGGTCTAAAAATTCTAAGGTCATTCGTAAGAGCATAGCTATAACGTTTGTTGCCATTTGTGTTATTTCTTTGAGAATTCCAGCTATGATGTTTTGAATTCAGGTCCCCTGCCATAATAACAGGGTGAGTGATATTGTTAAAAATTTGCAAGTTATTGTTGGTGAGAATGTTTCTGGGGGAATTATAAGCCGAGATGATGACAATCGGCTCATTTGTGCGCGAATGCACAACGATCGCAGTGGTTTCAATGCTGCTGCTATTGGGAATATTAAACTCGTTGGCGTGCAGATGCCTTTTAATTAATATTATAGTAGCGCCGCACCTGTTATGGTCTCTGTCCGTCCTGAATGCGTTGTAACCTTTGCTCTTGAACTTATCATTAGGTCTGAGCCAAGTTTCATTCACTAGAAACACATCAATATTATGGTGATTAAGGAAGTTTGCAACTTCAACGTTCTTGTGGCGAATATCGTTGGCGTTAAAAAATGCGAGGTTTAAACTGCTGTGGGCAGTGAGATGATTTCTTGAATTACTGTTAATATGATTAAAATTCATAATTGATGCTTGATAAAAGTTCAAAGGCTTCCCAGCCGACTTGGATTTTTTCCAATATTGATTTAGATTTTAAGAACCGCTCGAAGAGATTTTTTCCTTGCAGGAATAGTTTCTTCAGCCAAATTATGAAATCAGAAACGGAGCCTAAGTTCTCACTTTCGACAGCTGCGTCCTGATTGGTGGATGAAGCATTCTGCTCATTAACATTTTCACTGCTATTTTGAGTTATGTTTCTTCTTGGCAGAGGTGGGAAATTTTCTAAGTTGATATCAGGGGGACTATTTTTTGAAGATTTTTTCGCTTCTTATTGGAATTCTTTTTCTGCAATTTTTCTTTTCAAGTTATCCGGATGCATTTCGCAACCACGGTACGAACTAATGTGGGGGCCTCCGCAGAGGCAACATTTGCCGGGTAAGTTTCTGTCTTTTGTGCATGTAGTAGTAATATGGTTTTGCCCGCATTTTAAACACCTGGGCTTGTGCTTACAGTGCGCATGACTGTGGCCATACCTCTGACAGTGGTGACGTTGTTTGTGTCCTGGAGTGGCTCTGAAGGGAGTAATTTTAGCAGCCAAATCTAGAATATGCGTTATGTTGTATATTTTCTTGCCTTCTATACTGCGTTTGACTTCAACCATGAAAGTGGGTAGTTTGACAATTTCATTGTATATTTTCTTGGTAACTTGTCTTACTGTTTTAACCGAGATGTTATTATCTATTAGTTCTTCTATAATGTCCTCGGGTTTGATGTGAACAGATAATTTTTTGATTACAACTCTTATCGGTTTATCCTGAGGGAGAGGGAAGGTATGGTAAGGAATTTCTTTTTCGTCTAGGTATCTCGTGACTTCACGATACTCAATGTCTGATTTAACTTTAATGTGGATATCACCATCTTTCTGTACACATTCCATGGATATGGTAAATTGCTTAATATTATCTCTGAGGGCTATCCACTCCGTGACATCTGAAATGATAATCGGATGAATTCTGTTAGCCTTTTTGTTGGGCGTAATGAAATCACCTTCATTATTAGTGCTGTCTTCTTGTGAGTTTAGCGAACTAACATTTGTAGTGTCCATTTTATCATCTATTTTTAGTGAAGCGTATTTATTTTTGGTTGACGTCATTGAAGCGTTGCTGCTTTCACTAAGTGTGCGTTTGTGGTATTTTTTGGGTGTAATCCATTTTTCATTATAATTATTTATTTTGCTTATTTCCTGAATAACATTTGAAACTGGTTTAGGTTGCTTTGTAGTTTGATTAGATGTTGAATCATTGCTAGTATTAACGTATAGTTAATATTGCTAGTAACGAGATGCTACCGCAGATAGTGCACTGAATCTCCTGCAGCTTGTTTAATCGCTACACACTTCTCAAGCTCTGCATAGGTTTTTTTGGAGTTATTGCTCCATTTCTGGGGTGATTTTCCGTAAGCCATTTTTAAGCGTGTTAAACGCTAAGTTAAACTCAGCCATAATCTACCTACAATCCTCAATCGTGCCATGTTTAAGAATATTCTCAACAAAATCGCGCTTATTAAGGACTGCTAAATCATTTATCTCATCCATATTTACCAAGTCAAGCTATCCTATCGATGTACAAGACAATGTCCATAATGAAAGCGTAGAAATCAAAAATATACTCACGAACTTGTCCAGATGAGCTACTCCAAGTACACCTCTCGAAAGGGACCAACGAAAAACACTTACTATTTATAAATAAATTTTCTTCACTTCCTAAATTTTAGAATCACACTCGTAGAGCAAAATAATAATACGAACTCAAACAACTTTCGTATCAACTGTGACTGAACGAATTGCGAGGTTTTCATAACAACGCACATAAAAGGTATAGAATTTGATTTTAAGGAAAAGATTTAGGTTCTTTTTCTCTTCTGTATTATATGTAGCCATTTTTTTTGGGGGGCGTTCAATAAAATTTTCATGTTATGTTCCGTCATTAGCGTTTTTATTTTAGTTCAACATCACACCGTTGAAGCATTAACACTACACCACAGCGTATACCTAACAAATTTCACGAATCGTCTCAAATATACAATGAATATTATTCCACTGCCAGTAAAATAAACAAATATATGTTGCATAATGAATTTATATGTGAAAGATGAAATTGAATATTTCTGTGAAAAATTAATAAATTAATACTGTTTTGATTTAATACATCTTTGAAAAAGTTTTAAACTCTTTTCAAATGGATTCCATTCAGATTCTATGCGATGAGACAAATAATACGAAGCTTATCCAAAAGAAAATTTATATTTTGGAATCATTTGAGCGAAAAGGTAATGAAATTACACCGTTCTAAAATGAAATGAGAAAGAATCCATATTTTGAGAAATTCGTCTAATAAAACTGAAAGATTATTATTTTCCTCATGAGTAAAATTATCTTATGCATTATACAAGTTTTGTTATCTTATAATTACTGTTAGATGTTATACTTTAGGTTTATTATTACTGTTGGCAGTCATGATCTTCAATAAGTACTAGTCTTCATAAGAATTCAAAAGTAATATTTAATTTTTCTAAATTTCTTTCACAGAGAATGAGATATTTTTACACTGAAATGAGAGAAAAAGAAAATTGAATAAAAGAACAAGAACAGTTTTTTAGTTATAAATTTTCCTTAATGGTATTCGTATTTCCGATTTTTTTTCAATATTTTCTGTTTTACGTAAGAAATGAAGGTTGTAGAAGTTTCCTTTGTTAATATTTAAACATTTTTAGAATTAAATACTTAATTTTAACTAGCCAATTAACTTCCATAAAAGCTATTTAGTTTTCTTTTTGTGTTTGCTCATACTTGATCTTTCATTTTAAACTGTCAAAGGACCCTTTTCGCAAGATATTTATTGTTTTTAATAAATTCATTTGCCATTCTGAAAAATGAAATAAATGCATTTCTAAATTTTAAATAATTAAGTCTTTTATTTAAAGAAAGTGCATTAAATTTGCACATGATGATGCTTTATGATGACATCAGAGCATAGAAAGTTTTCTACGCTATTTGGCACACTGCTATTTTAAAGAAGTCTTTATAATTATATGATCTAATGTTTTATGTTGTAAATTAATACGGAATTCTTAAACTCTTAGCCTAACTAAAGCTCTGGAAAACTGTTTGGTGCATTAAATTAAATTTGACTCTTTCTTCATGCCTTCGTGGTGTAATTGGAAGCATACTGGACGCGTATTCAAAAGGGCCAGGGTTCGAGTCCTGCCGAGGGCATTGCACATATTTCACGTATCCTGCTTGAAAAAACCCTACTGAATCTTCAAAATTAGAAATCAGATTTTATTTAAATTATGAATTAATACACTTAAATAATTTGTGAACATTTTGCGAACTTTATGGTAAGCTTTTTGGGTGTCCGCCGATAACATCGCGGTCGAAAACGTCGCAGAGAAAACAACGCAAGGCGAAAACGTCGTGCTACAAAACATCGTGGGAGAAAACATCGCAAAGAGAAAACATCGCCCTTCTAAAACATCGTGGTACAAAACATCGTCGTCGAAAATAAAGCGGTTCAAAAACTTCGCAGTTTAAAAACATCGTCGTCGAAAATATCGCGGTAAAAAATAAAATATCTACAAATCATCGGGTGACTATAACATCGCAGACATCCTTTTTTCAGACTTTAATAACTGTAAATAGATATTCCCGTAATAATTTGTTAGCGCAAGATGGAAAGAAGGATAATTTGTTTTATTTTATATTGACTAATAAATTTTTGCTGAGAAAATAAGAAGGAAACTTAAGCATAGAAAATTAATGCAACTTATAGCACTTAACAAAATTTTAAACCGACATAATTAACTAACAAAGACCATTAATAAATCATTTTTTATAAAGTTTTTACTGGTAATTTTTCATAAAAACTATAATCTATAAGTTGCGTTTAATTTTCTATGATTAAGTTTCCTTCTTACTTTTTCAGCAAAAATTTATTAGTTAATAGAAAAATGTGAAAGTAAAAATTATCCTTCTTTACATCTTGCGCTCACAATTTATTATGGGAATATCTATTTACAGTTATCAAAGCCTGAAAAAAGCATGTCTGCGATGTTATCGTCATGCGATGATTTGTAGATACTTTATTTTTTACCACAATATTTTCGACGACGATGTTTTCAAACTGCGAAGTTTTTGAACCGCTTTGTTTTCGACGACGATGTTTTGTACCCCGATGGTTTAGAACTGCGATATTTTCTCTTTGCGATGTTTTCTCCCACGATGTTTTGTAGCAAGACGTTTTCGCCTTGCGTTGTTTTCTCTGCGATGTTTTGCGATGTTTTTGCCGCGATGTTTTCGACTGTAATCGCTTTTTGTGACGTTAACTATAATCTGAGATTTTCAGGTTGCAATTTATTAATTTAATTTTGTATTGAAATATATTTGATATTACATTTAATCGAGAATAATGATTAATTTTATATATTTGATATTACATTTAATCGAGAATAATGATTAATTTTATATCGTTGTTCAGACAGTATTCGAGGTTATGTATCTGATGTTTGTTCATTTTTAAAAAAAGTGAGTTGATGTTTCAGTTAATTTTTAGTATATGTGATGAAGGCTTATTTTTTAAAATTTCAGTTTCTTGATGTTTTCAGAAATAGTTTAATGATATGATTAAGTACATAATATTTTTCCTCTGATGCCACTAAAACGTATGTCATTATCATGAATCACGTAAAGAATTGGAGGTTCGAAACTTGAGTCTTTTTCAGCAATAGATTTCAATAAAACCGGGGTATTACCGAAAAAATGCAGTTGTTAATCACTCAATCATTAATTTCTGCATGTTACATTTTAACATAATGCTAACCCCTTACACGTTAGCTTTAGTCAAAATAATTCCAGAAAATTTTTTAATCAAACACTTTTAGTTAAAATCACTCGTTAGTCTGAATTACTTAATATATTTGTCAAAGTGTTGAAACTAAATATTTTCAGCTAAATTATGTTGAGAAATACGAATCTCAAGATTTGAGAGTTTAAATTATGTACTCGAGTAACTATTTGTTTTCGTGTTAATAAATTTATGTCTATTTATAAAACCTATTTATAAGCTAAAATTTGTTTTTCATTAAATGCAAATTTCAAATTTATATTATAATTAAAAATTCTCTATTTTATTTCCTTCATGCTGCAGACTATTACACGAAGCTTTCGGGAATTTTTTAATTTTCTTATTCTAGAAAATTTCAATTTCTGTCACCTCTAAATATTTTGTTATATTTAATCGCGAATCCCAGTTTCCTATAAGGCAAAGGTAACTAACTGCGTAACACAAATCATCACTGTAGCGGTGAAATATATTCGAAATTTATTTAAATAGGGCTATTATCAGTCTGTTTCGGTGCGAGTACACTAAAATGTTTTATTATAAGTTTAAAAAGTTGAATAACTGTTTGAATAAATTTGTATCTCTTCGATATTTCTTTTTATTATGTAAATGTTGATATGTAGTTATTATTATATAAACGTATTATTATTAAATTAGACGAATTAGAATAAATGTATATCATTTAAATGTATGTGTATGCGTCTCAAATGGGCGATAATGATTAATTTATACCAATACTGTTTTAAATTATATATCAATAAAATTTACTGATGTACCAGGTAATAAAACATTTTATCCTGAATGTATGTTAATAATGATTAAAGTAAGTCACGTTATAACATATTTTATAGAAAAAGTATATTTTTATTTATGAAGCTGTAGGGTTTATATTTATTTTAACTAACATTTATTTTAAGTTTAAACTATCTTTCCTGTCAATCCTTACTTTCCCCTGGAACTGCCAATGCCAGAATATGTAAATTTGAGTAGAACGCGCAAGCATTCAAATTATCAGCGGAAGTAGTATGATTTAAATAGAAGGAAACAAGTTCGGTGAGAGAGAGTTATTCTTACTTAGCGAGCGCGGAGGTAGTTATAGAGATTTGAAAAACCCCGCGTTGCGGCCTATGTGCTTGGCGGGAAGTAGTTGCAATTGTTCCAGTGAGCTTCAAGTCTGCTGAATTAGCAGCCGTATTGTAAAACGCGGTGAGTTAGTTATTTGAGAGAGCCTCGTAGTTAGAATATTGTCTTTAATTTCTTTTCAGGTTTTTATTTTTATTTTGACTGCCGAGTTGGCACCGTTTGTAAGCGTCAAGAGAACGCAATTGTAAATTAGTACGTTGAATAAAAAGGGACTTAAACCCTTTATAAGACTCTGTGGTTTATACAAGCTTTCACAATCACCTCTTGGTTGCGTGCTAGTTAGAGGCGCGCAACGTTATAAAGCATTTGACTCAATTAAAAACTTTTATAAATAAGTGTTTAGAGAGCTAGAAAACGGATAATTGGAAACAGGTTGAATTTTTTAACATTAAAAATTTTTCGAATTACCTTCGTTCTTAGTTGACAAGTGCCTGTTTAAAACAAACGAAAACTGAAGTGAAAATTTCAATCGCGACCAATACATAACAGATCCCAAGTTTATAATAGTTTAGAACTGTTTTTTTTTTCTTCTTTTTGTTCACGATTGATGTGCCGTTTTTTTCGTAACCAGAACAAGCGCAAAATTTGCGTTAACTCAAAATGTGGAATTTGGATAACTTTCGCGCCATAATATTTACAAATAAAAACTCTTCTACCGGAATGATTCCAAAATGTTCTATACTGAATGCAAACTCACGCATTATATTGTGCTTGTTTACGTTGGTGGAAAGAAAGAAAGTTCGCGTTCTGTTGAAAGAGAACCTGTTGCTGATCCTACCGTAATCTATTCTAATTCGTCGCGTATTCTCCTCTTATTTTAAATAACTTTATGGTTCGAAAACTGAGAGGGAAAAATTGTGCGAGGAATTAACTTCCGAAGAGCGCGGCTAGAGTAAGAGCAGAACAAATGAAAAATAGGCATGCCTAAACTACTGGTATAAATCACGAGCTTATTTCTTTTAAGAGAAACCTACATTTAAATAATTATACATAGTAATATTAAAATAAGAATGTCTGACGGATAACTGATGGTAATTAAGCCCCGGGCTCAATTACCTAATTACCTTGTGAAACCACAGGGGCACTTCATATGGATGAGTCTTGACCGCTGTTCCGAAGAGGAACATCGGACGAAGAAGAAGGTCGGGGGCCGAAACAAAAGACCGGTTATCGAAAGATCAACACATCAGCAATAGATAAGGTTAAAATAAGCCGGAACGTAAATAAACCAAAATTAAGTGAAATAATATGTTTTGAAAGTTTCTTAAGTGTAAGTACACTTGCTACGTCGTGGAAACTCTCCATAAAATATATTTCAAATAATAAATGCAAAGGAAAATAAAATGAATGAAATGCTAATACAAAAATACAAATATAAATTGAATACACCGAATAAAAATAAAAACAATGAAGGAAACAATTTGCCACTTAACTAGCCTTCTTGAGGAAAAGCTATGTACAATAGAGGAGCGGAACATTATGGGAATAGTTTTAAAATTTCAGCACCTAGCGCTAAAAATTTAGGGACAAAAATATGCGAAGAAGTATGACATATAATTTTTTTCTTTCGGTGACTCTTAGTTTTGTTCGGAACCGATTCATTGAGAAAGATTTAACCCATAAGTGTCGGTTTAGTTGATTAGGGCAAAGCAAACTACGGTTATCTGCCTAGGAGGTATGCCTTAGTGAAAGACTTTTTGTGGGACCTGGCTTGTGCACACGTTACACATGGGAAAAACTACGAAAACGCCCATGCAACCAGCCTGTTCGCCTGCAATCGAACCCAGGTCGACACTACCAGTGTTCAACTAGTTTATCGCTCGGCTGCTGGTGGGCAAACTCATAGTTCTGTTAGACCTAGAACGTTGCCTATCCCCCACTACAGATGGTAAACTGATATTACACCATTTAGAGAGAGGAGGAGGAGGACGCAGACATACAACAATGCCTTAACTTCTTCACATCCAATCCGCCCGATACGGCCCTACATTGAACCGACCAGAACCACCCGAAAACGGCCGAGATTGTAATCTTCTTTTCTTCCCTCCTTCTAAGGTATATAGTAGCAGGTGCACTTTCCCCAATTGCATTGTATCAATTTACTGCAGACAGCTTGTCCTAAGAGTTTTTTTTTATCCTTTGGTTGATCGTGACATTTCGTTGTTGATTCTTTTGTGGTACAGTGTGCTTTTAAGCTTTAAACAGCAATAAAAGAGCAGTTTAAAAATTTAAGGATTATATTTATTTTTAAACAATTTATTCCTTCCTATAAAAACAACGGAAATAAACAAAATCTCAGTCGTTATCATAACAAAGCCGGAAAGGCTTGTTGATCTGATCTTCAGAATAGTTTTATAAAGAAAGGGGTCAAAGGCTAATGGAATCTTTGTTAAAAAGTACAAAGGATGTCATTGGACATCTTCACACCTATTATCTGCGTTAATGGACGGGAAGTGGAGGAAACTGCTGTGAAACTGGAAAAGTATTTCGGGCGGTTCGGGTATTTTGAGGTTACAGCTTAGCGAAGGGTCTGGATTTCAAAGAGTTAAATTGGAGTCGAATCCACGTACTTTGTTTCGAGCTAGCTGTTTCAAATAACAATTGATACCATCAGGCTAGGCATAATATAATTCGACCGCCTCATCCGCGACCATGAGCGCAAACACGCATGCGCCTTTCGGACCGAATTATTCTCAAAATAGGGTGGAAGGCTGGAACTTTCTTTCCCTCCAGCATAGCTCTTTCCGGAGAAGAGAAGACCTTTCCCGTTGCAGCAAGTAATACTGCCCATTTTGGACGAGTCTATGTGTTTTGGCAGAATGCCAACCAGGGTTGCGGTATAGACGGTCGAACTATATCCATCCATATATTATCCATAAAACAGAAACACTTGTAGCGGATTGATGATCAATTAATATAATAATCAGTGCTCCCCTTAACTCTCTCCATTTTCCGTGTTTTCTTTTTTCCTCCGACAAGCTATGATACTATGATGAAAGGAGAAATACGTATTCTATTAAGGAAATTTAAAAATAATGGCTTACTGAGTTTTTAAACGCATATTAGACGAATCAATGATTTTTCAATTACTTGATTTCGACATAATGCCGGTAGTTTTATTTTTCACAATCTATCATAAAGTAAGTAGTTTTCCGAGCGTACATATCCTAAATTTCATTTTTTTCTTCTTTGACTCAAACTAATGTAGGTACGAATAAATAGTTCTCATTTTAAAAGAATCAATTTAACTTTGTTAAAAAAATCCTCTTCCTTTAGTATTGAATGAGGAATTTAAAGTTAGGTGGTAGATTGTTGATTAGATCGTACGATGCAGGTTTATGAATCTCTTCAAATATTATCGATTGATTCAATCTGCTTGTTTTGATCGAGGCACTGAAAGCCTGACTAATTGAATCTGTTTAATAGTTCATATAAGACAGTCGCAAGTCTTTTTGTTTCGAGATTGATTTACTACCTCATTTTCTTTTCAGTCTATGTATTCTTGGGAGATACAACAGATCTTGGAAATCTACTTACTGTTCTGAAAATGCGCGGCTTGCTGGACACTGGCAACTATATGGTTATTTACATTGACACAGAAAGTTACACGGAAGATGATGCGCACAAATACTTCAGATTACGTAAGTAAAAATAATTAATACAATTTGCCGTTTGTGATTCACCACTTTACTGTTAATATGAATTTGGTATAATTATTCAGGAAATAAATTTAAATGTATGTAGGAGAGCTAGGAGACAGTTGTAACAATTGTTGTCAAATGTTTTAATTTTTAAATGTTTTTAAGATTCCTTGTTTATAACCGTTGCTTTTTATAGTATGACTATACATATATATAGTATGATTATACATACATTCATAAATATATTCATCATATACATAAATCAAACATTCGGCAATTTTGTTGATTTCAACACAAGAAGTACTTTATCAAAACTATTCATCTGTTACAGTTAGTCGCAGACTTAGGTAAATTGTAACAAACCTGGAACAATAAATAACAATAAAACAATAAAAACGACAGTTTAAAAAAAAAACAAATTGGGAATTATTATTAGTCTGCTTACTAACTATGAATATGTCAATTTGTAATAATGGTTTGTAGTAAAACACAAGTAATATTATTTAACAGATAAACGTAATAATCAGTCTTCATCAGAACTGCAGATACCACATACAAATGATAGCTTATTTCTTCTCACATATTTAACATGGGCCTATATTTTTCAAACTAATTCTTCATCAGAAGGTATTTCCGCGTGTTACGCGCAACCACATTTCTGTTTCAGAATTGGTATATGAATTCAAAATTATCTTTTTCCCCCATTTTATCTCTTTATTTTCTTTTTGGATTTTTTTCTGTAACGTTTCCTTATCCCTTATCTTTTTTTAAATGTTTTTTTGTTTTTCGTTCCTTATTAATTATCTTTTCACATTCTTTTTTCGATGTTTTGGTTTCGAGTGTGTTGGTTAGAACGACATATTTCCTTTTACGTCTGCCTCTGTTAGAATGTTTCCGAGGTGAAGCCTTAAGCAGAGGTCTCATCGTTGAGGGTAAAAATTCGCTTTTTCTATTTTGGAAAAAAAAGCTAGCTAGAATAAAGTTAAATAAAGTAATTTGTATGTTAGTATTTAAAGAAGAAAAGTCTTAACTACATGAAACAGAATCTCGGGGCAAGTTGTAACATGTTGCAACTTGCCCTGAGATTTTGTTACTGCTTGCCTCAAGTATGGTTTTGGACATTTTAGTTGATTTACAAAAGTATTGCGATTAGTAAAACATTTTAAAACTTAATACATAGAGAAAATAAGTAGTTAAATTCATCTCTAGAATAGATCAATGAACTTACCTTAAACCAAAAATTACGAAATATTTTTCCTATTAGCTAGATAAAACGAAGCACGTACACAGATCTCACTATCCGTTTCGAGGTGGGGTATTAACTGTGCGTACATAATAATTAAAAAATGATTAATAAAAAGAAATTCCCACAAAGTCCATCAAAAAATGTTACTCTTGTTGCAATTCCATATTTATACAGCATTGGCAGACTGACCGGAAATCGTGTTCCAAATTTTGAATTAGTATGAATATTTATGTGTAGGGAAACTAAGAGCTAGTTTTTAAGCGGGGTAAGAAGTAACATGCACATTATGAGGTGGCTTTTTAAAAATTTTTTATAAGAACCTTCACTAGAATCAAGTTTTATGACAGGCCATTTTTAAAGCAAAAATGTACAATTTATAAACGTATAAGTGTAAAGAAACTGAGATCACTGAGCCGGGTAACAGAGTGGATATATATATATAAATATATTTATATACGTTTGGTGCGGCCGATTGCAACCAAAATACGAAGTGCACATCTACATGTTAAAGCAGTCCTATATACAAAATTTCAACGTTCTGAGGCTACTCGTTTTTGAGTTATGCGAGATACGTACGTACGCACGAACGTACATGCGTTCGTACAGACGCCACGAAAAATTCTCTTCGGAATTAATTTTAAAGCAGTTTTATAATTTGTTTGAAGGAAAAGAGTATTTTATTCTGTCCTTACGTGCAGATATCACGCAAAAACATCGTTAAATTGCATTCGATAGCGGTCAAAGTGGATATTTTCGTTGAAATATGCCGCCTGAATCTTTTCGCGATTACAATACTTCCTTTTTACTTCGTACAAGGAAGTAAAAAGGATAGCTTAATTATTCTGGTATGCATGGCGTACCATTAAATAAATTCAAATTCAGCACTTAATTAAATAGGTTTAGTGAAAGTGTCTGTATTTTATGTATTTTCCCATTGATTTAATTGTTTTGCGAATATTCACAAGAGCGGATGAAAATTCATACGTTCGCGTTAATGCATTTTTCTTACTTTAATGAAACTCAAATGCTACAGATTAAATTAATTTACGGAATGCAGTTTAAGGTATTACTTAGTGAATTTTTCTTTTCGAATGCAAATTTCAAAATAAATTATTCTTATGAATTGCAAAATTAAAAAATTGAAAATAAACGGAAAATAAAATGCTTTCATTTAATGATAAATCTTAACATCATTTTCATCGTTTAGTTTCTGTTTGTTGTTTGTATATGTTCAGAATAGCAGTGAACTGTTTTATGCGAAAATGATGTTTCTGAATCATGAAATGGGTTTTATTGTACTCGTTTTAATTAGACACTTAGAAATTTGCATTTTCCGTCAAATACTTCAATCCTATTTTTCGTATCCACACGGCATAATAATGCATGCAGCAGCTGTCAAAAATGGAAAACTTCCTGTATAAGGATAGATGTTTATCTAAGATAAGGTGACCAGACGTCCCGCTTCTGGCGGGACATGCCCGATTTTTAACAATTTGTCCCGCGACATTTTAAAAAGTCCCGATTTTTGGAAGCACGATAAAATATATTCTTATAGCTATATATATACTGTGCTCGTTGAAAATGAATCTTCAAAAATTTGGCTAGAGTTTGTACAAAATCAAGTATTTTTTTTTTTTTTTCAAAATGCTATAAAACTTATTGCAGGTGACAAAGTTTCGGTAATCGAAGTAGCAAATGAAGTTAATAATTTAAAATTTCAGTGTCAAGAGCAATTAGAAAATAATTTTCTTCCGTTAACTTTCCGTAATAGTATAACCCAGATAGAAGGGCAAGGTGCAATAAATTGGGCAGATATCATGAATTACATTAAAAAGTTATATAGTAATTGCATAGATTATTTAGAAGAGTGGACGGTACATTACAATGACATTAAACATTTATTTTCATTGGGTTACATTAAAACAAGCACTTAATTGGAATGATGTGCAAAACCATTCGATCATATAACTCAAAATTTTCCATATAGCAGTATTTCCGAAAATGATCTTTTTAATGAGGTACCAATATTAAAAAAAATATATTGATAAGGAAAAAGTTAAATCTTGGGCATCAGCAAAAATCACACTAGAGACAAATGGTTAGAAATATTTCATCATTTTGAAACAAACCATTTTCCCTACAATAATGCACTAAAAATTGTAGAATACGCTCTGTCCTTACCAAAAACTAATGCTGCGACTGAACGCGTTTTTTTCTACGGTAAATAAAGTATGGACATCAGAAAAATCACAATTAAGTGTTGACACTTTAAAAGCCATTTTATATGTGAAATATAATTCAACAAATTCTTGTGAAAAGCTTCACGGCCTTTTAAACAACGACAGCAATTTAATAAAAATATTCACTCAAATGAAAAGTATGCCAAATAATAAAACAATACTAATCATAATTTTAATGTATAATATTTGTAAATAGTACTTACGTTGAAATTAAAGAAAAATACTATTTTTGCGTTCTATGAAAATTTTAGTTGTTCTATGTAGACCAAATGTTTAATCAAGAACCCCCCCCCTTCCGCTCAATGGTGTTCTACTTTACCAATGTTAAAATCTGGTCACCGTAATCTAAGAGAGTGTATTCGTAAATTTTACTGGCATAACAAAAATTAATTTTTGTATGGTAGTTAAAAAGAGCAATGCTAGTAAAAATAATTTGAATTTCCTTCCCTTGAATAAATATAATTCGTCATTATTTTTATTGCCATTCTTTTAGATGAACCCGACTCCGGATATGAAGTTATCATGAAGGCTTCTCAATCCCTCTTGGTCGTTGTGTCGACGCCACCGCGGGGTGATGAGTATGACGAATTTCAAGAGAAAGTTCGTGAATATAACAGTGAAGAGCCGTTCAAGTTCACGGCGGGCGAGCTGTTCAAAGATTGGGTTCCTGTAAGTTTTCATTGGTTTTCATCCTCACAATTTCACTTGATTAATTATTTTTAATTCTTTTGCTGTTTTCAAAGGACCATGAAATGGAGATGGAGAATAAAATGATTTTTTTCGAATATCTGGGGTAAAAATAAATGTAAAAATTTCATAAAAATACTGTTAAAATTTTATAACCATACAAAAATATTAATTGTGCTTTAGATATCAGAAATTTTGATGACGTTATAAAAATTTGAATGTGAAAATAGGAAGTATAAATGGAGTTTTTATGAGCTCTTGCTATAGAATTTTCGAAAAACATATTTTGTGGTATTAAAGAGCTTTTAGACTGGGAATAAAAAATTAAGAATTTTCTTTTTCTTATACTAATGTTTGGGAATAAAAAATAGAGAATTTTCGAGAAAATGTTTTCCTTTTTTGTAATGAACACCTTTTAGACTGGGAATAAAAAACAGAAAATTTTAGGGGGGGGGGGAAACTTTCAGTGCGGTGTACGCATTTAGTTCAGAAAATTCTGTCTAAAATAGACAGGAACCTCTTCAATGATAGTATAAAAGATAGTGTAGATATGTGAAGCTTTCTCAAAAAGAAGTACTACTGTATGATTCGCTTATAAGGAGAGCAGCATGGCATTACATCTAGTCCTTTTCATCTTACTGCAGCTACTATCATCGAAATCTTTCTCTGCATTAGAGGAAAACAGATATTAAAATTAGTTCTCTTTTAGGTAGGGCGACACTTCTAGGTGTGTGCATATTCTAGCCTTTGATCTAACCTGTACTTATTGTCGAAGTGTATGCTTTGTTGCTGTAATAGTTCCCATTAATCGTACTTCATTCGTTAATGTTGTAAATCTGAAAGAGTTCTGATTGTTCTGATTATGAGGAAAATTTCGCTATGTTTTGTTCAGCTTAATTTTAAAATCGGACCTTTGCGTAATTTCTCAGTTACTCCATATCTTTATAAATGCAATAGTTCGTTGAATAATTTTTATCAGTTAATATCTTTCATCAAAATATTTTATTTTGTAAGTTACCACGTGATCACATTGTACGATAATTACAAAAAATAGTTCCTTTAAAGTTTTTCAGATGATTAATTTCATCGACCATTTTCCCAGTATGAAAAGTAGTTGCAATAGAAATGCACAAATTTTCACAAGTCAGTCTTCTTGTGAACCCCACGAGTTGTCTAAATTATCGATCTGGAAAGGAGGATTATTTAATTATTGAATATAATTCTCATCCCCCAAACATCTTCATGATTGAAGTAATACTACCGTTTTTTAACTCCATTATATATTTAGAGAATACGGATATAGTCTCTTGGTATATATTCTATCGCGAGAAACCTGACTGAAAAACGCTGAACTGCGAGACTGTTTAGCGCAAATTCGATGGCGGGAGTACAAAGATTCAGTCCTTGTGTGGAATAACGGAACTGTATTTATATTACGATCGTCGGTGTAATCTTTGAGTGTCTTATCTCTTCTATTTTCAGCACATCACTCCGTACGCCTCTTATCTGTATGACGCAGTGACCTTATATGCTGATGCTTTGAGCAAGGCCTTGAAGAATGGCACCGACCCAAGAAATGGGAGAGAAATCATGCGCATATTCAGAGAGCGGGAACAGTACACAAGTCAGTCCATAGTTTAAATGTTACTTTTTAATATATATATATATATATATATATATTTGTTTATTGTTCAGTGTAAATCTGTTGTTATGGGAAAGAAGTGATACAATAAATAGAACATGATGATAATGAAAGATTTTGTCTAATATACAACTCTCGAAGGAGAATACAGAACTACAGTTTTTAAGATTTTTATACCTTTAGCTAAGATTTAAGGAGAAATACAAAAAGATAAAAGCCTTAAAAAATCGCAGTTGTGAAATTTGCTATGTATCATGAACACAGCTATTCTAATAAATTCATTATAAGTTCAGTGTAAGTTTATTCGAATATAACGTTCTCAAGTTGTCTTTTATCCTAATACGGCCGAACAAATTTGAATAGATCGATTTGCGAACACATTTTCCAAACAAAAATTTCTTTGATGAACGATGTCTCGAGATATGAAAAAGTAAGTCAGCCAGAAATGATACTTCAAAATGCAGTTAATGTAGTTGAGGGAATGTCTTCAAAAGAGGAAAATGGAAGGGAAAATGTTACAAGTTAATTTATCCGGGAAATTTGCGTAAAATGGTGTTGCAAATATTCATAGAGCATTATCATCTTGAGAAAGCAATAGTAAAACGCAGCCTAAATATTTCAATCACAATGTCATGCCTAGCTTTAGGAAAAATTTAAAACATAGACACACAGTAAAAAAGGTTTAATGAAACAAAGGGGGCTCAGCTATACTCAAGTAGAGGCGACCGGTGTTTAGAGAAAGAGAAAAGAAAAAAAGGGGCGAACAGAAAGACGGCAGCTATATGATGTTTTTATAGGACAGGATTTCCCTTCCAGAATAGTATCTTGCATATTAGGCTTCTTCACCGCTCTCTAGTTAAGCCGGCAACTTTCCTTCGTAGAAATGCAGTACAATTTAATTCAAGTTTTCCTATTTTTATACGGTTAGTGTTGTGTTATCTACTATATGTATTACATATTAATTACGTGTATGTATTACTGCGTCAAATCCTCGCTGTATAAATACTGTGTTGCTATGTTTTTTAGACTTAATGAAGTCCATTGTTTTCGCATTGCGAACTTATATACGAAGTACCCTTTTATAAGCAATCATTTGGAATCCGGTAACAGATTAATTCATTTTACATAAATTCTTATGGGGAAAACTGTTTTGGTTGAAGAATATTACAGATGACTATCTATTTTCAGAAAGGAATTAAATCCACGAACCAAGATTTCTCTGTGATAGATTTGTCTTCGTACTTATGCGAAGATCAAATATTTAATTTACAGACATAAATTTAAAATTTTAATATGCGTTAACCACCTCATGAATGAAACAATATTATTTCTTAAGAAGAAAATGCAATTTTTGATCAGCAAAGATTACAGTGATTAATGAATTTTATTCTGAATAGCATGGCTAAAATGGAGAAATAATAATAAAAGAAATCATTGTTTTTAAATATTTATGTTTCTCAATTCAAAGCATTATATTTAGTGTTATAAAATAAATTAAAAATTTTACCTAGTAAATGCAAACTGGTTATTTCTGCCCTTTTCGGAAAAGTTTATTAATACGAGGAGGTGTTACTTCTTTTACCCTCTGTAAACTTCTAGTCACTTCTGATAATTTTCATTCAAGAATTTAGAAATCTTTAGTGTCAGAAATGCATTTAAATTCATAAAAACGAATACATATTTTAAATCATAATTAACCAAGCTTATACCTTGGAAAAGGTTTAGAAGTAATAACACACTAGTGTGCAAACCTTAAGCAACAAATTAATTTTTTAACATTATCATCATGAAATTATTGAGAAAGAATATTTTTCTATCACTACAATTAAAAGCCAATGTAGTGGAAAGATAATGCATATGCAAATATCAGCTCTATGACGCCAGAAGATACATCACAAGGTACGCAGAACCGTCACCACCGGAAAAACAAGGCCTCGTCACTGCGATCGTGATGTCACTAGTAGCGGGTAAAGGAATAAACAGGCTCGCAGCTTCCAGGCAGCGCGAAATTTCTTCAAAAATTAGAAATTCCATTTTTTATTCCCCAAAATAAAAAATAATGTAAGTAAATAAAATTCTTCAAAAAATTTAAGTTCAGGTGAATTTTCGCTGTATGCATGAATATTTCAAAGGGCATTTAAAAGACTGACACATAATAGTTTCCATACATTTTCCCACCATGTTAGCCAACAAATTCATTTTGTTTTTACTTAAAGAACGACAATATGTACATTATTTTTCCCTTGAATGACAAGAACATCTGCTTTCAACTTTGTTTATATTAACGCCGTAACGAAGTTTGCTTGCTGTATGTTTAAAATCTATGGTTAAATCTAAATCAAAATATGCATATAGATGAAACAAATTCATGTCCTTAGACATAATCATAACAAGAAAAATCTGCAAGCAATAGATCATCTAATGCAAGTTTTACATTATGGTGGTAATGATATGGAAAACTCAGATATTTAATTCGCTATATTTTTTCTGACTAAAATTTAATCATTTTCTTACATGAAATATTATACAGAATAGCAAAAATATATTTTATTGATATAATTACAACATTTTTCTTAAATATTAAAACATATTCAAAATGATGTAGTAATGAAAATTAGAAGCTGTATAAAATTTAATAAATATAAGTTTTGATGTATATTATTTACACTTAATATTTTATTGACACTGCTATATAGAATAACTAAAGTAACAAGTTTTTAGGCAGTAACGTGAAAAATAATGTTTGTGTACGGCATTTATTACTTTTGAAACCAATTAAACAAAAAACTTAATTCAGCAAAAGCTAATAAATGAAGTAGTGGTATATTATAATGCATGAGGATGCTTAAATTATTCTCTACCATATAAGTTTAAGCTACATGAGATAAACAATATTTGAAATAATAATAGAAGGTGATGTATCTTGTGTTGTTTATTTACATAGAATACCATATAAAATTAATTATACTGAAATCAGAAAGAACTAATAATTAGAATCTAATAGTGTCAAAGCATTTATAAGTTATTGTCTAGCATATGAAATGTAAGTTAAATTAGGTTAGCAGTATATGAAATGTAATGGCAAGTGACATTTATGCACTTTCATTTGTCTATAGAATTTGACACAGCATATAAAATTAATTCTGTTGAAACCAATTGAGCAAAAACAAGAGAACCTAGAACCTAGTGATGGTGTAATGATATACTACAATATAAAAGCATTTATAAGTCAGTTTTCAAGTTATGCAACTAGGAGAAATTATGTTCAATTTTCTTGCGTTTATGATCTTTGAAAATTTTGGGTATTTAAAATGTCCCTTGCATTTTAATTATTATCAAACTGTTTCCACATTAAATTTATAAGTTTTAACACTGGTCATAAAAGATTTGTTGACAAATCTATTAAGAATTTTGTTGTTTTTAGCATTGATAAACATTTACAGGAATTATTAGGCTTTTCATAAAATAATTTAAAAGGGCGAGTAAAATTTTGTGCATTATTCATGTGTACAGAACATAGCATATAAAACTGATTCTACTGAAAGCAGTAAAAAAAAATTGATTATTTTGAAACCAGCTGAACAGAAATTGAATGGAGAAAAAGCTAATAAATGTATTAATTATTAAAATAAGTTAAAAAAACAATACACAAAATTTTAATAATATTTTATTTAATGCACTGCAGCTTCTCAGAGCAATGAATAATAAATGCACTTTATGTACATGTAATATAGAATGAATTCATAACTGATATTTGCAATAATATATACTCATTTAAAAAAAGCCATTAACAAAGAAAATGGTTTTTTATGGAAAATTTAATTAGCATTAAGACTCACAGTTTGCAGTTTTCGCTTTTTTGTTCCAGGCATGTGATTATTTTTTTTTAGTACAATAATTTTTTTTTAAAAAACAATTTGTAGATGTTCTTAAAATTATATTTAATAAAGTGTCATTGGAATGGCCATTATCACAAGTTTCATCGACTAAGAAAATATCGCATTCATCAATAATAGTAGACGATAATTCAATAACAATATTTCTTTGATTATTTTGCTTCAAAAACTTTTTTTCATTTTCTTCGCTTAATAATTTTTGTATTACAACATAATTATAAGTTACTGCAGTAACAACATCTGTTGAGGGGAAGAGTAATTCATTTCTGTCTAAATTTCGTATAAAATTATAATTTGCACTTAATTTTAGATTTTTGTCAAGGACAATTAATTTAAAGCAGGAATTACATCTGAGTTTAAAAGACTGACACATAATAGTTTCCATACATTTTCCCACCATGTTAGCCAACAAATTCATTTTGTTTTTACTTAAAGAACGACAATATGTACATTATTTTTCCCTTGAATGACAAGAACATCTGCTTTCAACTTTGTTTATATTAACGCCGTAACGAAGTTTGCTTGCTGTATGTTTAAAATCTATGGTTAAATCTAAATCAAAATATGCATATAGATGAAACAAATTCATGTCCTTAGACATAATCATAACAAGAAAAATCTGCAAGCAATAGATCATCTAATGCAACTTTTACATTATGGTGGTAATGATATGGAAAACTCAGATATTTAATTCGCTATATTTTTTCTGACTAAAATTTAATCATTTTCTTACATGAAATATTATACAGAATAGCAAAAATATATTTTATTGATTTAATTACAACATTTTTCTTAAATATTAAAACATATTCAAAATGATGTAGTAATGAAAATTAGAAGCTGTATAAAATTTAATAAATATAAGTTTTGATGTATATTATTTACACTTAATATTTTATTGACACTGCTATATAGAATAACTAAAGTAACAAGTTTTTAGGCAGTAACGTGAAAAATAATGTTTGTGTACGGCATTTATTACTTTTGAAACCAATTAAACAAAAAACTTAATTCAGCAAAAGCTAATAAATGAAGTAGTGGTATATTATAATGCATGAGGATGCTTAAATTATTCTCTACCATATAAGTTTAAGCTACATGAGATAAACAATATTTGAAATAATAATAGAAGGTGATGTATCTTGTGTTGTTTATTTACATAGAATACCATATAAAATTAATTATACTGAAATCAGAAAGAACTAATAATTAGAATCTAATAGTGTCAAAGCATTTATAAGTTATTGTCTAGCATATGAAATGTAAGTTAAATTAGGTTAGCAGTATATGAAATGTAATGGCAAGTGACATTTATGCACTTTCATTTGTCTACAGAATTTGACACAGCATATAAAATTAATTCTGTTGAAACCATTAATTTAATTCTGTTGCAGCCATATATGAGCAGTAACCGGATATATAAGTTAAGACTGGTAACACATTTTGAATATTTTGAAAATCATTTTGAGAAATATTGATATTGAACTCTGAGCATAAGTCTAAAACATTTGAGTTATCATCTGTAACACAGTCTTCTCCAATACAGTCGATTAAAATGTTCCCACGTGCTACTGATCTCAGAGATAAAGGTTGAAAATTTTGCATTCTTAATTTTGATTCACTTTCAAAAATTTGTCTTACTGATATTAGGTACTGAGATCCAGCAAGCATGCGATATTTACTAAATCGCTCTTCTAATGCATCTGTCTGTATCTTTCCTGCAAGAAAATATTTAAATACTAACTCATGAAAACAATACTTAGATAATTCTAATAACCCATGTGTGGTGTGAGAAACAGCTAAATGCGTTTCTTTTGTAAAGGTTCCAGTTGTGGGAGCATTAGCTTTCCAAACATCTAACCATAACAGAAATCTTTTTAAAAACTTTTCATTCAAAGAATTATTAGGCAATATTGGCATTTGCAATGGATCATTTAGCCTCTGACCTTTCAAAGGTGTTTTAACATTGACAATATTCCACCAGTTATAGATTAGTTTTATGAAACTTGCAGTACTAGCATAATTTAAAATATTATTCTCCTTGCCAATGGTAGAAAGAGCAACAATAACATAATTGTTAAAAATACTGTTAACAAGTTTGACATTTTGTCTCTCCAAGTTTGATGGGTTGAGGGATTTTAAGGATAATCCATATGCATATTTTACTAAAGAATTTGACTCAATTTCATAAAGCTGTTTTAGTGATTTAAATGAGGCAGTGGATAATGGTAATTTCTCAAAATCATCAAAATCAGGATAATAAAATGCTTGTTCACAATTTTTTTGATTCAACCAGTTATTTCTTATACTTTTAAAGATATGAACAGAATCGATGATAAAAAACAAAGGATCACTTTTATTACATGGGTGTTGATAAACAATACTTAACTGGGGTGGGGAAGAAAAAAAAGACATTGCTTTTCTGTTTATAGCATTATTATCACTGACAACACACACAACTTTAAACCCTAAACTATGTAAACCAATTATTGTTTTCTTTAAAACTGAAAAACGGTCTTCAGCTTGGATTCTTTTAATGGGCAGTATGTGTACAACTTCTTTAAATGATGATAATAAACTTTGTATCATGAATACATATGGTTTATTTGCAACACTATTACTGTTATATGCCATACCAACAACATTTCCTCCCTTATAGTCTATGTATGGTTTTATGTGTATTTCATCCAACATTAATGTAATTATAAGGTCTTCTGAATTCAAGCCATCTGCTTTTGTTTTATGAAAGATACAAAGTTTTCATCAGACCGCTCTTTAATGGGATTAGTATTAAATCCAGAAAATATTCTGTAAATTGTTCTTGGATGTGGCATAATGATATTGCATGAACTTCTAAAAAATTTATATGCATGGGGAGAAATGGAATATAAAATAACGAAGAAAATATACATATGTGTTCAATAACGTATGCGTTCCTTTTTACAAATAAGATTGGACAGTTGTTCTGTAATGAATTCAACAGTTTGTTGTTTATCACTATCATCAGTCTTAACAGTTTTCAATAGAGTAATAGCTGTTTTTATAACATTGGAAAATAAATTTTCATTTTGTGGTTTAGAAATATTCAATACAAAGTCTAAAACTTCAAACAAGCTATTTATATTATTTATTACTTTAGGAAACACTTCGTTATCTATTATTTTTAATTCTGATTTACCAATAAAAACATGACACATTAAATTTTCTGCCACTACTACTGAAGCTTCAATAATCGGTACAGACTCAGTATCAATAATAAGAAAAACAACTTTACCGTCTTTGAAAATAACTGTCCAAGCATCAGGAACATTCTCAGACTTTATGCACGATAAAAATTCAGAAAACGAGTAAAAACATTTTTTTCTGTCGTAAATTTCTTTACTGGTTATGCTTGCAGCAAGAGCACTCTGTATATTGTTTCTATCAATTCGAACTCTTCTATCATCGGCACTTTCTCTTGATGTTGAAGATTTACCTGATAAATACACTCACGTTTGTGAAAATTGCAACACCATGAAGGACTTACGCGAGTGAGCTGAAATTTTCAGGAAATGCAAAGTAGCGCATGATATGCAAATGATTAGAATTGCAAATCCGTAGCGCATGCGTATGCTGAGCAGCGCCCTCTGAACGGCTGATGGATCCGAATAAATAGACGGCTGTAGCGAGGCGTGTATGGTTATCGGTGGTTATCTGCTAGTGGTAAACGTTAACTCAATCTGTACTTATGCCTCGTCGACGAAAGAGAGCGAGATTTGAACAACTTACAGAGTTTGAACGAGGGAGAATCATCGGCCTTCGTGAAGCTGGATTGTCGTATCGTGCAGTAGCCTCTCGTGTGCAGCGTAACAGCAGCACAGTGATGCGCGTTTGGAAGCAGTGGACGGACGAGTGTCGGACAACTCGGAAATCCGGGAGGGGACCCCGAAATGTGACGTCAGCTCGCGATGATAGACACCTGGTCCGCATGGCGCGGACGGACCGTACAGCTTCCTCTAGACAATTGGCAGCACTGTGGTCAATAGCTACAGGTGTTTCATTGTGTGCTTCATCAATTCGTAGACGTCTGCTGCAGTGTGGACTGCGCGCACGGACTCCTTTATACAGGATCGCCCTAACGCACGACCATCGCCGCCTGCGGCTACAATGGGCCAATCAGCATAGAGACTGGCGTGCTGATTGGCAGCATGTCGTGTTTTCTGACGAATCCCGCTTTAATTTGTGGTACCATGATGGCCGCATTCGTGTCAGACGCTATGCCGGTGAACGCCACCTTCCGGAGTGCATTATCGAACGCCACAGTGGACGAACACCCGGAGTTATGGTCTGGGGCGCCATAGCATATCATAGACGATCTCAAATGCTACGAATTGTGGGCAATCTGAACAGCAACCGGTATATCCGTGAAGTTCTACAGCCCGAAGCTGTTCCCTTCCTTCAAAGCTTGCCAGGCGCTGTATTTCAACAGGACAATGCCCGCCCTCATACTGCTCGGATTGTTAAATCCTTCTTTGCAGCGCAGCAGGTACAGCTTCTTCCTTGGCCTGCGTGTTCCCCGGATATGTCGCCAATTGAACATGTGTGGGATGTCATTGGTCGGCGTCTTGCTCGTGATCCTCGTCCTGTTGCGTCTGCAGACGAACTTTGGGTACGCGTACAAACGATATGGAATGCTCTTCCTCAGTCAGACATTCAAACTTTGTTTGACTCCATGCCACGTCGTGTAGCAGCACTTATTGCGGCGCGTGGTGGCCACACAAAATACTGATTCTGATCTCTTGTTCTTGTTTGTTTGCTTTGAACATTTAATCATTTATTTGTACCACTACCACTCAACTGTGTATTAAATTGCATTCAATTATGACGATTCCTTCTTGGTGTTGCAATTTTCACAAACGTGAGTGTATTTTGGACAGCCAGGCAGCTGTGAAGGTACAGCATCCCTTCGAAGCCTTGGACGAATTAAATTAATTTTTATTGAAGTTCCTTTTTACTCATCAAAATGTTCGACTGTTCTTTCAATATCTGATTCGACAAAATGTTTCTCACAAGCCTAAAAAGAATGAGTATTGAGTATCATTGTAGATTCATAAGAAAAATCTTACAAATAATTTAAATGTAAAATGAAAATACAGATTTCCATTCAGAAATAAATTTTGGAACCTGAAAAATACTAGCTAAAATTCATCTACCTAGTACTTCAAGACATACTCTACACATTATGTACTGGAATGATGTGTATGTATACTGAAATTCAGCTGATATTCTAGAAAGTTTTTGCTTACCTAATATTAACTTAAATATTGTACTTTAAATAATATCTCACTAAATTTCATTACAGATTTAAATGCTTTAGAATTAATGACGAACTGTATTATTTGTTGATTTATGTATCAGGATAATTAATTTCAGATTTTATAGAATTCAAATTAAGTTTATAATAACAATATCATATATAGAAGTTTAATTAGTATAAAAAAAGCAAAAATAAGGCCTAATTTTTGATCGTGAAATAAATCATAAGTTTAAGAAAATTGATTGTACGTACCTTAGAATGATTTAATGGGATGAAATTCTGCCGGTGAATTGCACGGAGCCATTTTCTGCGCAACGAATCCGATTTGGGTATAGAAAACATCTGTACTTTTTCAGTGTTTGGATAGTTTCCTCTGCAGTTAGGAACACAACAAGTATAAAGCATCCTTCAACAGATTATTAACAAATGAAATATTACTAAATGTTTTATGAAATATAGAAATTTCCCGCTAAAACTACAAGCATGCTTGCACGTTGACGTTACTACCGAAAGGAGCGGTGACGGTTTGTTATGCCTACTAGTCCCCGGCTGACTGACGTCACTCGCAGCAGAAGGGAGGCCTTGTTTTTCCGAGGAGTCAACGAACGCAGTGCATTGCAACTTTAAAAGAAGTAAAAAAGAAAAGAAGGCGCATTTTTCGCATTTCTGTAAGTGAAAGTAGATTATACGTGCAGTATAGCTACGAAAAAACATCAGGATGCGGTCGTGGCTATGATGCAGCTATCCTTTCCCACGTGTGTCTTTTGGGGGGCCATTGGTCACAACTTTGTTTTATAGATGGAAATTTTCGGCCATACAAGTCTCATGTTGTTGAGGAGCTATAGAAAAGTAAAGATATGCGGAAAATAGATTGTCCAGCATGCTTTGCCTGATATAATTCACACAGAACGTGTGAGAGATACTTTAAGGAGACGCATGACGTTACGATCTTACCCTCCGAAGTACACCAGACAACTAAAACAGGCGCTCATTGAGGAATGGGAAATCTTACTACACGAATTGTTAGATAATCTAGTGTTGAGTATCCACACACGGTGCAATGCAAACATTGCAGTTAGGGAGGGTTATATCCTTTATTAAGGCTCTTTGTTTGTTGTTCTTCCTTTTGGCCGGACAGTTTTTTGTACGAACGACATTCTTTCAATAAAGACATTTTTCTGTTCTTTTCGTACTGTATGCGTCCTATTATTATTTTTTTTATTATTATTTTTTTATTTTATTTATTTATTTATTTATTTTTTTGTTGCCATGATACATTTATCATCCTTTAAGTACTACATTGTGCCTTTATAATCTGAATTCGATGTCTCCCAGTTGATTTTGTAGGAAATTATAACCAAAATCAAAGATGTTTATGCTTTGCGCACCAAAGTAGATAACTCATTATTCAAATACTCACCGTTTAGCTCATTATTCTGTATAAATATTTCGCAATTTTTTTTTTATATTTCGAGCACTGCAATGTGTTTTAGTTTCATTAGATGAGCATAAATTGCGCTTAAGCTATTGTAAAATATGATAATCTGAAACCACTTTACGACTTAGTTTATTAATATGATTCCGGAAGATTTGCTATTTTGCATATCACATATAGATTCCTGAATCAAATATTAACAGAAGTTTTGCGACATTTGAAAGCATACAAGTTATGAAATAATGCGCTTGCACATTCTTAAAAATGACCTCGTAAGGTTTACGAAATATTGCCTTTTGGAAGACAATATAGCGTTGGCTCTTGCTTTCACGAATAAACATTCTGAGAAAGATGTTTTGAATTCTGCTTTTACGTAATAACAAATGCTTCCATCTGTTTATTGAATTGTATTTTGTTTTAATATCTTTTCAAATTGGTTTAAAGTATATTGCAAATTTTCTTTGTTGTATATTTTTTTTCTCCTGCATTATTTTTACAGAATTTTAAGGTTCGGAGGGTTTGAATAAACTCCAAATGTCAAGTCTTATATAAATACAATATGAAACATTTGAATTATTGTAAGATATGAAATCATATGAAGCTTTCATTTAAATGCAAGTGTTTGCAATTTGACTTTTGCATTAGCTTTTCCTGCTTCACATATTATAATTTCCTTTTGAAACTTGTCACTTTAGAAAGAGTTTGATTAAGTTCGAGAAAATGATATGTCGTTTAAAATCAAAATAAAGGAGATACTTTCGACGAAACACTTAAATATGAATATAAGAAAATTAATATTCCAATAGCTTCAATAGGCACTTGGAAACCAGTAATTCGACAGCAAGAGAAGTAATGTTCTATCATTGTCAATTACTCTATCAGTGCACACTTTTTTATATTTCTGTTTCAGTTAATTTGAAATTATTAAAAAATGCGACTATTTTAGAGTAGTTATAATTGGTGTATTATTTCATTACAAGAAATAAAACACCTTTCCTCTCCTGTAGGCTTAGTAGTCCGAACATTCAGTTAACAGGTAATAATCGAAAGTTCCAAATTCCGTTCTTGGCAAGAGTTTGTTTTCAAGATTCCTTGCCGTAAATGATGAATTTATAATGGCACCCGAATTATAAAATATTAATTTTTACTAATTTGACTGTCTAGATATTTTCTTTTTTCCTAGTCATAAAAAAATTCTTCCGCGTACTTTCGTCGTGCAGTATTAGTAAATTCATTTAACAGTTGAAAGCTTCCCGTTTATTTCCCGTTAAAGATGCATTATCTTTTTCCAGTTGTCTTGCTACAGAAAACCAAATTTCTTTGTAATAATTCTTTGAATTAATTTGATATTAGTCAGGTATATGAAATAAATTATTATTGTGCATGAAAAAATAAGCGGATACATTTATTTTGTTTTACACAATTTTTAGAAAATAATTACGCAATATTTTTCTGCATATACTGTGGAAGTGTCATGCGATTCGTAAAAGATTTTTTTTTTTTTTTTTTTTTTTTGTCTAAGTTTGTCATCCTTTAATGCTGAGTTTTCCACGTAGATTGCCTAAGCATCTAAAAGCAGAAATAAAAAAAAAGCAGAAAGATAAAAACCTTTGTGTCATTCAGAAGTGGTTTTGCTACATTTTAACTTTAAAATAACTCAGTGTTTTTGTCCAGAGCACAATATATTCTTCATGTTGACCATCGTGCTTTGATTTACGCGCTGGTTAGGGCCTTCAGCATAGAGAAGAGTTGCAAATACGCATTTGTCGTAGACTTAGCTGTTATTATGTTTCTGTTGACAAAATAATATAAATTTATTATTTATAACGTAAATAGTGTTTCAAGGCATAACACTTTGCATGCTACATATATTTATGCTATATGAGTATAATAAAGTAAAAACTACAGGAAAAAGGAGATTTTTAAAGTGTTGAAGAAAATACATTTATAGGAGTGCTTTACATTCACCAATGTCCTTCCTTTACTTACCTGTCTGACAGCATTTACATTAAACTGTCTTAAGAAATACAGAACTACAGCATATATTAAACATATCAGTAGCATAAGAAATCAAGATAAAAAAGGCAATGCGCAAAAAATCAGTTTTTCTTTTTACAAGCATAACGAGTGTACAACAGATCTGTGTTTGTTTTATAATAGTAATGATAATATAGTATAGTATTTACATGCATCTTATACATCCATGATGTCTGAATCCTAATGTAACGGTGTTGCATGATATTTTGAAAGTTTGTAAATTATTGTACACTTTAAAAAAAAGCACTTCGATTGTATTTATAGAGAAAAAAAATCATATGAACAAACTCGTTCATACCCAGATATCGAGGGTCAACTGCATATTATTATTCTTAATATTATATTACTAAAGTACTTTTAATCTGTGTGTAAAGAGACAATGTAATTTAGAAGTCAAACAACAAAAATCAGCGTTATATTTTCAAAATTTTCACAGTAATGAACTTTACTTTTAAAATTTTCACAGATAATGTACTTTTAATCTGTGAAGATTGCTTTGTAAGATATTATACGAAATGTATAGTACTTTTATAAAAATTTTATAAAAAGAAAGAAAGAACGAAAAGAGGAAAAGAACAAACCTGATCATTTAATACGGACGACTTAAGAGATATTACAATGTAAATCTTTATATAAATTATCATGGCTTCACTGAAATATAAGGAACAAAAACCTTAGGAACCAAAACTTCATGAAGGTATACTTAGTCATTGGGTCTGTAAACAAAGGTGTTCTATATACGTTGCAAAAATCATGTGCCATGATATAGCTTACGAAGCGTTAGTTTTTCTCTAATTTTAAATAAAACATGAAAATGCGAATGAAAAGAATAACATAGTTCGAGTTAAGCAATCTTTCTGGCAAATCTCATCGAAATGATATAAAATTGATTATACAAATGGAAAGTAATATAGAAAATCAATTTTCGTATATTGTGCAAGTTAAAATTTATTCTTTCAGATTAAAGAATGTTTTCTAGTGTTATTGGTCGATTTATATAGTATTTTGCAATTCAATTTCTTATTTACGGCACTGACCTCGGGGTTTCCCACCTTTCATAACAGCAGAAAACAAGATTTGGGTAAGTCCAGAGATAATTTAGAAACAATGCCAGATGTATTGGTATCTTGCATGTTCATTTATTTTTGTGCACAGTTAGGCCTCTCATCTCGAACCTTGACGAGTAACTCCTGCTTAGTTTTTAATCTATAATCGGTTCTTACGACTATTTATGTTAATTAATGCTATCTTTTTTATTTTATTTATTTTGTACTTCTTTATTAGTCACTTTTCATCTTTCATTGTTACTGAACACGGTGTTTAAGGCATTAGTACGCTGCATGTACAGTTTGAGCTGAGTTAGCTTTCCATGGTAAACGTGCCTTTATGATATCGAGGATAACTCAGATTAAGGAAGAATAATCTATATATACGTATAAACAAACCTAAATATTGATGTAAAGAAGAAAAAAAAAAAAAAAAAAACTGATGTCGACACAACATGACTTCCTTGTACGACCCCTTACATTATATATATATATTTGCTTCATTTCATTTAAATTTACTTCCTTTAATTTCATCAGAGGTATATCTCTCATTCAATTAAATCAGTTCTCACTTCGCGGCAAGGCAGAAATACATAAAAACTCAAAACAACTTCATTAAAAATTTTAAAGTACAGAAAACACTAAATACAGTTGAAAAAATTAAAAAAACAATTTTTACAATTCAAATTAGACTTTCTACGCAAAAACAAGTCATTCGGCCAGCAGGAAAGAAGACACATCTTTCGGTGTACAAAACTGAAAGTTTACTTTTGGTCCCATTCGGCAAAAAGACAGTTGCAAAAACTGACTTAAATCACTTAATCACTGAAGTTGGCGCAAAAACTGACTTAAATCACTGTTCTACTAAGAGTATCAAATGTTAAATAATGACGGTTTCCTTAGGCTTAGTAACACAAAAACATTTTTTAAATTGTTGATAATTTTACAACTATTGCATGCACATTAACTAAAGCATAAATAACTTAACAGAACATAAGATCTACATAATCCATTCACTTTTAAACAAAAAATGCACAAATTATTAACATATAGAAATAAAAAAAATGAGTTCACCGAGCCGGGTAAGAGAATGGGTATATATATATATATATATTTGGTGCGGCCGATCGCAACCGAAAAAGGTGATGTACAACTGCAGTCCCATATACAAAATTTTAACGTTTTAAATCTACTCATTTTTATGTTATGCCAGATACATGCATGTGTAAGTGTGCGTACGTGTGTCAGGGAAAAAAAGGTGTCTTCTGAATCTATTTTACAATCCATTTTGGGAATACGTGTCCCTTACTCCGCAAAAACATCTTTCAAATGGATTTGAGAGCGCTGAAAATTAACGTTTTCATTGAAATGTGAAATCTGAAATTTTTCGCTATCACAGTACTTCGTACAAGGAAGCAAAAATCAAATAAATATTATTTGAAAGTGTTTTTATTACTGCTGAATAAATACGTGATACAATTATTTTTTTAAAAGCTAGTGATTTTCGCTTGGAAAAATGACTGATGCAAATCTTTAAAATTTTCACTGTATGACCGCAAAGTTTACCAAAGCCTTTTATTAAGTATACTCTTCTTTCTTCATACGGATCAGTTTCCATTGCAACATGAGACAGTTTCTGTGCCCTTTTTTAACAGTTCTTTAAAGGTGATTTATCTTCTTTATCACTGATTTTTTTGTTAGCAGATATTAGATGACCATCCAATTCTTTACTCGTTTTTCGATTAATTCCTTTATTTATCCTTCTTCCATATCTGAAATTCCTTTGTCATCAATGCCTATTGCACTTCATACTTTTTTTTGGCTTCATTTTCATTCGATGGAAATCCTTTAAAAATTTCGATAACTTTTAGTCTGAACTGATGCTAACAAGCAGTGTTGATGAATGAATGTTGAATCGTGTAGGAATGAAATTTTAGCTCTGGGCAAATTAAATGGAAATATTTGAGATAACGCATAAACGTGAAATCATGTTCGGCTGATACTGTCCACTTCTTATATTTTTAGACTATTTCTGACCCATCCATATTGTTATTATATAACTTCCAATAAAAGTCATTATCATTATAAGTATTAATAAAAGTGATATTATTGATACTCAACAGTACATGAAGATCGTCTTTTCATGTACTATTAAGTATCGATAATATTAGCACCTGTTCCGAAATTTTCTGCGCATTCTCTTTAACCGCCGGCTTAAAATTAAATCCATGTAAGCAAACTGTATTTTTCAGATGTTGTTTGGTTTTGTTGAGAATAATAAGTAATAAGTAACGTGGTTGCCTACCAAAGGAGCGTACTTGATGTAAATGAAACGTAAGTTTCTAAAGGGTGCTTTCATGAGCTTAGTAAAACAGATTAACAGGTTATAAGCCTATGGCATGTGATAAGAAAACATAAGTTGGATAACAGGTGATTAACCCATTTTATCCCAATTTATTTATTTTGTTCCAATTTGAAAAGAATGATATTTTCTAAGGTTAATTAAACTTAAACAAACTAAATATAACACAATTAGAAAAAATTTTATATTTTATATAAGAAATCTAGCCTGTCCTCTAAATAGGACTCTGCGATAAAGGGGATAAAATTTGCACTTACATGTTTTCATTTCCTTGTACAAATTTTACTTTATTTGACTGTACTTTCTTATTTACAAGATAGTTCAGTTTTCAGATGATTTTCACTCTAATATTGATGGAAAGGTCCAAAACAAGCCTGACAAAGTGTTGTATCACATTTGCCACAGTATGTATTTGGTTTTCCTTTTCAGCTCTCTTCGGAACTCCTTCAAGTTTAGAGCTTCATTTTTGTTAAGAGTTTTGTGAATTATCCAGGCGTTTACCATAGCCATATCCAGTGAACGTATCAAAAGTGGCCCGTATACTTTTTTCTACGAATTTTAATGGAATAAAGTCCAGCCAACCAGTCGTGCTGATCCACACCGCCCATCTTTGTGTCCTCTCACTCGCCTTTCAAATCAAAGAAAATTCTAAAATGCTGAAATTTGTAGCAACAGTGACAGTACTATTATCATTCCATCGCACCAGGAAAATCTCAGATTTCTCGTCAAATGCAAAATCAGACGTGCCTCTTTCTTTCTTCCGCATAGACTTAGATTCTTCTAAAGGAAACTCGTGGTTTATCCGATTTTCTCGTATGGTTACTGTAGCTTGAAAAACCTGTTCACCAAGACTTTTCAAATGATAAATGCTAGTAAAAAAGCTATCAAAATATAAAGTTTAGCTTGAAGGATTCACAATATTCTGTGTTAGTTTCATCACAAACCGAGTACCAAAAGGAGTATCATTTCTCGCATCAGATTCTTTACCGCAATAGAGAGAAAAATTGTAACAATATCCGTCGCTTCCACAGAGAGCCCAAAGTTTATATCCAAAACGTATAGCCTTGCCTCGGATAAACTGTTTCAGACTATTCCTACCGTAATACATGACGATCATTTCATCAATTCTTAGATTTGCAGAGAAGTATCCACATTTCATAAAATTATTATTGAGGACGGCAAACAAAGGTTTTACTTTGAAGGATCGATCCTGTGCATGTTGACTGACAGGTCCATTGTCCACAAAGTATAATTGAACTTTTGGAAGCGGTTTCGTGACATGGCATTTTTCACGAGGGTAATGCCAATGTCTTCAGCATCTGACCAGTAGTCACGTTCCAAGGTATTTGAATGATAACCAGTTAGAAGCATAATTCCGATAAAAACACGTATTTCGTTGGCAGTGGTCAAGAAATCTTGTGCGTTTTTTACATCTGTTGCACATCGGACATTTTCTTTTACAATGAGATCGTAGACTTCACTGGAATAAAACTGCTCAAAAAGCTCTGATGGAGTTTTATCTTTCAATGCAGTTTCCATCTGCTTGAGCAAGTCACTTGCAATTGTTTCATCCTGTGTTTGCCATTTTGTATATTGTGGTGATTTATTCTTTATCCAAGATGACTGGTGTCTTTTAGTTTTTTTCTACTCTTTGTTGTGGAAACACTAGAGCTTGTGGACGGTTCACGCTAGAAACTATCTCCAGTTATAACCTACAGAGACCCAGGAATATCGGTTTCAATAATCTCACCAGTATTTACTTCATTCTCATCCCCTTCATCTTCGTCAGTTAGTTCACTGGCATCTGGTGGTAACACAGCAATTTCAACTTCGCTCTCATCTGAATCTAAACTATTGAATAGTTCTAATGCTTCGTTTAACTTCAGAAACCTCTGCACTGACATAACTAAGCAGAGGTGAAACACTAGATTTTTTTTTACTCTTATTTATAAAGAGGGAAAGAACGCGTCAACTGCATACATATCGTTCTATTGTCCTATTTAGAGGACAGTTAAAAATCAATGCGCTAAAACTCACCTAACAACAACAAAGCTTTCATTAACCACCAGAATGATAAGGAAAGTACTTTCACATACAAAGTGCTCAGCCGAGAGTCCAAAGTAAACTGAAAACAAATTCTGCAACCACAAAGAGATGATACAAACCACGTCCACTAATGCGATGAATAATCAAAATATCCAGAGGAAGGAGGAGGGGGCGAGACACATAACTCACGCTAGCAGATGCTAATACATATCCTTACAAGTTCCAGCTGGCAAAATATTCACACCAAGCAAATACTGATTTCTACATGCCAGTTTTCAGCTGTCCTTTAAATAGAACAGTGGGATAAAATGGGTTAACTGGGATAATCTACTTCGTTACTTTAGTTGAATCTTTTTGAGTATTCATTAGCTTGGCAGGTACTTAGCTGCAACAATTCCAAGGCATCATCTCCCTTCCTAGCAAATGCTGTCCAGAATAATGTGCTGGATTTCGATTAAGATTCTTGTCTTCGACAGCTACATTGCAGGCATAACATTGCCGCACTACGCTGGACCGAACGGCTACTGGCTACGTTCATAACTAAGACAACACATATATAGGAATCAGGATGACATACATTCTTCTGACATTTCTTACCTTCTTCCGTGGGATTAAAAAGCGCTGCCATTATATTGCTAAGGGCAGAAAACGCTCAATTTAACAAATACTGGCGCTAACATACAGCATTACGAAATGTCTCAAACTTTCCCCTTTTGCATAACGTGCATACGAGTTAGTTTCCCTTAGAAAATCTTCCACGGAGGCATCCCTCCACTTAGGCAAAGAGACCTCGAGGCTTTGTCGTAATCACATAAACTTAACTATTTTAGCGACTGATCACATCAATTAAATTTTCCTTCGCAATAAATGTATTCCATTAAAGCAAAGAAGACTTTTAAAACCGAAAGAATAAATATTTAAAAAAAAATTGTAAAACTTTGCAGTACATCCAGAATGGAGTTTTGCCTTTTATTTTAAAAATTTGATGGATTTCGAAGCTGAAAGTTAAATTAGGAGGTATGATTTCTTTGTCTCCTATAAGTTTCCGTTAACTGTTTATGTTAAAATGTTCCTCAAAAAAAGATTTCTAAAACTGCAAACTTTATTTATAGACTATAATACATTTTGTCGTATTTTTGTTAGTTTAATTTTCAATATCCGTATATTTAAAATAGCATAAGATTAATTTTCATCATACATTTTTCCTGACTTCAGTTCAGGTGGTTATCAACAGTAATTTCCATAAAAACACATATTTAAATGTGTTTCATAATAACAGTTATACATTATTTCCTTTATTCCATTTGATTAATGAAAGAAGTAAAGTCTTCTATCCAAGCCTTCTTCCAGAAACTAAAATAACGAGTTTTTCTATACTGCGTGAATATTTCGAAAATAGAGAAATGATATAGAGTACATAGAACGTAAGATCTATTAGAAAATTAAAAAAAGAAACCTCACTGAAATTAAGCAAGGGTAAAATATTATCTAAGGTGTCTAGTGTTTGACTTTTGGAAGCTAATATTTGATGTTGTTGCAATTAAGCAATTATGTGCAAGTAAGTATTAAGGTTTGCAATGATGTAAAATTCCTGGTTAATTTGAACACTAGCGTTGGGGGGGGGGGAAATCGACTTTAGTGTGGCATTGATTTCAAATGAAAAGGTTAAAATATTATCAGAGAAAATAGCGTTGATATCCCGTATGTAAATATATTTAGCTTAAAGGCCACGAAGAGCTGAAATAGAATATGGTATGAAGGTGCTACATATTTTTGGTCGTTACCTGCTGATATTTTAGGGTGCAGCAGCGAAGTGTATTGATTATGTTATTTTCAGCGAAGTATATTGTTATTTTGAAATTATGAGATGGATTTAGCCGAAGGATGTGCCACTTTTAAATATGCGCTTCAAGCTGGTAATGACAATTCTGAGTTTAAGACACGTAGCAATGCCGTTATCACCGCATAGCACGTACTATATCCTCCAACTTTTTTGAGAGCGGATGAGCCTCAAATGTAACACTCAGATGAATAGACGGAGGAATTAATAATTATTTTAAAGGATCATTTTGTATAATAATTTAACATCCAAAATGATGATTTCGTTTAGCTTAACTCGTCATTAATTTTTATAGTTTCCTGTAAAAAAAGACGGATTTAAAAAGATTACAATTACTGAATTTCATTTTATTTCGCATTTAACACATTTTTACTTTCGATTAATATCTCGTGTTGTTTGCAGTTTGGAATAAAATAGAATCTGTCATAAATAGAATAAATATTAATTGACAATGCGCAAGATCTTTATTTATTTTTTATGTTCTAAAAGTTCTCTCATCAGTGCAGTTTATTTTCTATATTCTCTCATTAGAGCAAGTTAATCGTTTAAAAACCCATTTTATCTGGACGTCCTAGCAACATTGCTATAATCGCAGAATTTCGAAATTTATATCTTGTTTACGCTGTTGTCTTCATGGAAAATTAAAACTGAAAGTTCATGATGAACATTTTAGGTAATGCATAGATTGCACGCCCATGTATACCTTTTTCCTGTTTCTTTTAGAACAAAATTGCTCAGATGGAATATACATTTGCAATATTTTGATATTTCCTGGTTATACGATATTAAAAGCAAAATAAATAAATAAAAATTTAAAAAGTAAACTATTGAAACAAAATGATTCAGCCCATAAAGTTGAAATTCTTTTTTGATTTGAGTCCTTACTTACTCAGGATTAAAGATGATACTTTATGAGTTGGGAACAATAAACAGTATTTTAAGAAAAGCTCTTAAATACTTTTTACAAAATCATTTTAATGGCAAACCTTTTCTCGAGGTAAGGACTCAAATCGGGACTGTAATCTATAATTTTCAGACGGTAAGATTTAAACAAGTGTTTAAATTTTAATTTATAAAATTACTAAATTCTACTACAGTGAAATATATAAAATTGTTAGCGACATTCATTTACCTGAAGAACGTCAGTTATCTGATTTCAGTTTGTTTTGTCTAACTTCTCTGTATGTGTTTAAAATTTTTTTTATATAATTAAAACAATAACATTTTAAATTACTTTTATTTGTTAAATTATTAGAAGAAGAGCTCTTGAAATTATTCTAGACTGCCAGTAATCTGTTGCCTAATTCAGCAAGCTATAAAGTAATTTTATTTTAATATGGAATTTAAATATGCTAAATGAAAATAAAGCGGTTTGGTTTGATTTGGTTTATTAGATTACGAAAAAGCACTCAAGGACTATCTGCCTTAAGGAAGAAATGCCTTCGTGGAGGACGTTTTAAGGGAAACTGGCTCGCATACACGTTACACATGGGGAAAACCACGAAAACACCCATGCAGCCAGCCCGTTCGCGGGATTTGAACCTGGGACCGAACTACCAGTGTTCAGCGACGTTACCGCTCGGCCGCTGGTGGGCAAAAATGAAGCGGGGTAAAACATTAGAGGACTGGACAATCTTCAGCAGTACAAGGTAGAGCAGAAAGAAGGAAATTAACCTTTAAGCGTAAAACAGAATATCGTTGAAAATTTCCTTAACTTTGAGTAAAAGTTAACTTTTTTCTTATCCTTTGAGTAGAAGTTAACGTAATAAATGCAATAATGCATCTATTACGTTGCACTATAAAATTCATAAAGCATCAAAATAATTTATTAATCTATGTTAAAACATGATTTTGACAATAAGTCTATAGAAAGGATATACTAATTTGGAATTAATAAGAACATAATTGATCAGCTTGTAGAGTTTCTAGGTTATTTTGAAGCAGGAGACATGGGAAAAAAAAAAAATGTACACTACCGTCGCCGGGACTCTGGACTTCTCCAATACGTGTCGAGTATGCTTCGAATTACACCACGAAGACATGCGGAAAGAATACAGAAAATAACTTATAAACATTATTGTGTATTAAGCAGTTGTTCCTTAATGAATATAAGCATGGTCCTTTTGTCATTGGCGGCTAATTCAGCAAAGCAATGACATCATAAATAATATGATGCTGAAATGACCATAACTCTGTAGCTAACATTATCAAAAAATATTCACTTTACTCTTTCCATGATCCGTTCGTTTTGAAATCCATTCAGTTATGTGAAATTTTATTGTAATATGTTCACGTTTTAAGCAAATTTAAGGTATTTCCATATTTGTACTTATAAGTCAAGTTCTTTTATCATCTACAATAAACTTTACACTTGAAAACTTTGATACTAAAATTTTGCACTTGAAAAATGTTGAATATCTTGAATTTACCAGAAGAACATAGAAATGTAGTCTTTTGAAATTACTAGAATTATAAATGTGTAATTTTTCATTCGATTTATGAAAATGGCAGATTAGAAAACTATAAGGAAGTTGTATAAATTAACAAGGTGACTGTCCTTTAATCTACTGAACATGAATTAGAAAGCAGTAATAAATACTATGATTAGTTAACTTTTAGGGCTTTATTATAGCTGTACTAGAAATTATTTGGATGTAGGCAGAAGTAAATTAGCTCGCACAGTCCACGAAAAGGAGAGAGTCGTAATATTTCCTCGAAGAGGAATGTCAGGTAAGAAAAATGAATGCTTCCAATAGAAAATAGTGTACAAAACAAAATTCTGCTGAATGGTATTGCAGAGAAATTTGATCAGTTTGTTTGAAATTTCAGATAACTTAAATCGCTGAGGTATTTATTGTACTTGAAGCATTGCGTGTGGAGAATATCAAGTTACGTTGCTTGAGGTCTTTGGTGCCCTGAGACTTAACTCTATTTGAAAACCTGAAGGCTACTTCTTTAAATGTCTAGAGGGTTCTTATTTTTTCTTCCATTCCGACCGCAAGTCATTTATATTTCAGGAGGAAAACTGCATGGAATTTTTCATGTTTGTTTGCGGTCGAAATCTCTGTCTATGTGTTATTCTATTTCATAGGCTTATCTATTGCCCGCTGAGTTTTGTTCCTATTCCTAAATACCTAGAATCTGTTTTTATCGCAGTATATTGCGTTTTTATACTACTATTTATTGTCTTGTCGGTTGCTATCATTAAGTATTATAATTTTCGTATAATATTTGATTACTGTTGCAGAATTTGGTATGTAAGTATTGCATATTATTGTACATAATAATAAAAGAGTGAAAATATCATTAATTATTGAAAATTTTCGTAAATGGAATTTTGTCTACGTCAATAAGTTTCTGTATATCTTTTTGTTTAAATTCTTGTTTCCTTTGTTGCACAAAGAATAATTTATCTAGTGGCGTAATTAACTTACGTCCTAAAAATAATTCTGCTGGAGTTTTTACAGTAGTATCATGATTTGCTGTTCTTAAGCATAAGCTAACTCATTTATGTAGCCATCCCAGCGCTTGTGATGTGTGCTAACATAGCTTCCAATTATTTTTACAATATTTTTATTAACTCTTTCTGCGATGTTTGCCTGTGGTCTATACGGAACCATTTTGATATGGCGTATGCCAAGTCCAGAGCAAATGTTTTAAAAAATTTGGCTAACGAATTGTTTACCGTTATCGCTAATGACTTTTATCGGTGCAACGTATTTTAAAATGTACCTGTGTAAGAATGCATCTGCAACTGTTTTGGCTGACGCGCGTTTAAGTGCAACAATTTCTGTCCACTTTGAAAAGTGATCTACAATTACTAAAAGAAACCGATTTTTATTTAACTCACTATGTGGAAAAGTACCAAGAAGATCTATGCCTAAAATTTCATTCGGAAATGTAGCGCGAACGCTATTTAAGTACCCGGCCGGGCTGTAATTAATATCATTTATTAACTGACATTGATTGCAGGACCTGACATACGCAGTTACTATTTTGTATAATTGCGGGAAATATACTGCCTCGCGTACCCTTTTTAAAGTCTTTCTGACCCCTAAATGACCCGCTGTTTTCGCGTCGTGTAATTCCTTCAAAATGCTCAATCGAAGCGAGGCGGGGATGACTAGTCTGTACTCAAAGTTTTCGTTTGTTGATTTCATTTAAAACAATAAATTATCTATTATTTCATAGTTTTCTGCTCTACTTCTTATTGCGGAGACATCTGCATGTTCAAAGATTTCGGGGTCTTTTAAATAAGCATACATACTTCCAAATTCAGGATCAGCTTTCAATTCAGCAATAATTGTTTCTCTAGAATCTAAAATTTTAGAATTCAACACAGCGAATTTGAGTTCATTCCCCTCCTCGTCCAATTTTATTCGGGATAGTGCGTCAGCGACATTATTTTCTTTTCCTGGTTTATATTTAATTATTAGATTATATTCTTGAAGTTTTAAAGCCCATCTTATTAACTGGGCGTTAGGTTTTTCCCCGAGTAAAGTCTACCAACAGCCGCATGATCCGAAAAGATTGTTACTGGCGCTTTGCCGAAATAAACTCGAAATTTCTGTACAGCCATTAATACGGCTAATGTTTCTCTCTCCGTAGCTGTATAATTCCTTTGAGTAGAAGTTAAGGTTTTACTAAAAAATGCCCATTCTGCATGAGAACCGCACCTACGGTATAATCCGACGCGTCGGCTGCAATTTCCAGGTTTTCGTCCCCTTCCGGAAATTTCAAAACAGGGACATTGATGAGTGCTTCTTTGAACTTTTCAAAAGCTGTATTTGCTTCTGCTGTCCGCGTAAACTTACTTTTTTTTTCTTTTAATTACTAACAACGGTTCAACAATATTCGCGAAATCTTTTATGAACGACCGATAATAAGAACATAATCCAAGGAGAGAAGAAAGTTTCTCGGCGGTCTTGGGAGGTGGGAAATTCTTGATGGCTTTTATTTTTGAATCCTGAGTTTCTATACCTTTTTGCGAAATTTTATAACCCAGGTATTAGAGTTCTTTTGTCGCGAACTTTCATTTCGATGCGTTAATTGTAAGACCGGCCTCTTTTAATAATTTAAAAACCTCTTCCAAGTCTTTAATATGTTGCTCCAACGTACTACTCGTTATAATTATATCATCTAGATAGATTAGAGTCGATTTTCCTAGGACAGGCTTTAGAACAATGTCCATAGCTCTCTGGAATGTTGACGGGGCCCCACACAACCCAAAGGGCATGCGTAAAATTGCATAAGTGCCCGATTTTGTGATAAACTCGGTTTTATGTATATCTTCTGGTTTCATAGCTATTTGATAGTAACCAGACGTTAAGTCCAACGTAGTCATATATCTCGTATTCTTAATCTTTCTAATAATTTCCTCTTATCACCGGCAAAGGGTAAACCGGGAATTTAGTAATACTATTGAGTTTTCTGTAATCGATAGCAAACATCCAAGCCCTTTTATGTGAAGGAGGGAAATCGTTCTTTTCCTTCATAGTACGACTGGACTCGCCTACTCACTATTTATGGGCGTTATTATCTGGTTCTGCAGTATTTCTTTAATGTGTTCCTCAATATTTTGTTCTTTCTGTTGATCATACCTGTAGGGTTTAGCCCTACAGGGTTTATCGGCAGTTAGTTGTAAATCATGTGTTACAATTTGACAGTTACCAGGCCGTTCTGAAAACAAGTTTGAAAAAGTACTCACCACTTGCTGGATGGCATGGCTTTCCTGGACACTCAAATGGTTCAAGTCTACCTGAGGTTCTTTCACCGGCTCCACCACCCTCCAATCCATTTCCAGCATGATCGAATTATCCTGAAAATTGAGCTTGGCTTTCGCGGCCTGTAAGAACTCCATGCCTAAAATGATTGGATTCTGTAAATTTTTCACCACAAAAATTAATACTTTAAGGCCCTCGTCTTTTACCTGTATTCTTAATGATAATTTCCCGATATTGGCAGGTTTTTCCTTGAGCGGCTATAATTTCTGTGTTTTTATTTTTAAATAACCGTAATCTATTAAAATTCTTATTGAAAAATTTATCACTTATAAAATTACCTTCTGCCCCTGTATCAATGAGGGCGTCCACTGGTACATCGCCAACCAGGACTTGGATAACTGGTAACTGTGAATTCTTTATCACGACCGTGTTTAGGTATCGTCTTGAGGGTTTTTGCGAAACTTCAGGGGTCTGGACCCCCGCTTTTACAGGCCCGTCTAATCGTTTAATGCTTTCTTTTCAACTTCAGTCTTTTGGGTACGCGGACGTTTTTTTTTTTTTTTTTTTTTTTTAATTTCCTTTTTGCGCCTTGACCTTCGTTCTTCGATGAGTTGGCTTGATAGCTCTTTACCCCATGAGAGCGATTTGTGTTACCGGTCTGCTGATTTGAGAATTGTCTTCGGGGACCTTGAGAATACGATGCCCCTCTAGTTTTTTCCGTAATTCGTCGGTTTTGGAGCTTGACCGCCAACTAGAAGAGCTCCTGCAAGGTGCTTGGATTTCGGATTTCCAAGCAATCTTACACAGCAGGTAGCTATTTCAATTACCTCCGTGTCGGGTTTCTTTCCATACAGCATGTCTGTCATCTTAACTTTTCGCAGAATAAAGTCCGTCAAATCTTCAATATTACGTTGATAAAAACTATAAAGTTCGGCTTCTAGCTTTGCTCGGTCTTTCACTATAGGGAAGGCCTTTAATAGTGATGCTTTAAAATTTTGAAAGGTATATACTTGGCCTCCGAATTCTCCTAATAATTTCCCTATACTCTTCCACCATAGTAATGCCTGTCCTCTTAGTGCAGACGTGGCAGTGGCAAATTTTTGTCTTTCAGGCACAGGATATAACTGGAAATGATTTTCGAGGCCTTCTAAGAATATCACCACCGAATGTTTTCCGTCAAAATTGACGGTTGGCTTGATAAATGCTCTCATAGTTTGGACCAAGTATCCAAACCCTTCTAACTGGTTCGCCATTTCTTACTGTTGGAGTTGTACAGGAGCTTCCATCCAGTTATCGGCCATCTGTTCGGGCGCCAATGTAGTGTCGTGTAGCCCCAACTTGTCAGCAACTGTGGTAGTGACTGCTACTAAGTGTAAATTTACACAGACACGTAAGAAGGGTTTAAAGCCCTTTTTATTCAACTTTTAAAATAACAGCTGCGTCTACTTGACGCTCACAAACTACGCCGACCCGGCGGTTTAACTGAAACAGGACGTAAAACTGTACAATAATGACGGGATGAATAAAATAGCGAGATCACTATCCACGAGGCTCTGAGATCTTAAACTAACCTAACCTAACCTGACCGCGTTCTAAAATACCGCTGGCATTCAGCGAGCTTACTAATTAAGCAGTTGAGATTCAGTAAAAACTGTCGAGATAGGCACACAGGCCGAAACGCGCGGTTCTTAATTTTCTACCTAGCAACCTTCACATTCGCGATTAAGAATCACACCTACAATCTCGTTTTCCTTCTATTTAAACTCAATTTACTTCTGCTAAATTTGAATATACTGCGCGCTCTACTACGATTTACATACTCTAGCATTGGCAATTCTAGGGGAAAGTAAATGCTTGACAGGAAAGATAGCTTAAACTTAAAATAAATGTTAGTTAAAATAAATATAAACCCTACAAGCATATAGAAACATTGAAAGGGTTCAGACTTTACCGATCGCCCAAAATGGTCTTTTAAAGTTTAATATGGTTTATTAGTAGAGATCATCAGTAGAGACAAGGGGCCTAGGTGGAAAAGAGAAACATTTTATATGATATTAGATTATGCATTTAAAATAACATGGGAATGTTATACATCTTCTGTTTATTTAAAAAATGAAAAAGTATTTAATGTTTCTAACTAGATATACCATGAATTACATGAATTTTTATTTAAATAAATCAAATTAAGAAGTTAAAAAATACATTCTTCAGACCTGCGGTTGCTTTTAAGTGGTTTAGTATGTCAATTAATAACTCGAAATGGAAGGCGAAACAGCACATTAAAGTATACTAAATGTTTCTATATAATGACGTTCATGAGAAGTATATTTCTAATCAAATTTTTAAATAAACATGTGGAATAACTTTAATATCTTCCAAATTCTTTATTTAATGGCTGCTTTACTTTCTCCTTCCTATTTGTTCTTCCGTATTTCCTGGAAAACCGTGCCATCCATTTTAACTAATAACGAATTTGAGTATTCGAGTGGAAACTTTAACATAAGTAACAGGACAGCCTCTTAGGAATTACGCATTATAAGGTAGTCCTGTTATGTCCTCGGATATTGTTTCTGTTCTTGTTTTTAATAAAATTCCTCGAAGAATTATGGAGCACTTCTAATTTCATTTCGCCTTCAAGCTTAATTGTCATTTCCTTTTTTTCCCCCAGATTTCGAACGAAATAATATTTTTTTTTTTATCTACACGAACTTTAATTATTTCTTATAAGAAGAAAACTGAGCCCCGTTTTGCCTTTTTCTCCTTCCGCTGTGCATTGGCGTATTTGACGGCAGAAGAAACACTGAAAATACCAGTATTATCATTTCATCAATTTTTCTTTTTAAGTCTTCGGTTGGAAGGGGGAAAAAAATCTTTCGTCTTTACCAGGGATTTCAAATTTTGCTCCTAGATTTAATTTTGAAATTTATGTATTTTTCTTTTTTTTCTTTTTTACTCTTTTTAAATAGAAATGTTGTTTTAACGGTTTAAAGCTCTGTCTTAATGCGAAAACAGTTTCTTGCTTTGTGAATAGGATTACTTTAAATACCTGATCTATATTGAAAATCTGAATTAATTTTTTTGTTTGCTTTTGTTTTTTACAAATATTTAAGAACGTACGAGTAAAAATTGGTAATGATTCTAAACCTGCTACATCTTTACAGCTTACCAAAGCTAACTTCAAATGATTTAGTATAGAGTTATTATTAAACATTTCGTAGAGCAAACACATTAACCTCAGTCGAGTACCTCCTGCACTAATTTATATTCACATTTCACGCAATAAGCGATATGATAATATGATAACCAACGTTAAATGATATGATAATATGAAAACCAACGTTAACGATAATATGATATCATAACGTTTTCTGAAGGTTTCATTCATAAATTAGGTAATAATTTAAAGTAACTTTAATTACCTAATTCATAAATTACGTAATTAAAATGAATAAAATTTCACAATCAATCAAATTTTGCTTTCTAAAGTAGTAAAACACATATATTAATAAATATTTTAAGCAGAATGAGGACAAGTGCGGAGATTTGATGGACAGAAAGCTTGGTTATTTACCCAATTACAAAATGTAAAAAAAAAAAATTGAAATTATTTCATTGATGAGAAGTTAAAAATTTTCATGGGTGAAGATCAATATGCGAATCATCAGTTACCACCATGAATTTTGCTTCATTTTGTTGTGAATGGAGCCTGAATTATTGAGATATTTGACTTTCTTGAGTCAAATGTTTCAACAGCCTGGAATCTTAAGTTTTCCTAAGGAAATATCGGATTTCTTAGAAAGGTGAACAACTGGTATTATTTTATTTAGAAATGTCCTTGTTTTGGTATGTTAGATTGTGGTAAAAATAATTACCTTACCACTTTTCAGGGTTAACATGTTGGTGAAGTCCAGAAATTCGGGATTTGCTTTCATTGTTGACTTAATTGTGAGAGTTCAGTAACATCATTAAATCCACTACTGTTGGATTTTCATCGTTAGTTCTTTCTTCCTAAACTTACTGTATTTATGACAAATCAGTAAACTACTTCGTAATCATTACCGTATGTTTTATTATCTAATGCAAATATCACAAAATAATGTAAAAGAGCATATCTTTAGAATTTCCAATACTCTTGCGCTATAGACAACAGTATTTCTTTTTTCGTGTGGTGTTGCCATTGCGCGCTTTGAAATCGTTTAATATCTTAATAAAAAATTCATTAAAGTTTTACAAATTATTAGATAAAAAAAAGCTGAAAGGTTTCAAATTTTATATAACGCCCAAAGGCGCGTTTTTTTTTTTTTTTTTTTTTTTTTTTTTTTAAATTTGTGTTACCTTTATTTATTAAATATCACTTTCTTTGCATTTAAGCCATAAAACTCAGTTCAACAGAAATATCGTCAAATAATTTTAAAATTAACATATATTTAGAATTTCCGATACTCAGCCTCGCGCGCTGGAGATAATTTTTTTTTGGCCGCATAGTGTTGCCATTACTTGCTGTGAAATCGCTGCGATTGTTAATAAAAATTTCGTTAAGAGTTTACAAAATATAAAATAGATAATCAAACAAATTCGACATTCAAAGCTCAGCCTTCCAGGTGCCCATGTTCGGGTTGAGGATTACGTAATTCAAAATTTGATGGGTCAAGGTACAGTCGTTTTTTCAGAATGCAAAACATATTCATGAAGATTTTTCATTATTTATTTTTTTTTTTTTTGAAATATAATGCACGGCTCTTACAATTGGCGACAACAAATTGAAAAGTAATGCGCCGTTTATAGTGATTCAACGCAAAATTCCTAAACGAAATTAATAGCACTTCTGAGCTAACTCACTTTGGGCTAATAATTGTTTGAAAATACGCATTTATTAGACAGTCTCTTCATTTCTTAAAACTGAAAAAAAAAATTATAACTTTTAATTTTGTTAAAACTTAAATACGTATGATTACGACAAAACATTGCTATTCTTTTATCAAATTTCAATGATTTGCTCTTTTTTTATCAAAACCGCATGATGATAAATGATATCAATATTTCTAAAAGATTTTTAAATATAGACTCTATATTTTAAAAAAGTCTATATTTTAAATATATTCTGAACCTTTATGAACTAGCTCCTTGTTTGACCAATTTGTGTTAAGTTTAGAAGTTGAACCTTCGTATTTACGTATTTATTTATTAATTATTGTTCATTGAACGGGAGTTGGTTTGTTCCCCTTGAAAAGTCAACTAATTTCCGATCAATGACAATGATTACATGCATTTAATTTAATTTTTCCTTTTACAAATTTTGTTCTTCATGATGATTTAATTCCAGTCCCCGTTAAAACATTATTAACATTTTACTTTCAAGTTACTTCAAAACATCTTTCAAAATATAACTTACTAGTATGGTTTCACTCTTTTAAAATAATTCTACTCTAATTAAACTTAGGAGATAATATAATCAATTAATCAATATTGTTTAGGAAATATATATATATATATATATATTCGACGTATTGCATCAAAGCAGGATAAAATACGAAGAATCCTTCACAGCATATTACATGTATAAATCTACGAATTAAAAAAAGGTTCGTTGATATTTGTTATATATATATATTTACTAAAGAGAACGAATTACTTCATTATTCGTTACGCAAGCTATCCAGTGGTTGAGCCGCTTTATTTCCTTCTTGTTTACACTTGCAAATTCATGTATGGCTCTCAAATTCTGGTTTTCCTGAAAACGGTTTATTATTAAACGCGACTCATTCAGAAACATTGTGAATTCTGAACCTTAATAAATTTTTATCGCTAACATTGACGATTGGTTATACTGCGTAAAGCTTTAACGAATGTTTGATTAACAAACTCAACGATTTCAAAGCGAGCAGTGGCAATACTACACGAGAAAAAAAATTATTTCCAGTAGCGCTAAATAACGCTAATAACTGTGTATCGGAAATTCGAAAGATATTTTCTTTTTAAGTTATTTTGTAATATTGCTGTTGAACTGAATTTTATGGTTTAAGGGCGAAGAACATGATATTTAATAAATAAAGGTAACTCGCAAAACATTAAAAAAAAACGCCCATTTGGGCGTAATATACAATCTGAAAGCTTTCGAATTTTTTTGTTGTTTTTGTTTTTATGTCAGCAGATCTCAACAATACTATATTTATACGACATTACAGTTGGTCATTTGGGAACTGTAATATATCTCAAAGCTTTTTTTAAATTTATTGTTGTATTATTCAACTTATTAGTGAGTCGCTATGTAGTCATCCTCTACACGTAATTTAGCGCTACTGCAAAATTGCGTTCAGTTTATCATTTGCATACAATACGGAATGCATCAGAAGCATTTAATATTGAAGTCCCCCCATTGGCTTGAAAATAATGTAACAAATAAGAAATATTAACATCGATAGTTAAAAGTAAAGCGGCGTAAGTATTCTGATATCTATGTTTGTAAAAGTCATTAATTTAGCAGATGATTTAGCTGGTGAATAGTTATGGATGTTTGTGTAGGTAGTATACTTGCAGGTTTTCATGTAAATATTTGGACCGTATGCTAGTAAGTGTGACGTCAGCCATAATAATATGGTTTAACCAGTAGAGTATCGCCATTGCAAGATTACAAATGAAGTGGAAAACGTTTGAATTGGCAACGTAAATTGTATGTTTTTAAATTATTTTGTGATATTGCTGTTGAATTGAATTTTATGGTTTTTAAAGGCCAATTTTTGTTTAATAAATAAAGTTTATAAGGTATTTCTCCCGCCTTCGTGTAGTGGTCAGCACAGTCGGCGCGTATTCGAGAAGTCCGTGGTTCGAGTTCCGGCGACAGTATTGCTCATTTTTCATCTTTCCTGCCTCGGAATAACCAAATGTCTGTACAGTGGCTCGCGAACTAAAAGGTGGGGCATGATCACCCTTTACCACCAGGATTTGACGAATGGGTCCCCTAATTCCCAGTCGCCCTTTAAAGGGGGGAGTATATAACGTTTCTCCCGCCTTCTTAGCATGCCTTCGTGGTTTAGTGGTCAGACCATTGGACGCGTATTCGAGAGGTCCGTGGTTCGAGTCCCGGCGAGTGCATTGCTCATTTTTCATCTCTCCTACCTCGAAATAAACTAATATCTCTACAAGGTAACACATAAAACGTTAAAAAAGTAGTATTTATAAAACAGAATTTAGTGCGATATTATAAGTACATTTAACTTCTATTACATCAACTATATATATACATGTATGTATGTATATTTTAAAATAAATGTTTTTGACGATAGTAGCAGTTATCCATGCCGATTGAACATATTGCATTTATTTGGTCTCAATGACAGAAATTTTTAAGACAGCGTAGACAAAGTGCCCAGTGAGCGCCTGATGTTGAAAAACTATATTTGTACCTTCTACACTTTTAAAATATATTTGAAGAAGGAGCAGTAGGAATTTGGCAGTAGGAAGCAAGTGACAGAATGAGACGTGTTTATAATGAATAGTGAAATCTTGGTTCCCAACGATTTGCTTTTGATTTAGCTTTATTTTGTTTGTTTAATAACAAATTTATCATTTTAGTATTGATTTAAATATCTTCTTCATTAAAGTTATACAAGAATCATTCGACATGGATTACTTTTGAAAGGTTGCTGTCTACAGAGATTTATTATACAAGGTGTAATCGAAAAGTTCGGTGGTTGGTCTCATAATTAAAAAAACGCGCCAATTAGGATCTTGCACTCACGCAAACGCAGTGAGGGAAATGTCATCTAGAGCCATCTAACAGCCATTTTACGACAGATAAGAGGAAGCGCACGCTATGAGCAGTTTAACACAGTCAGTGTGAGAAAGATTGTCAGTGTGACATGGAGCAACGCATAAACATAAAGTTTTGCTTCAAGTTAAGCGAAACGACAACGGAGACATATGACATGTTAGTGAAAGTTTACGCTCAGGAAGCAGTGAGTAATTGTGTTTATGAGTGGTTTAAACGCTTTACAGTCGGAAAGGAGGATATCAAAGATGAGCCGCGGTCTTGGCGCCCTACGACAAACACAACTCCAGACAATGTGGAACGAGTTCGACGGATGCTTGCGGCAGATCGACGACTATCTTTAAGAATGATAGCTGGCGAATTTCAGATAAGCCTAGACAGTGTGAGTACCATTGTGCACAAACATTTGCATAAACGTAAGATATGCGCCCGGTTTCTACCGCACTCGCTGTCAGACGACCAAAAGCAATACCGGATGGAAACCTCTAAAGATTTTATCGACATGTGTGACCGGAATCCGCAGTTCTTGGAAACAATAATTACAGGGGATGAGTCGTGGTGCTATCAATACTAACGCAGACCAAGCGGCAATCCATGGCATGGTGTTGAACACCGTCACCCCCTCCCCAAAAACGTCGTTTGACACAATCCAGGATCAAGACGTTGTTGATCATCTTTTTCGACTGTAAGGGTTTGATCTATCGTGAATTTGTACCCGCGGCTACAACCGTCAATGCGGAATACTACGAGGGGATTTTGAAACGGCTGCTGCTACGCATACGCCGGATTCGGCCATAGTACCGGAATGGACAGCGGAATCTGCTCCATGACAACACCCGGTCGCACACTGCGATCCGTGTAACCCAATTCCTCGACAGGCACCAGGTTCCAGTTTTGGATCACCCTCCATATTCTACAGATCTGGCTCTCGCGGACTTCTTCCTATTTCCCCGCCTCAAAGGAGTTCTGAAAGGCCAACACTTTTCCGACACTACTGAGATCCAACAACGTGTGACAACGGTGCTTCGAGCCATACCGAAAGAAGCGTTTGCAGACAGTTTCCAACAATTGTACACCCGATGTCAAAAGTGTATTGTTGCTAATGGTAAATACTTTAAAGGCCAGTAAAGCTATTTTGCTTGTTTCTCTTGTTTCCTTTTTTTTATGGTAAAATTCACCGAACTTTTCGAACACACCTTGTAAGTAGTTACTAGGTTTAGAATGGTAAGGGAAAATAGTTGAATTAAAATAGGGAGTTAACGTGGTATTGCAAACTAAAGGTTGAATTTTGATTTACATATTTTTTTCATTTTCACACGCATATGTTGTACTTATGTATATGTGGTAATACTTTCTAGAAAAGACATCTAAGAAACTACTTTAAAGGACAGCACGTTTAATTACATTTAAAGTATTTACATTTTTAACAAATAAGTTAGTATAAACTGAATTAACTTCTTCAATACATTTTATTTACGTCTTTATCGTCGTCGTTCTTTTACTGCATCTTGAGTTCAACTTATCTAATTGCCAAGTCACAAAACGAAAAATAAAACATTAAAAGAATTATACAATGAGCAATCTGTACGCCATCTGGTATTCACCATTGGCACTACACACACACACACACACATATATATATATATATATATATATTGTTATGAGTTTTTTATTTAGAGAGGTAATTTTAGTAGAATTATAATTAAAATTGTTGTATTTCTACGCCCAATGAAGCGCGACACAAATTTTAAGATTTCTATAAAAGCTGGAAAGGGACTTACTTGAACTAGATCACTTTTCAGGTTCCGAATGATCTCGTTGGGTAGCTGGCAGAATGTAGCTGCATTCGTAGTCTCTATATGCTTAATTCTCGTTTCATGAAATGAAACTTTATCGGCCTCTTGCATTCGCTGGATATCTTAAAGAAAAGTTTTTAACACCGATTGCTAAGAGCGTTCGTTGTAGTCAACAATGGACATGAATCAAAGACCCGTAGCACCGTAAAACAACTAAACAGGATAATTCAGTTTGATGTATCAGTGCCTCTCAGAAATAACAAAATTTTGATTGACTGACTTTGAGCTCTGTTTGTATATTATAACAGATGTTAACGAATCAACATTTCTGTATTGTTCGCTTTCGTTATGTGGAAATGATGGTAACTTAATCTTCAAATTTGCCATACAGGAGTACGAAGAGAATCAGCCTGCGTGTTTGATCTAGACTCATCATTGAAGAGTCTATCTAAAATTCGCAGGCTGATTTTTTGAAAGAATTATTTAATAATAATAATGTCTAGCTGAAACCAATTATTGTTTTAGTGTTTTTCATTCCAGTGAAAGTTTTATATCTGTGCTAAGGTTTGGAAGGGAATAGTTGCACTTGACCCCTGACATATATAATAATTTTTCCCCTGTGACAACCCTATGCAATTGTAGATAACTATAACTAGTGCTTTACGCCAGCTGTCAAGGCCACTACCCAATTGTTTTGCAAATCTCGCCCATACATGCTCCCTATACCTATCCTGCAGACATGAAACTTCTATCTGTGATTGTTTTTATATCATCGTTCCGATAATTTACTCTCCAATAAAATGAGTTCTTTTTATTCAGTTCCTACTCTAAAAGTGTACAACCATTTTCTACGAGGACTGCAAATTTTAATCAGACCTGCGCACTGCGATCAGTTTTGTTTACTGAGTTGCGATGTTGCATCATATTTTTCCAATGTTGTGAACTGATCAAATTTACGTGTACAGAGAGACTGATTTTTAGTTAGTGAATTCTATGCATGATGCTGATCCGTTTGCGCTAACAAGTACATTTTTTATTTATTTAAAACATATATTCTTTGCTTTTGAAACACAGATGCAATTGAATAGCGTCAAAATCGGCATGCATAGCTATGTTTTTTCGGACAAAAGTAGTTGTTGTTTTCTTTAGCTTTAGTTTTGCGATCGATATGTAAGAAGTCATTAGAAAGCAATTGCACCTATGATGAAATCCTTAAAGCTATCTTGCATTTCACCATGTAGTTTTAATAATCAGTTAACCCTTGAGAATGTAGTTATTTTAGGAGTTATAAAATTATATTTTAAAGCAATTCATGGTAGCATTATTTGAATATACGAATACTTAAATCATGGTTTTCCTTCGAAGACTACACTGCAGCATTTCGAAATATTTTTTGAACTACGAAAATATGATCTGAATAAAATTAGAAGTAATTCTGTAGTAAATTGAACTGACGATTATACGTGTTAATTCATGTATTAGTATGCGCAAATAATTTGAAAGTACTGGTATTCTAAGAAACAAATTTATAAGGATACTTATAACCCCCCACAGCTTTAAATTACTGACATAGATATAAAATTTAAAATGTTAATTCATAAAAAATTTATCGCTTAGAAAATTCAGTTTTTGTTTTGAGAGTACTCTGCTATATTTCTTTACTTGTAAGCTGTATCTATTCCTTAGAAATACTGTTGCGATGTGTTGACATAATTCAAATCGAATTCCGTGTATTGAGCTTATATTAATAGCTTATCTGCACATTCTAGTGGCTTTTTGCATTCATCTTTATCTGCATTTTCTTCTTTGTGCTACCTTTATCTGCATTTCCTTCTTTCCTGCATTCTATTATCTACTGTACTATATTTATCTTATGTTACTGTATCCGGAATGTCTTGTTTAGAAGAAACTGAATAAACTATATTTCTGTTCATTATATTTCTGCATTCCTGCTGTATGTGTCTTCATTTACACTTTGCATTACCCTAATTTTATCGATGCCTTACATTTTCTTCTTTCTCGACAGAATATTTACTTTACGATGTCAGGGACTATTTCTTACATGAATGGGTTATGTTTAATCTTGATAATTTGATTTCGAGCTTTAGCAATGAATATTAACATACCAAAAATGGGGAGTTTATTCAAAACTCGCAAATTATTCATCTTGTCTAAAAATAATACTTTGAAAATTCTTTTCGTGGGAATGTACTGATATTTCGCAAAACGAAAAATTCGCATACGATAGTGTCGATTTCAGTGTATGTGGATGTATGAGTAGACCTTAAATACAGAATCCATTTAGATAGAATATTTATTTAAATCGAAGAGAAATGAAGCAATCATTTTTAAAAAGTCACAAGAAAGCTTCAGAAAAAAAAAAGTTTCTTGGTGCGATATAAATAAAGTAGCTCGAGATGTTAATATTATGAGAAGTATGCAAAGTTTTACAGTACGTTATACTGCAAAAATGTGCTCACTTTAAACTAAATTTTTAGCGATTTATATAATCGAACTAGAAATGTTCAAGTATTGTCTCCGTCAAAAACGAAGGTCCATTTGTATTTATGTTTGAAAGATTTGATTTTTTGTTCAAGCAGTGAATTCTGATAAAATCATTGAAAAAGGTATATAAAGTAAAATAATTTTTTTTACTATTCCGCGTCCAGGTAGTAACTGATTTCCCGATACTAAAAAATCTTAATTAGTCTGCGTATTGTTATTCCAGGTGTAACAGGAGCAGTTATGAGAATAGATAAAGAAGGAGATGCAGAAGGCAACTATACAGTGCTTGCCTGGCAACCAACACCTGAAAATCTGAAGCTGAAAGTGCCATCTGGCCATCCGGTACCCCCTTACTGCATGTTGCCAGTTGGACGGTTCCACGCCGAGTCGGGTCAGTTAGTATGTATTTCTTGCAAATCTTTCTTTTTACACTTCTCTCTTTTTTTCTTTACCTTCTTAAAATACAATATTTTGTGGTAGAATAATATTTGTTCCTTAAGTAATTAATTTTCTATCTTTGATTCTTTGACAATATTGAAACTACAGAATTCGACTAACGTATATCTAATTGCCCTTACAATTATCACGCATGAACTTTATTTAATCAGTCATCTTCATAATATATTCTTAATATATTTCTAGTTTTGTTTTGAATTTATATCATTTTATAATATATACTTGCATTTTAGGCTTAATTATTTTCAGAATGGCAAATCCAATAGCATCATATTATCTTCTGCAACTAGAATAAAATCTTCATACCACAATAGTATCTTGGTTATATGTCAGTAATACATTCCATTTCCTTAGACGTATACCAAACGACTTTTCCAATAAGAAATAAAGGGAAAATTAGTAATATGTTCTTATAAAAATGTCCCATTGTTATTATAATAATGCTATATAAAATTAAAATACAAATACTGTTGGTGAAATGAAGCACTGCACATGATACTGTACATTAATATTTTTCTACTATCCAGGTGAAAAGCAATTTTTGAACATATTTCAGCGCCCCTGATCTTTTTTTGGTAACTGATTTCACCCCCTTCGCAACATTAACCGATTTAACAACGTCTTTGTTTCACGGAGTCATAGACAGCGTCGTACTCGCCAGGCGGTACGCGATAGCTAGGTCCTGGATAATGCATGTCATCTTTATACTTTTCGACAATTTATTTTTTCATCTTCATGGAGATCCTAATAATTTATTTCTTTGCATGACTGTTCATTCTAGTGAACTTTCATAAATCTAATTTATGATGAAATTTGGGAAAAGAAATTATTTTACAAACATTTTACCCGAAAAAAATCACTTAAAATTCAATGAAATTTGGGAAAAGAAATTATTTTATAAACATTTTACCCGAAAAAAATCACTTAAAATTCGATGAAATTTGGGAAAATAAATTATTTTACAAACATTTTACCCGAAAAAATCACTTAAAATTCAGACATATAGTGCGGGTTGTTTACTGGATAGAACCAACTGGCTCATGGGTAGTCATACCGTTGTCTCAAGAGAGTTGAACATGCGCAGCGCGCACAACCGTGATTCATCGAACTCGAGCCATATTCCAAACAACTATCTTATATCAAACAAAACTTTTTGCGTCCAAGTATCAAACGCACTGTACACGAAATTGAACGTATACCGAGATACAACTGTATGTCGAAAAATCTATTGGGGCAAAAAGAAGGAATTTCAATGTTTAATGCAAGGTGTCAAATAAACCATGTTAAAAACTTAGTTTCTGTCACTAACAATAAACTAAATGCTGATTGATAGTTGAGCAGGCTTTTCAGACTTACGATGAAACATGCCGAGATAGTATTGCAACATATTCATGTTATCGGCTGCCAGATGGGATACTCACTTATTAAAAAGATCATTATTTAAATTTAGATACTGCCGTATTTCAATAACCTGGTTAATTTTTTAGGCTAAATCAGAAATTTATTTATTTACCCATTGCTTCATGTACCACCAAAGATAAAATACTTATGTTTAACACTTTACTTTTTCTGCTTACCATTATAACTGACAAGACTTCGCACATCATGGCATAAAAGAACATACAAAGTTATGTAGAATCTTATTTGCATAGTCATGAAAAAACTTGAAGCATCGAATAAGCGAAGACATAACGAGGATCATACCGACAGTTCTAGTCACGGTCCGAAACGAAAGACCTGCTACCCCTTTACATGAAAATGAACTAATCACGAAGTGGTACTTAAAACTGCATTACTTTTATAAACACGAAGATGTTTCGACTTCATCAACTTTCATTCTGATGGTCATATGAAAATACTGGCTGTTCTTTCCCCCGTGTATGTTTTCAACTCTTAGAATATGTTTGAACTCTCATCGTCACTAAATTGTTTTTCTTCTGAGCTTAACCAAGCTAGTGTAAACCAGAAATAATTTCTAGATCCAGACATCGTTTCACCATTTAAATTTCGTAAAAAAAGCTAGAAGAGAGAAGGAATGCGCGCTTTAGCACTTAAAGAAGACCGAAACTGTCGGCTTCGCACCTCTTCTCCACACTTGACAAAAAGCTTGTTAGAACAGAACCTGTATTCGTGATGAAAAGCGATAATTCGCGATGAAAATAATTACAGTGCGAGGCTTATCCTGGCACAAATAAATAATAGATATTTCATGAAATTCGAACTGTTGCTAGGCAGCGGCGTAACAAAGTCTTGCTGATATTTTTGTAAATTTATTTTTGTGCAAAAAATCACAGTGCTAATGAAATTTCCTCAGCCTTAAGAATATTTCTACTTGTGTTTAGAGAAATGTATGAAATACGTAACATCATCGTAATGTATTGTTTTTTGGATTATTTTTCTGACATGTATGGACACAACTTCACGCGTCGTTTTGCAGTATATATACGTGTGCATTAAAATCAAAGAAATCATTTGCATTTTTATGCTAAAGTTAGTAGAAATGAATATAAAAACTAAAAACCGAAAGACTAAATTTTAGTACTTGTAGCAGCGGAAGCGAACAGTTAGAAATGGTTACCAGTAAACGCTCACGTAAAAACCTCCAAGAAAGCCTTTTACTAATAGAAGTGTGAGCTAGTTTGAAACCAGATAAATAAACAAATAACTGCGAGCTGAAAGCAGAAAACATTTAATAGGAATCTGGAAAAGATGAAAAATGCAGTATTTCTTATCAGGAGAAGAGATGGCAAGCTGTTCGTTGCTTTTTAATATTTTAAAAGCTACTGTCAGAAGAAAAAAACAAAACAAGTCTCTGATTTTTAAAGCCCCAGTGTTACTATTAGAACTAAATATTTATGGCAGTTGAATTAAAACAAAAAAATAAATAAAATGGTTAATAATATTGATTATTTGAACGCTGTAATTTTCCATAATTAGTTCAGGTATGCAATATTTTGATGAACTTGTTATAATCTCTCGAGACGATTTATTGAATTCCCTCCGAAATTCTTCTGAAGCTTTGACATTCCATTTCCTTCGGAATATTTACAATTATTTCCTTTTATTTTGAGAATTTTCTTCTTAACTACATCGAAAGTAAATTTCCTCTAAATTGTATCAATAAAATTTCTTCAACAGATACATCTGTACTTTGTGTTTTTTCTTGTTTCTTTTCAGATTAAGACATAGTTTCCGATACTTTAAATAATAAAAAGCAGATTTCTCTTAAATAATCTTCTTTTCTACACGTTCGGGCAAATTTATGTGCACTTCTTGTTGTGTAACAACTTCTATCTCAGTTGCTGCTGCGTAACTTAATACAGTGGTCTATGAATGAAAGGAATCGAAATTTATGATAATAGTATTGGTTATTCCATGTTTTCAAAGTTACATTTATTTTCAGTATATTGTATTTTTTATCAGTTTTTAAAATATACTTTGCATATGCAAGGCATCGGTATGAGGCATCGGTATATTTTGCATATGCAAGGCATCGGTAAGTTTCAGTAATAATTCATACTCAAGCCTTAAAATTAACACAAGCCTTATATTTGTTTCATTTATAACTCTATTTTGACCGTATCTGGCCGTTCTGTATTATATGTATGCGATATGTATTCTATATATCCTTTAAAAAAGAGAAATATTCCTTTTTAACAGTAAGCCTTTTTAATTCCTTGTACGAAATAAAGCAAGTATTGTAATCATGAAAAATTCCAGGTACCATATTTCAACGAAAATACCCATACTGACCTCTATCGAATGAAATTTAACGATGTTTTTGCGTGACATCTGTACGTATGGGCAAAATAAAGGACTCTTTTTCCCCAAAAAAATTATAAAACTGTTTTAAAATGGATTCAGATCAGATTTTTTCGTACGTACGTGCGTATGTATGCCTCGCACAACTCAACGAGTAGTCTCAGAACGTTGAAAGTTTGTATTTAGAACAGTTATAGGATGTAGTTGTGCATCTCCCTTTTTGGGGGCAATCGGCCGTACCAAAGTAAATAAATATATATATATACATATACTAATCTGTTACTCCACTCCGTGAGCTCAGTTTTTTGTATTCTTATATGCTGGTAAATTGTGCATTTTTTGCTTTAAAAATTATTGAATTATGTTGTTCTTATCTTCCGATTAAGAATTTTATGCCTTTAGTTAACCTGCATGTTATAGTTGTAGAATTATCAACAATTTAAACGTAGTTTCAGTGCAGCTCAGCCTAATTTTTTTTAACCGTACCACCCATATTTGTTTACATTTGAAAGTTAGCAGAATAGTGGATTTGTTGCCAATCTAAAGAAACTAAGCTTCGCAACAACAACTGTTCCTTTTTTATTTGTCTAATTTCTTTTATACATCGTTTTAGATTTATTATAGTATTTGAATATAATATTTGGCAACGATTAGGTAATTCCTCAGATTATATAATTTTTGCGATTTCTGAGTTATAAAATGAATGAGATGTAACGCTGTTACGTGAACCTAGCGCCAGAGTGTCGCTATGGTAAATAAATATAGTGAATTTTAAAGAGTGCATTTATTCTATTGTGGTTTATGCGCTATCGACGAAGTAGATTTAATTCAATTCGGTAAGTTTAAATGAAATGCAGGAAAAATGCGTATAATTTAATATTCCGTACAAGGAAGTCATGGGGGTGTGCACATCAGATTTTTTTGATCAGATGAAACATCATCACATCAGATGAAACAACTCTATATTTCCTAAATGCCCTTAGTCTAAAAATTCTTATTTTTTTAATGATTAGAACACAATAATTGAAATACCTTTCCTTGCTTTCATCCATAAGTATCTAGACTATAGTTATATTTAAAATGACAAACTGGATATTAAATGGCGTTATTACTTAAATTTGTAAACACTGTGCAACACGTGATATATTAAGTAACAGAATAATTTTCCAAGCTTTACTTAAAAGAATTACATGTCGTTTCTTTTGGTTATACTAAACTTATTATACTTTTGGCTCTACTTGAATAATCAGATTCTTCCCATATTTCTGGTTATACTTTAGCTGTACTTGAATAATCAGTTTTTATACATTGTTAATGACGCATGTGTTCACACTACGGCAAAAGTGAATTATAATTATAATTTAATCGAAACTTTAACTAAATCATTAGCAAAAAAAACTATTCTATATGCTCTATGCGAGATTCGCAACGTAATGTTAGTAACACGATCTTTAGTCTCGTTTATTTCTGTCCTTCTCACCTGTCATTCATCGCTTCGTTTTCACCAGTTATTATATTCTGAGTGTGTTGTTGAACAGGATATACACTGGTCTTGAAATTTCCAGTGGTTCATTGCGTTTATAATGCTATTAATATTATACCAAACATACAGATATGTGTCAGATTTTTACGACTGTTTGCTTATTAATGGAGTCTGTTGCTCTAAAATTATGTTCGTCTACATCCATAGCCCAACAAAATTTATTCCCCGAGTTCATCATCTGAAGGCTTAGGTTTTCAACGAGTTTCCTTTCAAAGGTTTCACTCTTTCCACTGTCTTCCTTTCGCGCACATCATTCTCCCATGAGAACAGGATATTATTCAAATGAGATGCTAAGTAAAAGCTATAGAAGACGTGCGAGAAGAATTGAATGACTGATTGATTAACTAGACGAAAATTGGTAGCATAGTACTCTGCGGATCAACTTCTACTTTCTTTAGATCGAAAGATGAACTTTTTATTTGAAAGAGAAAATTTGTTCAGCTACGTTTAGACGTTAGACGACCGGTTTGATAAAGTGAGTTTTATTTGATCGAAATTTGAGTATAGAGAATTAGGATTGGCATTGCAAATTTGCTCTTTACTTCCTTCCAATTAGTGTAATCTTCTGAAGCTTTAAATTGTATATTTGATTTTATTATGGCCTGTAGAGTTTTCTATGTTTTAAATTTAACATTTGTAAGTGATTGAAGTTTATAATAAGTCAAACTGTTTTGCTTCGTAAACTATGTCTTTAATCAAGTTTATGTCTCATTGCCTGAAGGCCATGAATAATTGGTGTGGGTAGTTTTTAGGAATTCTGTAACTATTCAGTACTAATAGCGTACTTATAAAATAAGAATCTATTTACTTTACATCGGGGAATTTGATCTGCATGTTTAACTGCCCTGCTAGATATAATACTATAAACAACTCCAGCTTCTGTGAATGCGACTGTGATGTGAATTCCCTTGCTCCTGGAAGGAAACCAAGAATAGTCAGTAAACTTTGTTCAGATATTTTCAAATTGCATCGAGTTCTTCCATTGACAAGCTCTATTCTGAGTTTGAATGTCCACCCAGTTTAAATAAATTTGTTTTCTAATTTATTTCTTTTCCAATAATATTCATTATGAAATGAAATATTTCAGCTATTTCAACCTCAACGCAGGTTATCCTCAACGCAGGACAAAAGCTTATATATACTTTGGATAAAAGTTTGTTAAAGAAATGCAGTTTCCAAGATTAATTTTCAAAGCTCATATTTAAAAAGGTGCTATGATAATTTGCGCTATTTCTTCGAACCTTATTTTGTAGTGAAAATCATTTTGTTGTGCAACTTTTGAATTCTTTTCCTTCGTGTGTTTGTGTTCAATCCACTGAACCACACTGTGCCCGTGAATGACAGCGTGATAGGAAAATAAACCCTCTTATTTTGCGAGTTCTTTTCCGCTGCCAAATTTTTCTTTTCTAGAAGAGTCAATCTGAAACGTGAAGCAGCCATTCCGAATGTTCTTTTATGTTTATCTTGTTGCAACATTCCCAGTAATGTCATTTCTAACGTCTTGAGAAATAGAAAATGCACCAGTGTGTTTGCAGAATCACATTTCTTGGATAGTATTTTCTTTTTCCATAAGAGGAAATTCTTTTACCAGTTTCCGAATAAGTGTGCGTTTTGTTGGCATTAGCGTCATTTTTTAATTGGGAACTGCGAATAAATCTTCCCAGAAATATTTTTAATTCGTAAAAATAGTAATAAATTTTAAAAAAAGTATCAAACTTTGAGTAAAAAGCATTAAGACTAAATTAAGACTAAAGTAATATTTTAACATTTCACTTACGTTTCTTTCACTCAGATTACATCTGTAGTTGTGTTTGAAATTATCTGAGTGAATAAAACATACGAGTTTTCTTAAATAGTTACAAATGGACATTTCTAAGACACACTTTTATAAAGCACAAACTCCTGAAATCCGCGTCGTTGTATCAATGGAAACTGGGTGCCTTTTAGTAATATAACACATGTGTACGATAAAAAATATGTAAATCAAATTAACTTTAATTTATAATAGATTCTTCTTATAATAAATAACTCTAGACTGCATCATTTTAAAATTAATTCCTTGTCGTATGATTCTTACATACGGCTAATGACGCGGATATTTACAAAGTGAAATTTAAACAGCTAAGTAAAAAATTTTTAAGCCTCAATTGAAATTTTTTAGATTATAATTGAAATTCCTTTGAACTAATCATTCAGTTTACATACATACGTCGCGTCTGCTTTCCCGCTTCGCTACTGCCAACTTGTGTTTCTTTCTTTGAAAATTATTCAAAATTCTGTAATTGCGTAAATTAACCTGTGTAGGGTAAAGAGAATAATACGAAATATTAAAACTCGGACATGATTATAAGATCATTCTTTATGCATGTACATGGCGGACCCAATTTTTGTATAGTTCATTCATATGTATATAGTATTTTTTTTACCATTGTACGAATTTTTTGTTTTATTTTCTTTTAAAACATATCAGTATACGTGGAATGTTTTATATATGAAATTTCAGAGTGTGCAATTAGTAATAAATAATACAATTTAACTTACAGCATGTCTAATATGTAAAACTCATTCTACAATTTTATCTTTACAACTTTCATAGTCTAGGATTTTTTTTAACTTTCGATAATTTTCCTTTACTCTCATTTCTAAATCTTTGGCATGTACTGCTTAGAGTTATTAATACTAGATTTTTCCTAAATTATGTTTACAGTGTTCGTTTTCAGTTTGCAGTTTTCTGTGAATTTTCAATTATTATACCCTGAAATAAATATGTATTTTAAATTTTCAACTAGATTTTAACTAAATGCGTTAAAGTTTGCTACTTTTTTAACGTATCTTATAATTTTGAAAGAGTTTTTCAGGGAAAATTACACTTATCGAAATATGTAACTTTCATCTTTTAAAAATTTAATATATTATTTAATTCGTTAACATCTGCAAATACATTTACGTAACTTAATTAACTGTATTTTAAATATTTCTTTATAGCTCATTCACAAACCTGTCTTCCAGTCGTTGACTGTCATTTAGATTTCTATGTTTTTTGGTTTCAATTTCGTTATGTATTTTCAGTTTTTTCATAATGTCTTTTCCATGTTGGCTATATTTTTGATTATACCTTAAATAATGTTTGTATGCATCTATTTTATAATGAATAATTCATTTCCTAGTCGGAGAATATTTAACATATTCCATGTGATTTTTACGTCCTACCCTCCTTACACATTTCATTACGGATATTTTCAAGTACCTGTTATAAATGATATAAGCCTGAACCCTCTCAGAAGAGTTAATGACAAACTAAATATTTGTATTTATAAATTCTAAAATTTAAAAAAAATATCTCGTACCGTTTACTTCGTTCTATGGGATGTTGTTGAATATTCAAAGCAACAAAAATAAATTTACCGGATACAGTAAACCCTTGCCGACGCGGGGCTATGTTATTAGTACATTCCACATACGACAACACCTCGTTCGTTAAGTTAACTTCCTATGGAACACATGCGTTAACTCAAATTAAGCAAGTATATATCATTTAAACAAGTCTAAATACTGTGGTAAAAGGAAAAAAGCTGACGTGTACACCACATGATTCCTTGTACGGAATATTAAATTATACGCATTATTTCCTGCATTTCATTTAAACTTACTGAATTGAATTAAATCTACTTCGTCGATAGCGCATAAACCACAAAAGAATAAATGCAATCTATAACTTACTAATAGTGCTTAAATTAGCTAAGAACCCGTACTCATAACTAATGTCCTGCGCTACCCAATACCTTTCAATGTTTCCTGAGGCCATTTTGTTTCATTATGATATGTCATACGTCATATACGACAGTCATGAGAGTACCGACATGTGCTGAGCAAATGCTATAAATTCAATTCAATTCATCTTGGAAAACAATACCCAGATACTATTTGTGAAAGCGTGTAGAGTTGCGCGCCTCCAACCTGCACGCAACCAAGAGGTGACTGTTGAAACTGGAAAATAGACAGAGTCTTGCTAAGGGTTTAAGTCCCTTTTTATTCAACTTAAGAAATTACAATTGCGTGCTCTTGACGCTCACAAACTACGCCGATCCGGCGGTAAAATAAAATTCAGAACCTGAAAAGAAATAATAACAAGACTCTAACTACGAGGCTCTATAAACGTAACTAACCTCACCGCGTTTTACAATACCGCTGCTAATTCAGCAAACTTTGAATATCACGTTGAACGATTAACAATTCTCCGAGGCAAGCACACAGGCCGAAACGCGGGGTTCTTCAATTTCTGGCTAACTACCTCCGCGCTCGTGAAGTAAGAACAGCACACTTCGAACTCGTTTCCATTCCATTTAACTCAGAATACTTCCGCTGATAATTTGAATCTTTGCGCGTTCTACTAAAATTTACATACTCTGGCATTGGCAGTTCCAGGGGAAAGTAAGGCTTGACAAGAAAGATAGTTTAAACTTAAAATAAATGTTAGTTAAAATAAATACAAACCCTACATTTGCCGCTGCCAGAATTTGGAAAACTTGGAAGCAGGTCCTACAAATGACCTGTTGTAAAGTTTCTAGAATTCTGAACTAACTCTTAAGAGCCTCGTTTACACAAAAAAATCTTACGTAACAAAAGTATACTAAATTTCTGTAGATACTTATATAAATCTCTCTTCTTACAGCAACTTTTCCTGGACTTCAGCAATCAATCTTGTTCTTTTCCTTCCAGCATCTGGAAGGAATAAGTATCAGTATCTTTCTAAATACATTATAATTTACACTTTCTTGACACTGAATAAATTTTTGTTTTTAAACGATTCGTTTTCCTTAATTACTGCTCACTTCACATTCATTCAATTATTCAAACATTAATTTAACTTTACCCTGGCTCTCCACCATGTGTGGTGTCAAACGGGAATATTCGTGTTTTAGTCTTACAACACTTCCCCTAACCACCATAATTTGTTAGAATTCAACGACCAAATAGACACACCTTACTCGACACTCTACAACTCGATGAGCTACTTTAACACTCTTAATATTCAAGTGTAGGTGGAGAACCCTACAAAACACATTCATTCTAACTTCCCCCTCATTCATCTTTAGATATGCAGGCTTTCGCTCTAAAGCATGATTTTATCTACAGTTTAATACTTAAATTTTGAATTCATTGCTTTTGAGCATTTTACTTTTAGCATATAAAATTTTATGCCTCTAGACTAAATTCTACTTTTACATAACTTTCAAGTATTTACGTATATTTACAAAATTTTAATACATATGATTTTTACAATTTACCATAAAATGAATAAGAGAAAATAAATTTTTACTTTACTCATTCTTCGCCAAGCTGGCGGCACAAACTAAAATTCTTATTAATACAAGAATACGAAGTTATTTTTATCTTCGGCCAACTCTTGGCTTTAACATAACAGAATTAGTCTTTCGACCAACAGAAAATGCTTGTTCTTAGATTTGTACTTAAAGAAAATAATACTTTTGCCTTAGCTAAATAAAGTAAAACAAAACTAAGTCTCAACCGAGACATATTGACTTTAGTCAAAACATAGCACTTCGTACTTACGCATAACATTTCGGAACAAAAGAAAAAAAAATATAGAAGATTTTAACTTATCTTTGAGTTTTCGATGATTGAAACTCCGTCATTCTTTTCTGGCAAAACTGTTCCCACGTTATAGGTTTCATGGACGTCAATCTTCTCCTTACTGACCTCCGAGTGTCGTCCACATTAGTTTTTCTTTTGCGTCCTCTGCATGCTGGCCTCTTGGCGTAGCAATCGTCGGGTTGTTGTCTTTTTCATTTTTCCATTGGACTGGTGGTCTTGACGTCCTCCGGTCTGGAGTCCTTCTTGAATTTCTTCTGTTGTTCCTGGTATTTTTGTTCCCCCTGCTGTCTTTTCAGTTTCCGGAACGGCGGCCTTGTTTGCATCTGACTCTCTGGCCCTGGGAGCGTTCTCCTTGATGCATGATTTCTACTGCGATACGTTGTAGGTGGTGTTTTCCGCTTTACCAAGGTTTCTTTACGCAGTGCATCTGCATTCTTGTTTTTTTAAATGCTGGAGTCTGAAAGTTTTCATTTTTTCTTTTTGGTACCGTCGTCTGGGTTGTAGAAGGGCTAGGTCTGTCTTCAGTTCTCTGCTTCTTGGGTGGTGGAACGGTTGTCGTTATTTCTGGACCTTCTACTTCTTTTAGGCTTGAGTCCTGCAAGAAACTTTTAAGGATTTCAAAATCATTTGGATTATAGTATTTTTTGACCTGGTCGGGACTTGCTTTACAGATTTCCCCTCTCTCTTTCTTAAGGTACAATATGACTCCTTTGATTTCCTGAATTACATAGGGGCCTTCAAATTTTGGAGCTAACTTTGCAGTAAAATTGTCTGGGGCGCTTGATAAAGAAAATTTCCGCTTCAATACTTTATCCCCAACTTTAAAATCTGCTTCACGGCGTTTTCTATCGTAATACACTTTTTGCTTATTTCTTGCCGTATCCGAGCTTTTAAGCGCCTGATCAATAAGTTTTTGCACATCTTTCTGTTTAAACTCTTGCTCTCTTTGTTGCAAAAAGAATAATTTATCTAAAGGCGTAATTAACGTTCGGCCTAAAAATAATTCTGCTGGGGTTTTTCCCGTAGTATCGTGATTTGCCGTTCTTAAAGCATAAGCTAATTCATTTATGTAGCCATCCCAGCGCTTGTCATCTGTGCTAACGTAACTGCGAATTATTTTTACAATGTTTTTATTCACTCTTTCTGCTATGTTTGCCTGTGGTCTATACGGAACCATTTTGATATGGCGTATGCCAAGTCCAGTGCATATGTTTTCAAATATTTGACTAATGAATTGTTTTCCGTTATCGCTAATGACTTTTATCGGTGCACCGTATTTTAAAATGTATCTGTGTAAGAATGCATCTGCGACTGTTTTGGCTGACGCGCGTTTAAGTGGAACAATTTCTGTCCATTTTGAAAAGTGATCTACAATTACTAAAAGAAAACGATTTTTATTTAACTCGCTCTGGGGGAAGGGACCAAGAAGATCTATGCCTAAAATTTCATTCGGAAATGTAGCGCGAATGCTATTTAAGTACCCGGCCGGGCTGTACTTAATATCATTTATTAACTGACATTGATTGCAGGACCTGACATACGCAGTTACTATTTTGTATAATTGCGGGAAATATACTACCTCGCGTACCCTTTTTAAAGTCTTTATGACCCCTAAATGACCCGCTGTTTTCGCGTCGTGTAATTCCTTCAAAATGCTTAATCGAAGCGAGGCTGGGATGACTGGTTTGTACTCGAGATTTTCGTTTGTTATTTTCGTATAAAATAATAAATTATCTATTATTTCACAGTTTTCTGCTCTATTTCTTATCGCATCGAAATCTGTGTGCTCAAAGCTTTCGGGCTCTTTCAAATATGCATAGATATTTCCAAATTCAGGATCAGCTTTCAGTTCAGTGATAATCGTATCTCTAGAATCTAAAATTTTTGAAGTTAACACAGCGTATTTAAGTTCAATTCCTTCATCGTCCAGTTTTATACGAGAAAGTGCGTCAGCTACATTGTTTTCCTTACCCGGTTTATATTTTATTATTAGATTATATTCTTGGAGTTTTAAAGCCCATCTTATTAACCTGGGCGTTAGGTTTTTCCCCGAGTAAAGTCTACCAACAGCCGCATGATCCGAAAAGACTGTTACTGGCGCTTTGCCGAAATAAACTCGAAATTTGTGTACAGCCATTAATACGGCTAAAGTTTCTCTCTCTGTAGCTGTATAATTCCTTTGTGTCTGATTCAACGTTTTACTAAAAAATGCCAGAGGATGGCTACTTTGCATAAGAACCGCACCCACCGTATAGTCCGACGCATCTGCTGCAATTTCCAGGTTTTCGTACCTCTCCGGGAATTTCAAAACAGGGGCATTGATGAGCGCTTCTTTTAATCTTTCGAATGCGATATTTGCTTCCGCTGTCCACGTAAATTTACTTCTCTTTCTTTTAATTACTAACAGTGGTTCAACAATATTAGCGAAATCTTTTATGAAAGCCCGATAGTAAGAACATAACCCAAGGAAAGAAGAAAGTTTCTTGGCGGTGTTGGGCGGTGGGAAATTCTTGATTGCTTTTATTTTTGAATCTTGCGTTTCTATACCCTTTTGCGAAATTTTATAACCGAGATATTTAAGTTCTTTAGTTGCGAACTTGCATTTTGAGGCGTTAATTGTAAGACCGGCCTCTTTTAATAATTTAAAAACTTCTTCTAGATCTTTAATGTGTCGTTCCAACGTACTACTCGTTACAATTATATCATCTAGATAAATTAAAGTTGATTTTCCTAGGGCAGGCTTTAGAACAATGTCCATAGCTCTCTGGAATGTTGATGGGGCCCCACACAACCAAACGAGCATGCGTAAAATTGCATAAGTGCCCGATTTTGTTATAAACACGGTTTTATGTATGTCTTCGGGTCTCATAGCTATTTGATAGTAGCCAGACGTTAAGTCCAAAGTAGACATGTATCTTGTAGATTTGATCTTTCTAATAATTTCCTCTATAACCGGAAAAGGGTAAACTGGGAATTTAGTAATACTATTTAGTTTTCTGTAATCGATAGCAAACCTCCAAGCCCTTTTATCCGAAGGAGGAAACTCGTTCTTTTTCCTACATAGTACGACTGGAGTCGCGTACTCACTTTATGGGCGTTATTATTTTATTCTTTAACATCTCCTGAATATGTTCTTCGATGATTACGTCTTTTTGTTTATCATAACGATACGGTTTAGTCCTACAAGGTTTTTCGGCAGTTAACTGTATCTGATGCGTAACTATTTGTTAGCTACCAGGCTTTTCTGAAAACAAGTTAGAAAAATTACTCACCACTTGCTGGATGGCTTGACTTTCATGGTCATTCAAATGGCTAAGGTCAACTTTTGGTTGTTCCACAGGTTCCACCACCCTCTGGTCCATATCCAGCATAACAGAACTGTCTTGAAAATTCAATTTGGCCCTCGCGGCCCTTAAAAACTCCATACCTAAAATAAGAGGATTTTGCAGATTCTTCACTACAAAAATTAATACTTTAAGGCTTTCCTCTTTTACCTGTATGTTTAATGATAATTTCCCGATATAGTGACAGGTTTTTCCTTGCGCCGCTATAATTTCGGTATTTTTGGTTTTAAATAATCGTAACCTATAGAAATTCTTTTTGAGGAATGTTTCGCTCATAAAATTATCTTCTGCTCCTGTATCGATGAGGGCTTCTACTTGTACATCGCCAACCAGGACTTGTATAATTGGTAGATGTGAGTTTTTTACGATGACCGTATTTAAATGTCTTTTTGAGGGTTTTTTTAAAACTTACGGGGTCTGGATCCTCGCTTTCACAGGCCCCTCTACTCGTTTAAAGCTTTCTTTTCAACTTCTGCTTTCTGGGTACGCGTATGTTTGTTTTTGAATTTCCTTTTTGGGCCTTGACCTTCGAGGTTCGATGAGTTAGCTTGATAGCTCTTTCCCCATAAGAGCGGTTTGCATTTCTGGTTTGGTCATTTGAAGATTGCCTTCGGGTACTTTGAGAATACGATGTCCCTCTAGCTTTTTCCGCTATTCTGCGATTTTGAAACTTCACCGCCAATTCGAAGAGGTCCTGCAATGTGCTTGGGTTTCTAATTTCGAAGTAGTCTTGAACAGCAGGTAACAATCTTGGTAAGATTATTTCAATAATCTCCGCGTCGGGTTTCTTCCCATACAGCATATCCGTCAGCTTAATTTTTCTCAGAATAAAGTCCGTCAACTCTTCTATATCCTGTTGATAGAAACTATATAGTTCGGCTTCCAGCCTTGCTCGATCTTTCACTATGGGGAAGGCCTTTACTAACGATTTTTTGAAATTTTCAAATGTATATGTCTGGCTTCCAAATTCCCCTAATAAAAATTTGCCTATATTCTTCCACCATAGCGCGGCCTGTCCTCTTAGTGCAGATGTGGCGATGGCAACTTTTTGTCTTTCAGGCACAGGGTAGAGCTGAAAGTGATTTTCTAGGCCTTCTAGAAATATCGCCACCGAATTTTATCCGTCGAAATTGACGTTTGGCTTGATTGACGCTCTCAAAGGTATCCAGGTATCCAAATCCTTCCAATTGGCTTGCCATTTCTTGGTGTTGTCAGGCGGCTTCCATCCGATTTTCGGCTATTTCAGTTCAACAAGTGTTCGGGCGCCAATGTAGAGTTGCGCGCCTCCAACCTGCACGCAACCAAGAGGTGACTGTTGAAACTGGAAAATAGACTGAGTCTTGCTAAGGGTTTAAGTCCCTTTTTATTCAACTTAAGAAATTACAATTGCGTGCTCTTGACGCTCACAAACTAACCCAACCCAGCGGTAAAATAAAAATAAGAACCTGAAAAGAAATAATAACAAGACTCTAACTACGAGGCTCTCTAAACGTAACTAACCTCACCGCGTTTTACAATACCTCTGTTAATTCAGCAAACTTTGAATATCACGTTGAACGATTAACAATTCTCCGAGGCAAGCACACAGGCCGAAACGCGGGGTTCTTCAATTTCTGGCTAACTACCTCCTCGCTCGTGAAGTAAGAACAGCACACCTCGAACTCGTTTCCATTCTATTTAACTCGGAATACTTCCGCTGATAATTTGAATCCTTGCGCGTTCTACTAAAATTTACATGCTCTGGCATTGGCAGTTCCAGGGGAAAGTAAGGCTTGACAGGAAAGATAGTTTAAACTTAAAATAAATGTTAGTTAAAATAAATATAAACCCTACAAGCGTATTAACGTTTTTCTAATGGAACCTGTATATATTCAGAACCTAACAATTCACGTAATCCAAACTTTCTGTTTTAAGGAGGATACGTCTTTTATTTATAGATCTGTATAAGCTAAAAGGGCTGGCTCTAATTTTAAATGAATTTGTAAGTAATAAGTGAATTGCTATGGTAAACGCATGGCACAGATTTTAAAATGAAATCTACACAAGTTTTCTGGGAATAAAATTATTTTTTTGCTAGAGATAAGGGTAGCGAAATCCTGTTCATCCTTTTGCTAAGGTACGACATGCTATATAGAATTCTTCTCATTTCTGATGAATTTTTATTATGTTTACATTTTAATAAATGTGGTGGGTACTTTATGTCATTTTATATTCTTATATTATTTCTTGTCATTTTACATTCATCTTCATTAAACTCATCCCGCACTTAAAAACTCCAAAGACTCGGATTATTTTGCTTTTTGTTCTTGTTCCTCCCCCCTGTATGATTTGAGTATTTGTAGTTTTGAGTCACAACCTGATACTTTTGCTTAATTGTTTTTAATTTTTCTTGATTACTTTCGTATATCTATGCTGTAATGAGTAGAGAGCTTGAGTTAAAAATTCATAATTGTAAATAGCTGAGTTTCCTTTTTATTACCGCTGGCCTGATGAATTAGACTGTTATTTGCCAAGTACCGTTGATCGTATTTATCGAATTTCTGTATTTATACATCTATTTTTTTGTATTTTTAGCTTGAACTTTACTATTTTAATATTATATACAGTTAAGCAATTTGCAATGTCCCCATTTTTCCTTTTCCGTTTGTATAAAATTTTGAATCGTTCACTGATGTATTATTCTCAAACCTTAAAGGAACCAAGGAATGTTCAGGAAAAGTTCAAAATTTCTATGTAAGCTTTTGTATTTTTTTAAAGCAAATTCGGATAAATCAAGAATTGCAGATAAACAGATGTCTTTAAACTTTCGGAAATGTTTCTTAACATATACTGAATTCAGCAGTATTAAATTAGTGAAAAGTAATGATCTTGCAGGCCGCCGTGTATAAAACAAATAATCACCGTTTCGTAGTAGTAGCCGGATAATAAATCTATCTTTAATTACTAATCGCTGCGTTGAAAAAAAAATAAGAGTAGCATGTTTGTATTCTTCAAAGCGTTATCTGAAACGAATGTTGATAAGAGCCATTTATTTTTTGTCAAGATAAAACAATTTGATATCGATTATAAGTAAAACGAGGATTTTTTTTATTTATTGAGTTGCTGTTCAAAAGTTCACACTTTGAATTTATCGATACTTGACTATGAACTTACTCTGCATTTTTAGTAAAACTTTTGTAGCCCTTGATCTATTAGCTTACTCGTAGCACGAAGGAAAGACATGCACGTACAGACAGACAGATTGTTCCTTTTATTATATGTAGGGACTGTTTGTAATTGCTTCAAAATACAGAATGATGTGTGAGATATCATTTTAACTATTTTTTTTCCTGTCGAAACAAAATAATTTTTAAATGAGCTGTCTGCAAGACTAATGAAGCATTAAAATTCCATAGTCCACAAGAAAAATATAACGCAGTTAACTTTCTTTTACGGATCCTTTGCAGTAAGGAGAAATAATTACTAAAATTTTAGATTCATGGGAGAAAGCCAATAACTACTCATTATTAAGTATGGTCATACTGAAAGAAATCTACCGTTACCTACGAGGCTTAGAATCAAAAACATCTTGGGTGATATTTTGGGGCACTGCAGTTCATGGAGTTGTAATACATTGCCATAGTTTATCTGTTGTAGTCAACTGGTGGTGATTGTGTGTGTCATTATAGATCAGATGTGATCAACTGGGGAAAGATGCGACGATCACTGCGGCCAAGACCTAACTTGTTGAAGGTCGAAAAGTATCAAACATAATTTGGGACGTCCTTTTGGAATGTAGCCGTAGGGGCTGCTGAAGATGTAAAACTTTAGGATTTAAAATGCTTGTATTATAACTCTAACTAGTAAGCCTATCACGTATGCGTACCAGATGCTAGTGAAATTTGTATCCAATTCCGTGCCATAATATAACGCGGCAGGTATGGCGATGCATAAGCAGGCAGTGTCATCTGTTGTGCTATAAAGAACAAAAAAAGTGTTTTCAGTACTCAGGATAACATCTAAACTTTAGTGCTGACGCTTCTTGCCGTCAACGTGTTTGGATCCGTACGAACCATTTGCTCAAGATTTCTGTCGTCTCTGACATTGCATCGAGATAGTGTATGATATTGCATGCCACTGTGTCTGCCGTTCCTGAACCTGTTTTCTATTCGCCTGATCATTTCCAGATGTCGATTAATATGAGCAGTAGTTTGGTATTATGATAATTCACTGTCACGGTATGCTGTCAATCTCTTGCTATCGAATTAGAGCAGATGTTGTTATTCTATCTGTCTTCTTACCATAGGCATACTCTGCATTTCTAATCAAACAAAAAAAAGAGGAAACATGATACTTATATAGGAAACACCTCCTTTCTTCTTTTCTTTTATACTAATTTTAGGCAACGTTAATTGCATATGCCCCGCATTGCGAATCATTTTCATTTCGCACGCTATCTCTATTGCAGGAATTTCACATAGATCAGCTGTTTCTCTCCTACTTAGATAGTGTAATGGTTAGTGACGCTTTCTGCCGTATCGAAAGATTCGTCTTCGAATCCCGGAGAAGGTGCGGATTTTTGTAATGTGCAACAAGGGTGTACTCAAAAGAGACGCGAGCCGAAAGTTCTCTTGAAAGTTTGGTGGCAGAGGAGGAGCGATGGGATCCCTCGGATTGCATCTCAGGATGTTTTTCCTCAGAATTGGAGTGGAAATTTAACAGTTAGCGAGGTCCGGCAATGTTTCCAAGACATATTGCAAGGCTATATCTGTTTGCCTAACTAGCAAATACTTGGTGCCATCCATGCTTGTTCCTGTTTTGCTTCTTTCCTACGCAATGATCGGTATAGTGTTTAGCGATGCCGGTTGCAGTATTGTTGGGCTCACGTTCGAATCCTGAAAAAAGTATTGCTGTTTGTATGTGTATTGTGTGAGTTTAGAGTGGAGGAATTAGTGTATCGGAAACTCTCTCGAGAGTTTTGGTAGTAGGAAAAGATGGATGAGAGATTCTTGGATATGTCCGCCAGAATACTGTCCATAAAAAATAAAACAGGCTTGTGCTGTACAGTTAGTGCAATGGAACTTTACCTGTACAATTAATGGTAAAATTCTGGTCTCCCGCCCATTTCTTCCTTTGGTGTCCTCTTCTCCTTAATCCCGAGTGGTTTTGTTGTGGCCAATTCTCCCGGGGATGCACTGAGTGCCAAAGCATCAAAATAACGAACTTTTTGTTCCAAAAGTAACAATTAGAGGACTAAAGATTTAGATCGGTAGCATGAGAGAGCCATACTGAAGACCAGTTGCATTTAGCTAGTATCTTTTGTGGTAGTACTTGTACCTGCTTCTTTACTGATGTTACATTTTAATGGTCAGCAGAGTAGATGGTTCTAAAATATGAGATCCCATGCTTTGCTGAGATTCCTGTATGTTTGAAATATCAAAATTTAACATTTTATTTATTGTATATAGTATTAATGTGTCTGAACGAGTTATAAGTGTTCTATGGACAAATTCTTTTATGAAATTAAAAATATGGTATATATATATATATATATATATATATATTTGCCCTTTTGTCACATTCTTTTGGAAATGTTATCAGCCTTTACTAGTGTTGTTAAAAAATAAAAGCTACGTGATAGCTACTGATGTTGCCAAATAAATATATTCATGTGTACTGTTCAAGTGAAATGATAATTTGTTATATGATAATAATATTCCTTTCCTCGAGTCTAATGTTAAACCTTCTGATAAAATGCACATGTATAGAGTTCTGTAATATAAAGTGATTCTTTACGAATTGTATCAGAGTAAATCTCTGAGTTTGATTTGTTTACAACATTCGCTATGTTTTTCTCGCTAGATGTTTAAGCTCGAGAAAGAAATCTTGTGGGTGAATTTTGACAAACCTCCTGTGGACGAACCACCCTGTGGTTTTGACGGAAGCGGGTGCAAACCCAGTCCTGGTAATGTATTATTTGTTTTAATCTCTTAGTGTGTATCATCAGAAGATGTACTTGTTAAGTACCACAAAGGAAAAGCAACTGAGAATTGCATATTTAACAAAATGTTTGTAAAAATAAAAAAATGATGTGTTATTTATATGTAATATCTTAGTTTTACAAATGCAACGAAAATTATCTTCGTGTTTTACCATCAGGCTGTCTAATTAATGTTTTATTTAAACGGTGTAAAAATCTTTTTTTCCAATGTCAATTGAAGGCTAAGTGACAGATGTTCTGTTTACTCGAATAATGTAACTTAAAAGTCTTCATTGGAATAAAAGTATTTTTAAGATAATCCGCACAGCAAACGAAAAAATAATGTCCCTATAAAATTCATTCGTTCATTAATTATTAAAATAATTATTAAACATATTTTTCGTTTCAGTAAAGTAGTTACAATTATAAATGACTAAACATCACGTTATATTTCATGATATATTTATTCTCTATGAAACTCTCATTTGATTTAATCTAAAATGGGTGCAATCTGCCGCATTTGAAATACCATATTTCACCATACTTTTTGTACCCTTTTCACAGTCAAGTCTGGTGAAATCTGAGTCTAGACTCCATAATCCATTTAACGTATCACTGCAATTTCTGGCTGTTGTATCTTTTCCCTGGATTCCCAATTTACAGAATATTAAGTCCATTGGTCTTTCACAGCTTCCTTGAAATTTTTATTAACAAAAATATCAAAGTTGGCAATATGCATATCAGGCCTTAATAGATGAATATTTTATTTTATGGTATTAACTATTGTACTTGGACGGGACATGCGCATGTTCTGACCTCAAACATCGAACATGAGTTATCGCTTACTACTTTTATGGCGTACTGCTAATGATTCTCAGTTTTCTTGTGTTCGGATTGTCTGGATATTGTTGCAAGTGACAGAAATTCGTTTCATTTAAAATAACTCGCATATGCGTCAACACAATACTTATATCACATTAAAAAAATTATCCTAAAAGTAATTAGAAAGAATACGCAAATATGAGTGATTCAGTATCGGATGCTTTTCATTCGGACAGTTGAGGTTTTAATGCAAGTTACACACATGTTTTAGTTTATTCCTATAGAATAATAAGGTTAATAAAATTAAGCAGTTTTTATGGAAAAAATATTAATTTCATATTATTGTATCAATAAATAAGTTTATTTATTTATTTATTTCCCTCTGCCAATGTATATTCAGTGTTCTTACTTAAGGCACCCATTGCGTATAATTAACAAGTATGTTCTGAGGAAACATTCGTAGTTAATAATGTAAATCCAGCGGACAAACATGACTGCACTCGTAATGCACGTACAGGTCCAGAATATTGTTACGAGTTATCATCTCGGAGTTGACAAGGAACGTGTTAAGATGTAGTAAGCTGCCTCCCAAATTTGATCTTTTACATGACTATAGAATCTATTAAGAAGAATCCTGCTATTTGCATTCATAAATGTCTCAAATTAATTGTCTTACAACTTTCAATCTATTTTCATTTTCACACATTTCCTTGGACACTAATGCATTAGTTGCCGAGTAATAAAAACTGATTGCCATTCGTAGGTCCACCTGGGTTCGTATCCCGCTGAATAAGTTTCTTGTATGAGAATTTTAATGGTTTCTTCCATGTGTAAAAGGAAATGAGCCAGTTTACATTCAAAACATTCTCTAAACACACATTATATCCCTTGCGGATTTTAATTAATTGTTATCATAAGAATTCCGAGTACTGTAAGTTGTGAAACAATTTTATGTTTAAAAATAACTTAATGGTGGCAAACTTTTCCCCTACCCTAAAACACAGAATAATTGTTTACCACTTTTCACAGCACATTTTTATTGACACTACGTTTTTCCTCATTTATATTTTTGTAGTAATTTGATACGAAAATTCGTTGTCGTTCGGTGTGTAATGCTAAGTCGGGAAAATACACATAAATGTTGTTTTCATAAACTGATTATGTATTCTTAGAATTTTAAACTTTTTCTCGAATGCACGAAGAAGCTGCTGCCTTATACATTAATTATCTGCTTTTTAATTCGGCAATGAGTCTTCTTCTAATCATCGTGCGAGCGTTCCCGATAAACCTTAAACTTCATATGTACCATTCCTTTTAATACAAATACTTAAATCTTTCAGTTTACGCATTTCATTTAACATCGTCCAGCTATATTTTTTCGTTTGTTACTTGTTTGTTCACAAGCATATAATTCTACCTGTGAAAATTGTGTTTTGGTGTTACAGAAAATCTTTTGAAGTCCACTATATTTTACAATATAAATTCATTTTACTTTCCCAATCAGGAACACATATCTCACTAGCATCCTTTTTGCGGTTTATAGCTGTATTCTGATGTCTTTATGTCTTGTTTTTCATTCGCCTTACATGAATGATGCCGTTTGCCTAAATGGGCAGTTTACTTATTTACTACGCAATAAACTATTACAACTTTCAGCTTGTATATTTTCAGTATGAATGTTTGCTAGCTGTGTATATGAGCAGTAGGCTAATAAATTCGATGACATTTAGACATATTTTTTTTTTTTTTTAAATTTCTGTTTTTGTTTTAAATAACTTTATTTCCCGTATTTATTAGTTTTAAATAACTTTATTTCCCGTATTTATTAGTTTTAAATAACTTTGTTTTCCAAATTCTGCTCGACACTTTTAGAAAGAATTCCAAGAATTTTCGAATTAACATTTTTCATCAATTTTACAGGCTGAAAATGTGAATACATATAGTTTAGAAATGAAATGAAAACATTAAAATTCATTAAGAGCGTACCATTTTCTGCTGTTTATAAAGTAAATAAACACAATTCTTGATATGAAATGTGAAATGCGATAAAATTATGTACGTGGAGAACAAGTAAAAGGAAACTTATTCATAGTAACAAAATAAAAACAAAATGTCTTATTCGAAAAAGAGCGAAGAAAGGCAACTGAAAAAGAAATTTTCGTACGCGTTTTGCAATTACAAGGGGCAGCCAAAAACATTCTAAATCAAAGGCATTTATTTTTTTTTTTTTAATATCATGTGTACTTTTATATGTATACAAGGTGTTTTTCAGTGGTACAGTTACAAACATGTAGGATGGGTAAGATTCACCCCGATGACTCGGATAATACTGCAGAGTCGGAAATGCTTTCCTGACGCGGTAAATGGCATTGATCCGAATTTTATTGACGGAAGTTTCATTTCATACAAGAATACAGAGATAATAGGATGAGCGATTACATGAACGCGGAAATAGCCGATAGGCATTTGGTTAAGGGATCGCTCAGACATTGAATTGCTCAACAGCAGATTGGGCGTGGTGGTACAATGCAATGGCTAGCTTGATCCCCGAGCTGGCCTTAATTATTTCTTCTGGAACATAGGAAAACACTGGTACGTGATATCCGTATTGAGAGCTTGAAGGAACTTGTTGACTTCTTCCTAGTAACATCTGTGGACTGCTAGGTAATCCAAGATTTTCCTTGAAAGCTTCTAGCACATTAGGAATTCCGTATGTTGCAGATGTGAGGCCTGTATTATACCACGAAGAAGATACTTCGGCCACTTTCTTTGATCTCTGTTACATTAGAGAATGTTTGCTTATTATAAAAATGCGTGGTTAGGTACGCGGTGTCCTTTCATTTTTGGTTTTTCCGACCTATTACTATGTGATTTCGAATTGTCCAGGTGCGTTTTATCCCTCCCACAAGTTTGCAACCCTGATGCTGAGACACCTATATTTCACATGAAAGTATTGAAATAATAATTTTTACTGTTGCTCTTTTTTGCAAAGAAAAATATATTACTTTATATGTCTATTATTATTTTGAATTGATTATTGTCAAAATATTATTTTTCCATATCTTTCAGACAAAAGTAAAGAATACGTCTCTGTGACTATGGCATCTATACTTTTTATATCCAGCTTCGTGATCTATATGGTATATAGGTACGACTGAATTTGTTGTTTTTAACTTACTCGTAACTAGAAGTGGTCTAAAATACCTAGGTTTAGTTAGAATGCGTATATAAAATAAGAAACAGTTATCAGCTCATCATTTATTAATTGAGCGAACATGCTCAGTATTATATCAATAGCTTTTTTTAAGTAATGCTGTATTTTTTTAATTATTAAAAGAGTTTGATAGTTTTTTTATTATATTCAATGCGTGGAATTTTATGATTTTAAAGTCATAAAATATTTTTATTCACTTGTAGCTGATAGAGTGGAGAATTTTTAAATAGGTATATGCTTCATTTTAGTTCATTTGTAAAAGTTTGCCTTTTTACTGTATAATAAAAACGGAATCTCAGTAAATGCAATTACGTACGTTATTATTTTTTCAATAGTAGATTCAACTGTTATGTAGGAAGCATACTTATTAGAATTCACTTCCGATCTCACAAAAAACTGTTTCATGATCATATAAATATGAACTAAAACAATGCATGTTAAATATGGCATGTACACCAATTGCGCGAATGAAAATCCCCCCCTCGTCCTGGTATAGTCCAACTGCGCGAATCAAATTTTCTTCCCCACCCGTTGCCTACAGGATTACAATTTTACTTTTCGAAGCCAATTGTAGACAATAGGAAAATAAAAATAAAGATATTGAATTACATATCACAATCACAAGAACAAGTAATAATATCTAACAAGCAGTCTAATTCCCTGAATAACATTAATAAATGCGAGATCTAGCAAAGAAAATAAAAGGTATTGCTAAACAGAACATATTAGCATTACACACATCTTTCATTAATTACAATATTAAATGAAAGAGTATTACAGTAATATCATGAATCAAATAATTGTAAAGCATATAAATTATATTTTTTATAAATTGCATCAATAATAGTTAAGATGTCTGAACTAGACTGGAAAATTTAATATAGTTCACTGGCGTGCAAAATATTATTTCGTATCAAAGTGTGCTAGAATTTCTTTTGGTTAGTTAAAGTAATCATGTAAGTATTTGCAGAAATTAATAGTTAAATTAAAAAAAAAAAGCTTAGCATGAAATCTATTATAACAACATTACTATGCGTGTGGAACTTTGATGTATAAATTGTAAATAAATTTAAATTATTATGCTAAGAAGTTTTTTCTAAAATTTATTTAGAAGAAAAGAATTAGATACACAGTACTGCAAATTAATATAATCAATCAGGCTTCTCAATAAATAAAAACTTATTTTTTTAAACCAAAAAGAAAAAAATGGGATGCAAAAGTTTGTGTAATATACTTGGAAATATCTACACATATAATTAATCAAAAAGTGTAATTAAATTAATAACAAGCTAATTAACAGCATTAAGCTTAATTTCATTCAATCTAAAACAAGCAATCGATCAGGAGCTCCACATAATGAAGTTTAATTGCTATTTTACGTAGATTTCCGTATAAAATAAATATCTGCACTTGTGAAACAAGTGAATAATGTACTAATAGTCAACAGGAATTAAAATACAGTGGTTAAAAATATAACTACATGTAAAAAAGTATGCAAAGTTGCCATAGCTAGAGAAATTGAATGATTACAGAAAGCTCATAAAGATAAGCACTACAGTGTGGAAAGGTAGTTCTGGAATAAACATGAAAAGAAAATTAGACGGAGAAATAATCCTTAATTTATTGATATAAAATATAAACTTTATGCTTTTGGAAAAGGTTACATATAATTCGCACCGAGGTATCAATCACTGAAACCGAGTTAACTTCCTTCCTTATTCTTATTAGAGGGATTTGTAAAACTATATGCGAAGGTAAAGTGAAAATTTTTGAAATACTTTTAAAGAATAAATTAAAAAAGTATTTTTACTTAACTGAAATTTTTACGATACATTTTTACACAGTAAATAAGTTCCCAAAAAAAGAAAGATCTGGGGGATCTCTGGGATTAGAAACTCGAGTCGAACTACCAATGTTTAGTGACTTTTACGCTTGATCATAATACCTTTCGAAATTAGCCTGAACAATATATTAAGGAAAATAGAAAATACAGCACACATCAGAACAAAAGTGGGCTGAATTAGAGATTTCATGTGTGGTGAATGAGTTAAACTTATCTGTTTGCCATTATGAAATATTAGGAACGTAGCATAAAAGCATCAGTGCAGAAGGCAATGGCAATCTAAATCATTGTAATCTAAATGTATAAAATTATCAATATTTGCTATTAATTTCAATACTGCTGAAAAAATTAGAAATGAATTCTATTATAAATCACATGAACGTGTCGCATTATAAATTAGAACAGTTAGAAATATTATTAGCGTGATTTAGAGACAATCTTTGTTAACAAATAATTTCAAATAATTAATTTTACAAATAATTCAGCCTGAAACTAGGTTAGCAAATAAACTGCATGCTGAAGATTAAGCCTGACCAAAGTGTTAGAAATATCTTCTCTTAACTAGAGTTATAATGCAAGAATTTGTAAAAATTATCATTTAAATATAAACTGGCATAATACAATACAAATTATATACATTCTACATACATGAAAACTTGAATACAGTGCAACAATATGGGAAAAGGAAAAAAGGAATGGATAAAAAGGGAACTGAAAAACCCAAGACATGAATATAAGGGAGTTCGGATTTTTTTTTAATTATGAAAATTCTGAAAATGCTCATAATTATCAATTTATTAATTAAATGTATATTAGAAATTAAATATATGTGGGAAATCATACCGTCCAATGCTGAATGAGAATTGCCCGTTATGACGTCATCAGTACAGCATCACCCAGCGCAGTAAGAATCATCCCGGACAACGCTGAGACCTGGTCGAGAGTGGAAGGCAGACGTGAGCAGACGGCTCACACGTCTTCAAGAGTTTATGAACTTTAATTGTGCTTTCGATGTTATGCCTTTACATCATTATGTTAATCCTGCATACCGTTAACTTCATCTTTATTTACTTTTATTTCTTTCTATTAAATAAACCATTTAACTATTACTTCGTGCTCTCATGCTGTGAATTAAGTCAAATTCTACAAAAAAATATGGCGCCCATCGTGGGGCCTCGAATTCCAAAATGTGCGAGTAGTAGAACTGTGCTTTGAACTGTGAACTGAGTGAACTGTTGTCACAAGTTATTCGATTTATTGGATTACTCGTATAAAGTGTGGATTACCCAATTGACGACGATCATCTGTCGGGTGAGTACAAAACTTTCTTTCCAATATGAAGTTAGTAGAAATTCCAGAATTGGAAGCAGCTTTAAAGAACAGTAAAAGTTCTGAAATCAAAAGTTTGCATAAGCTTATTTTTAATACTGATGGAGATCGAAATAACCGGAAAAGATTACGTGAATTTTCTGGCTTTATATTTAAACCAGATTCTGAAGAATTTAATAAGAAAATAGATGCAGTGCAGAATAGTTTTACTTTGAATGAGTTAATTAAAATTTGCAATGTACTGTGCATAAATTCAGAAGGTTCAAAAACGGAAGTCGTAACCCGAATTGTCTCTTACCTATGTGATTTATCTGTATTATTTGAAAATATTTTGCATGAAGAAAATAGTGATATTGAAGATGAAACTATTAATAAAATTTCTGAAGTAATGCTTGATGATAATCAAAGAGACAATCCTGGTTTTAACGAGTCTCAAGTAAATAACAGTATGCAGCTTCCAATTCAAGATCATTTTAAACCTCATCTTAGTTTTTCTGATATTGAAAGTATTGTTAATCCTTTTTCTGGTAATGCATATGAAAATGTTGATAAATGGATTGATGAATTTGAAGATGTTATAAACTCTTTGAAATTAAGTGATTTGCATAAATTAGTTTTTGCTAAAAGATCATTAAAAGGTAAAGCGAAACTATTTATTCAGAGTGAACCTAAAGTTAATGACTGGTGTAAGTTAAAAACGCTTTTGAAATCTGAATATGGTAAAGCTTTTAATTCTGCTGAGTTGCATGAAATGTTATGTAAACGTAAATTAATGCCTAATGAATCTTTAGACGAGTATTTTTTGAAAATGAAAGAAATGTGTTCGCGAGGTAACATTGAAGATGCTTCATTAATTAAATATGTTATTGATGGTATTCCCGATTCTGTGGTTAGGAAAACGATATTATATGGTTGCGAAACAATATCTGAATTTAAACAAAGGCTTAAAATTTATGATAAAATGAGATCGGACAATGATAAGTTTAAAAATCCGAAACCGAAAGTAGACACTCAAGTTAAAGATAGAAGTAAGCTTTCGTCATCAAACCGAAATCAATCTAACGTTAATAAGGTCAAATGTTTTAATTGCCAGGAATTTGGGCATTATTCTAAGCATTGTGTAAACAAATCAAAGGGTGTAAAATGTAAGAAGTTCGGGCATTATTCAACGAACTGTCCAGAGCAGACCCCCGAGACACATCAAGCAGCTTTATTACAACGAATTTGTGACAAGGATAGAATTATGAAGACTGTAGAAATAAATAATCATTTAGTTAATAGTTTAGTTGACACTGGTTCAGATGTAACGATATGCAGCGTAGAGTTACACAAGCAGATTGGTTCTCCTAATTTAAATTGTAGCGATATCACATTAAACGGAATTGAATCAAAGCAAACGTACCCCATCGGCTTTTTCATTTCTGATATTTCAATTGATGGGTTTTCACTTCGTACGAAAATTTATGTTGTTAAGTCATTATGTAATCAAATTGTATTAGGTTTGGATGTATTGAGTCAGTTTAACTTCTCTTTTACCGAGAATGGCCTTCAAATAATTTCTCATCGGAATAAAAGTAATGTAAACTTGATAACTGCTGAGTCATCTCGAAATTCTAACGTGCGTTGCGTTATGGGAAATTTGAATATTGCTATCTCATTGAAGAATGCTTATGATCCTTCGCGATCGTCTGGCGTCTCTGTTAATGTAAACAAAAGTCCCGAAAGCGGAAGTAGCGCGACGTTTAATTACCTTTCACATCTGGTGGATGCTATTTCTGTCAACGAGATTGATTTATCGCATATTTCAAATGCAGAACATAAAGAAAGACTGTGTAATTTAATTAATTCGTACCAACCACGTAAAAATAGACAATCTGACTTCAAGATGCAAATAAATTTATGCGATGATATTCCTGTCTGTCAAAATAGAAGATACATGTCTTTCGCGGAACAAAAAATTGTTGACGATCAAATTAAGGAATGGTTGAAAGAGGGCATAATAAAGCCTAGCAATTCTACTTATTCGGCGCCTATTGTTTTGTGTAACAAGCGTAATAATTCGAAACGTTTATGCGTGGACTATCGGAAATTAAATAAGAAGATTATTAAAGACAAATTTCCACTACCTTTAATTCCGGAAGTACTTGATCGCTTAGAACAGTCCAAAGTCTTCACGACACTAGATTTGAAAAATGGCTTTTTCCATGTAGACATAGACGAAAATTGCACCAAATATACCGCTTTTGTAACACATAATGGTATCTACGAATTTCTTAAAGCTCCTTTTGGTTTATGTATTAGTCCAAATGTTTTTCAAAGGTATATTTATTCAGTATTTCGTGACTTGCTAAATGAAGGTGTACTAAATTATTTATATGGATGATATAGTCATACCGGCTAATGATGAAGTTGAATGTTTAGACAAATTAGAAAGAGTACTCAAAACTGCTTCGGAGTATGGATTACAAATAAATTTCAAAAAGTGCCAATTCTTAAAACGTAAAATTGAATTTTTGGGACATGTAATTGAAAACGGAACTATTCGACCATCACCTTCCAAAACTGTTGCTGTTCGAAACTTTCCACAACCGCGTAACTGTAAACAACTACAAAGCTTTTTAGGACTAACGGGATATTTTCGTAAATTCATTCCTCAGTATGCTAAAATAGCTAAACCTCTTAGTGACTTACTTAGAAAAGGTATTGGTTTTAAGTTCGATTCCGAACAACAGGAAGCTTTTTGCAGATTAAAAGAAATTCTCTCTCAGGCACCTGTTCTACACATATTTAGGCAAGGATATCCATTAGAACTTCATACTGATGCTAGTAGTCAAGGCTTTGGTGCGGTATTACTCCAATTGTCTGATGATGGTAATTATCACCCAATCCAGTATATGAGTAAGAAGACTTCACCGCAGCAAGAGAAACTCTGTAGTTACGAATTAGAAGCCCTTGCAGTAATAGAAGCTCTGAAGAAATTTCGAAACTATTTGTTAGGGACTAAACTCAAAATTGTAACTGATTGTAGTGCTTTTCAGAAAACTTTAGATAAGAAAGATTTAACTCCTAAAATTGCAAGATGGGCAATGTTTATTGAAGAATTCGATTATGAAATTGTACATCGTTCAGGAAGCCAAATGAAACATGCTGATGCTCTAAGTAGAAATGCTCTAATTTTAACATCATACACATCCGATGTAACTGAGAAGATTCGGTTAGTACAACAACAGAATGAAGATGAACATGTGAAATTAATCAAGAATTTAGTTGAGAAGGGAGAAAAAAATGGATTCTTCGTGAGAAATGATATTTTGTACAAATTTGAAAATGGTAAAGATCTTCTACTAGTGCCAGAATCCTTACAGAATGAAATCATACAGAAGGTACATAAAAAAGGTCACTTTGCTGTAGATAAAACTGTGAATGCTGTAGAGCAAGAATTCTATATTCCCAGACTGAAATGCAAAGTTGAAAAAGTAATTGCTAACTGTATAGAATGTATACTGTACAACAAGAAGCAAGGAAAAGCAGAAGGATTTCTTCATCCTGTACCGAAAGAAAACGTTCCTTTGAGTACGTATCATATCGACTTTATTGGACCTCTTCCATCGACGAACAAGAGATACCAACACATTCTAACTGTTGTCGACGCTTTTACGAAATTTACTTGGTTCTATCCAGTGAAATCACCAACTACACAAGAAGTTATTTCAAAATTGAAGCAACAACAGACTGTATTTGGAAATCCAGCCAGAATCATTTCAGATCGAGGTAGTGCCTTTGCATCGAAAGAATTTTTAGCTTATTGTACTGAAGAAGGAATAGAACATGTCAAAATTACTACCGGTATTCCAAGAGGTAACGGACAAATTGAGCGAATTCATAGAATTTTGATTCCTGTTTTGTCAAAATTATCACATGAAGATTCAACGAAATGGTTTAAATATGTTTCAGATGTTCAGAGAATAATCAACAGTACAACTACGAGAAGTACAAAATATTCACCGTTTGAGCTTCTCATAGGCACGAAAATGAAGAATAAAGAAGATTTGAGAATTAGTGAGATATTGAATGAAGAATATCTAAAACAATTGATGCAAGAACGTGATGAAATGAGAGAAGATGCGAAAAACAACATTTTGAAGATACAAGAAGAGAATCGTAAACAATTCAACAAGAAACGTAAGAAACCGAAACTATACAAGATTGGCGACTTGGTAGCCATTCAGAGAACTCAATATGGGACTGGTTTGAAACTACGACCTAAGTTTCATGGACCGTATAAAATCATAGCTGTTCGATCAAATGACAGATATGAAGTCGAGAAAGTAGGATGCCATGAAGGACCAAATTTAACATCTACTGCGGCTGACCATATGAAGCCATGGTCAAATTGATTTAATGCTTGTATCAGCTCAAAGCCTAAGGACCTGATACTCTCTTTTTTCTTTTCTTTTTTTTTTATTATCTTTGCAGGTACATGATGGTGATGTCTATTCAACAGACATCGAGGACGATGCCTCTTCAGGCTGGCCGAAGCTGTGGGAAATCATACCGTCCAATGCTGAATGAGAATTGCCCGTTATGACGTCATCAGTACAGCATCACCCAGCGCAGTAAGAATCATCCCAGACAGCGCTGAGACCTGGTCGAGAGTGGAAGGCAGACGTGAGCAGACGGCTCACACGTCTTCAAGAGTTTATGAACTTTAATTGTGCTTTCGATGTTATGCCTTTACATCATTATGTTAATCCTGCATACCGTTAACTTCATCTTTATTTACTTTCATTTCTTTCTATTAAATAAACCATTTAACTATTACTTCGTGCTCTCATGCTGTGAATTAAGTCAAATTCTACATATATGCCAAAGTACAACAGGTAGAATAAATGGAAAACAGAATAAATATTTAAACGTTCCTAGTATTAAAACATGTACTTTAAATTTTAAGTTCAATAACTTTAAAATAACTTCAACGATTAAAAATGGAAAGCTTAATAAGGCATATATTGCAATAATATTAGTGTGAATTTAGAACCACTTAAGAAATCCAATTTTTAGATTTAATAAAGAGAATTTTTTAAATTAAATTAGAACGGTTTACCTAAAATGGTGAATTTGAAAGTTAAAACCATTCTGCTATCTAAGAAGATTTGTTAATATTTATCTAGACAAGAAACTTGTTTAAGGTGCGCTACAAATCCGATATTTGATAGCTTGATTATGTATCAGTTTTGCGTGTGTCATTAATCTATCAATTTAAATATTTAAAACTGATGTAGTATATATCAGTGACTAAAATCTACAACTTGGAAAGTTTTTAATTCTTACAGAGAATAAAAATGACATGGCTCGTCATTCTTTTAAGCATCATACAACTATAAAACGAGTGTAAAAGAAACTCATTTTTACTTTAGCACACGCCAGACTTTAAATTAATATTTGTTTTGTATGTACAATATTGATAAAAGAAATTAGAGGCTTGCAGTATCAATAAAATGAACCATTAATGGCGATAAATGACTTTTTGTAGCACCCAATCTTCTTGGGAATTCAAGTTCTTAGAACGAGGGAACAGAAAAAAGTCGCGCATTTCGTCTATTAGATAAGAGAGATAAGAGGGGGAGGAGAACTTCGATGAAATTTCGCGCAGTTGGTACGCTACCTAAATATGTATACAATATCCGAGAATATTTACAGAATGTGGGATATTTTCTGGGATAAATTTTGAAGCGAGGCACTGCAATGAAATTTGAAATTTGATGTTTTCGTACAAAATTCAAGAAGTCGTGCCATTTTGTATTAGAATAACATGAATGAATTAATTGACACGGAACTTTATTAAAATTTGATGATTTAGACATAAAATAATAGTTTATGATGTAAAATAAATAGATAATTTTTGTACCCCCTCCATCCTCGAAAACCATGTTGTGTATTAGTTCTTGATAAAAGAAATCAGTTCTGTAATGCAATTATATATATTTAAATTTTCAGAAATATGAGAAACTTGCAAAGCTCTTATCGGTATTTTAAAAATGATTGGATGATTCTTTAGTATCTGGCTCAAACCTGACAAGTTTCTGCCAGAGTGGTTGGTTAACACCGTAATGACAGAAATTAGTTTCTGTTATAAAAGTAATAGCTGGAAGAAATTTATAGTAATTAAAAATTGATTGCAAAGCACAAGTAATAGAAGGAATGTATTTTATAGTTTCAGCCATTGCGTCTATAATATTTTTACAAATGTAGCTTTTTCATAGATTTTTTTCATAGATTGAGAATTGTTGTTTTATATGACTATATAAATACACAATCCACAAATTTTAATTGAACATTAAATATAATATATAAATATTCTTAAATCGTGTGTTAAAAGTAAATTGCACAATAGGAGAAATAAATTGTTCTACTTTACGCTGAGTTGTAGTCTACGCTGAGTACTAATGTCAACAAAAATAACAGAAGGTGCAGCAGAAAACGAAATATCCTCAGAGATTGGAAGAAAATGGATTGGATTATTCGATTGTGGCAAAGCACACGAGGGCTATCTGCCTAAAGGGAGGGATGCCTTCGTGGAGGACTTTCTAAGGGAAACTGACTCGTATACACGTTACACATGGGGAAAACCACGAAAACGCCCATGCAGCCAGCCCGTTCGCGGGATTCGAACCTCGGACCGAACTACCAGTGTTCAGCGCCTTTACCGCTCGGCTGGAAGAAAATGATTTTGAATTTTTGTTTAATTTGCATAACTACATGAACTCATTAGATTAAACTGCTTGAAATGCGGTTTGTTAATTGTAACATAAATGTTTCTGTTTTGCTTCTTTTGCCTTTTATTGATCGTTATTTTGAGTTAACCATGGATACCAACCATGGGTACTCTAGGTACTTCACATATATAGAGTTGACTGTGGTTTCTTCTATAAACCGTTTCTTTAATGCATTGACCGTTATTCAATCAATGCATTCCGCTAAGAAATGTCTTCCATTCTTTCGAGTTCAGTTTGCCTCATTTATTCTTTTCGAGTCATGAAGCTACAATTAAAAGCTTTGCGCATTTATTGGATTCTATTCTGTTTCATTTCCTGCACGATCATAATTACCTGACAAAGGAAGAAATGAATCCAATTTTCCGTGTCCATGAAAACATTCCCGGCATCTACCGTGTGACGATTAATGCTTTTAATGAATTTTGAGTTAAGTACCTAGTACTCAAGTTCCCTTCGTGTCGTTATTTAAAGTAACAAAGTAAAAGAAAACTTCTTTGTTGAAATATCTGGTTCACCTCCCCGTAAAAGAGTGTTATTCATTTTCTATTGTCCGAGAGTCTTTTTAATTGAAGTAATTTAAGTTCCTATGAACATGGGAATAATGAGCGGATACATGTGTAGCGCAGAAGTAAAACTATAATTAAAGGTTAACTTAAGTAATATATTTATGCATAGAACGTTAAGCGATGCATAAGTGCTTTGTTTCTAGAAATCGATGTTGCTAACTTATAAATATTGACTACTAAAATATATCTTTCATTTTCCCCACAAAATAAAAGCAGCCTGCTTGCTGCCTTGCGAGTTCCTAGGTTACTGAAATCATGATTTTGTGCATCTAATGGTATAATTCTGTAACAGTAACTGTATTTTTCAAAAGCAAATAAGAAATTATTGTAAAGCTTTTTCTCTTTTAAAGAGAAATATAAGTTTCCACAGTATATTTCTAAAGCATGGTTAGTTGTTTCCAAAACTTATCAGAACTTCTTTATTGTATCAGATTTGTGTTTCATTATATTTTCTCTCAACACTGCATCTAAGATGTTTGTTTGAGTAGATTTTTAATTAGCTGGACGTTCGTGTTAATTATAAAATTTAAAGGAACCTTTTGGAAAACGTATTGAATCAATATTTCTGGGCATACATTTGTATTATATTTGGAAAATACTTTAAAGATGCGGTAGTATGACATTTTTTTGCGAGTTTTCATTGTACTTGTTATCTCCTTTCACTTTTTAAAATATTACTGTCATATATCAATGCTTGAAGATCAACTAACCTGCCGAAAACTTTTGTTGTAACTATCTCACTTTTTACGCAACACTGCAATACAAAATGCAGAAGCGTTTGGAAATTACTTCCTTGGCGAGGGAAAGTAACGTGTATTTTATTCCTTTCTTCTGCTTGTCTCATGATTTTTTCAAGAAAGGTTTGTTAATTTTTTAGTGTTTTTTTTGGTTTATATTGAAAAATGAATGAAATCACATAGAAGAGTTTTCTGCAACTCATGTATTTTTATCTCTGGTTGAATAAGCTGTTGATTTTTAGTTTTGATAATTTTTCAGCAGCTTAATGCGCGAAAATACTTGGCATGATTATATTATTTTATTTAAAAAAAAAGGTTTTGCAATTATATATATTTATATATGGAATGAGTATATACTTTCTTTACAAAAAATGTTTGTTTTTCTGTAATATAAGTAAGCAGTTATTAGAGCTTCTACTACTATAATAGTTTTACAAAAAATTGAATTTGGAACTAAACACGAACGGAATGGGTTAATGTTTTCCTTTATAACCTTTAATTTAATTCTACATATATAGCATATTTTGAAATTTATTTATTTATTTATAGTTCAATTTTTGGTCTTCGTGAAAACTTGGTTCTGAATTTCTGTCTTTATGTATTTACTGATCAATTTTCAGAAGCATACTGCTCGAAAATTTTTGGAATGATCATATATTCTGTATAAAAATTTGTGTGTTTTTGTAATATATATACTATATACACCTTGTAACTTAATTATATATATGGTAACATATTTTTATATAGAATATATATATAAAGAAAAATGTCTGTTTGTGTGTTTGTTCGCGATTAACTCTGTCACTACTACAGCTATCGTCACCAAACTTTACTCAAAATATCTATATTAAAAATTGACATATTTGAAAAACATAAAACACCAAATACAGTTAAAACAATTTAAAGAAAATTTTTACAATTAAAATTACAGTTTCTACGAAAAAAAACAAAAATTTGGACAGCGGACAAGAAAGCGGATTTTTTCGGTCGACAAAACTCAAAGTTCACATTTGATATCACTCCGCAAAAAGACACTGAAGGCGTAGAAACTAACTTAATTTATTGTGGACGCAATCCGGAGACAATATATAGGATAATTTATTAATTTAAATGATAATCTAATCTCTAATCATTTAATTCTCCATAATAAAAGAAGGCGTTACTTTGTTGTTAAGAAGCTTAGTTTCTGTAGATTGGCAACAAATCCACTATTCTGATAAGTTCCAAATGTAAACAAATATGGCTGCTATTGTAAAAATAATAGGCTTAGCCGCACTGAAAGAACTATTAAATAGTTGATAATTCTACAACTATAACACGCAGGTTACCTAAAGGCATAAAAACCTCAACTGGAAGATAAGAACAACATAATTTAATAATTTTTAAAGCAAAAAATGCACAATTTACCAACATATAAGAATAAAGAAACTGAGCTTACGCAGCCGAGTAACAGAAGGGGTATATATGTATATATATTTATATATTTTTTGGTGTGGCCGATTGCCACTAAAAAGGGAAGTGTGCAATTACATGCTACAGCAGTCCTATATACAAAATTTCAACGTTCTGAGGCTACTCGTTTTTGAGTAGCCTCAGATCAGTTTTGTCATTCGTTTTGGAAAAAACAATCCTTTATCCTATCCTAGATGTCAAGCAATAAATTGCATTTGATAGCGATCAAAACGGATATTTTAGTTCAAATACATTCATACATAAATACATAAATTCAAATACAAACCGGGAAATTTTCGTGAATTTCCGGTTATACAATTCCCGGTTATATACATTTTTCGTGAATTCCCCTTTCAAATACATAACCGGGAATTACAATACTTCCTTTACTTCGAATAAGGAAGTAATAAATGAAATCACATATATTAATTAAAAACTCTGAAAACGCTAATTATCGACCTCATTTTTTCGAGTGGCAACAGCCGCACGCTGTAGATAAAAATCTGCTTTATTTCGAGAAGTGTTGCCATTGCTTACTTTCAAATAGTAGAGTTTATTAATCAAAAGTTTGTAAGTTTTACAAAAGCTATATGTATAAAGAATACATGTTTGTGTGTTTATTCACGTTATTGCTGATTAAAAATTAATTTTTTTTCCACATTTAATAGACTAAAATTGAATATAGGTGAAATATTGGATGGAGCTTGAGCTTTTACGACCATTTGGTTAAGAAGACAATCATTAAAAACTGCGTGCCATTGTTGCTGATATAATACTTTCTTGATATCAAGAATCAGTTTTTAAATGCAATGTAAGCAGTCTTTGCTATTATGGAAAAAAATAAGATGGTGATTTAACATTTAAAGTAACTCAAATTGAAGTGCATAAATTAAATTTATTAAAATATTTTAAACTAATTTGTAATTTTTACATTTTATTCATAGAAATCTTTCTTCAAATTTATATGGATTGACTCTTATACTTAAGATTTAAATGTTGCAAATTCAGCCTGAATATCTGTTGCAAATCTGTACATTTTTCTCGAAATAAGTTTCCGTTGAAAGTGCAATAACTAAATAAACTGCATACTAAAGTTTTGTGGCTTCATCCGTCTTTAAATGTGTGTGTGTGTGTGATTATGGCAAAGCCTCGAGGGCTATCTGCCTAAGAGGAGGGATGCCTTCGTGGAGGACTTTCTAAGGGAAACTGGCTCGTATACACGTTACACATGGGGAAAACCACGAAAACGCCCATGCAGCCAGCCCGTTCGCGGGATTCGAACCTCGAACCGAACTACCAGTGTTCAGCGACTTTACCGCTCGGCCGCTGGTGGGCCCGTCTTTAAATGAAATGCAAGAATTGTATTCGGCCTGAAATTACTGAAACCCTTTCACCGACTGCAGAACGCGAAGTTGTCATGTAAATAGCGTGTAAATCCAATCTGGTCTTTACTTTCGAATATATGTGTCCTGGAAATTCTGTAACTAGAATAACAGATATTATGCAAATCTTATTTTCCTGAGTTGGTATATAGGGTATCTGCAAATACGCTTTTGAAAATGATTTTGGGTTGTGTCGTTTAAGGTGCCAGTTCTGTACTAAAATAAGATATATGTATACATTTTATGATTAGAGTTTTACTGCGAAGCTGGTCATTTAATTAAATTTTCGGATAAAATTTGTCCTGCAATTTATAAACTACCGTAATATAAATTTATTTGAATAAAATTGAAATAATTTAAAACCAGATGAGCATGATCAAATATGCTAATAATATAAATAATAAATATAATATAAGTTTAATAATAATATAATATGCTAATATATTATATTATATGCTAATAATATAATAATAAATATAATATAAGTTTCATATAATGACAAAAAATGTAGTTACCTAAAAGTATCTTTATTTTTAATTTATTTATTTGTGCTGTTGTTATCAATGTACTAAACCTCTTCAGAAATTCGTGCTTAGGCGGTGTGTACAACTTGAATGATCGAAATAAAAATGAAAATAATTTGACGATAATATTTAAGACAAAGTCTATTATAATAAGCATTAAAATAATTATTTCATTCAAAGGTCTTTTAAAAGAAATTTGGTATTCTACTGTTACCGGGATCAGATTCAGAAATGTATGTATGTATGTGCTTATATATGAGTGTGTGTGTTTATAAACGCGCATACATATGTACGTAATGTGCACTGCATATCTGAACACATCCATCCATCCATCCATACATGCATGCCTACATTCATTTCTGAAACTGATAATAGAAGAGTACCAGAAATTTTATGCTTTAATTTCAAAATGATAAATTAATCTTTTTGTAATTTGACTGTAATTACTCCAAACTATTACAATAATTTCTTATTTATCTCATGATATACTTTTCGTAACTGTAATTCACATTCAAACTTACATCAAAGGTAAAAGGTAAACTTAAATCACTAATCTTTCGTCAGTTGAAACGAAACGTTTCGATTCGCATCTTGGCATCTACTGCGCCTGTGTAAGATCCAGTTGTGGCCAGTTCCAAATCTTACACACAGACACCCGGATTAATCTTTTCCCTTTATTTGGACTAAATTAAGAGGAGCAAAAATTTTGATGATATTTTAGTAATTCGCGTACGGAAGATCCGGCTTCTTCTGTCAAAAACCAGCCCCTAAATCACTATTTCTTTACCTGGAGTTTACAAACGTTTTAGATCAAAATTTAGAAGGACCAGGAACTACACCAGCTATCTAACGTGCCTGAAGTATTCATACTAGGCTGATAACAAGACCATAGTAATGATCTGTCTTACAGTCTAGGGTTTATTTCAGATACTTACGGCAAAATATCTTTTTTCTTCGCATTTAGCAAATAGTTATTGCTTTTCAACGGCATGTGAACTCTTCTGTGTGCCAGGGTCTTGAGAATACTCGTACCTCAGAAGTTAGACTTCATGATCTTTGCAATTGTGGCAGGACTGGGGACCTTAACATTTGCTTTAAGGACTTTCCTATTACTTCCCATGTTCACCTTTGAGAACCGAATTAAATTTTACAATCTAATTTCCGAGGCTTTTTGAAAGCTAAATTCATATTCGAAAACCTAGTTATATTGGAGTAACTGGACCAAGAAAATACTAAATAATAAGCCGGCTAAATAGAACATATGTAATGTGACTAAAATCTGCAATGATGTGATCTTTTCCCTCAGCTTCGATTACGAATTAACCGTGCATATGTGCTTTCGACAGTACATGCGAGAAATAACGCAATAAAAGAGTTAAACTATTTTGTCTCATGCTGTGTTTCATGATTCTTTTACACATCCTATTAATTCTGCGGTATCTTTGTATTTGTACATGTTCTTATTACTATGTTATTCATTCCACTGTCATTCCTGTTGTTCTTGTGCCGTAACGATATTTACTTATACTTTACTATGTGGAAATTGTGTATAATCTCCTGCTGACTAAATCACCTTTCCAAAGCTTAAGTTATTATACACACATATGTTTTATACATATGGTAATTTTATTATTATGTATAAATTTAGTTATTTTGATATCATTCATTGTACTGTATTATAACAAGTGTATTATATTCTACTGTATAACCATTGCATGCATCACCTGCTTAACATTTGTATTCTTTGTTTGTATATGTCTGTTATACTCATCACTGCATATTTTCTTCAATGTTTTGGAAAACACCTTCCACTGATTCGAAATATTAGGCTGGAGAGGTATTGTTCAGTAGGCGATGGAAGTAAAAAAAGTATTAAATATGTATAAAATTTTATTAAGTTGAGATAGCATTATTATCAGTTATTAAGCATTATTAAGTTGGGAAATTAACAAAATGCATTATTAAGTTCAAAGTTCATTATTAAGCAAATATTTAAGGCCGAAATAAGCGTCTGCAAAAAATAACAAGTCTTAAGATGATTTAATTGTGAGCATGAGAACCAGGTCCCATTAATTTTTATAGTTCAATTTTTAACAAAGAAGCACTGGATTCTAAACATTTCTTTCAATAACAAATTTCTTTTAACTTACTAAATATTCAAACAAACTCTAAAAACAAATTTCCAAATTTTAAGGAATTCAAAGATATTTCAAATCAGAACAACAATAACAAAAAAAAAAAAAAAAAAAAAAAAGGTTAAACTGAAAAAAATGGAGCTGTCAGAAATGAAAATATTCATTTTCGTAATACGTAGACTGGTGCAACGATGGACGAAAGTCAATTGCACTTGCATCATATTCCGTTTCACTTGCGATATTTTGTTTCAGACTTCTTGTTCTGTGCTGATTTAGAAACACTGATTCTGATATACAGATATTCGAATTCACAGTTGGCGTTAAAAGACAATTTATTAAGACTATTTTGTAAGAATAGACTGTTTTGTAATTTATTAAGACTGTTTTGTAAGACCATGTTTCTTTGTTAATTAGGCCCACCAGCGGCCGAGGAGTAAAGTCGCCGAACACTGGTAGTTCGGTCCGAGATTCGAATCCCGCGAACGGGCTGGCTGCATGGGTTTTTTCGTGGTTTTCCCCATGTGTAACATGTATACGAGCCAGTTTCCCTTAGAAAGCCCTCCACGAAGGCATCCCTCCCCTTTGGCAAATAGATCTAGTGTGCTTTGCCATAATAAAATACACCAACATACACCACCTTGTTAATTATTATTGCAAATCTGCCCAGTGTTCGTGTCAGGTTATTAGTGGGTGTTCTACAACGAATTCAGAGATATTGATGGACGTACTCGTCTTCTCATAGGGGCCCACCAGCGGCCGAGCGGTAAAGTCGCTGAACACTGGTAGTTCGGTCCGAGGTTCGAATCCCGCGAACGGGCTGGCTGCATGGGTGTTTTCGTGGTTTTCTCCATGTGTAACGTATATACGAGCCAGTTTCCCTTAGAAAGTCCTCCACGAAAGGCATCCCTCCTCTTAGGCAGATAGCCCTAGTGTGCTTTGCCATAATTAAATACACCACACCATCTTCTCATAGGCATTTCTGGAATTTCGAATGCTTATATATATATATGAACTTCATAACGGTTTGCTTCCTTCATGCTTTACTTCTATCGCAACATTTTGCTTCTTTTTTGCGATTGACTCTCTTTACGTAAGTTTCTTATTTTGTAAATTGTAAATTTTGAATAAAAAGTTAAAAATTCAAATGTAGGCATCCAAAAATGTCATAACATGTAGGTGCAACTGCTTTCATTCGCATTCCTAATGCGTGTCAGGTATCTTCCTATAGTACACGTGCATTTTTGGTACTTAAGTGTTAACTCATTTCCTGAGCCTTTTGCGACTAGTAAATGGCGACTTATCCCTTCTATCATATAAGAACCTCAGTTTCGTGAATATTCAGCTATTATAACTTTCTCTTAACATGATAATCGTAACTACTGCGTGTGTAATACTTATGAAACGTTGTCGATATTTCCAATGCGTTACACTGGAATTTTTCGTGGATGAACTTCGGTGTTAAAATTAAGGCAGTGTCAAATGATAATTCGTCAAACAGCCATTCAAGGCTTCTCGTGTTTGATGCTATGTCTTGTAGAATTAAGAGAACAGTGGAGAATAATAATGAGTATGATGCTCCGAAGAGACATATTTTGTTACATCTCTCATAGTGTGTACCATGGCCTACCAGCGACCGAGCGGTAAAGTCGGTCCTGATGGTAGTTCGGTCCGAGGTTCGAATCCCGCGAACGGGCTGGCTGCATGGGCGTTTTCGTAGTTTTCCCCATGTGTAACGTGTATACGATCCAGTTTCCCTTAGAAAGTCCTCCACGAAGGCATTCCTCCTCTTAGGCAGATAGCCCTCGAGGCTTTTCCATAATCACAGACACACATAGTGTGTACCATACTTTTAAGAGACAGATTCATTTCTGCACTTTGCATTCTTCGTGCCTTATTTACCGTTCGAGCTACCCAAAATATTTTCAGTGCACTGTCATGCTTAAACAAGAATCTGTGACAATAGTTTGAAATAAATTAACTGAAATTGGGTACTTGAACGGCTTTAACTTTGTGCGATTAGAATATTAACTGCAAAATAAAAAAATAATTTTGGTCAGAAGATACATTACCTAATGCAAAAGAGCGTCATATTATCACAATTTTCAAACGAACGTAGAAATACCTACATTAAAGAGAACTATAGTTATGCATTTTGAGAAGGAAACAATTCGAAATAATCTCTCAAGATAGAAATGCTGCATTCTGTAAAACTCAAAGCTCTTTTTATTGGAAGATGCAAAATGGAAAAGCTGAAATTTATGATTTGATATACAGCTGCACAGGTTTTTAATGTATCAAGTTTTTTTAGTAAAAATGAAAGCTCTTAATCCGATGTAATTTTCTACTAATTTTCTTTTAGAACTTGCTTTATCTCGAAATTCGTGCTCACTTTTATGAATACGATATGGTTCTTCGTTGCGACCAAAAATTGTGTGTTGCATGTAAAATGGCAGCTTTCTGGATAAAAATCTTGAGAACTTTTTGACAGATGTTATTTCCTTCCTTTAGTTTTCCTTTTCAGATATTATGCCCCTTAGCCTTATTTTAATTAGAAGAGAGATTAAATTTAGCCTCTTCATTTTACTTTTTTTGTGCTGTCGAAATTACGACGTTGAATCAAAAAATAAAATGTTCCCGTTCCCAATCTTTCCGGGTATTCAAGCAGCAAGCTGCAAACTGAAAATAAATTAGCCTGATTATCGTTCTGCACATTTGTTTCTCTGAAACAAATTTCATTCCGGCGAGAAAAACGTAAATTACACCACAAAATAAATTTATGTTAATGTTATCGGCATCAACAGCCGCAGGATGAAACTGCTGAACACTAGTAATTCGAACTGATTTTAAATCCCGGTGACGGATTGGTTGCATATAATTTTGGCGGTTTTCTCTATGCGTAACGTGAAGTAAGCCAGTTTACCTTTAGTTCCTCCGCAACGGTACCTCTTCCATTTAGTAGATCGCCTTCTAGCGCTTTGCTGTAACCTAAATAATCTAGTCCGATACATATTTGTCTTCTACAACTGAAAAAGTAGAAATCTATAGTTCTATCTTGAAATTGATTCTTTCATAAAATGAACCAAAAATAGCGACTTAACTTCATAAAATCAACTGTAAGTTTAATGCGTTTATTGCATGGAGAGCTGCGATAACTTTGAAGAATCTGAACAAATCCATTTGGCCATTTGTAAGTGATTCGGATAAGTAATTTGTAATTCGGATTTGTAAGTGATTCGGATTGTAAGTGATTTGTAAGTGCCATTTGTATAAAAAGAAAACTGTACAAATAAATTATATTGAAACTGATGCCGATTGCACGCAAAGAAAATGGTACGAGGAAGGTATACTGAAATTGATGCCACTGTGGAAAAAATGTCTTTATGAACATAAGATTAAAAGTAATTACTACTTGCAGCTTCATAATTTTGCACAATAAAGATAGAGCAAGCCGTAATGAAATGACAAAGGTTATTTAGTAAATTGCGAATAAAATTTAAAATATGTCACATTCCTAAAGAAATATGAAACAGAATAAATCTTTATATACAGATTTTGTTTTTATTTAATATTTTTTTCTCTAATGTCTGAAAAAACTTTGCAGTTGCTTATTAGCTGATAAATTTCAGCTTCCCTATTTCATATATGTTTCTACAAAGAAAGATATAAGCAAAGTAAAAAGAAAGCAGAACATAAGATATCAGTTTGCAGTACTTCAGTTAGAATGCATGTCTGCAGTTCAGTGTTAGGTAAAATTCTCTGTGTGCCCGTAATTTGCAAAACTCAAATTCCATAGAAGTTGTTTATACCGTATTTGATTTTAGTTTTCTCGGAAAATAAATATCACTTCGCAAATCTTTTAAAATGCATTTTACAAATAAAGGTTTAATTTTTCAAAAAGAAATTTGGATAGAAATTTTTGAATATAAGTGCAACGTGTAAACAGAATCGGTGTTCAGTTAATGTTTAAACGATGGAAGACCAAGTTCAATCCACTTGATACTGATTCAGAAGTCAAACAACAAAAATCAGCGTTAATTCACAAAATTTTCACAGGACTAGTTTCGATGGTTTTACCGAACCATCATCTTCAGCTGCAAAACCGCAAATGAACAAGATTCTTTCCATCAATTAGCTATAAAGTTGCACATATTTTGCAGAAATTTAACTTTCGGGTTGTTTACTCTCCCATCAATAAAATTCCAACTTCTATACTCAAGGACCCCATTCCGGATATGAATTCCTGGGGTATTTATAGGATTCCTTGCCAGTGCGGTTTAATTTACATTGGCCAAACTAAGAGAGCCTTAAAATTTCGCGTCAAAGAACATGAGGCATATGTTAGAAAAAAGGAAACACAGAGGTCTTCTGTTGCTCAACATTGTTGGTCCGAAAATCACACTTTCAATTTTTCTGCTGCCAAAATTATTCAAAAAACATCTTCCATTGGAGAACTGGATTTTCTAGAGGCATTTCACATTCATAAAAATCTTTCTGTTCTAGTTAACGATCCTAATTCCAATCCAAATTTGCCTTCGGCTTTTAGAGAAATTATGTTTTAGTTCTGGTTTCGCCAACAGATGGCGCCACTTGCTTATTCTTGTCCAGGCTTTCTTATCTTATCTAAACATTATTTCCTATCTTGTTCATTTGCGGTTTTGCAGCTGAAGATGATGGTTCGGTAAAACCATCGAAACTAGTCCTGTGAAAATTTTGTGAATTAACGCTGATTTTTGTTGTTTGACTTCTGAATCAGTATTTATTCGGCGTGTTATTGTGTCTTAATCCACTTGATGCCAAAAAGCAACAGAAGGAACATTGCTTTTGGTGCGATATTTATAGAATTTGTGCCAGACATCGGCTGATTTTTTCATGGCGATGCTTCCTTTCTAGGCGGATTAAACTATAAACAGTGGTACTCCTCCCCAAGTATATTTTTCAAGTAATTGAGGGGCTTTAGCAGCAGCAGTTACTGCCTGTTATTAAAATCTGTGGAGTAAAATGGTTTTTATGAATATGTATGTTACTAGCTGTTAAAATATTTTTGGATATTTTTTCAACGGCGACTAACTTCCGAATAATTTATATCTTTTGACTTCTTGAAAGTGATCAATAGTCTCATTTCTTTCACTGGAAAGCTGTTTTTGGTAACGTCTTAGGCCTTGCGGGCCATGATATGTGTATATCCATTCGTATTTGCTTCGATTTGAGGGAATAAAGTTATCTGTAGCATATCCAAGTACACACTGAAATTGATATGAATTTCAACAACAACAAAAAAAATTAAATACCATGTATTGCACCAAGCATTCGTCTTAAGAAAATCTCAAAGATGTTCATTTGTCACACAAATTAGAGCCGCAGATCCGTCTGATGTGGGGTAAGATTCGTCGGATTCAAGCATTAAGGGAAAGTGAGCCCCACGAGTCAGATAGTTTCATTGTAAGGTTCCGTAAGTATATTAGTAGTATAGGTAACATTACGCTTTTTATCCAGCGGTTTAACAGAATGCAACAGTCAAGATCTTTGGGGAACATCATTTTCTTACACATTATGTTGTATGTTTCATTTAAGACCTAAAGGACTGCGAACACAAAACTGGATTTTCCAATATTACTTTCTGCGCTCAATAACATAGCATGCACGTAATCTTCTTTGGTGCCTGAATTAAATAAATGCACTTTTAATACGTCTCACGTAACATACTGTGGGTAAAAAAAAGTATTTGCACACCTACATTTTTGTTTGCAATTCATAAAAAGAAGCATTAAGAAATAAAAAAATTGGTATTGCAAAATCAGAATAAATTTAATCATCCGAAACAAACAGAAAAATTACAATAATATAAATAACAATGCTTTTTTGTAACAAAATTAAAATTTTTCGTATCAAAAAAATATTTTCACACCTGCACGAATAAAAAAGAAATAAAATATATAAGCAAATTTCAAATAACTAATATTTAGTATGCATTAAGCATCTATTACCGCTTGTTACCTTGCTGGCATTGATTTAATTAAATTTTCTGTAACAGTAGGGTCCGTATTCGACCACTCTTCAATGGGGGCTTGTTTAAGGGGCAGATTTGCTTGAAATCTTCCTTTTTCTTATTTTTAAATCCAAAGAATTCTACAAATTTTCCAAAGGATTTAAGTCTGGTGATTGTAGTGGAGTGGCAAGTTTTCTGGGTACATTATAAAGCAACCACATACGTGTTATACTGGGAGTGTGCTTGGGATGTCTTGCTGAAAATAGTACGAATTACTGATACCCAATATTATTGCACTTTGTGGAAAGTTATCTCGCAACACATCAATATAGGTTCGAGCTGTCATATTCCCATCAATGAAACACAAATTACCAACTCCTTTACTAACCATGCACCCCCAAATCGTAACAGAACCTCCTCCATGTTTAACTGTAGGTACCACATTTTTGGCATGAAAAGTGTTACAAGGTTTTCTCCAAACTAATTTACTGCCATCTGATTTAAAGATATTGAACTTTCTCGTCGGAGAATATGACATTTTTCCAGAAATCATTTAGCTTATTGATATATTCCTGAGCGAATTCAAGTCTCTTCAATCTATTTCGTTCAGTTATGAGAGGTTTTTTTCCTTGGAGATCTCCCATAAATGCTGCTGATGATCCCATAAATGCATCGTGCTGGACATTTCGAACACTTTGGGCACAGATTTGAACTTCAGATGTTGAAGCGACATCATTGGCTAAAGTAATTGCACTAACAAATGGATTTTTCGATGCTTCTCTTATGAGTTTTCGCTTCATTCGCAGTGAAAGTTTCTTTGGACGTCCAGAGCGCAAGTTATTTGATGTAGATCCTCTTTCTTTATGACGTTTTATAACATACCGAACAGTAGAGAAGCAAACATTTACTTTTTTACCTATTTCTCGATAACTTAAGCCATTTTCACGTAGAGAAACAATTTTTTCTCGCAACGAAATCAGCAATTCAGATTTCTTAGGTGCCATTACAATTTCAAATCGACAATCAACTGATAACGTTTCGACAACACCTCCTTTTATAGTCGTCTTACGTATGTTATTTTCTGCGGGATGACTGTCAAATAATAGCATAAAAATGCAAATTTGCTAAAGTTGAGTTGAGTGTGCAAATTCTTTTTTGACATAAGCTATTTTACTATTGTTGCAAAAAATGTTTTTATTAATATTATTGTATTTTTTGTAATGAATTTAAATGAATAAGCTTATTCTATTTTTTAAATGCCCATTTTTGTATTTCTTAATGCATTTTCTCATAAATTGTGAACAAAAATGTATGTGTACCCACTGTATACTTCATAGAAACGTCATGAAGTTTCGCCATTTGTCTTAGAGACACCATGTCTGCTTGCGGAACTGCAGAAAAATAAAGAATTACGGCTGGCACTTGTCGATAAATCAAATATGTCACCTTTTTGGGATTTACGCAGTCGTAACCGCTTATAACGTTTGAACTAATACATTTCAATTCTCTTCCCCTACTTTTACAAGAGGCTTATTTTAAGTAATATTCGACTGAAAAGAAATTCTTTTTATCCATTTGAATAATATGTTTCTCATACTTCGAAATGTTAATACAAATTTTGAATTTTTATCGTGGGCTGTATTTCGAAAAATTTCTAAACGTTCGATTTTGTTTTATTTTTTTATTCTTTTATTCGTGCCCCAAGAGAATTTGAGTGTTTTACATTTTGCAAGTAAAATGATTCCGAATGTAAAGAAGGAAAACTTCTTGTGCGTAGGCGCACTATCAAAGTAGCAAATTCTTTTCATTGAAATGCATCATATTTTTTCACAATGAAGATCCTCAGAATGTTAGAAAGGCCAATATTTGTTCGTTTGGAGTTGCTTGGAAATTGCTCTGTTCTATAGCGATGCAATTAAATTTTCGACTCAAATGTTAGTATTTATCCCTCTTTCAGTTTTTTATGACATAAGTGGATTGATTAGTTGTTTGAAAGTAAGTAAGAAATAATAAAACTAATTAGGTAGTTTCTGTTCCTGTTCAATTCGAGCTCATTCTGTTCGTGTTTTATATTCATTAACCACTTTTGATGATATAAATTAAATTTTTTATTTTTAGGAAACGTTATTTTTCATTTATTTGTGCTATTAACAAAAATGTGAATATCTGTTTGAATGCGAAATTGCTTTTCATGCATTTATTCGATTATGAATTAAATGCAGTTTTAACATTTCTTCTTTATTTTGCCATGAATTAATCCTAATTGGATCGTTATCTTCATATCATAAACTTGGTATTGTGTGAATGTAAAATGAGACTACTTCAAAAAGCAATTCCATCATAAGGTGTCGTTACTTTTAAGTAAATCTCTCAATGTTGGAAAATACCGAAACTTTCATAAGAGTGTCGACATAGAGATGTCCGAAAAATAAGTGATCACTTTTTAATTGTTATAAGTTAAAAACTGGTCATTCTGAAGCCTTTGTGACGGTGATGGAATCTTTATACAGGGGCACAACCACTAAAGTTGGGTTTTAGTTTTCTCCCCTGATTGGCAGAACTGTTGACCAGCAGCCGAGTGATAAAGTCGCTGAAAACTGGTAGTTCGTTTCCTGGTAGTAAATTCCGGTGAATGGCTGACTACATTGGCGTCCCATGAATAATGCAGATGAGATATACATCTTTTAGACAATCTTTTACGAATATATCCCTTCCTTTAGGCAGATAACTCTTGCCTGCTTTGCCAAAGTCTACAAAACCAAGCTAGATTTGATTCGCAAAGGGAGGATACATTCTACGAGCTTAACAGTGTGTAGAGTAGAGTCATTACGTTATGTTGTGTTACTATATGTATAACGTGTATAGTCATTATTTTATGTTGAAGTAGGAGATGTGAAAATTGTGCAATGCCCTCGCAAACGCCGGGAACTCAAACCTGGATCTCTGAAGCACGCGCCGAGTATGCTACCCTTACACCACGAAGGCATGCTGAAAGGAGAGAGAATGGTACCTCGGTAATAATAAATTGTGCCCTCATTTTTATGAAATACGGTATGGTACCTTTATACTGGGAAACTTTATGAAAGTTACTGACTTTCGAGCAATGACGGAATTTTAAATAAGTACTGTCGCTAACATGATGGCACACTGTCAGGAAGATTTCTTAATAATATACCCTTACTGTTAAATAATTACTCTTCATTTTTCCAGATCTTAGTGGTTAAAGCTTTGCTAAAAATCCGTATATAAATATATTCCCGCATATTTCCCTTAACATTTAACAACATGCTTATCAAGTTAAAAAAAATGCAAGAATTCCATTTTTTCTCCTTCTAAAGATGGAAATCATTTTAATTGTCTTCCTTTGAAGGAGATTTGTGCGCCTTAACTATGCTCATTTAAATAAGTGATTTAACAGTTTTCGCTATCTTTTAACTCCCATGAATATCGAAATAAATGATATTTAAAAAGGCGGAAAGTTCTAAGCTTTATGGATAATTTAGAGCAAATAATAAACGCACATTTGTTTTGTTTTACCGCATCAAACTTTTAAAACTTGTGGAAATTCAAAAATGTGTATTAATGGCAAATTGTTTCAATGGGTGGTACCTCTATACTGTTATAAAAAGTATTATCATTTAAAATTTCATTTGCAGTTTTGTACTGTTAACTTTAGAAACCGTTTATTTGATGTAAGATGGAGATGAATATTTCCCAGGCAATTACAGAAATGAAAGCTTGTTAGGTAAAAGAAATATAAATTCTCAAAAAAAAGCAGATCTAATGAGTTAGAAACACAAAGGATTAAAATAATATGCAACAGTGCCTAATAAAGTTACACTCTCGTACTTTACAGCATAAATTAAAGAAAGAAACTGCAATAAATAATTTAATATTTTATCACTTTGTTGTATAAAGAGCATCCTGGTTAAGAAAGACGATTTCACTTTTTTAAATATGAGCCATAAACATACATATTTTTCAAGTTGCGATAATAAGAGCGATTAATTTTTTTTTAAAATAAAAGTGGTGTCTGTTAAATGCTAAAATGATTTATAAAACAGAGCTTCTGAGTTTACAAAGCTATGAAAAACAAAATAATGTGCTTTTTTTAAATTAGAATGCTTAAAAAATCAGAAGTGTTGTGTTTGCGCTTTATGGAAATTTTCAATAGCTACGACTTATCGAGTTTTTAGACAGTATACGCATAATAACAAACTAATTTCACTCAAAATTCTTAAGAAAAAAGGCTCCAAAAAACAAGAAAATAAATCACGGAAATGGTAAGCGGAAGTTTATTTGAGAAACCGGACATTTCTATTCGTCAGGTGGCATGACAATGAAAGATATAAATGGAATTTCTTCACTGAATTATGTGTGACCTAAGCTTAAACTCTTAGATAAAAAAAAGTACAAGAAAAATCAGATTATAAGGTATATCTTCCACTTTCCTAGCGAGCCTTCGTGGTGTAGTGGTTCTGCACGCTAGGCCGGTATTCCAGAGGTCCTTGGTTCGATTCCCGTCGAAGGCAGTGCTAATTTTTCATCTTGCCTGCTTCCAAAAGTATACCTAATGTCTCTACGGTAGCGCTCGAACTAAAAGGATGTTGGATGAGGTTTCTCCACAGCAAGGATTTGGCGAATGGGTCCCCTAAGAACACCGCTCGCCCTTTAAAAAAGGGGAGTATATAAGGTATATCTCCCACTTTCCTAGAGAGCCTTCGGTAGTTGTTCTGCACGCTGGGCCGGTATTCCAGAGGTCCGTGGTTCGATTCCCGGCGAAGGCGTTGCTAATTTTTCATCTTGCTTGCTTCCAAAATTATACCTAATGTCTCTACAAGATAAGAATTGATTTTAGCTGGAACTTCTCTTAATCTCGTCATAGATGATAAATTATTCTTCATATCAGCACTGACATTAAATATTAAGATCTAACACTCCTTAATTCTGTTCCTATGCACTTCAAGAATAAAATAATATAATAATCACCCTAATAAAAATTCGCAAGAAACGCGATGGTATTAGCAGAATAACATTTCTAAAGATGCCTTTTTAAGGGAACTACAAGTAATTCCATTTATTTAAATCAGTACATTAAAATGTTTTCAAGTTCTTTCACTAAACATTATCATCAAAAAGATATTTTGTTTTGGCCGGTCTGAAATTACCAGGTAAAAGGTGTCGGCAACCATTTGAAAAAAAAAAAAAAAAAAAAAAAAAAAAAACGTTTTGCATCTAAATCGGACCAGTGATCTTAATGCACCTTATGCTTGAGATAACAAAACATTTGGGAAATAATTAAAAGTAGATATATCAATAGAAACAAAGGACTTGAAATATTGACTCAATTTTTGGGAATTTGCCTTCGATTGTTAAAATTAAACTTAAAGATGCAGTGCTAGAGTCCGTGGGCAACCACAAAACATATCTTCGCAAGTTGAGAGAAAAGTTTGCTCAACAATTTAAATAAACACATCAAAAGGATGTAATGAAATATGATTATAAATAAGTTTTAGTTATGTATAAATTATAAGGTGTACGTTAAAACGTCTCAAATGCATATCATTCTTATCTGAAACTCTGCTTTTTATCTCAGTAACCCAGGATACTAAATATATTTTTCCTATGTGTGTCGATTTATTTTCGCTTTAGGATCATTACCACTATTTGAATCACCATTGGTTGATTATATTTTACTAATAACGTATTACTTAATTCAACGTTACTCAGACATTTTTCAAGTAGGGATCAATTTTATAAATTAGAATGTTCTGCGGATCACCTCACCATTTGCCCCCTTCGAAAGCATATTATCGTATATTACTACCAGCACACTTTTATTTTTCTAAATACAGTTAATTAAAATTAATCTAGTTTTTATTGGTATTTAGCAATAAAGTTAAAAGAAATGTATATGCGTTTTTAATAATTCAAGCTTATTCGTGTTAGGATAATCTTTATCTTGTAGGGTTTATATTTATTTTAACTAACATTTATTTTAAGTTTAAACTATATTTCCTGTCAAGCCTTACTTTCCCCTGGAACTGCCAATGCCAGAGTATGTAAATTTTAGTAGAACGCGCAAGGATTCAAATTATCAGCGGAAGTATTCTGAGTTAAATAGAAAGGAAACGAGTTCGAGGTGTGCTGTTCTTACTTCACGAGCGCGGAGGTAGTTAGCCAGAAATTGAAGAACCCCGCGTTTCGGCATGTGTGCTTGCCTCGGAGAATTTTTAATCGTTCAACGTGATATTCAAAGTTTGCTGAATTAGCAGCGGTATTGTAAAACGCGGTGAGGTTAGTTACTTTTAGAGAGCCTCGTAGTTAGAGTCTTGTTATTATTTCTTTTCAGGTTCTTATTTTTATTTTACCGCCGGGTCGGCGTAGTTTGTGAGCGTCAAGAGCACGCAATTGTATGTAACTTCTTAAGTTGAATAAAAAGGAACTTAAACCCTTAGCAAGACTCTGTCTATTTTCCAGTTTCAACAGTCACCTCTTGGTTGCGTGCAAGTTGGAGGCGTGCAACTCTACAATCTTATTAACTAAAAATAAAATGACGTGTTTGTTACCCTATTAGTGAGATGGATGCATTTACCGATTTTTGCAAAGTTGTCTAATGTTTGACTACATGCTTGCAAGAATACCATAGTCAGAAAGGTCTAAATCCCTTTTGTGACTCGATTGGGAATTACTAAAATCCTCAGTTTTGGGTAAAAAAAAGTGTAGACGTGTGTGGTAAAGTGTTAGACGAATTGCAATATGTAATTTCCAGACTCTGAGATTTTCAGCTATAGTGTAATATAAGTAGTTAATTTAATAGGTAGTTAATTTAAATTTTATTTTTTGTCCTTTTTTGGAAATCTGGGAGAACCGCAACAGAAGACTGCCAGGACCATAGTAAGAGAAATTCTAATGTAATTGATTAACCTAACAGGCGCTGTACCTCTGAATTCATTTTTGATAAGATAATTTTCCATATCGAATCCTAGATTCTAATTCAGGTATAAATTTTAGATAAACAAGAAGCAGCAGTTAAAAAACTTCAGCAACTTCAATAAAGCAACGTTTTCATGATTAAGATACGTAATCAAATTTTTAAGTTCCAAAGTTAAGCTTCCTATTGGTATTTATGCGCAGAACTCTGTATGTAAAATTAATGAATAAGTAGACTAAATAATATTGTTTGGTCTTCTTTTAAATAAAATTAGCCAACACTGAATTGGATTTAAATTAAGAAAAAGGTAAATGTAAATTTTCCTTTTACGAACATTGGTTTCAAAGAAATTTTTGCAATTTTAACTGGCTTTTAGCTCAAAAGGAGGGACAAAGTGAAATTCAAGAATATTGCTAGGCTTTCATCTCCATATCCCTTTTTTCAGAGCACTAATAATACAGTTTTACTTAATATATGATATATCTCACTCTTTTTATTTCCTTGTATGAAGTACTATAATCGCGAAACTTTTCGGGTATCATATTTCAACGAAAATATCCGTTTTCACTGCTCTCGAATCTATTTCAATGAATTTTTTGTGTAGCGTATGTGCGTACAATGCATATATGCTATGCAAAAAAATCATTGAAATACATTCGAGAGCAGTCAAAACGTACATATGGATGTATCTCGCATATGTCAAAAACGATTACCGGTAGAACGCTGAAGTTTTATGTATGGGGCTGCTATAACATTCAATTGTGCACATCCTATTTGTGTTGCAATTGTCAGTACCAAACGTATATACATATATACATACATATTTGTATACATATTCCGGTTCTGTTAGCCGGCTTGTTGACCTCTGTTTTTTTATTCTTATATGTACGTAAATTGCGCATTTTTTCCTTTAAAAGTTATTATGTTGTTCTTGTGTTTCGGTTAAGGTTTTTATGACTTTAGTTAATCTACATACAATAGTTGACTTGACGATGCCGCCATTTGTTTACATTTGAAACTTTTAATAGAACACTGAAGTAAGTCAGTTAGAGCATCAACTTCAGTGTTTTCTTTTGCCCAGTGTGACCAGAAGTTAACTTTCAGTTTTGGTCACCGAAAATTGTATCTTCCTACCCGCTGGCCGAACTGCTTGTATTGTAATTGTAAACAAAAAATATGTTTTTAACTGCATTTGGTGTTTTCGTTTTTTTTTTTTTTTTTTTTTTTTTTTTTTTCTGTATTTTACAATCCTCTCCGGGGGTTGACTCAGGAGAATTCCTGGGAAGTACTGGCTAGGATCTGTATTAGGGGAAAATTCTTTTAACTTGTAAAATGAATTAAAATTCATACATTTCCGGGAAGATATTCAATTCAGTTTAATTTAAAGAAAATTATATATCATGCTTAACTGCTTATGTAGGATATGTATTTAAAGCGAATATTTCTAAAATGAAATGACAGTAATACAAATTAAAATTTTAATCCTTTGTAGATTTTTAGATTACTTAAAGAGCACTTTCCTTCAAATCAAATTGCTTTATGAACATTGTCAAATGCAAATATCTGAAAAAAACTAAAAACGATCATTTTAATGACGCTAATTTAAATGTAAAGAAGCATGGTATTCCACTGAGGGAATATTAAATGCATCTGACTCTTCCTTTCTTACTTAACTATTCATGATACAAGATCACTGAGGTGTCTTAAGGCAAGTTTATCATTGTTTTTAAAATGAATCTCATTTAAATGCTTTTTAGAAACATTTCGCATTCCGTTTGATTGCGGGTACATTCATGATAAATAAAATATTACTGTATCTTGATTCACGGCTTATCAACTAAAAGAATATGCGAGAGGTTTCTTAGATGGGTTTTAATTCAGCAACTAATTGTAATTTACATTTTTAATTCTTCTTTCGAATTATCATATTCTAGATGAAATCATTTTTTTAAATGATCACTACATAGTTTTTAACACTTGGAAGAAGATGTTAATGCTTTTAGTTCGCGAAACAAAGCAAAACCCCATCTTGTCAAATTATGAAAGGTACAATCAACACATCTAAATATTTATTATGTACCAATAATAGTTGTAATTCGGAACTAAATTTATTGCCTGACATATGTTATCAAATATCATATGGCAATTAACAACACGCGTGATGTTATACTTGTATCTATAAAAAATATATTCTAACGGAGCAACATATAATATGACTGCACAATTTATTCTTCTTATATATGTTTAGGAAGATGTATTTCTCATTGTTTAAAAAATCGATTATTAAAATTACGTATTTTTTGACTGCATGCTTCCTGTTGCAAAGGTACTATTTATCATGCCAACTTTGAGTTAAAACATGAAAATTCCGTTACAAGTAACCCCCATTCTTACACCAGAACGAATACGTTTTTCATTTTGCATTACACTACAATAATTAGGTATTGTTTCACTGTATTGCAGCTAATCATCGAAATTGTAAAACCTAAAAAAAATAAACGATTTGTTGTTCTTCGAATTTGGTCTAAACCTATGCCCAAATGCAAAGATTAATAAATTTTGAAAAATTACTATTTGCGTTCTGTACATGAGAATATTTTCTTAATTTTTATTTACCTTAATTTTTAAAATTCCTTATAAATCATTTCTTTCACAAATGAGAAAATTTTGTATTAATTTGATGAGGAAAACGGAACCTTCATTTTACGATTTAAATAAAATAAAAAAGATGAATTTGTCTTCGTTTGTATTATTTAAATGTAGCGCAATATTTATTAACTTTTTTAAAAAGAGGCTGTCTAATCGGTTCTGATATCTATTAATTTCTTTCATCTCAGCTATGCGAAGCATTAGCATTAGCATGCGAAGCATTAGCATACTTTTTAAGAAATATTTTTCTAAAACGTCTATAAGGACAAAAATTATTAGTACTGTCTTAAATAAATGAGTTTAAGGAAATCTATAAAAATGTACTAGCTCTTAGCTGTTTTATTTATTAGAAGAAGAGAAACTGTATTCAACTTACAATAAATTTAGAAATGTATGAGCATAAAACTTGTTATAAATTCAGATCAGTATTCACAGCAGGAAAAATTAAGTGACTGCAAATCGTTCTCAGTATGTCGACCGCCGAAAAATAAAAGTAATTATAAATTCTCGTCAACAGGTTTGCGGAAACATTACCCATATATCTACTAGATATCTTTTCAGATATTCTTACGAATAATGTATAACTATTCGAGCTTGACTTTATTATTTTTTTGGAGAGAGGGAAAGTTTAGGGGGCTTAAAAATGATATTTGCTTTATGTGTTAAATTATTTGCTTTACTTAGGTGCGAAGTATGTATCATGATGACACTATGTAATTCAGTATATGAGTAAGCCATCAAATTGTTTTGAATGGGGCGAATCTTTCAGTCCTTTTTAATCGTACTTCGTATACACTACCGCACAGTATAAGATTAATCACTTTTGCAAAATCTAGCGACAATCAATGTCAGAGGTGAAGTATCCTAAACCGTACCTCTGATTGACCTTTCTATGTCCAGTCTTCGCACTTTTTGTCTTGAACTTTAAGTTCAATAAAGATTATACAAGTGGGACAAAAAGTTAATTTCGTTGAATTAAAACACAGTTGCTTGTTAAAGAACTAGTTGAGATGATATAATTAACTTTAATGCCAAGAAAGCAAAATGTACGAAGCCTAGACAATGTGCACCATAGTATTAAAATAACAACTTTGTAAATTCTTCTCATACTGTTGCGTGCGTACGGGTTCGTATGAGTATGAATGCACAAGTCCGTTAAAAGGTAAACAAAATGTATTCTTATCGCAAGAAATAAAACAAAATCCAGAAATTTTTCGTCACAGATGTTCGTACAATATCACAATATCACACAGTAATTATATTTTAAACTACTAAAACGTTAAATAGAACACAATTCAAAGTGCAGAGAAAGCTAATCCGATCTCACCGCGAATTCGATAGAGTCAGCAACAACAAATAAGTAAACAACTAAACTCAGATGTTTTTCTCCGGCTTTTTAAAGCATTTGGATTAGTTATGTGAAGCTTCTCGTAATTTCTCGACGTTTCTGGAAAGCAAAAGAATACAATTACGAGATATATATTTATTAAATATTAATAGCACGTGCTAATCCTGTATTTTTATTTTTTTCGGTGTAACTTTCGCTTAAAACTCTTCACTCGCTGTATTGCATAGGGAGATGAAAAACATTAATTACAGTTCTACTAAAAATAGCAACTAAATACAAAAAACGTAACAATATTTTGGGAATTTTGTTAGGAACTTACTTATCTGTGTCTGTACCTAATGCAAAAAAAAGGGAGAAATCTTTCTGCGTTTTAAAATGAACTAAAATCATATAAAATTATAGGATAAGAGAGGTAACATTTTTAGCAGTAATTTTTACCAGAAAGGATACTTTACGGTAAATTAAATTAATTAATAACTTTAATAAATTTAGTTCCTTTTACTAACACTAAGCAGTTCGGTCGTTATTTTTTTCCCATGATTGAGATTTCAAACGAGCGTTTAAATAGAGTGACGATGGAAATTCATTTCAGCCAGAATATCATTTTAATAAATTATTATCTTAATTTATAGAAAATTAATTCATTTAGCATTCAGTTTCAATAAATACGGTTGGTTTGGTTTGTTTAATTATGGCGGAGCACACAAGGGCTATCTACTAAAGGGAAAAGATGCCTTCGTGCAGGATGTTTTGAGGAAACTATCTTGTATACATATTGCACATAACAAAAATCACGAAAACGCCTGCGCTGACAGCCCATTCGCCGGGATTCGAACCTTGGACCGAACTACCAGATTTTAGCGACTTTACCGCTCGGGCCTACCAACGGCCGAGCGATAAAGTCGCTAAAATATGGTAACTAGATCAAGCGAGTATCAAAGTGTCATTTAAAACTAAATATTTTGTAAACGTAAATCTAATGATATATCAAAACTAAAGAGCTTATTAATTTGTTTAGTTCTCAAACACAGTGGTTTATTTAAAGAATCATAACTTTTTGTTCTGAGTGTATTTTAATATATTTCTAATACGTATGATTTTATATACCTTCCTGAAAGAAACAATATGTAATATATATATTCTCTTCTATGTTAACGGTTTCTCTAATGTCTCTCTATATAGATAAACAAAACCGTTACTTATATAAGAGAAGTCGTAGTATTTGTTCAATTTTTATATCCTCCCTGAAAAATTTGCAACTTCATATTGAGAAAATATTTTCCCAACCTGTGACTTTTTATATGCTCACGAATTAAATTAAGGTGAAGGGACACGAAATTGATATTCTAGTGAATTTAATCGCTTTCCAAGCGAAAGTAATGTGTTTCCATTTGAATCGTTTCAAATAACGTGATGAAAAGTCTTCTCAATGGAAGTGTACTTACATTTACTGAAGTCTTTTCTATTTTTAGAAATTGGAAATACGAGCAAGAAATCGATGGTTTGCTCTGGAGGCTGGAGCTGGAAGATGTGCAGAAATGTGGGCAGAACGGCATGTGTCTCGTGCACTCCGCCAGTAAGGTACGCATTTATTACTTTACGAAGGCTTCGATAAACAAAAAATCCTGGAAAACATTTGCGAGTTCTTTCATTTTATCTGCGTTATGTTTCGGCTAAAATGTATTATGTAGTGAAATTTCAATTTTCATCTTTCCTTATTTTTTCCAGGTAAGGTGTGAGATAAATGACACAATATGGTAAATTCCACAATTGCATTTTTGTCGGTTTATTGAACTGCTGTCAACGAATGGAAGCGAAACACGTCAAGTGAAAAGTTTAAAACTAGACAAATATATATATATATGCTAAGTTGCGATTAAAGTTGCTTTTTTCTCTGCTTTTAAATAATCGCCCTAGTATACGTACTTATCAAATGGAACTTTAAAGTTATACTCTATGTTTTAATCTAAAAAAAATTCCAAATCCTTAATTATATAAGAAGGTTAATTATTATAAGGTTTCGAAAAGAAATTGGACAAATTTCTTAGTTTTCTATTTAATGTATCATAAAACAAATCACATCCATGTTATGAAAAAACAAATAACATTTTTGGAACAATATGAAAATTTACCCATATACCGTTTTTGGATTTAGCTGTGGATTTAGTAGCATTAAAAGATGTATACAACAGTATGTATTTAATCAGTAATATAATAAATTTAGTCAAATGTCAGTGAACTCAGCTGAAATAATTAAACTGTAAAGCATTTATCATGAATCAAAGTTTTAACTACCGTATTTGACGGCATATAAGACGTACTTTTTTTTTTCCTAAATTTGGTCTCAAAAAAGTTACCTGCGTCTTATACGTGAAGGTCATTGCATTCAATAACTGTTTATTTGGCTTTTACGAAACATGAGAATTAAAAGAAACCACGCTATTGAAACTTTTTTCCCTTTTGTGTGGCCGGTCAAATACGGTATTTATTATTAATTAAATTAAAAACGCTGAAAATGAAGTAAATTATGCTCCCTTATTTTCGATTTTTGCATTCTATTCTCTTCTAAAAATAAGAAAAAAAATACCTACTTATTGCTTGAATAACATTTAGAAGATTTTTTTTATTATATCAGAAATATTTAATTAAATATTCCATACCTAAAATGATAAATACTTTAATATTATTATTATATTATAACATTGTATTGTTAGCTTTTGAAAAATCAATGATTTCATAGCAGTATTTTTATAATTGCATGATGTTACGAGACACGTTTTCGGACATCAGTGATTTAAAAATGGGATCAGGATCTAAGAGATATATTTAGGGGCTAGAGGAATTCAAAGATTTCAGAAATGTTTTTATGTGAAAGCAAACGACATACATGCCATCAGGAGTAATCTGAAAAAATTCAGATTCTTTGGCTTTGAAGCTTAACTTCCAAACTATAGCGGTGTAGGAAATTCCTATTCTGAACCCACAGGAATATTTCGATCACTGTTATAGGATTTGTTGATCCTGTTCTTACTGATTGGCGAAATTTCAAATTCTAAAATATTCTAAACTTTCAAAATTTGTTTGATAAGACATCTGATATTAGAAATGAAGGTTATATGCACAATAATTTTCTTGGTATATCATGCTATTTGATAACTTACTAATATTTGAGTTTTGAAAAGTTTGTAAACATCATTTAAATAATATCATATTTTTTATATTCGAGATTACTTTAAACCTGTTTCTAGGTACTTTTTTAAAAATAAAGCCACCTAAATTGTTACGAGCCACCTTAAACTGTTACGAGAATTATAAGACAACGCACAATAAGAAACTCGACAACTGGGAAGCATAAGTAATTTAGTCAACATTTCCAATAGTTAGAGCTCGAGTTTCGAGTATAATATTGTAAACTACAGTTAATTTAATTTTAAAATGATTTTTCATGTACTCTGTTTTAATGTGGTGAACTTAGATTAGAAATAATTGATATTACACCCCACGACGGTTTCTGAATTTTACAGGTTACTAAATCTTTCTCACTTCCTAAGCTTTATAACTTTTAGGCCACGATTTGGAAATGTATTATTGTAATTCTTTAGCTTCCAAATTTTTTGGAATTTCCTTTAAATGATAATTCAAGGAAATTTGGCTCAAAGAATCCATAACCACCTTAGCCCTTTATAATATTTAAAGATTTAATTAAATAAATACGTAAAACGTCGTCTTCCAAACTACTGTTAAAAAAGGCGTATAAATGAAAAAGACATGTGATCGAAATTTCAATTTATGAATGTCATACATATATTAACAAAAACAAATAAAAATAATTAACATTTTTGTGATGTAACATCACAGAAAAAATTACGAGAGTTCAAACTGTGTAATATTTAATACATAAATACGAAGGGTCATACTTTTTTATTTTGTGCCTTGAATAAATGCTTTTTTTTTTTTTTTTTTTTTTTCAAAAATACTTTTAAAAAAAAGCACATTCTAAATTTTTTTAGTTTCTTGAACTCTTCAGGTGTTGTTTGATTCAAAGTGTAAAAATCTGATGCTTCCTTTTAATTTGAGCCTTACTGACTTGTCTGGTCATCGGACGCGTTTTCCTATTCTATGATATCACACCATCCCTCAGCATGACTTGATACCCATGTCTTCCTATTTCTCATCGTATTCCAAAGCAAAGCTTCCAAAAATTACTAAACGGAATACTAGATTTCTGAAAAACTGACTCGGAAATTCTTAAAATTACGAAAAGGAACATCGAGAACATACCAGTGTAAATAAGGCACGTAACAGTTATTGTGAATTATAGAAATGAAATATTTGGCTACTAACCTGAGAGAAATGGCTGAGGACTAAGGCGAAAAGGTGTATAAAACTTATTAAAAAAAGTATAAATCAGATGTATATGAACGACGTTTCCCCTTATTTAAATAATTCAGTGAGTTAATAGTCATGCTATAAGGTATTTCTTCCACCTTCTTGGCATGCCTTCGTGGTGTCGTGGTCTGCACGCTCTTCCAGAGGTCCGCGGCTCGATTCCCGGCGAAGGTGTTGCTAATTTTTCAATTCTCCTGCTTCCAAAAATATATACCTAATGACTCTACAATGCATGTCAAATTTTAATAAAGCATTAATTAAAAAAACTTTAATTTATTATAATATGATGAATTAGATATGGCAAGAAGTATATTTATCATGTTTTAAATTTTTGCTCTCCAGGTAATTTTAATATAATAAGATTAATTTAATATTTTAATATAATATATTAAAACTCTCTTCTTAATATTACGCTTTTTTCATATTGGTCAATGTTGGATAAATTTTTCTTGTATTTATAATTTAGGAATGACTATAATTTCAGTTGCCAGTGCTATAAGCTATAAAATGCACTAATGTAATAAAATTGGCTAAATATCTTTGCTAATTATTACACTTTTACAAGCGAATGTGAGAAAGATAAGTTTTACCTCAAAATTTGTTTCCTGGATAAAAGATGAAAATAAAATATGTGTTTTTTAGAATCAATCAAACCAAAAAGAAAGACATAGTTAATATAATTATAAAGCACGAAAAATGAAAAGTTGAAAGTGGTATATATTATATGATCATACAAAATGAATGTTAAAGAATTTTAGCGGTATTCATACCAGCAAAAACACAACTAAGAAACGAAAATACAGCCTGATATTCCATCACTTTGAATTCTTCAGAACTGCGGTGTACGTTATGGAAAACTAATCTAGATTTTTAGGAATTTTTTTAACAAAGCCAATAACGGTCTATACTGAAATTAATATTATTTTTACTTCATAGTAATTTTAGAATGCATACTATAAGTTCCATTTTGAAAAATTCTTAATTTCGTTCATTCTTAAATAATGCCATAAATATTATCACATGAATGTGTTCTCCTTAAGAGACGCAGGATTTCGCCATAGGATGTGACGTTGTTTGAAATTTTGTCTCCTACCTACGCTCTAAAGCAAGGATGGGAAAACTACGGCCCGCAGGAAGGTTCTATCCGGCCCCGCGGATAGAATTTTTATTTGCCGCTCCGAGGCAAATTAAAAGAAATATATATTTATATATCCATCCCCTTTTCTACTTTGTTTAAATATTATTTTTTCTTTCTTTTTTTCAAAAAGGACTGATGATTTTTTTCTTTCTCTATTTTTGTCCTACAAAACATAAATCGACAGAATAAGCAAGCACAGGCAACTTTCAATCGGCAAATTGTTAAAAACAGAACGTCTTTATGAGTTATAGCTATAGATTGGCGTCAACAAGCGTTATCTCTTTCTCGTGGAGCAGACATATAGGAATTCAAAATAGGCGAATTACACCTCAAACGTGGCAGACTGCGTATTTTAAGCTCCAGCGGCTTTTCCTTTTGGTGTGAGTTCTAAAATTATTGATTCCATATGGAAAGATTGCAGACATATACCATCATTGTGAATAGTGGTGAAATTATTGAAGCGTAGCTAGTGCTTGTTTGGGTTATTCGTAAAAAAATTCATCGGCAAAATGACTTAACGTAAAGTTGATTTAGAGTGTCGTGCTTTTAATCATGAATGGACCTGGAAATATTTTTTACAGTTATAAAAAATAAACTAGTGTGTCTCATCTGCAATGAAGCTGTAGCAGACTCCAAAGAATACATTTTCCGTCATTTCACTTCTAATCATAAGAATTCCAATTACGAAGCAATGTCCGAATATGAAAGAAAACAAAATGCAGAATGTCTTTGCAAAAAATTATCAGGATATGTATGATATTAAAATGTTTTTCAAGAACCTAAACTGTATTAAATAAGCAGCTACACATGCAAGTTATATTGTAGCATACACTATTTCTAAAAATAATAAAGCTCTCATTGACGGGGAGTACGTAAACAATGCATACTCAAAGTTTGTGATGTTTTATGTCCAGACAAGAAAAATAATTTTGAGACTGTAAGCTTATCTCGAAAAACGTCGACTTCTAGAATCGAAGAGATCGATAAAAATTTGACATCACAATTAGAGTGAAAGATTGGTCAGTTTAAACTTTGCTCATAGCTATGGGTGAAAGCACTGTTATAAATGATACTATTGATAATATGAATACTCAGATGTACTGTATTGCACGAAAGTAAGTGGCTTAACGCAGGATGTGTTTTCGAGGGGGTTTGGCAGCTAAAAGACGACAATGTGTCGTTCTTCCATGAGAAACAGTGTTCTGCGGAGTGCGAAATGTTAGAAGATAGAGAATGGCTTTCGGTGTTTGCATTTTTAACCGATCTTCGTTGTCATGTGATCAACCTGAATGTCAAGATGCAAGGGAAAAGTCAATTTATCGACGATATCAGCTCCCATCTCTAAGCTTTTAAACTGAAACGTAATCTGTTTGCTGGGCAGCTAGCTAAGATCGATTTGTCGCATTTTCCGAAGTTAAATTCAATACCCTCAGTAAACGAAGAGAGGTTTAAGAATTATAAGGAGGGCTTGAAAGAATTGCATTTTGTGTTCGAACGCAGATTTCAAGATTTCAGTGCCATTCAAATAGAAAAGGATATTTTTTACCACGCCTTTCAACGTAAATTGTGAAGCAGTGAGGTCGGATTTGCAGCAAGAATTAAAGTTAGAGTTTTACAAATCATTATCGTAAGTAAGTTTTCCAATTTAATATCTCACGCCCAGAAAATCAGCGCTATGTTTCCTTCATCTTATATATGTGAACAAGTGTTTTCAACTATGAACCTTAGAAAGAAGGAAGAATTATTTCAGAAGCCTTTGTTATTTTAAATGAGCATTTAATCTCGTTCCTCAGAATCAGTACATCTCAATATAAGGAAATTTAAAAAATAAAATCGCAATTTCTTTCTTCTTATCAACATATTTAAATTGTAATGCTTATATATTGTTTTTAAAATTTTAGAAAAATTTATCTTGGCCCGTGAACGAAAACGTTTGCCCATCCCTGCTCTAAACGAAACTAAAGTGAAAAAAGAAACATTTGACCAGCCATTTTTAGCAGAATGCCTGTTTTGGAATTGGAGAAATATTTATTCATGCAAGTGCGTGATATTAATCAAATATGATTAAATGTTCCAATGGTAAACACCGTTTTAAGAATGCGTCGAATTATTTGATTTCGCAGCCGTATACTATCTGCCTAAAGCAAGGGATGCTCACATGGAGAGCTGTCTAAGGAAAACTGGCACATATTACGGTATACGCAAGGTAAACTAAGGTCAGTAGAAAGAGAAGTTAACGCTCTCAATGTCAAATTTTTCTCTTTACAACACTCGAGAGAGTGACGTATGTTATCCAACTGTTCAGTTTACCCATAGAAATAGGAGAAACCTTGTTTTAGCGCAGGACGTCGACGCTACCATACTGGTTGATCTTGGTCGAGCAGAACAAACATTGCAATATAGTTTACCATGAATATTTCATACTAGGAACTCCATTCAGTACTTGAAACTGCTGGATGCCATTTATTGCAAAAGAAGGGATTATTTGCATCTCTGAGGCCTTATGTCAGTTGTAGAACTGAAAGTGTAATTTCTTTATAAAATTCTGTCAAATATCTGAACTTCAACCATTTTGAATTTCATCGTATTTAACTTACTATAACTTTTATATGTTGTAGCGTTGCGCGCCTCCAACTTGCACGCAACCAAGAGGTGACTGTGAAAACTGGATAAAAGACAGAGTCTTGTTAAGGGTTTAAGTCCCTTTTTATTCAACGTAATAAATTACAAGTGCGTGCTCTTGACGCTCACAAACTGCGCCAACTCGGCGGTCAAATAAAAATAATAACCTGAAAAGAAACTAAAGACAAGACTCTAACTACGAGGCTCTCTAAAAGTAACTAACCGCGTTTTACAATACCGCTGCTAATTCAGCAAACCTGAAGATCACTTGAACGATTAACACTACTTTCAGGCAAGCACACAGGCCGAAACGCGGGGTTCTTCAATTTCTGGCCAACTACCTCCGCGCTCGTGAAGTAAGAATATCACACCTCGAACTCGTTTCCTTTCTATTTAAATCAGAATACTTCCGCTGATAATTTGAATCCTTGCGCGTTCTACTAAAATTTACATACTCTGGCATTGGCAGTTCCAGGAGAAAGTAAGGCTTGACAGGAAAAATAGTTTAAACTTAAAATAAATGTTAGTTAAAATAAATATAAACCCTACATTTGCCGCTGCCAGAATTTCGAAAACTTGGAAGCAGGTCCTACAAACGACCTGTTATAAGTTTCTATAATTCTGAACTAACTGTCGAGAACCTCGTTTACACAAAAAAAATCTTATGTAACAAATTGTATACTAAAATTCTGTGTATACTTATAACTTTCTCTTCTTACATTAACTTTTCCTGGACTTCATCAATCAATCTTGGTCTTTTCCTTCCAGCATCTGGAAGGAATAAGTATCAGTATCTTTCTAAATACATTATAATTTACACTTTCTTGACACTGAATAAATTTTTGTTTCTAAACGATTCGTTTTTCTTAGTTATTGCTTACTTCACATTCATTCAATTTTTCAAGCATTAATTTAACTTTACCCTGGCTCTCCACCATGTGTGGTGTCAAACGGGAATATTCGTGTTTTAGTCTTACAACACTTCCCCTAACCACCATAATTTGTTAGAATTCAACGACCAAATAGACACACCTTACTCGACATTCTACAACTCAATGAGCTACTTTAACACTCTTAATATTCAAGTGTGGGTGGAGAACCCTACAAAACACATTCATTCTAACTTCCCCCTCATTCATCTTTAGATATGCAGGCTTTCGCCCTAAAGCATGACTTTATCTACAATTTAATACTTAAATTTTGACTTCATTGCTTTTGAGCATTTACTTTTAGCATCTAAAATTTTATGCTTCTAGACTAAATTCTACTTTTACATAACATTCAAGTATTTACGTATATTTACAAAATTTTAATACATATAATTTTTAAAATTTACCATACAATGAATAAGAGAAAATAAATTTTTACTTTACTCATTCTTCGCCAAGCTGGCGGCACTGAAACTAAAATTCTTATTAATACAAGAATACGAAGTTATTTTTATCTTCGGCCAAATTTTGGCTTTAACATAACAGAATTAGTCTTTCGACCAACAGAAAATGATTGTTCTTAGCTTTTATACTTAAAGAAAATAATACTTTTGCCTTAGCTAAATAAAGTAAAACAAAACTAAGTCTCAACCGAGACATATTGACTTTCGTCAAAACATAGAACTTCGTACGTATACATAACATTTCGGAACAAAAGAGAAAAAAAAATATAGAAGGTTTTAACTTATCTTTGAGTTTTCGATGCTTGAAACTCCGTCATTCTTTTTTGGCAATATTGGTCCCAAGTTAGAGGTTTCATGGACGTCAATCTTCTCCTTACTGACCTCCGAGTGTCGTCCACATGAGTTTTTCTTTTGCGTCCTCTAAATGCTGGCTTCTTGGCGGAGTAATCGTCTGGTTGTTGGCATTTCCGTTTTTCCATTGGACGGCTGGTCTTGACGTCCTCCGGTCTGGAGTCCTTCTTGAATTTCTTCTGTTCCTGATATTTTTGTTGCTCCTGTTGCCGTTTCAGTTTCCGGAACGGCGGCCGTGCTGGCACCTGACTCTGTGGCCGTGTGTGCGTTCTCCTTGATGTATAATTTCTCCTGCGATCCGTTGTAGGTGGTGTTTTGCTCTTTACCACGGTTTCTCTACCCGGTGCATCTGTATTCTTGTTTTTCTTAAACGCTGGAGTTTGAGAGTTATTTTTTTCTTTTTGATACCGACGTCCGGGTTGTAGAAGGGCTAGGTCTCTCTTCAGTTCTCTGCTTTTTGGGTGGTGGAATAGTTGTTGTTATTTCTGGACCTTCTACTTCGTTTAGACTTGAGTCCTGGAAGAAACTTTTAAGGATTTCAAAATCATTTGGATTATAATATTTTTTCACCTGGTCGGGACTTGCTTTACAGATTTCCCCTCTCTCGTTCTTAAGATATAATACTACTCCTTTGATTTCCTGAATTACATAGGGAGCTTCAAATTTTGGAGCTAGATTTGCCGTAAAATTGTCTGGAGCACTTGATAAAGAAAATTTCCGCTTCAATACTTTATCCCCAACTTTAAAATCTCCTTCACGGCGTTTTCTATCATAATATACTTTCTGCCTATTTCTTGCCGTATCCGAGCTTTTAAGCGCCTGATCAACCAGTTCTTGCACCTCTTTCTGTTTAAACTCTTGCTCTCTTTGTTGCACAAAGAATAATTTATCTAAAGGCTTAATTAATTTTCGGCCTAAAAATAATTCTGCTGGGGTTTTTCCCGTAGTATCATGATTTTCCGTTCTTAAAGCATAAGCTAATTCATTTATGTAGTCACCCCAGCGCTTGTGATGTGTGCTCACGTAACTGCGAATTATTTTTACTATGTTTTTATTCACTCTTTCTGCTATGTTTGCCTGTGGTCTATACGGAACCATTTTGATATGGCGTATGCCAAGTCCATTGCATATGTTTTCAAATATTTGACTAATAAATTGTTTTCCGTTATCGCTAATGACTTTTATCGGTGCACCGTATTTTAAAATGTATCTGTGTAAGAATGCATCTGCGACTGTTTTGGCTGACGCGCGTTTAAGTGGAACAATTTCTGTCCATTTTGAAAAGTGATCTACAATTACAAAAAGAAAACGATTTTTATTTAACTCGCTCTGGGGAAAGGGACCAAGAAGATCTATGCCTAAAATTTCATTCGGAAATATAGCGCGAATGCTATTTAAGTACCCGGCCGGGCTGTAATTAATATCATTTATTAACTGACATTGATTGCAGGACCTGACATACGCCGTTACTATTTTGTATAATTGCTCGAAATATACCGCCTAGCGTACCCTTTTTAAAGTCTTTCTGACCCCTAAGTGACCCGCTGTTTTCGCGTCGTGTGATTCCCTCAAAATGCTTAATCGAAGCGAGGCTGGGATGACTGGTTTGTACTCAAGATTTTCGTTTGTTGTTTTCGTATAAAATAATAAATTATCTATTATTTCATAGTTTTCTGTTCTATTTCTTATCGCATCGATGTCTGTGTGCTCAAAGCTTTCGGGGTCTTTCAAATATGCATATATATTTCCAAATTCAGGATCAGCTTTCAGTTCAGTAAGAATGGTATCTCTAGAATATAAAACTTTTGAAGTCAACACAGCACATTTAAGTTCATTTCCTTCATCGTCCAGTTTTATACGAGAAAGTGCGTCAGCTACATTGTTTTCCTTACCTGGTTTATATTTTATTATTAGATTATATTCTTGGAATTTTAAAGCCCATCTTATTACCCTGGGCGTTAGGTTTTTCCCCGAGTAAAGTCTACCAACAGCCGCATGATCCGAAAAGACTGTTACTGGCGCTTTGCCGAAATAAACTCGAAATTTGTGTACAGCCATTAATACGGCTAATGTTTCCCTCTCTGTAGCTGTATAATTCCTTTGTGTGTGATTCAACGTTTTACTAAAAAATGCCAGAGGATGGCTATTTTGCATAAGAACCGCACCCACCGCATAGTCCGACGCATCTGCTGCAATTTCCAGGTTTTCGTCACCCTCCGGGAATTTTAAAACAGGGGCATTAAGGAGCGCTTCTTTTAATCTTTCAAAAACTGTGTTTGCTTCCGCTGTCCACGTAAATTTACCCTTTTTTCTTTTGATTACTAAGAGTGGTTCAACAATATTAGCGAAATCTTTTATGAAAAATCGATATATCGAAACATAAGCCAAGGAAAGAAGAAAGTTTCTTGGCGGTGTTGGGCGGTGGAAAATTCTTGATAGCTTTTATTTTTGAATCTTGCGTTTCTATACCCTTTTGCGAAATTTTATAACCGAGATATTTAAGTTTTTTAGTTGCGAACTTGCATTTTGAGGCGTTAATTGTAAGACCGGCCTCTTTTAACAATTTAAAAACTTCTTCTAGATCATTAATGTGTTGTTCCAACGTACTACTCGTTTAATTATATCATCTAGATAAATTAAAGTTGATTTTCCTAGGACAGGCTTTAGAACAATGTCCATAGCTCTCTGGAATGTTGATGGGGCCCCACACAACCCAAAGGGCATGCGTAAAAATGCATAAGTGCCCGATTTTGTTATAAACGCGGTTTTATGTATGTCTTCGGGTCTCATAGCTATTTGATAGTAGCCAGACGTTAAGTCCAAAGTAGACATGTATCTTGTCGATTTGATCTGTCTAATGATCTCGTCTATAACCGGCAAAGGGTAAACTGGAAATTTAGTAATACTATTTAGTTTTCTGTAATCAATAGCAAACCTCCAAGCCCTTTTATCCGAAGGAGGAAACTCGTTCTTTTTCCTACATAGTACGACTGGACTCGCGTACTCACTATTTATGGGCGTTATTATTTTATTCTTTAACATCCCCTGAATATGTTCTTCGATGATTACGTCTTTTTGTTCGTCGTACCGATAAGGTTTAGTCCTACAAGGTTTTTCGGCATTTAATTGAATCTTATGCGTGACTATTTGACAATTTCCTGTTTTTTCTGAAAACAAGTTAGAACAATTACTCACCACTTGCTGTATTGCTTGCCTTTCATGGTCATTCAGATGGCTAAGGTCCACTTGCGGTGTCTCCACAGGTTCCACCATCCTCTGGTCCATCTCCAACACCACGGAAACTGTCTTGAAAATTTAATTTGGCCCTCGCGGCCCTTAAAAACTCCATACCTAAAATAAGAGGATTTTGCAGATTTTTCACTATAAAAATTAATACTTTGGGGCTTTCCTCTTTTACCTGTAAGTTTAATGATAATTTCCCGATGCAGTGACATGTTTTTCCTTGCGGCGCTATAATTTCCGTATTTTTGGTTTTAAATAATCGTACCCTATAAAAATTCTTTTTGAAGAAATTTTCACTCATAAAATTTCCTTCTGCTCCTGTATCGATGAGGGCTTCTACTGGTACATCGCCAACCAGGACTTGTATACTTGGTAGATGTGAGTTTTTTACGATGACCGTATTTAAATGTCTATTTGAGGGGGTTTTTTTAAAATTCCGGGGTCTGGACCCTCCCTTTCACAGGCCCCTCTACTCGTTTAAAGCTTTCCTTTCAATCTGTGCCTTCTGGGTACGCGGATGTTTATTTTCGAATTTTTTTGGGGGTCTTGACCTTCGAGTTTCGATGAGTTAGCTTGATAGATCTTTCCCCCATAAGAGCAATTTCCATTTCTGGTTTCCTCATTTGAAGATTTCCTTCGGGTACTTTGAGAATACGTTGCCCCTCTGGCTTTTTCCGCTATTCTGCGATTTTGAAACTTCACCGCCAATTCGAAGAGCTCATGCAATATGCTTGGGTTTCTAATTTCAAAGTAGTCTTGAACAGCGGGTAACAATCTTGGTAAGATTATTTCAATAATCTCCGCATCGGGTTTCTTCCCATACAGCATATCCGTCAGCTTAATTTTTCGTAGAATAAAGTCCGTCAATTCTTCTATATCCCGTTGATAGAAACTATATAGTTCGGCTTCCAGCTGTGCTCGATCTTTCACTAAGGGGAAGACCTTTACTAACGATTTTTTGAAATTTTCAAATGTATATGTCTGGCTTCCAAATTCCCCTAATAAAAATTTGCCTATATTTTCCACCATAGCGCGGCCTGTCCTCTTAGTGCGGATGTGGCGATGGCAACTTTTTGTCTTTCAGAAACAGGGTAGAGCTGAAAGTGGTTTTCTAGACCTTCTAGAAATACCGCCACCGAATATTTCCGTCGAAATGGACGTTTGGCTTGATTGACGCTCTCAAAGTCTGGACCAGGTATCCAATTCCTTCCAATTGCTTGTCATTTCTTGGTGTTGTCCAGCGGTTTCCATCCAATTTTCGGCCATTTCCGTTCGATAAGTGTTCGGGCGCCAATGTAGCGTTGCGCGCCTCCAACTTGCACGCAACCAAGAGGTGACTGTGAAAACTGGATAAAAGACAGAGTCTTGTTAAGGGTTTAAGTCCCTTTTTATTCAACGTAATAAATTACAAGTGCGTGCTCTTGACGCTCACAAACTTCGCCAACTCGGCGGTCAAATAAAAATAATAACCTTAAAAGAAACTAAAGACAAGACTCTAACTACGAGGCTCTCTAAAAGTAACTGACTCACGCGTTTTACAATACCGCTGCTAATTTAGGAAACTTGAAGATCACTTGAACGATTAACACTACTTCCAGGCAAGCACACAGGCCGAAACGCGGGGTTCTTCAATTTCTGGCCAACTACCTCCGCGCTCGTGAAGTAAGAATATCACACCTCGAACTCGTTTCCTTTCTATTTAAATCAGAATACTTCCGCTGATAATTTGAATCCTTGCGCGTTCTATTAAACTTTACATACTCTGGCATTGGCAGTTCCAGGGGAAAGTAAGGCTTGACAGGAAAGATAGTTTAAACTTAAAATAAATGTTAGTTAAAATAAATATAAACCCTACAATGTATTTAGTATTTTTTTACTTTTATTTAGTATTTGTATTACTTTTATATGTATCTACTATCTTTTTAGTATTTTTAACTGACTATATTCTTTTTTATGAAATGTGCAAATAAATTAAGTGTACCCAATGAACTTTTTCTGTTTATTAGATGAGCTTGGCCAGTCACATTTCCGTGGAATCAAAAGTAATCGAACAAATTTTCACTCATACAGCAGTTTTTAAAGGAACTATCATTGCTGTGAAACAACTAAGGTTTAGCAAGAAGGTCGATATCACTCGTTGTATCAAAAAAGAGATGAAACTGGTAAGTGCTATATTTTTTCACATAAATGCATAAACATATGCATTGGGAAAAATTGTAGTAAATTATGATATTCTGTTCTGTACTTATTAGTAGAGACCTATGCACATTGATGTCAGGCTTACGTTAGATTGAGGATTATTAGTATTATATTTCAGTGGATGAAATGAATTAACATTAGGGCAGTACTTTTATCGGGAAATGAAAAGGCAAAATTCGCGAAACTTTCAACGTTTGGGAAGAACTAACGATTTCTCGAAAAATTTCGCTTTCACAATTTATTTAAACAATTCAGGGTAGAAGATGTAAGCAAGCTATTATGTAATAAGTAAATTTATATCAAGTAAAATTTATATCTAACTGAATAAAATAATTCCTTTTTAATTGAAATTTTTTATGAATCATATTTAAGGGCGCATTTCATTCTTTCTGAAAATAGTTTTAAAAATAAGAACTGGGTGATTAGTATTAACTGTCAGAAAATAAATATTATATGCTAGATGACTGAACTGCGAAGTTTGAAACAAGAGATTCTATTAAGCTGACATGTATTTTGAGTTCTAGAGCAGGATATGTATTAGAAATTAGATATTTAATTAGTAGTTTTAAATGAATATGTTTGTAATGCCTGGTTCCCAAGAATGTTACATTGAAAAGTAAACAGCCTGCTTTATATGATTACATTCGGCGGTGGAGTCTGATTATGGCGTGTATAAAATCTGCAGTTTTGTTCAAAATATTCTGTTGTTTATATTTATAGTGTTCATAATCATCAGAGAGGTGTTATGTCAATAAATCACAGAATTTATTTCGAAATATCATCGTTATTATGCGAGAAAGAATCTCCTCCGATTTGCAGTGATATAATCGGCAGTGATATCGTTACGTGTGTATGGCTTTGTAATGTATCGAATGCATACAGAACCGATAATAATCTTCCGAAAAGAAACACAGTTCTGTAACTTTGCACAGAAATATTCTCTAGGATGGTATTTGTTAAGTATACTCTTATACAAAATAATTACATTAACATTTTCACAGCTATAGTTGTTTATTAGTAACTTCAAACTGAGTTCACACATCACTCACGCAGCGGTTCTTAACCATTCTCTTCATCTCATCTCTGCCGCTCTCCGCTCGGGGGCGCTGCTGCTATTAAAGCATGCGCAAACATGCCCCCCCCGGCATTGAAATATTTATAAAACATTCAATCACTAAACTATATGAGACATTTCTACAAATTATAACACTACTAGCAGCTTCGCTGCCAGCCTTCGTCTGGCTAAATGTGCCGGAGAAATGGCTGAAAGGAACACCAAACGTTAAATTTAAAACCTGCATAGAATTTTACTCTGAAGAACAACTTCATAAAAAAAGTTATTACGTATAACAAAATTACAATGAAATAAGCAATATCCCTTAATACAAATATTAATTATCCTAATAAATAAATTAACCAACTTTCCTTTGCAAAATCTTAAGAACTCAAATGGTATAAAGGAGGTTAAGAACTTTGTTTCCTAAAAAAATCACTCAAAACTTTTCAAAATCTTAGAAACAGTGAAATGAGCAATAAATAACATAAAAGAATACAAAAAACAAAAAAACTCTGAAAAGCAAAGTATAATTAATTGTATTTTATCTTATATTTTCAAGAGAAAAAGATTACAATGAAATAAGCTATATCCCTTAATACAAATATTAATTATCCTAATAAAAAATTAACCAACTTTCCGTTGAAGAAAAAAAAATCATGCAAAACATTTCAATATCTTACAAACAGTGAAATAAGCAAAAAATAACATGAAAGCAGCTAAAAAAACATAAAATTCTGCGCAGAATTTTACTCTGCAGAACAACTTTATAAAAAAAAATCAATAAAAATGTATTATATATATATATATATAAATGACAATGAAATATGCCAATCTCCTAAAAACAGTGAATTAAGAAATACGATGAAAATTGATGCCAAACCCATATTTCTAAAAGAATGAAACTATTCAAAATGATGCGATTTCATCAAAAATCTATCAATAACAATAAGACAGGAAAATTGTTGCCAAAATCACATTTTTAAAGACGTGAGATATGAGAAGTATACTCGGAAGCTTCATTTAAAAAATTCTTTAAAAATACAAAATATTATCATTTTTCCAAAATTCTTTTTGTAAAAGCAGTCGCAAGGATAAAAGTTTAACGTGTCCAAAAATGAAAGAAAAATATTCTGTACATTTTTAAAAATAGACTCTTTTAGAAAAAATCCCGTTGAAAAGGTGTTAAGCTCCCTTTGTTAAATAAATTTCAATTTAATGGATTTATTGAAACATGAAATTTATTTTAAGTTCGTAAAATAGCTAAGTGCCTACGTTTCATGACGATGTGAAAATGGAGTGTGTAGAGTAAAATCTCGCTTTCCTATAGCCCATTATGTCTTTCCTATAGCCCATTATGTCTCAAAATGACGCGATTTCGTCACAAAACATAAAATTAAAAAAATTCTAATTCTAATTTCGAAAAAATCTCTTCGAGGTGCACTGGCTCTTGTCTAGATGCACCTATGTACCAAATTTCGTTGTCGTGGGTCTATTACCTTACGCGCAGCACGAACGAAAGTCACACACACAGACAGAATCTTTCTTTTATTATATGTAGAGATAACACTTCAGTAACATAACTATGTAACATATAGTACTTTAGCCATAATACAATACATAACACAAGAAATAATTCTCATTAAAAGTTAACATATACACAATATAAAACAATATCTCTTATACACTTAATATATAACAATTTTCATTCAAACATAGGTAAAACACAGATTTTGGAAATACATCTTTTGAATACACCTGCTTTTGACACAAAACATACAAATATGCAAACATATATTTTATGTAAAATTCCTTTTCTTTGGTTACGATATCTTATAAAAAATGGACCACAGAAATCCACTCCACTACAATTAAAAGGATAATCTGGTACAACTCCGCCTGATGGGAGATTTCCCATTATTTGTTTACACACAACTTGTTTGTTTTTAAAACATACAATACAATCATGTACAACTTTACGACAAATAGAACAACCATTTAATGGCCAGAACGTTTCGCGCACGTGACTTAATAATGCGGTTGCGCCAACATGTAAAAATCTTTTGTGATAATATTTAATAACTAATAAAGTAAATTTGTGAACTTTAGGTAATATTGCCGGATGATTAGCAAAATAAGTAAGATTTGTCTTATCTAAACGGCCTCCTACTCTGAGAACTAAATCAGAATCCAGAAAGGCATTCAGATTCTTTAACTTGCTTTTATGTAAGACAGTTTCGTGCCTTATTAATAGGCAGATGTCTTCGCCAGAGCATTCACTTTGAGTTACTCTTATCAGGGACAATTCTGTTTTGGTTATTTCCTGTACACTAATTGGTCCTAACAATCTGTCTAAGGGCTTTTTCAAATTATTCACGAACCTGAAAATATAACTAACAGCACGTAAAATAGTTATATAATTATTACTCAATTTAAGTAAATTATGTAAGCAATTATTCACAGTCACATTCAACACTGGTAAAGTGTCTTTAGAGTCTTTATGATATGGGGTTTTGAGTTCGGCACTGAACTCCTCACTTTTATCCGAGATAGTTACTGTCTGAGTTGGATAGTCACTGTCCACCATAAACGCTGGACCACACTACCACAATTTATGATGCATTAGTTTATCGGGATCTGCACCCCGTGATAGGAGATCCGCCGGATTCTGATCCGATCACATGATGCCGCTGTTGAACAGATGAAAGTTCTTGAGTTTTGGCCACTCTATGCTGAACAAACGTCTTAAGGTCCATAGGTTCCTTTTGTATCCATGCGAGAACTATCATTGGCTCTGTCCATAATAAGACTTGAGTCACTTCTAATGTCAAGGCGATAAGGACTTTTTTCACCAACTTTGATAATAAGACAGCTGCACATAGCTCAAGCCTGGGAATCGTTAGGCTTTTAAAAGGACCAACTCTTGATTTACTCGAGATTAATTTTACCAGTGTTCTCCCAGAAGAATCGATGGACTTGCAATAAACTGCTGCTCCGAAACAGCGTTCAGAAGCGTCGGCGAAACCATGGATCTCAACTGCTTTAGCTTGATCAATCACTAAACGTCTGTCAATATTGATACTATTTATGCTCTCTAGTTTAACCAGAAAGTGATGCCATTCCTGATTTTCAGCCGTAGGAAGTTTCCAATCATTTTTAAGACGCCACAGCTTCTGCATGAAAATCTTTGCTTTGGCTATAACTGGACCAAGAATACCCAAAGGATCAAATATTCCGGCAATAGACGATAAGACACATCTCTTTGTATATGATACACTAGGCTCTACTTTAACTCTGAATGAAAAGCAATCCTTTATTGGATTCCATGACACGCCCAAGGTTTTCGTTTCAGTTGGATCGGAGAAATTGTATTCTTTCCGGTTTAAAGAAAGTTCCGAATGATTCGCGCACCATTTATGCAACTGCATGCCTGCTCTTTGCAAAATCGATATAAGCTGCTGTTGTAACTCCTTAGCCTCTTTTAACGTCGGACTCCGCATAACAAATCATCCATATAAAAATTTTCACGTAACACAGGTGCTGCCAATGGAAAACTTATGGAATGGAATGCTTATGCCAATGGAAATTACTCTCTTCGTCTAATGAAAGCTGTTTTACTGTCCTCATTGTTAAGAAGGGAGAACTGACCGTACCATACGTAACGGTTACCACCTCATAGGTCTTTGGTGGCTCATTAGCACTATTACTCCATAGGATTCTTTGAGGGCTGTGATGACTTTCATCTATCAAAGTCATCCTATACATTTTTTTTTCACATCGGCCGTTAAGGTATATACGTGAATTCGAAATCCGGTCATTATCGAAAATAAATCTTTTTGTATAACTCCACCGTTATACTGGAGAGAGTTGAGTGAAATAACGTTAGTTGTTAAACTTAAACAGTTAAACACAACTCTTAATTTAGTAATTCAGAAGTCAAACAACAAAAATCAGCGTTATATTTACCAAATTTTCACAGGCCATCGAAACTAGTCCTGTGAAAATTTGGTAAATATAACGCTGATTTTTGTTGTTTGACTTCTGAATTAGTATTTATTCGGCGTGTTATTGTGTCTTAATTTAGTACTAGTCTTTTCTGGTTTATATATTCTATGATGTGTTGCATAATATGCCATTTCAGGCTCTTTCTCTTCTTTAACTTCCTTCATATGTCCTAGTTGAATATACTCATGAATAAAGTCACGATATATAGAGAGATAATTTGGATCTCTCAACAAGCGAGTCCACAGCTATCTGAGTTTTTTAAGAGCAAAGTTCCTAGACTGACCTAAACACGAAGGATCATCTTTAAGGGGCATTTTTACCATGTCTACCTTCCTCATTTGTCCAGTGCGTTTGCACAAAATGTTCCTCACATGTGGAATTTTCATTACTTTTGCTTAATTTTAAATCTAAATTTTCAATTTCCCCAAATTCTTTTAATGTTTTATTTAAATCTTTTTCGCGTATCAATCCGCAGTGTATCTTAGACTCATTTCCCTGATCTACACTTCCACTGGCGACATAGCCAAACACTGTATTTTGTAAAAGCAATTTTGAATTTTGTGCATAAATCTGCCCCGATCTCAATAATTCATAAAATATCTCTGCACCCAACAACATGGCAATGTTCCCTGGAATATTAAAACTGTAATCAGCTAATGGTAATAAGTCTGAAACCTCACTATTTACATTGACGGCCTGATGTGGTATGATCTGTAATTTGTTTTTTTAATGCAAGCAAATTTATCTCTTTTCAAAACTTCTGTTTTTATTTGTGATTGTTGTCGTAACGCGACCTTTCACTACCATTGACGAATCATTTTAACACGACATTAATGTATTTATTTTTTCGATTTTTAATCCTAAGCGCTTCATACATTGTTGACTTAATAAACATGTCTGAGAGCCTGAGTCCAATATACATCTCACCTCCTCCCACTGCGAACAGTTATTTTTAATTAATGCTCGAACTGTACTCAGTAGAACATTCTTGGTGTTAGCTTTCGCAAAAGAGGTGACGACAGATTTATTCACCTTTGACTCATGCGTGGCGGGAAAAGCTGCTCTTTCACCAATTTGATATCCGGTCACCAATTTGATATGCGGTTCAGGGACATTCGATGAAGTCTTACAATCGGGCTTATTTTTATTTTGTCTTGAAAAATGAATTAATTTATTATGTGATCTCTCGCTGAGCAATTTCTTGCACTACATTCAGGGGACAAACATTTGAAATATGCCTTATTCGTTTTAACAACTTCTACTCTTTCATGAACCGAACGTTTTTTAAATTGCGGACAAAAGTTTAAAGTATGGACTTCACTATTTTTACACAAATTACATTTAACATCTTTTCCTTCCAATAAAAACACATTCGAGACTTTTTTTTTTTTTTTTTTTTTTTTTGAAAACGCGAGTTCTGAACCTTTTGCTGTTTTTGACCTTCATGCCGTTTAATTTCGTTTCCGTTAGAAGGTTTTGTAAATACATTATATTCCCTTTTACCTTTATCCTTCGAAGTTAAATAAATATCGCACTCTCCTCCTAGCTGTTGTGGGTTAAAATATGATTCTCCGTGTTTAATTGCAATATGTGGCATCAATTCGAGATCAAGTAAACCGAATATTTTTAATACAATTAATTCACATGATTTAAAATCACTTACTTTATGCAACTGACAATAATACTCAAATGTAGCGCTTAATCTTGAAGCAAATTGTACACAACTCTCTGAACGTAATTTTTGCGCTCTTTGAAAACTGTTTAAACACTCTTGTGGCGTTGGTTGAAATTCTTTCAACACTATTGTCTTAAGCTTATCATAACTGCGCAAGTCTTCCTCAGTCAAATAAACCATTAAATTATTCGCTCTCTCACACAGAATATTTAAAAGAATTTCAGATTTTAGCTCATCGGGAACACTTTTGGTTTTAAACGCTTTCTCAAGGGACTGTAAAAAAAGATTAAATGACTCTACTCTCAAAGGTACTGTGATACATAGTGTTTTAATGCTTTTAATTAAATTCTCTAAACTGTCCTTTGAAGGTTCTGCTGTCAAACACGACGTATTCCGAGATAACTCCTTCCGCATATTCGCGATTTCAAGTTCTTTCTCCAATTGCGCTAGTTTGATTTTCTCTAACTCTAGCTTTGTGTCGTTTTCGAGTTTTTGTAACGCATTTTTTGACTCGGTTTCGGCTTTATGTTTTTTCTCTTCCTCAAGCGCATAATCAACTACGCTTTTAACTAACTCAGGATCGGTTTTAAAAACCTTACTATTCTCTATCAATTTTTTTAAAATCAACAATTTTCGCGTCTTCCGCAACGGTTAGACCTAACTCTGCAGCGACGAGCTTTAACTCGTCTTTCCTTAATTATCAATCAAAGACATCCTTTAACTATAAGTAAAGCTAAATAAGGTAATTGTTCTTACCTCAAATCACTGGGATCGCTCACTCGCTAAATGAACTCGATGGAAATCACCGTCACTCATACGCACTTCGTAATTCAACAGATTTTTATCATCCACAGGCCTCTGGCTTCTTCATGACGGTCCATGTTAAGTATACTCTTACACAAAATAATCACATTAACTCTTTCACAGCTATAATTGTTTATTGGTAACTTCAAACTGAGTTCACACATCACTGACACAGCGGTTCTCAGCCATTCTCTTCATCTTATCTCTGCCGCTCTCCGCTCGGGGGCGCTGCTGCTATTAGAGTATGCGCAAATAGTATTATTGGTACAGCTCTTCTCAGTATGACAAAATACAATCAGGAGTAACCACTTTGAGCTAACAAGAAATTTAAACAACTCAGTGCAATGCGCATCTAAAGAGCGAAGTTTGCGTGGAGATCTCTCAATACTGCGAAATCAACTCAGTAATAAAAACTGAGGACTGATGCTCTCGGGCTTACCGTATTTATGCGAATCTAATGCGCCATCGAATTTAATGCGCATCCCCATTTTAAAACTTTAAATAATAAAAAAATTGTTTGTCGGCGAATGTAATGCGCATCAATGATATGAGGAATTTATTGAATCTTATTTTATACAACAATGGATTTGTATATAAACTATCAATTAATGGTATGATAATTTTATTTAAATTTAGATACCATATTTTATATAACAATGGATTTATACATAAAGTAGCAGAACATAGAATTAACCTATTAATGGGCTATTGTCATGTGAAACAATTATTGTTAATTAGCACTACCATATATACGGTACCTATCGTAAAATATGAACATGAAATAAATCGTAACATTTCTATCTAGCTAACAGTTTCTACAATCAGTGATTAATAGTAAACGTCTTTATTCACTAATGTTTTCATCACTGGAATCCTCGCAGCTCTCTTCGTCAGAAGCAGATTCATTTCTTCTTTCCTCATTATCGTCATCGTCATCCTCGGCGTTCCAGAGCACGCCATCGTCACTGCCATTCAATGAATTTGAAATGCAGCATTTCTTGAAAGATTTCACAATCATTGGTGCTTCGATGCTTTTCCAGGCAGCAGAAACCCAGTGTGCAACAATGTGCGGTGCAGCACGCTTAATTTTTCCTGTCGGGGTCAATACACGGTTTGGCTCACAAAACCATTTTTCGTACTCCGCCTGAACGTACCCCTTAAAAGATTTATTTATACTAACGTCCAGGGGTTGTAACACAGACGTCATCTCTCCAGGAATGATAACAAGATCACTGCCTAGGCTGTGCATCTTCTTTTTTACGTCGTCGGTGAGATGACCACGAAATGCGTCCAGACAAAGCATTGATGGTGGATTAGAGAGCCCACCGGGACGGCGTTTCCATACATTTCGGAGCCAATCAAGCATTAATGATTCCGTCATCCACCCCTTCTCTTGGTTTCGAATCAGGACATCATCTGGGAACAGCTTTTCATTCTTAGGGGTTTTAGGGCATGTTTTCCGTTTGAAGATTAAGAAAGGGGGAAGTTTGCATCCGTCTGTTGTTATTGCCAGCATGAATGTTACGCGTTGTGTTTCACATCCCGAAGTTTTGATGATAACTTCCTTAGTCCCCTTCTCCGTAATGGTGTAGTTACGAGGCATATCAAACCAAATTGCCGTCTCGTCAGCGTTGCCAATTTGTCCCATTGAAAAATTCTTTTCCTTCCGAAGTGTGATGACATACCGCTGAAATGTTAGTAGTTTTCCCTCAAAATCTGCAGGAAGCTATTGGCATATTGTTGTACGGCGTCTTAGAGATAAACCCATCCGCTTCATAAACCGATCCACCCATCCCCCATCCACGGCTAGCCTTAAACTCTTGTTTCGGTATTCCAAGAACTTCAGCCTCCTCTTTTGCTTTATTTCTTATGGTGTCACTAGTCACAGGTTGTCCATTCTTCCTCCTTTCACGTACAAATTCCAAAACTTTTTCTTCAATTTTAGGGTATCTTCCTTTGCGAGGGCGAGTGAATTTCTTTCTACTAGCTCTAGTTGCAAACAGTGCCAATTTCTGTTGCCGCCACAAGCGAACATTGCTCTCAGCTATGTTGAACTCTCTCCCTGCCTTTCAATTGCCATTTTTTTCAGCATAAAGAATTACTTTACGTTTGAAAGTAGCGTCATATGACATTCTTCTCTGTTTGCCCTCCATTTCGTGACTACGTACTCTGCGGTTTGTATCCTCTATGCAATAATGTGTCAACGATAAATGTAACGGTAAATGTAGTCGAGAAATTTGGTTGACGTCATCGGCGAACTTTGCACTCGAATCTAATGCGCACCCCAATTTTGAATACTACATTTGGCCAAAAACGATGCGCATTAGATTCGCGTAAATACGGTATATAGTTTTCCACGGCGTCCGAGAAATCTTTAACACCTATCATTTCTCGAAATTACTGGAAGACATATACGCTTAAAGCACCTTAAAGTTAAATAAAATAAACTTGCTTCTGTAAACTTTCTTTTTGCAGGGAGAGCTTCCCTTTTTCAATAATTTTATATTACATTGTGCAAAAGATAGTACTGTTTCACTAAAATTGTTTACATGTATAAACAAAATTCGTAACATTATAATTCATACTCAGATTTTGATAACAATTTATCCAAATAAGCTTTAACCGAAGTAATTTACTGTGCGTTATTAATATCGTATAGTAAATCTGAAAAATGCGAAAGGGTATTTAATAACTGTGCCTACTGATAATTGTAATTAATATCCGATGCTTTTTTAAAATTAAAATTGCTATTCACATTTCTTAATAAATGTGAACACGCCTTTGAATGTTTTATAAGTCCATCAGTCTATTTGTAAATATTTGTGCGTATTCATTCATATTTTAAGGCATCGATACGAAGAACACGGCTCCTTGAAGTTTCGTTGAACTGTAATCTGACATGCCAATCAGAAACGTGTATAGTATTTATGTAACTAATTTAAAAATTTTTCTAATACTATATATTACATACTTTAGTATAGAGAAACCAAATTTGCTTTTCTAAATTTATACTTTCTCATGTTCAGTGTCAGTTAGCTCACTATGATCTAGGTACGCGGGATTTACAATTAAAATCCTTTGAAAACGTTATCATATTTCAAATTATAAGTTCTGCAATGCTATGCAATTTATAAATTACTAGTAATACAGCCATTTTTCAAGGAAAATACAATCTCTAGGATGGTATTATTGGTAATTTAGTTTAGTTTGCATGAATTATTGATGTACAAAATACAGAAGCGTTTCAGGAGATCATCTTTCGAAGACAAAAGGATCCTTCGTTTTTCTCCCACAGCTTGACAATTTAATTGATTATTGCAGCTCCATTTCTTTTTTTAATGTAAGCATTATGATGATTTATTATGAATCATTCATAAATATGCATGCGTTATATTTCAATATTTCATGAAAAATGAAAAGAATGGCCAACAACAATTTTCGAGAGCATATTTATTTTTATTTTTTTAGTCATTTAAATTCACATAACTACACTGGTAGAATTATCAATAAAAAAATAAAGTACTTCTGTGGTGCGGTTTGGTTTGTTTTATTTTATTATGGCAAAGCAAACGAGGGGCGTCTGCCAGGGTGGAAGTTAACTGCGACTCGAACCCAGGTTAGAAGCATCACTAGTCAATGACTTTAACGCTCGCCTGCTGGTGGGCCTTTCTCTGGTATGAAGTCAACTTAAAATGAATACTAATTCTAACGAACACGCATAGCTGTTTTAATCTGTTGGCGAGTATATTCGCTTAATAACTATTTAAAATCTAAAGACCAGCCCCGATTAAATTAATATCCAGTATAAAATGTATAAAGCCCCCGATTAAATTAATATCCAGTATAAAATGTATAAAGTCCTAACTAAAACATGCTATACAACCTATAACTATGACTTGTCGTCTAAAGTTAATACAAAGGCGATGTTGTCTGCCCTGTCGGTGAAGTTCAAATCTTCACAAAACGAACTCAAACCTTGTGGTTCTGCACTCATTACATCCGAAATTTTAAATTACTTGCGAACAGCGCAGTTACTATGTAACCATTGGCCTGTATGGGTTTAAATGGAATTTGTTATTACTGAAACAATGTCGATGCGGCGGGCTCCTCAGCAGACCATAGTTAAGATTAAACTCTGATATTAAACCATGCATATGCCTTTAAATTTTAGTAATTTTCTGACTTAAGCGAAAATTGTCAGATGAGCCAAAAAGGACAGGATGACGTTTAATTCAAAATCTACCTATAATCAAACTTGGGAATAATTATCACAGTAGCAGTATTGCTTTTAAAGCGTCGATTCGTTTTATATCGTCAAAAGTAAATTCGATTTCCTTTAAATTCTTTGAAAATACAGCATTCTTACAGTTATAATATCTATATCAGAAATCTTGTAAGAATTAAAAAAAAAAACTGTAGAATTATTTCTTGACAGTAGCATTGACATAAAATTAATCGCATAATGATTTATTTGATAAAGCTATAACTGAAAACTCTCAACATGAGTCTTAGGAAAATATAATATATAGATTTCTGATTAAGAGAGAATAAATCGAACAAATAACAATAGCACATCTCTTCTCATTTCTAGCACGTTCACAGTTATAATGAGTGCTTGCATAGCAGCAAGCTCGGAAGCATTTTGCTTGTAACTCTGCAATAATATGCAGCTCTGCCGGACAATATTATTTTATTGGTAATTATTTCAATAATCCATTATAAGCAAAGAGTAATCTTCTTTGAAAAAAATTAAGATCATACATCTGCCAACATCTGTAGAAAGGAAGTAATTTGAATGATATGTGTAACATTTTGTATAAGAATATGACAGTTTTAGCTTTGTGCTTGAAAAAAGCATATTGCACTAGAATCTGGTAGTATAAAGAAGAAAAAAAAATGACTCCAGGCTATAATTACATTCTCGTATTGCAAGCATTATATGTAGTGAATTTTATTTATTGGAATATTGCATTCATGTGTTTTATCGAAATAATTAGGAAAATTGTGAATTTAATTAAGATGTGATGCATCTGTTCTCTTACCAAGAAAACGTGAACGGTACGCATTCAGCCAATGCATGTTTCATGCTGTGTACAAGACAATCCTTTCTCTTCTTTCCTACGGGAAACTGACTGAGCTTCATGTTTTTCTTGAAGGCATCTATCGACTACGCAACAGTTTCCCATGGGGACAACTCCTGCAGACAGTTTTACCAAAGACAATAACGCAGAATAGCAGAATACTCTGCACTCTCTTTAAATGGATATATCGATTCTTTGTTTCTGGGCATCGTGCTCTCAGTAGAATAGAATTCTCTTTGCGATCACCGAAATTGTTTTCAAATTCGTTTTTATTTCAGAATATTTTTACCATATAAAAAGAATACATATTTACTCATGTATATTTCGCCTTACTTCATAAATTTTATTTCTGAAAAATCGAATGGGGAGAATTATGATAAATATACCATTTCTGAAGAGAAGGCTTAAATAAAAAACGTAGCATATTAAAAATGGCATAAGAACTGAGAAAAAACATTACTGTAATCTATATTGTAAAGAAATGAGTTAAAGCTAATATCTTCAATAATGCTAATTTTAATTTACACGTTATATTTCTCTATCTGTGATAATATTTTATGTTGTTTCTGAAAACTGGATGATTTTTCAATCTGAAGTTGAAAGAGCTTGGAGGAAATACGCAACAGAGCATTAAATTATTATTATTATTATTACACTATTCTTAATATATTATCATTATTAAATTATTAAACGTATACTTTTGATATCTAGATTTCAAAAGTATTAAATATCATAACTTTAATACTTCACCCATCTTATCACGGTAATGTTTATATTTTTGTTAAAATCTGCATTGAAACGAATGGTTGGTTCATTTTTTATGGCTAAGGTGGTAACTTTATTGGTAAAAGATTTCTCGATTACCTTCGCGAATCTTAGAATCTTGAAAAATCAAATTTTTCGCAAACGTCGAATAAATACATGAATTTAGGCTTTTTACTGTTTTTTTAAATTCCCATTATCATTTTCAGAATACTTTTTGATTTAAACAATATTCTTGCTTCTTTCTCCGCGAAATACATTTAAAAATAATCCTATTAGGAAATCCGAACTAGAGCATTGAATTGGATTTCGAAAATGTGAGAAAAAGTCGTTTTCAGAAGTTCTGTAAAGTCACATCGTGTTGCCGAATCAAGCCAGCAAACGGTTTTATTGCTGAATGATCCCCTAAAAACCATATTGGTGAAATTTTTGTACTTTTAAAGTATTTATTTTATGGCTACAATATTTGTACATATAGCAGGCAAAACGTATGGACCGTAGGATATTGTTGCGTTCTTCGGGTTTGTGGATTTGAAGCGATTGAAGATAACATTTGATGAAGAATCAAACACAATTTATTGGCCAGTGTTACACAGGAAACTCCCAAAGACACGTTTACAGTCGTCGAAAAACTAAAATAAGCTGAAACAATCAGCAACACATCCTTCAGGCTATAACGGTGAAGACAGCTTCACAGCAGAGCACTAGAGTACAGCTTTCGACTCGCTCGATTCTTCTCGGGCTAATCTCCGAACTCAAGACACTGCTACTGAACTCGACATATACACTATACACTCGCGATACACTTTACGATAAACTGTTTGTCTCAGAGTGCAAGTTGTACAGGCACAGAATTTATTCTAAATCAGAAAGATTCGGATACTCTAACGCGTCTTATCAGCGATCCTGTGCGACGAAGAAATTGTGTTTGGATTCTTCCTCAAGTGCTGTCATCAGTCACTCTAAAACAGCGAACCCTTAGAACGCAACAATATTAATCAATAGCAAGTTATTAATAGAAGTTCCTACGCTGATTTGAAATATGCAACTATTTTTAATTATGCGGTACCTGGCGAATCTAACCTCTGCATAATTAAACGACCATTTGCTTTGGTTTTTGCATTTAAAGAGAAATTATAAAGTTATTTAAAACATTGAACCGTGAAAAACCATAAAAGGTTCTTCTGCTACCTAAGATAAAGCAGTATGAGTGATGCCTTTGTAGAGTCATTAGGTTTATTTCGGAAGCAAGGGAGAAAATAATATGCAACGCCTTCGCCGGAAATTGAACCACGGAACTCTGGAACACGCGCCCAGCATGCAGATCACTACACAACGAAGGCACTCTAAGAAGGCGGAAGAAATACCTTATACCTTATCTGCATAACTTGAACTCGCGTATATATCTTGTACACATAATTGAAAAATATTATAAAATTGTAAATCTGTTTTACATATCACATTTATCTGCAAACACGATGAGCATGAATTCAAGCTAGCAACGCTTTAGCCTGAAAAACGACATTATTAAAAATAACTGTATAAAGGGATAAAATTCCCTAACGTATCTATCAAAGATTTAAAGTAATCCCCTAACTTATCTAAAATTTCAAATTGCAATTCCAAAAACTTCTTACTTGAAAATAAGCTTTTTTGTTTTAAACTATTCTGTAAGAATTGTTAAAAATTGTCTGTGATGTTATATTTCACTTGCTTTCTCATAGGATAATAAACAGCATAAAAGACGAATGAGATCGTGAGATCAAAAGAGCCCGACAAGCTGAGAGAATAGAAAATATAATCAGTATTCAGAATGGCCTGTTACAAATTTTAATATTATTTTTTGTTCATATTTTTTTCTGCTAGAAATTTCAACTTTGCCCAATGGAAAAGCAACCGTTAGAATAAAAAATATAATCAGTATTCAAAAAGGTCTATTAAATATTTAAATATTTTTATAGTTAATATTTTAATCTTTTAGAAGAAACGTACTTGCAGAATGGCAATGAAACCATTAGATATAATATTTGTAAAATAAAAGACACTAGTGCATTATTTTAGTCTTTTCGAAGGATTGGATTTAGAAGGATCTTTTCGAAGAACATTTACAAGGATTGTTTCAAAATTATATGTGTTCATAGAAATAATGAAAATAGTGGGGTGCTCGTGATAAATTAAGAAACATAATTTCTTAAACATTTGACTATGAAATTAAATTAATAGATTTCGTTATTTAGGCACCCCACGTATTATTTGCGATATAAAATTGTAGATGGAATTTATATATATATTTTATCGTTTCCATTAAACTCTATGATAAACTATTATTCTCTTTTCAGTGGTTTAAATATAATATCCGTTTCAATAAAATGTTATTAGTCCAAAGGGGCTTTGTCTCTGAAGAACTATTGTTTTCGTTTTGCGATTTTACGTTGGTTCACTATAAATGCCCGCTTCATTTTTCAAATTGTTGCCACCAAATGTTATAGTCCTGCATTATATTTGAAGAAATTAAATAATTAAAAATCTACTTAGATAGAGCCATCGAATTTGAATGACGTAATCCTCCTACGAATATGGGCGTGGGAAAGCACAAATTTGAAATTTGGAATTTGTTTTATTATCGTTTTCATTTTTTGAAACATTTAACGAATTTTTGATTAACACACTCAACGGTTTAAAAGCGAGCAATGGCAGCACTCTACGGGAGGGAGACTTTTTATCTCCAACGCGCGAGTCTCTGTATCGGAAATTCTAAAGACATGCTCATTTTAAAACTGTTTTGCGATATTGCTGTTGAACTGAATTTTATGATTTTTATGATATTTAATGAATAAAGGTAACAGAAAAAATATTTAAAAAACGCCCCTTCGGACGTAATTTAGAATCTGAAAATTTTCAGATTTTTTTATTAAAACATTTTAATTGTATTTTATTTCATTAATAGCAATTAAATAATCCAATTCAGTAATTTGTTCTCAAAACGTGTACTAAAATATGTACTAAAACGTGTACTCTGAATGCATGTTATTAAAATTATTTTCATTCAGTATCTGATATTACACCAAAGGTACAATAGTCCATAGGGCGTAACGTCAGGGAACTTTGCAGAAATATGTTGAAAACTTCATTTCAATGTAATGTACAAATGTATTCCTATATACTTTTTTAGGGTATTCGTTTGAGGGTCTTTTCTCATGTAGAAGGAATGATAGACAGTCTTATTTTGCACTCAGAAATTTTAATACCATGCATTTCACATACATGGATGCATACTATGCATGGCATTTTTTTGAATTTTGGAATAGGAATATTTCTCTACGAAAAGAGCAAAAATGTTTCCTTCAATCAGCAGTTTGTTTACATGCGACATTTTGAAAGAAGAATGAATTTAAATTTAGCAGACCATATTCATCATTTCAAATAATAATCTGTTGCCAGAAATCTTTATTCCAAAACATTTGCTTTTTTTTTAATCGAAACCCTTCTAAAAATTTGTAAGTACCTTTTGTAGTATTTTCCTGTTAATTATGATATGTGTTATTTCTCTTTCTTGTATTTTATTTTAACTGCATTTGGATTAAACGTGATTTTGGATTAATCATAGACCCAGATTAACCTGGTTAATCAGAGTCTACCGTATTTCCCTATTATAACAGTGTTATTGCGTTTTGATTTAAGAGCATAATATATTAGAAGAAGAATGAAAGATATTTTAATACTGACAGATGCTTAATAATGAATATAGCTTTATTGTAATTTAATAAAGCTTTGAAGGAAATTTGTACTAGATAATTGAACTATATGTTTTAAAGGAAACTTCACTCCGAAAATAAAATTTTATTTTATGAAATTTAAAAAAAGTAAAATTATAAGAATTTGAAAGCTGCTGCGTTCTAGCTGTTTCTCAAAAATAAAAATTTCTTTTGAATAAATAATTTTAGCTATTATTTATATTCAAAGTAAATTTTAAATGTCAAGTTATTTAAATTCTGTCCGTAATAAATCTCCTTATTCTTGAATTTATTATGTTTTATGATTCATTTCACCTTTGAATAACCATCGAAAATTTTGGCTTTAAAGTATAGTCTTTAATGTAGAGAAAAAGAGTAATTCAAGAAAGTGGGAAAGTTTATTATACAGGTGACAGGTGACGGGGACGCCTGAAGTTTAACAGAGGTTAACAGGCATATGTCCCGCGTCCTCCCCAGGAGTTTATTTAAGAATTAAAAGTGTGAATACATAGCCATACAGGGGCAACTGTTGAAAATCTGGCAGTTCAGGTACATTTGCATTAACTTGTTGATACAGGCATGGTTTAAAAAGAAAAAAAGAAAAAAAAAACACTTAATAGGTTTATAACAAAAGAAGAAAATTAAACACATAAACATATAACATAAAACACGTAATAAATACGAGCATATAACACTTAGGATCACATGACATAAATCACTTAAAAACACATAGCATTTAGCACATATTAAGAGCAAGCAGATGCGCAGAATGCAACTGTCTTGCTGCAGAGCAATGAGATGGCTGACATAGGTAGTAATGACATCATAAATATCTGACATAGGTCAATGAATGGCTGCTCGTGAACGGATATAAGCATAAAATACAGACATAAACTTAATATACGGGTATAAACAGTATATACAGACACGAAATACAGGAAATAGAGGATGCATAATATAGTACAGAATGTATATTGTTAGCTATCATGACCATTACACTTACTATTGTGATGATACATAATGAGGGGTACATACTGGAAGAACTGTTACAACTTCTTTGTTACTACATTTCATGAGAGGTATGAACAGAGTTACGCATATTGTGTGTGTTAATGCATTTTATAGTACAGAGCGCTTAGGGCGGTTACGACTTAGCATAGGGCAGGGTACAATTACGTTGCAATGTCAGTTACATCATAATGACGCATAAGGCTTCCTACAGTTGATACAATTCATGGTAATTATATATATATATGACGACTGTGACATTATTTCTTGACAATTTCATGACGATTTTGTTCATTAGTATTCATAACATTCTGCTTACTATATAGATGATACATTGGTATAGTTAAATTATAGTTATAATTTCAGGACAATGATACTTACAAGTGAATGTTACATACTGGATTTGGCAATGTACATATAAAATGTTACACGTATTGCACGTGCTGAGTGCATATTTTGATACTAAGTGCTTAGGGCATGGTATAGTAATACTAGATATGCGACTTAACATATGGCATAGTACCAATGGGCAAAGGGCATGGTACATTTGAGCATAGTGACGCTACAGATGCGAGTGTAAATACGCTACAAAACAACTCAAGACAGTTGCATTAACTTTATAAATAATTCATGCTGGTAAATTACATTAGAAAATAATTACAAATACAATTACGATTTACAAGTTGCATTATATTACAGTTGATGATGGTGATGATGATGATGTATGCAGTATGGTGCAATATTACTTCAATTAAACTTACATAGGGCACGGTATCATTAAATATGTTTACAATTACGGTACAGATAAGCATGGAGTATAAAACAAAGGAACATAGGGAATGGTACTTATATTACAGATTCATTTCATGACAATAATGCTTTGAAGATTAAATGATGTTAACTGAAATAAACAAGGTTGAATAAAAACACATATATCGTGCATACTAGAGTGTGCATTGTGAATTGTACATATGGCCTGGTACAAGAACGCAACTTGTATCGTAGCATAAGGCATGGTACAAGGACAAAATATTGTTATATGGTATAATTAAATATCACTGTTGTATGTTACAGTTAAATGAAATTTGCACATGTTGGAGTATGGATGACACATGCTGAGGTGATATAATACAGATTATACAGGCGCATGTTGTAGACTAAGCAGTGGATGGAGTGCAATTACATTACAATTATATTACTGTACAGTTACATTACAGTACGAGTGGTACATTCCATTACAAGTAGTACAGTTGGTGCAGTTTCATTACATTACAGTTGGTTGCCTTACAGTTAGATTATAAGTATAGTTACAATTGCAGTTACTATTACAAAACGTAGCATTGCTCCCTATGCAGTCAGAGATTAGATGGTAGAGCATTTGTTGCAATACTAAAAGTGCAGGGTATGTTCAGAGTGCATATGTCAGTGCAAGTAATGCATATAAGCCCTATTACTCTGGTTGATAGAGGTCCTGGCCATATGTGCAATGGTGGTTATTACTTTGCAGATTTTATTTATGGCCGCTTTGTTTTTGGCTAGGAACTTGTGAAATGCTGAGAAATTGGCTGGTATCGGGAAGTGGAACTATTCCGTGTGTGGACACTGGAAGATATAATGGTCCGGTGACCCCTCATCCCCGCAAACACAGCTATCCGTGCTTGAGATGGTGCGGCGGTATAAGTAATCCGGAAAGGGACCAAGACCAGTAATGAAGTTGGTAAGGGGAGCAATTGCCATAAGGCGCTCCGAAGTTACTTTTGGCAAGAAGCTATGCGCTCTCCTTCCCGTGTCGTTCTGATCCCGTTCTCTTTGCCACCACTGGATAGCGGAATTTCGCAATGGACTTTTGAGGAATGGTGGTGCTGATACTGATATCGGTCTGGCATTTTGGTTCGAAGCAGCCTCCTTAACGAATTCATCCGCTGTCTCATTACCCATGTTACCTGCATGGGCTTTAATCCATACTAGGTCAACATGTGCGTGCCGATTATCTTTTAGGATCAGCTGCAGTCGTATGATCAGAGGGAAGGTGTGACTATGTTTGTCAAGAGCAAGCAGTGTCGACATACTGTCTGTATAAAGCTGCACATGTGTGATGTTGTTGAGCGCCACGTATTCAAGGGCAGCTGTTATGGAAACTACTTCTGTTTGTAAAACGCTATTATTTGGATTGAGGTGCCCTTTCCAATGGTGTGCAGAAATGGTGAAGAAATTCTGGTGCAGAAAAATTGGTGCAGAAAGATCTCCAGCTGTTAATTTTAGCTTCAAGAATTGCTTTCTTGTAGGCGGCCCTTTCTTGCTAAAAGGCCGTAAGGATGTCGGGAGCTACAATTTCGTTGATGGCAAATCTGTGGCGGAGGCGCAGAGCTCTGTACCTCTGTTTCATCTCTCTCAGTCTTCCCGTCCACCAGGATATGCCTTGGAGTTTTTGGCGGTCCTTGTAGGGAGGATCTGCTGACATATTTGTCTAAGTAATGACAGAATGTGGTCTGTGTAATCATCCAGTTCTTGGGGAGTGGTAAGCTCTTCTAGTTTGTCTTCTCTGATGAGCAGCTCCTGAAACGCATTCTTCAGTCGTCGTATCTTTCCGCCCAGTAGTTTGAATCTCTGGAGGATATTAATGCTGGCTTCAAGTGTTAGTGTGAAGTGGATGTATCGATGATCTGAGTTACTCTCATCATATAGGACATCCCATGAGCTAAAGTTGTTGACGAAATTAGCAGTTGAGAGAGTAAGATCAGGCCATCCTTCATGATAGGTGTTGTCATAGGTAGGTTGTGCCCCTTGACTATTATGCAAATGTAGATCGTGACAGGCCATAAAGTCTTTCCATGTCTCGCCCTTTAGGTGTTGTGTCTTGGTAGCTCCATACAGTATTATGTGCATTGAAATCTCCTCCAACGACGTGAGGTACTGTTGAGCTTTTCTGTTTCACTCGTATAAAGTTGCAAGTAACATCCGTAAGACCTTCCTTGGGCGGAAGTAGACGGAGGTTAGGAGGTATTGCTGCTTTTCAAAGATGACTAGAATAGTAACGAAGTCTCTTTCTATGGTTACAACATATGGAGACCAGGATGGGTTGCAGCAGACAATGGCTGCCCATAGTGCTTGTTCTGCATTGGCTTTCTTCTGAAAATTTTTCCATGCCAGTGGTAGGCTTGCCACTTGGTCCTCGCGACAATGAGTTTTTGTATTATCAAGAAATCTAAGTTATATTGAATAGCATGCTGGATTACCTGCGTGGACGCGTCTACAGCCCGTTGTAAGTTAATTTGTGTGGACTTTATCTGTGTTTGATTAGAATTAGCTTCTTGAAGTTTCTTGGGCTGGCCTGAGTGTCGCTTGTGCTGTTGTGCTGTTCGGCTCTTGTTCATTATTCATAGAATGTGCTCCCTCTGACGCGCTCGATGTATCGTCCATAAGTTGGGCAGTTGATATCATAGGCCGGATGGCTGCATGGCATTGTGCTCCGCGTTTTATAGTTGGCGTCTGAACAGTTGATGCACGTTGGCCTTCTGGCGTGACAGTCCTTAACACTGTGACTTCCAGAGCAGAAGGCACAGTAGATTCTATTGGTGCATGCTTGCTGCAGATGGCCAAACTCCTGGCATCGGAAACATCTTTTTGGGTCGAAATGCTCAGCAATCCTTTGTCCTCTCCACCCAATGAAGAGTTTGGATGACTGGAGGAGGCTTCTAAATGCCCCTGGTTGGCATTCAAGTACCCATTTGACGGTGTTTCCTCTGTCCTTGAGTCGGTACATGACTTTGGCTGTTGTTTTGGTGAGGTGGAGTTATGAGGCGAATGCATTTTCTATCTCTTCTGGTTGGACGTCAGGAGATACGTTGTGGATAGCCACTCGTGGTGGTCTAGTCAGTGGTTGCTTGATCTTGACTATTTCTTGTCGCTGTGTGCTTTGTAAAGTACTAGTGAGCTTGGTCACGTCCTCTTTGGAAGCACAGTCTACAGCTAGTCCTCCTTTCTGTAAATTTCTAATGGAGGAGATTTGAACTCCAAGCTTCGGAATAGGGAAATTTTCGTTAAGGACAGCTTTTAGGTCCTCATTAGCCTGTGCAGTGCTCTCAGAGGGTTAAATTAAAACCGTAAGTTTTGGCTTCGGTCTGGTTGCTTACGCGTATGTTTTGACTCTGTCGGTATCGCTAAGCGCTGATGAGTCGTTGGTGCCTTCGTTGGGAGCTGTGCTGTGCACTGAACCGCAACAGACCTATGGAGGGAGTGCTGGTAGAGGCGTCTGCTGCTTCTGGTTTTGGTATGTAATTTGGGCCTTCGAGTGCCAAAGTGTGCACTGCGTCTCTCAAATCCAGGAGAGATACCTTTACGTCTGAAGGAAGAAGGTTCCTGCCACCTCTTTATATGAAGACTGTTTTTCTAAGACCTTCGCAGAGCTTTTTGATTTTTGTGTGATAGTCTAATTCTGAGCCAGCAAGAATTGCCGGATCAGAGTCGCAGTTAGAATTGTCGTACTCAGCCACTGAGGTTGATGGCCGTGTCGTAGTAGCAATCACTTGCACTATACAATGCGAGAAACAATTGTGGACTTGAGATGGCGCACTGAATTTGACGCAAAGAGTAAAATCACATGGAAACACACAGGAGTCTCTTCACAGGTATCACTGTTACACTTAAAGATCACTTATACACTTCACTGTAGTAAAAGTATCATTGTGACACTAACTCTGCTCGTAAATTCACTCACTAATCGTAAATGCACTTGTGCAAATCAGCACTAATCAGTAATGCACTTTTTGTGTACTAATTGCTTTGCACACGTATCACTGTAAGCACTTAATAACCACTTATTCACTTTCACTGTACTAAGATTTGACTGTGACACTAACTCTGCTCGTTATTCACACACACTTGCACTTTAAGTAACGCCAATGCACTTATTCAAAGAAATATGTAATGATCAACAAATTAATTAATGTTAATTAATAAAATAGAATAATCAAAAGATAAGCATATTATCACACATAAAAATTTAGAATAAAGTACAGGGAAAATAAATTATAATGCTCTGATGGGAAATGCTACTGTTTATACATTCCGTAAAACAATATTATCAAATACAGATACAAGAGAATTATATTGGCAATTAATATAATTAATGAGTCAGTTTGAACTGCGGTAAACAAAACAGATTTGTAATGGGAGCTGGAGCCCTGTGTGCAGAGTACAAATTAAATGCACACGATCAGAGCAGAATTGTAGCGTTAGAAACTGTAATTAAATTAGCATAGCAGTAATAGATATTATTAGATAGCACAAAATGACACAAATTGACATAGTTTGGTAATTATACAGTATCCGGTGTTATTCCCAAGCCTATTTTTATAATATGAAGTTAATGACTAAAATTAGCCGAGTCCAACCAGTAATTAATGCGATTGTTAATTAAATTAATTGTTTTAATTAAAAACAGGCAATCCTACTTTGGTTGCTAACCTTCTCTGCTCCATCTGTAAGCAACCGCGGTAAGCCAATTGGCACTAAAGATCGGAAATAGCACTTACACAGACACAACACAAACACTGCACTTGAACACTGTGATGATTAGGAGCACTAATTACTGGAACGAAATTAATCCAATCATCACTGCATGACTGGCATACGAAGTGAAGTATTCACAGGCCCAAAAAATATCTTCTGTTCTAGTGAACTGATTTCTTTCAAATTTTGAAACTTGGATCGCTCACTTGTTAACTAAGACAATTGCGCTGGAACCAGAAGTGCAGCTTGATTAGAACCGACGTAATTACTGGTGAAACAAAGATTCACTTCATCTTTATCACCTATTGTTGTTGAAAGGGGGATCGAGCACTGCGGGGGATTGCTGCGATCCTCGCGTCCGTTGAAGGAGCCGAAGGTCAGAGGTCAAAGTTTCACGTAGTATTAATTTGAAAAATCAATACTCAGCTTATAATTATCCGATCATGTCGAAACTGACTTCTAATTTCTCCTGATGAAATTCACTTTCCAACGATATAAAACACTAAGGGCGTCGGAGGATGGCGGCTGGTGGGCACACACTTGTAGTATCGTTCGTAGGGCTAGCCGTGTTAAACGCTAAGTTTAAATTGTAATAAGTCCGTAATTAATTAACCACTGCTCGCATAGATATAAATTTTATATCTGCGTGCTCCTTGAAGTGAGGGCTATCCAACGCAACTACTTTTGGCACAGAAAAATCATTACTTGCGCTGTTATGAAGGCTGAATGAAGAGCGTCGCAGAAGCGACCTACACAAAAACACATAAAGAAGGACTTAAGTTTTTCATACATAATGCTTTCTTCGAAAAATGTCGGAAAGTTTAAATTTCCCGCCAGCTGCTGGAGATGCCATACTTCGGCCATCGTTCGCACCTAGCGAGACATACTGGTAACGTATCGCCTGTTACTGAATCCAACCTTTCCGTGAGTTGTCGATTCAAGGATGTCACTCATAGGCTGCGAGTCCGGTGACGATGCAATAAAGAAACTAGTTGGAGGCACAATTCCTCTGTGTAAAATGTTCTGTAAAACTGGAGAAAATTTTCACTGGAACACCCCCGATATTCAAGCATACAAAGATGGCTGCATGGGCAAACGAAGGGCTAGGCCAGCGTTTTAAGGAGGGCGAAAGTTCCAAGAACTGAAAATTCAGACTGCACTATGAATTTGTCTAAGTGTTCACGCAATAAAGAAGAAAGGTTATCGGATACTTCTAATGGAAAATAGTGTGAGTAGGAAGGTACCTGAACTGTGGGGAAATCTGTCATATGTCTGTGTCTCTCTTGACAACTCTTCTGCACAGAAATCGTTCTTTGCTGCCAAAATATGTGACAAAACGTCGCACTTCTACTGTGCCCACAAGACGTTTTTTCTCCTCAAACTGCTTTGAAAGAATGTCGTTTCTAACCTACAGGAAATCTTTCTTCTAAATTCTTTGTATTTACTAAGAAGTTACTGTATGTTGTGAATTAAACTGACTTAGCATGGAGAATTGCCAAGCAAACAGGTGGGGGCATGCTTGGTATGGATCGGTTGTTTTCTGAAATATTTTTATGGTTTTTCTAAAAGAGGAATATTTTTAAATGGTATAGAGTTCTTAATGGCGTTTGCATAGTAAATAATCACCTGTTACTAATAGTTATGCGTGAGTGAATATGAATAATGACCATTAGCTTGAACTCAGGTTGCATCGAGAAGAGTATTAGTGTTAGAGTCGTGCTTTTTTTTGAAACTATCTGTCTGTCTTTAACTGCTCAGAATATACATGAAATGAACTAGCAAATTAGTAATTAACTTAATGGGATTTTGATAAACCTAAATTTAAACGTTTTATCACACACGTGCACTTGTGAAATGTTAATACATGCAAAGTGTAAATATTTATCTGACGTTTAATCATGTAATCATACAACATTGACTTGTTAGAAACGAAACAAAAGCAATATATTTCGAACAGCTTATCTTTTAGTTAAATAGATTGAAAATAGTTAGTAATTTTCTATGAATTAATACATCTGTATGATTTGTTTTTTTCGTTTTATGTTTTCTGTAGTTCTTCTTTAACTTTTCTATCGCTCTAAAACGCATATATCTGAGTATAAATATTTATTTTAGCGTATTTTGATAGCTATTAAATGCTAAAGCTTATTGTATTTTATATCAAAGTGTATAAAGTGTCGGATAAAATTACTTCCAAAGCTAAGACTCCCCCCATGAAAAGCAAATGAGAATGGGACACTAGTGTATTTTTTATTTATACCACCTGATTTTTTTTTACTGAGGTAACCTGTTAGGTAGAAACAATGGATATGAATTCACTTTCTTTTTCGAAATTTTTCTAACTGAGATAGGTTTTGTCTCAACACTTGCGTTTACGAGTTAGCAGGGAAGGTTTTTATTGGCCAGTAAGTTTTCTGAGCAATAATTTGTTTCGCTGTTGGACTGTAGTTATATCTTAATTTTAGCTCTTAATGTCTACGCTCCAAACTTAATACATTGTTACGAAATGTCCAGCTGCGATAAGGTAGTTTCCCCGCAAGGCGGGTTTAGGGTTCCAGAAAATGGCAAGAGAAGACAGGGTTGCCATACTTGGTGACAAAATTGGCGGTATGCCATAGATGGATGGGGAACATTCTGGAATGAATTTTTTTCCAATTTGGCCCAGAATAATCGCTGTTATGAAGCTTACTTCACGCCGGGAAATAATGTTATGAAGCTTACTTCACGGCACCATTGTTAAATAAGAAACTACTTACCGTGAGAGGTTTCTACTTCCTCTTAGGGAGGAAACTAAACTCTTAAGAATTTGCTAATTACCAAACTTTTTAGTGATCGTATAGTTAAAACGGTAAAGCATTTGCGTTGTGAAAAATGCATCCCGGGACCGCGCCGTGAGAGGATCGTAACATAAGAAAACATATACAAGATATATAGGAAAAACGTATTAAATATATAAAGAAAACATACTGTAATAGGTTTCCAGATTAAATATCAGTTTATTCAATTTCATCAAAAAAAAATAAAATCTTATCCTCATCAGAGAGTCTAAGGGGAATTCTTCAATTTGTCATTTACTTTTTTTTTACATTTAAATTCATATAAAAACCTTAAGGTTTGTCTTGGTAATTTAGAAGGGGAAAGGGAAACAATTGAAAGCCTGTGAATCAAATTAAGATTCAACGTTGTTATTTACATTCCAAGGAAAATCGTAGACCTTACTTGAAGTTCAAACACAAAAAAAATTGACTTATCTGCTCTTGAAGTGGAGGACTCGTATCCTAATAAGCGTTGACGTCGGCGGGGCTCATTTTTACGGTCACAAATGGAAGTTTCAGAAGACATCGTCCTGTCCTGGCACTATTGGCGAAACACACACGCAGGTAACTGGTTTCCATAACGACGAAGCTACTTTAATTCTGGAAAACAGGAAACAGGTGCACTGCTGCCCAGCGCGGCTATCCGCTTGATCTTGAAAGTCTTAAGTCAACACGCAGGTAACTGGTTTTCATAATGACGAAGTTATTTTACCTCTGTAAAACAGAAACAGGAGCACTGCTGCCCAGCACGGCTATCCGCCTGGTCTTGAAAGTCTTAAGTCACTCGCCCGGTTCAATTTCGCCTTTTTACCAGAACGCGGCAAGGGAGCATGTTTGCAGCTCCCGGCCAGAAACGTTTTCCTAGGCAATTACCGCTCGCCTGTTCTTGCTCATCCCAAGAGCAAGCTTCAAGAGTAACGTCCAAAGTAAGTTCAGCCAGCCAATCAGTAAGTCTCGCCTCTTAACCAAAATGCGGCCGGGGAGCATATTTGCCGCTCCCCGCCGGAAAACTTCTCTCTTCGTAAATTGCATCTTGTCTATCGCTTTCAAGCCAGTTTTCAAAAGTAACGTCCTAAAGTAAGATCAGCAAGCAAGTCAGTAAGTGATTCCAACTCGAATTTCCTTCGTCTCCTTCACAAACGCGGGCTCCCACTATGGCTTCAATTATCGCCCCCTTAATTTTGGCAAAATTTGCGTTTTCAACCCCTGAATGCGGAAATAAGGGTGATCGCGCATGCGCGCCCTTCTTCAACAGCCCTTCTGCCAACAGCCGGACCCTCAATCGCCAAAAACCTGAATGACTTACATCGAAAGTCAAGTAGCAACCTTTGACCTTTCTGTCACGTACTTCCTCTCTTAAGGTCAACTACACAATGAATTTCCTTCTAGAACATTCTAAAGGACAAAGCGCGCGGAATCATGACTTAGCAAAAAATTGCCTCCCTTTCCCTGCTTCTTTTCACAATGAATCAAAGCTTGTACAAGATTTGCAAATAAAGGAAAATAAATAATATTCTTTTAAACTAAATAATATTCCCAGAAGCATCTGTTTTTCCCCAAAATTAAAGCATTAGAGTAAATAAATCAGAATCAAATAAAATTAAGATTTCCATAAATCAGAAAATCATTCACCTAGTTTTTATAACGCTATCAGACAAATTCTCTACATAACATCGCGAAAGCAGCCCAAAAGCTGTATAAACCTGCTTACGCGGAGTACCAGGCAGTCAGTATCTCTTAGTATATCGAGTGTCTCATAATGTAATCGATTTTTATCGTTATCTATTGTCGAGTTGGTGCATCAAGAGTGTGCATCGGTGAGGCTATCGTCGAGTGCATCGCGAGTTGTAGCGTGGAGAGTTTTCCGAGAACGACGAAACGAGTCGAGAGCTGTACTCTCTTGCTTTGCTGTGAAGTTGTCTCCACCGTTATAGCCTGATAGCCTGAAGGTTGTGTCGTTGATTGTTTCAGCGTCCTTGTCTTAGTTTTCGACGAATATAAACGTAATTTTGGAACTATCCTGAATAATGTAGGCTAATGAATTGTGTTTACATTCTTCAGCAAATGTTGTAGTCAATCACTCCAAATCCGCGAACCCGTACAGAAGCGCAACAATATGTACGCTATTCTATTCTTAGAGAATCTTTTAACAAAATAATCTTCACTGAGTAGGGTTGCGACATTCTCAGAGCAATAGTATAGGACGACAGGCGTTCTCGAAAGGGTTCTGTCGCGTATAACCCTGCTGATATCGAATAAAGGTATGCTTTTGTGCTGTTACACGTTATATATGTGTAATGATTTAGGCTGGGGAAATAAAGAAACATTTTCTATGGAGAAAGCGGCATTTAACCGAGTGATTGGTTAATTAGCAATTAACCAAGCAATTAATTGGCAATTAACCAAGTGATGATGGGTGATTACTCGTTATAGCTATACTGCGTTGTAGATGACTGCACTTTTGATGAATTACAAAACAATTTTACTAAGGCATAAATTTATTTCTGAAAAATTATTTCTTAGAAATACCTGCTATCTGCTGAGCTGGAAGAACATTATGAATACAATAAGCACTTTGCATTAGCTATACAGCGTATCACATTTATAAACAATGGAAAGTCAACAAGCGACTGCTATACAGGTTAGTGAAGCAGGAGCTGAAAGAGAAAAAAGGGACCACGTGGTAAGCGCCAGTCGGGCCATTTATAGGGATGGCCAAACTCCTTGTCTGGAATGTCAACTGGGATTGGGCAAGAATATTCGACATTGCGGAGTACACTGCAGATGTCGGATTTTAGGATGTTAAATAATTAAATCTAAAGAAAAAATTTAAAGGGCTATTGCTAATTAAGTTAATAATTTATTAGTGATTTAGTTTCTTATTTTATATATATAAAACATGTGTTTTTGTAGTGATACAATACCATATTCTGTAATGTATTTTTCGGCAAACTGAAAAATTGAATTACAATTCATTGGTGTGATTAATTATCTCCAATCTCCCCACTCTTAAAAATTTTCTGCAGATGCCGATGCCCAAGACATTTAAAAAAAAATACTTAACAAGGATTTAAAATCCAACAGCCTGTGTGAAGGATAAAAGTTTCTGTGAAGGAACAAAAGGAAATCATACTTTAAAAACAATAAAATACTCAAGATACTGAAAAATAGTAGAACGCATGTTTTTCTAGCACGTCTCCTCTAGATGACGTACATAGCTGGAATTTTTGTTTCTGTTTCACCTTTGCATATTTTTTATATTTTACATAGCAACTCTTCATTGGAATTTATATGATCATAAAATTTACTAGATGAATATTTGGAATACAGTTTCACTTTTAAAATTTCTTTACCGTTGACACCTGGAATTTTCCCCTTTCTGGAGTCTAAATATTGTTCATAGATGAAAATCTTCTTTATATTAGTGACTTAGTAAATTACTTTGTAATAATATTAAATTACTTATTCAGTTATTATCTTTAAAACTATAAATTACTTATGTAGAAAAAGTTTTAATAAATTTTCTTATAGTGTCGAAATAACACTATAATAGTACATTTATTCGTTATGTACAGATTTGAGTTCTTTTAAGTAAATAAACATTTATAGATTTAATTTAAAGAAATTTGTGTTTAAAAATCTATAAAAAAGTTCAATCAATTTTTTAAAATTAAAGTTAAAAATATTAACTTTGATGAGACATCCCCATACTTTTATTGAAGTTATATATAACGTCATTTTATATAGGAACGAGTATATTTCCGATTTTTTGGGTAAAATAACGTTAACTTGAAAAAGGAAATAGTCTCTGTTTTTATAATTCGACAAGTCCAGAAGAAATTACTAAATAGAGCAAAATTATTAATTAAGAAATGGAACAAGATTAAATGGGCGGCTAACAGAGAACGGATTTAAAGGATATAATATGCGGATATACCGTATAGCTGTTGCAGATCATTATTTACTGTAAATTAAATGTGCTCTATTATGAAATTGATAAGAACGTTTTCAGTTAAAATACTAAATAAGGAAACACAGGAATTCTGCATTTCATAAAATGCTTATATGCACTTTTTTTTTATTTCCAGATGAGAGAAATGCATCATGACAACATCAATCAATTCATTGGAGCTTGTGTCAATCCGAACTGTATACATATCGTCACAGAATACTGCTCAAAAGGAAGTCTTCAAGTAAGCGAATTACGTTTTTGTGTAAATAGCAGTCGCTTCATTCCATATTTTCAAAGAATTCAGCAATTTAAGAAACTTCTCCCACACTTATATATATTGCAAAATTCTTGTGATAAGAACGTGCACTGGAATCAGATTTAAAATGATGTCTTTCCATGAATATTTTAGGATATATATGTACTTGTATATATTTGCATATAGAAATCAAGTGCAGAAAGTCAATAAAACTGCTGTTATGTATCATTAAAAGGTTACATTTGTATGTAATGAGTTAAAAAAGGGGGAAATATTTATGTTAAATCCGATCATTTACTTATTTATTGAAAGGTAAACTTTTGGTTTAGAATTGTCGAGACATTAGGTTATTTTGAAGCAGGAGATGTTAAAAATAAGCAATGCCTTTTCCGGGACACGAACCTCGGACCTCTCGAATACGTGCCGAGTGTGCTGACCATTGCAGCACGAAGGCATGCTAAGAAGGCGTCATCCCCACCTTTTTTTTTAAGTTCGGGCACCACTGTAGGGATATTAGGTTATTATGAAACAGGAGCTGTGAAAAATGAGCAATGCCTTCGCCCTTGGAGCAATGCCTTCGCTTCGAACCTTGGAGCTCTCGAATACGCGCCGACTGTGCTGACCAGTACACCACGAAGACATACTAAGAAACCGAGAAAAATACCTTATAGAATAAAATTTTAAAAAGTGTATATATTCATGATATTGCTTTTTTATACATTTAGACTGACGAGCATTTTATAATGTTATAACTCATACGTTTAAATCAAAATTATACTATGATATCCAAGGTGGTATCATCCAAGAAGATGAAATGTTATATGTTCAGTACGCATAAATAAGAAATAGAGTCCAAATAAGTTATTGGAGTCATTTATGCAAATAAAACATTGTTCTAAAATATAAGAAGTCAAAACATTCCTTTATGGCTAATAAATGTGATATAAACGATTTCCTGCGGGGAACATATTTTATATATGTAATGAGTTTTCTGGTGTATATATTACTAGATTTCCTAACCAGCCTCTGAAGATTCTGTAGGAGCTGGGCAATATTTTATCATTCATAATCCTGAAAAAGATATCCCGATAAAATTGGTACTACAGAAAATCTCAGAAAATGGCATAATAATGCTGCTGAGAATATGTAAAAGAAGATGTTAGCTGTTTGGCTGTTTCAGGAGATGGCGTGTCGTGTTTCACAATAAAGACGTGATATGTAAATTGGATAGTTCGTCCTCAAATATTTTTGTGCTGATCGTTCACACCATTGGGAATCGTGGTATAACTAACTGAATGTAATACATTTCCATCTGAACAGTGCCATACATTGATAAGATCAGACATAAATTAAACTCTTTTTAAGAATATGATAGGTCTCTGATTTTATTAACTGATTTTAAGCGATCTTATCAACATATTTGAAGTTTTTTGCTAAGCAGAGGGCGAAAGCATAACTTCTTTTAATACAGTTAATTTCCCTTTTCCCAATTCATTTGCCAACAGCCAGATTTGGAACTTTTTAGACGTTGGTGAAACGTACTAGGTCTATCCGCCTAAGGGAAAAAAATGCTTCGAAAAGCATTTTCCAAAAGAAACTAGCTCGCATTCATGTTACGCATTAGAACTGCGAACACATAACCATACAGCCAGTCAGTTCGCACCTGCAAAACAAAGAAGTGCAATTACCAGTAGTTAAGTAGAATTATTCATTAGACCGATAGGGAAAGGGGAAACAGCTGGGCTCAGATCTCCCTATATACTTATAGATGTAGTCATACGTCTATGAAGACTGGTGTTCGGTTGCTTAAATTGGATTTTCATATTCTAGGCTATAAATGTCTGCTTTACTCAAGCATAACGTATCAATAATCTGCAGCAAGCTTAGCAAGCATAAATACTAACTTTTACGAAGAATTTAATAGCATAAATTAACAATCCGAAACAATAATGAGTTAGGCGATTAGTGAGCATTACTAAGATTCGGAAAAGTATCGGTAATTTAAATTAGTATTAAGAAAAATTATAAAGTAGCCAGTTGGTTTTAAAAGTAAATTACTTGGTTAATTGTTTTCCTTGTTAGTTCATTCTAGCCACAGGTTTTTGAGAGTCCTTTCTTACTGACTGTTCAGTTCGTGGTACATTTAGCAGCCTGAATTAATTACGCCAACTTAATTATTTTATATTTTATATTTACATCATTTGATTACTTATGGGTAAAGACTATACAGAGAAGTTACTGAATCATTCTTCGGTAACCCTCCTGAAATATAGCTGCTGCCTGCTGTCGCTGATATATTCTGAAGTTATTACCTTTATAATGGCAAATGGAGATAATAATAAAGAATTTATTACTTCTGTAATAACGAGCATATCGTCTCACGCTTGTTAACGGATCGACTGTTTAGCGTCGGCTTTTGATGTTGCAACTTGTGGCGAAAGCATATGAAGATCCTTATCTTTCCATGAATCTCCGCATGTGAATGAATAGTAAAGAACGGCGATTTCTACGTTAATAGTGCAGTATTTGTATAACTGCTGCACTGTAACATTCATTTTTTTTTCCTGTTCCAAGTTATGCACATATGCAGTTGGACTATGCGTCTTTGCACATCGTCCTTGGATGTTTTTCATGTTCTGTGATATATTGTCATTTAGATATTCGCCGTGATTCTCAGTTTTCGTTTGCCGTCCGTCCTATACAAAGTTTCGATTGGATCGGCCTGTATTCTTGATAAACATCGTCCTCCCCGTCCTTCTTCCCATTTTATGATCAGCTAAAGCTGTGTGTTATGTGTCAGAGTGTATTTTAATACTCATCAGAAAAGAGTTATTCAAAATTTAGATATCGATTTGGTCATGTCAACAACAAAGCCTAAGTAACATTTGGAAACTGAAGATGATGTATCTAATTTAATTTCCTTAACACTGCATAACTTAAGTAATAAATTAATTTTAAATTTTCAAATTTTTGAGAAAGTCATTTGATATTTATATTATTCACTGACACAGTACATAGTTTCAGGTTTCTTTTCATACAAAACCTAAAGGTGAATAAAATACTTCTCACTTTTTATCCTTCGATATGCACGCCTTGTTTGCCCCTTTAGACAGCTGTTTGATTCTTTTGTACAATAATAAAATTTACATCTCTGGTTATAGTTTTCTAAATCTTGTACTGTTCACTGTAGGAAAATGAAAGTTGTCTGCAGGTATCAAATCTAGTGAAAAGAGGGGTTCCGAATCGTGTCACTTTGAGCTGCTAGAAATTACTTTCCGAGAATAGAACTGTGTGACGCAGCAGAAACAAGTTATTTGATTGCACATTTTTAGGCATAATGTACTGAGCTGTTTTCGGATGTTAGTAAATTACATCTTTATAAAATATGGAACTCACCATTTATCCCTGATGAACAAGTTCCTCGTGAAATACTGTTAATAATAATAATAAAAAAAGCCACAAAACATCGTTTTCGAAATCGAAGTTTCTCTGGCTCTTGTGAACCTTCTTCAGCCTAAACAGTTGATGTTTTGATGTTTTTAAGATAATAAGTAAAGTTTCGTGTTCAATCACAGTTTATTGGAAAAAAAAATCGGAATTAATTCCCACTTTGTTATCGGCATTCCTTGCATAACTTTACATGGCAGCATATTTTCATTGTCTCAAAGCGAACACTTAATAGCGTAAAAAATTCTGTCTGTTTGCAGATGGCATTTTTGAAAAAGGAAATTGAGTTGTTATAATGATAACTAGTTTCGAAAGATTGTTAAAAGAAGATTAGTCCGAAAATTTTGAAGATGCACTGTGTATATTTTATAGTGCCTGTACTATATTAAGTATATATGTTACTTCAAATAATACTTGTTAAGACATCAGTTAAAAAATTTTCAGTATTGCCTTCTCTTAAATAAAAGATCAGCTCAGATTTGTGGGAAAGTTCTACTTTGGTAGCAGAAACGCAATATAAACCGCTGTCCAAATAGATATTGCATTTATCTTCATATCGATCCTACGTTTAGTGCATAGTATCAGAACTAGGAAATAAAATTTTTAAATTATAAAAAATGATTTTCCTGAAGTTACTATACTTTTAGATTTTAGTTCTATTTTTTCTATTCAAGGCCAGGAATACTTGGTTTCTAGAATTGTATAATACTTTTTTTTTTTCATACATGGCTTTAAACAACATTTACCTGTTAATATACGAAACGTTTGCTTTTCCGATTCACGAGAAAATCCAATACACATTTTGGATATCTTAAAAAGAAATATTTTCAAAAATAGCCGTACCTATTCATACAAATATATAAATATAAAATAAGGAATAACTTGTTCCATTTTTCACAGCTGTCCTTTTTTATGTTTTCTCACTACATCATCGTCAGTTTATTTTGCGCCTCAGATTCTTTAATGCCGTGGTGGCAAGTATTTTTCTGACAAGGTATAACAGATTTATCCCTGTGAACAATCAGATGTCGCGACAAAACAAAACTACCATTGCATCGGAATCGGGGATAAACTGTCATAGCTCTAAGTGATGGCATGACACCGATTCCCAAAACATTGTATCGCTGGCCAAAGTATAAGCAAAATCCGCATTTCACTGTCAGAGACAAGATTGACATTAAATGCTGATAAACCATTTTATCTGAAAACATGATTTGCTACTACAAAAGCCTCCTACTCAAGAAAATATTTTTTCTCGGGTATATATATATTTATATATATATATATAACAACATAAATAAATGTAAGGAAGGACTATTAAGAATCCTGAGCCAAGGCTGCAGTGATTTAGTTTACAGAAATATACGATGTACAAAGGTTTTGGCTTTTAAAATTATTCTGACCTAACTCATTTTTTAATTATGACATTTCATTTACTTGAATATTTTTTAATATTACGTGCACTCCTTTTTTAGATTTGTATTATAATATGTCATTTTCACATGTTTTGCTGATACGATTGATTCTATTCTTAAATTTTGTTCTAGCAGTTTTTTTAGTATTTAAATAACGTTTTTCATTCCAAATAATTTTAAATTAATTTACATCGAGTAGGAGAATTCTTATTATGAGTTATGAAAATTATGAGTTAAGAATTATGAGTTTGCTAAATTTAGGGAATTAAATATTTACGTTTAATTTCATTTGTAATTTCGATTTGCATATGTATAACAAGAATGGTCTGAACGGTTGAAAGGAGTGACGTTAATTCCTCCCGAAGAGTCGGTATTCTTTCATTATAATTTCAATTGTTCATTTTTAGGTAATTTTTCTTATATGGCTATATTTATTATTAGCAGTTTTTGCGTCACAGTTTTATGCATATCCACTACTATCAGCCATTGCTTATAAAGCAAATTCCGTGCCGATTTCCTTTTTTACTATTTAATACTTTAATAATAATTTATTTTGACTTCAAATTGAAATTCTGTTACTTTAATGGCTTTCTTAATTTTACTTTCAAATCTAAGAATTAAAATAGGAGTATTTTCCTTTAATTGTAATTATGTATATATATGAATGAATTTTAAAACATATATATAATTCATTCCGTATTGAAATCGGAACAAACCATATGAAAAAACCGAGAAGTACAGTAACAAACTGCACAATAGGCGCGAAACATGCTAAAACGAAGAATGGAAAGGAAAAGAGAAATTTACATCTTTTGGTGTATATTCATCAGGGGGTTGGTGCAACGAAATAGGTAAATATATCTGCCTGTTTCTGAACCAGCAAAGATACAAACCAAATTTTAATACACAAAATAATCTCAGAGAATCAAAATAATCTATGTCTTAAATCCGTTCGACCCCTACAGGCCGTAATATGTAGTGAAAAAATTTCAAAATCATACTCATATATATAAACAAAAGTTACGAAATTGCATTTTCGTCTAGATATTATTCAGAAACATCTATGTATAACTCAGAAATGTGGCTCTGTTGAGAATTCTTCAGAGACCTCGAAAAAGGACTGAAGAGTTTTCAAAATGTTTTTATATTTTGTATCAGTTTTGTTAGTTTTATCGACCTGCTTTATTTCACCTTTGAAATGTGTGTGTTTTGATTTTGATATTTATATTTTCTGTTAGGAGGCCGTTCACATTTTATGATCTAATTTTGATTTAATTATTATCGCTTGATTATATATATATATATATATATATATATATGCATATGTATATTTTTACAGACATACATATCTATATAATAATAAAAGAAGTTTGTAAATATTGCCTAAATTATAATTTACTTTTACTGATTAATTATATATATGTAATAAAAACAAATTTTGGAAGCACTGCATTGGAAGTTAGTTCCACACACTTTTTCTGAAGAATTTCCAAAATGAAGGGTTTAATCCTTGTATCCGGTGCACACGGGATTTGGCTACTTTTGGCGACTTTATGATGAACAGTAAAAACGCGACATATACGATGAGTAGCAAATGGGTCATTCAAAGAATATATATAGTTATACATAGTATATTATACACACATAGTATATAGTGTTTAGTATATATATAGACGTTCTTTGTATCATTTTTGGTGTTGGCGATAATTTTCAAAATCGCGCCAAGGCTGCACAGTATACTAGGATTTTACTAAATGAAGTAAGCACCATATTTGAATACAAGCCGGGATTCACAATATTTGGTTCACATACGGACGAGCGTCGTATGCGCTCTCCATTTTTGTTACATCAGCACATATTCCTTGAACAAAGAAGGTAGCCGCAAAGCGTCTGGCCAGAAGAATGGCTTGAGCGAAAGCAACAAGATGGAAGCATAAGCCAGAAGAGAGTGAGTGTCGCACTAGTAAAATGCAGAGGAGGAAGAGGGAGGCAAAAGTTTCAATTTTGAGTTTAGGTTTACAATTCGGTGATTGATCTGCATTAGGGGTTACGTAAGATAGCATGATTAATTTGAATGACGCAGTTTAGACTTAACAGCGCTATTTTTATAACAGATAGATGAAGTTCCCCCCCAAAAATAGAAAATAATAGAGGTTATAGTAAATTAAATTTAGAAGTTTGCTTTCATATTTTTTACCTTACACACACACGTACCACACACACACACACACACATATATATATATATAGTTTATACACTTTTGAGCCAGTTCAATCTAGCAGGAGTAGAAGTATGTCTCGAAACTGTTACAATTGACTGAAAATTAAAATAAACACGTATACAGTTTAATGTTAATTGACCCAGTTATTTTATTTAGTTTGCCCGTAAGTCTACTTCTGCTTTCGCATGTCCCAACCGAATACGAATGAATTAAAGCATGACTAAGCAGAGAAATCTTGAGTTTAGAAAAAAAAACAGAATGCAGAATTTTTTTGCTCGTGTCAATCTGCTATGCCTCCTTGATGTTTGAATTTATTTACAGTTGGCGCCTCTTAGTTGTGATCACGTTTGTCCAAGGCTGTTTTGATAACATTAATCGAATGATAGTTCAAGTCCTTCAAAATAGCTGTGGAATTTAATGAACATATAAATAGGTATTTTCGCAGCGTTTTAATTAGAAAAATGCAAAAGATTGTTTATGAACTGTTCATAATACATTAAATGTAAAAGCTCATTCATTGACTACACCATAAAGTTTCTGGAAATTATTTCACCGAATATTTGACGTCTACTCCAAATATTCGGAAGGCACCCCTCTCTGGAAGAGAACATGCAAATGCAAAATTTGAAATTAATCAAAAACTAACTTCTGTTTGTATTATATGTTTTAAGGGAATTTTGTTTGCTCCTAAAGAAAAAAAGACGTGTGTCTGTTTGCCCTGAAAATTCAAAACGTTGTTCAAAATTACGTCAAACTGAGGGATTTTATTTGGTGACATTAGTTGAAAAAATATATAATTAATTTGGTCATATTAACCGAACACTGGATTACGATAAGCGATGTATTTTCCATGTTTTCGTATACAAACGGGCGGGACATCGATAAGTGGGTAACGTTATCCGAATGATAACGTCAACCGCGATCCCATTAAACGGCGTCTACTGTATTGGCTTCTGCAAGTTGCTGTTATTTCGCGAATACTTAGAAATAAGGCAAGGCAGATCGCATTTTATTTTCTACTTTCTTTTATTGGAACGTTTGTTTGGAATTAGGCACGAGAAGCGGAGTTTATGTTACCGATAATACGTATTTAATTTTACGTAACTCTCAGGTTGACTGCGTTCATTAATAAAAAACTTTTATTTTAAAATTTCACTCTGAGATGCGATTCCTGCAGTTAAACGATAGAGAGAACTGACTGCTTTTGCGTTTCCAGTAAGTTTCGCGAAGTAGTGAGGAGTTAGTAGTGAGAGTGAAGTAGTAAGATTAAATTAGTGAGCAGTCATGTACAGAAAACGGGCTAGATGATATTTTCTTAAGACTTCCTGTCCTGATTATTTTTCTTTTCTCTTATAATTTATTTATTATCTGTAAAGAAAAAAATGTACTGCACTGAAAATATTCGCAATCTTTCGACTTCTTTTAAAACATATAACACTTTGATCAAAACGTTAAATATTTATTATGCATAGCATGAACATAATGAATACGGCATGAGTTGCTTTAATTTTATGTAACATGACTTCAGTCATATTATTTTGAGAACTTTCTGTAGGTATTTCAGTACTTTCTCACTGTTTTAATTACCTTACAGTTTCTGACTCATCTTTAAAGTTTTATTTTGATGTAGGTTTCAGAACTTAAGAAATATTCACAAGATAGATATTTTTTATTAAAAATGTGCCTTCGAATTTCAAACATCTGTTTCCGAAAATTTATTAATTCGTTTTGAGAAATAAAATGCCTACATCCATTGGGCTTAATTCTATAACAAGGAACACGATAACTGATTATTGTTTCTTAAAATGTTAAGTTAGAATCTGTAAACTCGAAAGCAGTATGTAAAATAAGACATATATCAAGTACTGACATTCCTAAATTTGCGGCATGGCTGAAATTTGAATTACTGATGAAGACCCATAATCATAATTTACACCATGTAGACTTAAATTATCATTTTAGTGCAAAACTTTTAAACTTAAAACCCAGGTTTCTTGAAAAATACTAACAGGAATTTTCTATATTTTAAATCTCTTTATTAGGATCAGTGTTGTGTCTAATTCCACTTGTATGTGTCTAATTCCACAGTGTAGGTTGAGGCTAAAATGCCGAAAATAACGGCATCAAACTACACTAGTGAAAACAATTAAAAGAATTTTCATATTTGATCTATGATCTTCGGAACTACTGGACAGATGTTAATAAAATTTGGTGTGAACATAGGTTGATATAATACAAACAAATAAACATTCAACAGTTATAATAGACACACATGTTCGTGTGTTAACGCTCATGGGAGTGTGAAGGTCTGAAACAGCGGTGGCAGAAGACTAAAACGGAATGGGTTAATAGTGAGTATGGTCCCCTTTTATAGCCATTCAGGCGTCGCAGCGTGATGTCATACTAGAAATAAGACAGTTTATCAGTGCCTATGGCAATTGGTCCCACTCATTCAGCAAAGCTGTTTTCAGTTCCTAGATGGTTCTTGGAGGGGGCTTGCGAGTTGCAATTGCCTTCTCCAGCGCGTCCCAGACAAGCTTTATAGGGTTGAGGTCTGGAAACCTAGCTGAACAATCCATCCGGCGAATCTTGAGAAATTCGTCGACCAGAAGAGCTCCATGTGGCCTCCCATTATCGTGATGTAAGAGGAACTCGGGGCCCATTGCACCCCGGAAAAGGCGAACATAGGGCTCCAAGACCTCATCCCTATACCTCACACGAGTCACAGAGCCTCTGTCAACGACGAGGAGAGGTGTGCGGCCATCGAACATGATGCCTGCCCAGACCATTACACCGCCAGAATGGTTGATTTCGAGGAGTTGGGGGTCCCTGGATGTCTTATGAAAGTATGGCAAGAATCGGTGTTTAGTCTAAAAATGGACTCGTCGGTGAAGAGAACAGTCGCCCATTGCTCCATACTCCAAACACTATGCTGCCTGCACCATGCTAGTCGGACTTTCCCGTTCATAGACGTGAGCGGGATGCAAACAGCTGCTATTCTGGCAAACAAGCCTCTCTCATTCAGACTTTTGAAAACAGTCACCCTTGTTACACGGGTTCCTGTGGCTGCATACAGGTCCCGAGAGAGCTGAGAAGCTGTAGCCTCTCTGTTACGCCTCGCTAAAATGAACAAATAGCGATCTTCTCCGGCCGTCGTGGCTCTTGGACGACCTTGTCTAGGCTTTCTCTCGATGGATCCAGTATCCTGGAACTTAACTTAACTTAATAATAACCATCTAGACTGCATTAAAAGCAAGACCTCCAAAATAGCAACCAATCTAAAATGAATGAACGGAATAGGGTGGGGAATGAGCAGACCAATCCAACATCTCATCTACCATACAGTAATTGTGAAGATTACCCTATACGGAGCAGCCATATGGGCAGAACCAATGACAAAAAGAAAGCAAACAAAGCTTCATACAATCCAGCGACCCTTCCTTCTTAACTATACAGAAAGCTACAGAACAACATCAAATGCGGCACTCTTCCAAATCGCTAACAGCACTCCACTTTTTATACGCGCTGAACAAGAATTCCATAAGACAACAGTACTACAACTACGAAAGAAGAGCCATTACAAGTCATTAGAACTTTTAGCAGAGAATTACGAGACACCGGCACACCCATATGAACACCACCCAGGAAAGAAAAATAATATCAAATTAAGCATGAAAAGAGAAGTAAGCGAAAAGAAATTCCCCCAACTCTTTACAGACGGTTCCGGCCTAGAAGAAGGTAAAGGCAGCGCAATCAAAATCTACCTAGATCCCAATTCGACAATAGAACAGAAGTTCCACCTAGATCAACAAAATAGTGTATTCCAAGCGGAATCAGTAGCGCTCCTTGAAGCAATAAAATACAGCATCACACACTCCCCAAAAGCAGCACATATCTTTACAGACAGTCTTTCAGTGATGCATGCCATCGCAAACCTGCGCCACCGATCAAAATTAACCCAGAAGATTACAGAAAGAACTTCAGCATCACAAAATCAATACTTCTGTGTCACTTGGCTGAAGGAACATGCAGGGACAAAAGGCAAAGAGGAGGCTGACATCATATCCAAAGAAGCAGCTAGGGGTCAAAATGCACAAAATGTATCAGTACCATGGCCTGGCTCGCACCTCAAAAAAATCTCAACCATCAAATCTAAAGCTGAATGGCAGAATTGGTATGACAACGCCGAACAAGGAAAAAGGACTTATCAGTTGTTCCTAAAAGTAGGCACAGCTCCCAGTTTAATAACTAGAGAAATAAAGTGGTTCATATCAGGGCATGACCCTTTTCCCACGTACTTCTATGCAAGGAAACTAGCAACTTCAGATCAATGTGCATGTGGAGAAAGAGGCAGTCCCGACCATTATATATTCAAATGCCCCCTTACAGCTGAACATCACCTAAAAGTCCCGAATTTGGAGAGTGAAGTGACTCCCTTTATTAGATACGCTATCAAGAACATCCATCTCCGAAAAAAAATCATAATTATAATGAACTTCCTGTCCACAAGAGGTACTGAGCTATGCAACACAACCTAGAATAATAAAACAAAGCTATTACTTAAAACATAGTATGCAAGCAGATCTGGAGTTGCCCTTCATAGCATGTAAGTGCGAAAGGCCCCAACTGTAAAAACACCAATGTATATTTAAGGGAAAAAGAAAGGGAATTCCCGCGGTCTGGTAAAATACAAAGCATTGCAAGCAACGCCTGGCAGGATCCCCTGTAAGTCCTGTGGGGTGTAATTTATCTGTATTTCTAGTGTGGCTGGACAATATCCACATTGCCAATGGGTAAACAATGGGTGTCCACCACATTTCTCCATATCCATATCCATATCCATATCCATATCCTGGAACTATTTCCATAGGTTACACACGACACTGGGCGTTAAATTAAACCCTCTGCATATCTGCACTTGCGATTGGCCTGCCTTTAGCTTGCGCACAATTCGTTCCTTAATTCCACCATGTAAACGTTGGTGGTTACTCATTTTTACTGTTCCGACGTGAATTTAACCGACTGCTGTAAGATAAACACCAAGAAATTCGCCGAGGTGTGCTAGCGAAAGCAAGTCGTAGATTTTATCTTTACAGCTGTCATTAACTATTAAGAGTTCTAACCAGTATCCTGAAAATTATAACCATTTAAACATTTGCTTAGTTTAAAAAAAATCGAAGATGTACTTCTAGTACATCGTCGCACGAGGCGAAAGTTCAAAGTGAGAGTTCATGAGTATGTAAAGTAAGAACGAAAGATGTTCTTCATCTTGCGCTACGCTAGCGTGTAGGCAGTTAAAGGAGAAGTCATGTGACCTTGAGAAGGCACCTGGTTGGTAGACATCGAAATCACCAAAGTTCATTAAAAGTTCTTAATTTAACAATTAAAACACTTAATATATAATAAATTTATGTATTTTCCTTTAAACCATAGTCCATAGCGATGAGAGAAAAAAACAAGATGCACTATTTACACAATAATATTTAAATGAAAAATGAAAAACTTGAACTTGTAGGCGTGGCTTCTGAGAACCAATAAGCTACTCAGAGTACGGAACAGAAAAACACTAAGTCCGAAGTGAAAAATTCTTGAGTAAATAAAGTATATACAAACTACAAGTTGAAGGTTAAAGATGCAGCATGCTATATACAGGATGGTATATCTAAGATGATGATTAAATGAGTGAAACTATAAAGTTGCAGTTGCGGAATTGTAGTTAATCAAACTAGAATTCCAAATCAATATTCGTAAAATAGTCAAAAGCGGCTATGCCTACTTTGATTTTACTCATCAATGATTTAGCTGTTTTGAATTTCTGTATGAATTCTTTAGCCTTATTTATGTGAGTTTTAATCCATGAAAAGATTGAAGTTTCGTTTTCACTATCAATGTTTAAGTTATTTGTTGTCCAAGTTGATTTAGATGGTTCATTTGAAAGGAAAGTCAGTAGCTTTATAATGAAATCTGTTGCATTCTTCTGCTGCTTTTTTTTTGCTTTTGCTGCAGCGATGGCCTTTTTGAATGTTATTAGGGTGTTTTACACAACCTTTATAAATCGAAACGTGGTTTTCTCCACAAACGGCACAGCATGCAGGTTTGTTGTCCTCTTTCGTTTGAGTAAAAAGGTATACGTTTCGCGAGGCTTTGCACATTTCATGCACCTCGCTGTATAATGACATAATTCCCTCGTATGGTCATAGCGTTGGCATTTATGCCATTGTGCGGGGCGCTTTTTTTATTTGTAAGAGGAAATAAAAATGTCTAATCCTCCTAATCTTCTAAATTACTTAATATCATAGACTTTTTTTGCCTTCAATACTTCGTTTGCATTCAACTTGAAAAAGTGGAAGTTTCAATGTATTGCCGTCTTTTACTGTCGTGAGTTGTCGAACTTTAAGGACAGGAATTCCTTTTTTGTTGCAGTTCCTGCTTGATTAATTCAGTATTTAAATTCTTGGGAAGTTTTTGATAACCGCGTTTTATAGTGTTTAATGATTTCGTTTAAAACTGTGGTATTGGATTTCACGCTGTTGCAGTAAGCTTGTGATAAATCTAAAGTATTTGCTTTAAGGAGAAACTTTAACTATTAGAATCGTAGACTCCAATAGTTAAAGTTTCTCCTTTCATATTTCCTAAGTAATGGGTGATACCGTTACTTTCGATTTCGGCTTTTAGCTCATCCCAATCCCCGGTGAAATCATCGAGAACAATAGGAGAGACATGTTGATTTTTAATTTGAGAATTTTGAGTGTCTGGAGTTTCTTCTTCTGTTTGGTCATCATTATTTAAAGTGGAGAGTTTGTTAGCTTGAGGAGCTTCTTTTGGAGAGTTGCTCATAATTGGAGGTTTTACAGAGTTACGAGGGGAAAAAAACCTTCGCTATATGTGACAGTACGTTTTTTCTTAGTTTTTGATATCTTTGAAGTTGAGGGAATATTTTTATCATCTTTTTCAACCTTACTATTTTCAGCGATCGGTTTAGAAGATTCATTTGTGTTTTTAGTTTTCTTTTCAAGTTCTTAAAGTAAAATTTCAAAATATTCAATTTCTTTTTAGAGATTTGCTTTTTCACGAAGACTCTCTTAGGAATCATCCCTAGTTCTAAACGCACTTGTGAACTTAGTGAGGTGACCCATTTTTAAATCATAGATCCTTTTCCTAATGGCCTCAATGGACGGTAAAGTAGTCTTTAATAAATCCGTGGTCTTGAATAAATCCGTGACATATTCCTCCATGTTGGGAATCGTAGATTAAACCAAGCAAACGCTAGATGACAGAATACTCACCAGAATTCAAGATGATCGGATCCATGATAGAGCAATACATTGATCATTTTTTAACTCAGAATGCAGAAATTTGACGCAATTCGTCTTACCCTCCACGCGCTTATAAAGCCCGTTTTTCTGCTGGCTCCGCCTACACATATGTGTACGCTTACGTATTGGCCGTACAAGATTTGCATTTTTATCTAGAGGCAGTGGTTTTTCCTTCAGTTCATTTCTTTTCATGCAATTAGATAAAATATGCAAATTCGTTTAATTTATTTCACCAGTGTATTTTTAATTTATCAAACAATAACCGGAAATCACATTTTCAAGTACATGAAACACTTTTAAAATATAGTTTCCTTTTTAATCCTGATTACCTTCCAGTTTTAAAATTTATGTTTCATAATATTTTCAAAGCATAATCATGACATCCACATTAAAATCCTAATTGCATTTCGAATCTACTCTCTGTTTATCATTATTTATTACCTGTAAATGCATGCATTGAGTTAAAAATCATCCCAGCAGAAAATAATGTGGAATAAGAAAAAAAATGCATTATCGGATCCGTCTGATTATCTGTGTACTTTTCAGGATGTAAATGAAGTAAGTACCAGATGATGTTCCATGAAAAATAACTTCAACGTCTATCTTGCCCTTTCTTGGGTATGATCTGTTGGCGTGAGAGCAATTTTCACAAGAATTGAATATATATAGTATGAAATAAAATAAATCTTGAGTACTATACTATTTTCCAGAATATTTTGCATACTATTTACTACTTGTTTTTGCGCTAATACATTAATATTTAGGCAGTAAATGTGTCCCAAAAGAATGCGCGGAAAAATCGCAGAAAAAAGGAAAATGAAATAACGTTGACCCAAATATGCAAACTCATAGAAAATTCCTGGACCTCTCAATATAAATACTAAAATAACCAATAGGTACTTTTTACAATTGACATAAACAGTACCAAACGCACGCGTGTTTTTAAAGAGTTAAATTATGCTGATCTTGCCGTAGCATTTATAAAACACGCTGTGAATTGAATACGTCTGTACCTTATATAGAATACCTGAAAATGTATCTTTAACAGGAAATTTAGTTCCGCAGTAATACAGAAGGTACGTTTTTATACTTCTGACCGACTGTTCAGCTCGTTGCAATTCCATTTAATAGAGAAAGACAAGGAATGCACTTAAAGACCCCATTTTTCTCTAGAGCGCAGTGGCATTCAGAATTTCATTAGGTCAGTTGCATCGAAAGCCCTTCTCATCATAAATTAACCTGGAAGTTTCGGTAGAGATTTATCTCACATACCTCTTCTCTAGCATTATTGAAGGGAAGGAATGTGGGAGAGCTGTCAAGCTCTCATCTCCGCAGTGCGGTGGGTTGTAAAGGTGTCGTAAAATTAAGTAGGAAATACCTAACTGGATTTGGAGGAAAAGTGTTTGGTTGAGCATTATACTAATTACGAGATATAAAGTGCGTAAATTTTAAATTTAAGCGTTCTGTAAATTTAAGCCTGTGTGATTTTATACTGCTTTGCTTCAAGATTAATTTGGAATTTATATTCAAGATTAAGTTGGAAAAATGTTTAATATTTTCTTTCGCTTAAATGTGTTTGGCATAACTGTAAACAATGTATGCTTAATCTGTAGTTTCCATTCGTTCGGTTCTCTTCTTTAGTTTTAAAGACTTCATTTATTTAATTAGGAATTTTTTATCAAATTATTAAATTTCACATATTACGTGCAATATATTTTTCTGTTTCTGTGCCTTGATCTTTTGTTTAAAATTAAATTGTTTTTTAGAAGATTAAATGAAAGAATTTATAATTTCTGTTTTTTTTTTTTTTTTTTTTTTTTTTTTTTTTTTTGTATATTTCTATTATTTGCAACAGTTTCTAAAACTCAATAAAAACATTATTGAAAATTAAGAAATGTCGAAATAATAACACCCTTTTTAATATAATGTAAACTATGTTACTATGTTTGAGTAATTCCTTTAACTAGAAAATATGTTTAGTCAGTATTTAACTAATCTTTCAACGATTTTACTTCTTTATAATTGCACGAATTTGATAATTGTTATAAAATTTTCGACTGCTGTTCATGATATGTTTGTGTCATGTATTCGTCGAAAATTTTATGCAGTTTTTGATAACGATCCTGACGGTACAATGCTTAAGTGAAGGCTTATTTTAACGCAATTTTGTGTGTTGGACTGGAAACTTGAACAAACCATGCCCATTTGTGATTGTAGTATCTTTGCGACACCACTTAAAAACTGTCGACACTAAAGCTCTTCTGAGCATTTGAGACGGAAGCTGAGGCGGACAACAGCGAAGGAGTCTGTTCATGTAAGCAATTTGTAGCAAAGCCTCGTTATTGAAGGAGGCTTCAGATATCTATCAACGGAGAGTTTTTAATAGATGTTCGCTTAATTCCTGACAAGTCTTACATCGTTAGGGTAATGGATGTTTTCAGTAATAATTAGAAGAACATGACATTTAAGTAAATGGTGCTGGTGTAACTGCTTATATTTAATAATCCAGTTACATCCATTCACACAGTTTTAAATAAATGTATAGTGTGAGTACATCTATGAATATACTTAATTTAAACGCTCATATTATTTTCTAGGGTAATCATTTAAATATGCACATATTTCGCTTTCTTTTTAAAACGCTTCTTAAAACGCTTATTATTTTGCTAGACAAAATCAAATTGTAACACTATAAATTTTGAACCAACGGTCAGTTAATCAAATTTTATGTAGTTTCAGACTACGAATGCATTTTAGACTGTGTTTTTAATTTTCTGTTAATCAACACTTGCAAGTACCGGAGTTTCATTGTTAGCCCAAGTTGAGTCTTTTGTCAAGTTTTAACAAAATGGTTCATATTAGGCTGCATAGGATATTGTGATACTTTCACAGTATTTACCTTAGCTTATTTTCCTTAGGTTATTAATCAGATTTTGAAGCGAGGCAACACAGCAAAATATGATGTTCTTGGGATAATGAAAATTATAATTTGTTTATAGTATATTCGAACATATACGTTTATTTTTGGAACCACGTTACCTGGGAAGAAATTAAAGCAGTTCTGTCATGGATTGTTTAGGTTACTGGTTGAAACATTCATTCGGCAATCCAAAGTCATCAGGGACTTTGGATTGCCGACTTTGGATTCAAGTTTGACTATAAGTACGCCCCGAGTCATGCTTTAAGCTTATTCTTCTCTGTACATCTGGCGCCTAAAGTATAAGTAGTGGACGTTAAATTCTCAACAAATTCGGATTAGTCAGCTGGGGAATTCATCCCATTTTCTTATTTATTTATTTGTTTGTTTGTTTATTATTTTTGTTATTTGAAACGCTATATTTTTTATGATATCTTGTTCCCAAAACTCTTTTTCCCTACAGCCATAACAAAGCTATTCTACGAAATTATTTCCTATACGTATCGTAAAAAAAGAAGCATAAAATAAGTAACATTTATATCAGTTTACCATATATACTTCAAGTTAAGACACAATAACACGCCGAATAAGTACTAATTCAGAAGTCAAACAAGAAAAATCAGCGTTAATTTTCAATTGGTTATGTGAAAATTTTGAAAATTAACGCTGATTTTTGTTGTTTGTCTTCTGAATTAATACTTCAAGTTGTCAAATTATACTCAATAAACAGTGATAAGCAATATAGCATTCTAAGATCTTATATATCTGCAGAACACTGAAAGCGTATTGAATTTTTAATACTATTTTCCTCTTTGGGAGAGAATGCAAACAGTTAAATTATATTTCCTTTTCCTCGTTTCTTTCTTTCATATTGTACCATTGATTTTGAATTAAATATTGACTAAAAGATCGACTATATGTCCTGCGGAATAACAGCGTTTTCTATAATCAGTCTTGCTCTCCTTTCCTTTCAGAGCTATGCCGAATAACATTACTTTCGATCCATGATTTGTTAGGAAAAAATAACTATTATAAAAGCCTTTTTATAAACCGAATACAGCAGAATAGAATTTTTTATTTGAATAAAATATTTATAAATTAAAGTACTCTAAAAATGGTGAAAACTGGACGTAGCTGCAATAAATCGTATTAAATAATGTATTTATAGTCTTTAGAGCATCAGTAGCATTTTATGTACAGTCTTCCTCAGAATTCACCAATATGCATTATTTTCTTCTATGTATTAAAGATGTCACTTTAATTCTACAGATAATTGTATACGTAGAAATACTAAATATATATTATATTTATTATTTATACTAATATTATTTATATATATATTTATTATTTTATAGTGTGTCGCATGTTACATAAGCATTATATAGGTAAAAAATAGTTTATTGTATAAAGATTTTTAAAATACCCATAACTCATTTTATGGTTTGATTTATTTGATCATGACGAAGCATAGAAGTGCTATCTGCTAAAGGGAATGAATACCTTCGTGGAGGACGTTCTAAGGCAAACTGGCTCGCATCCACATAAAATATTGGAAACTGGAAGCGTTCACAGTTCTAGAAAAATCCTTGCTTGTATAAGGACTTGACAGGATCTGAATAGTATAATATTTCGTAGGATTTTATGCAAGTGATATGCGTTGTTATAGATATTATAAGGTAGTTTCTCCCTCCGTTTTGCATGCCTTCGTGGTGTAACGGCTAGCACACTCGACGCGTATTTCGAGAGGTCTAAGTTCGAGTCCCGGGGAGAGCATTGCTCATTTTTCATGTCTCCTGCTTCAAAAAATCCTAATGACTCTACAGTGGCGCCCGAACAAAAACGTGATGGATGATGATTCTTCAGCACCAGGATTTGGCGATTGGGTCCCCTAATCCCCAGTAGCCCTTTAAAAGGGTGTGTATATAAGATATTTTCTCCCTCCTATCTGCATGCCTTCGTGGTGTAACGATTAGCTTTCTCGGTGCGTATTCGAGAGATCCAGGTTCGAGTGTCGGCAAGGGCAGTGCTCATTTTTTCACGTCTTTTGCTTTAAATTAACCTGATGATTCTACAATCTAAACATGGTCAGCTAGAAATATGAAATAGTTTCTCCCCACATTGCATCTCTGGTTAAACGGTTAGCTGCAAGTTTCGGTTTAGTTGATTATACCGAAACACACTAAGGACATTTGCCTAATGGAAGGGATGCCTTCTTGGAGGACTTTCTAAAGGATACTGGCTCGTATACTGGATCGTGTTACTCGTGGAAAAAACACGAAAACACCCATGTAGCCAGCCCGTTCCCTCGCAATCATACGCAGGTCGAAACTATCCGTGTTCAGCATTGTACTACTGTACCGCTGTTGGGCTGGTTCAGTTTAATGAGAAATGTAACTGTTTAATTTTCTGTTAATGTCTTAATTATAGCACAAATCGGGCATCTGCGGACCACCTTTTGTTCGCTAAATTAAAGTAGGGAATGTTTTTTAAGTATATTCCCAAGCGCGCTATACACTGTTTTTAAATGTGCTAAATATTTTATAACACATACTATTATGAAAGAAAACAGTATGCTTAGCTAAACAATGAAAGAATTCTTTAGCGTATTGTTTGATGTTTTACGGATTCAGGGGTGAAATATTTTGGAATATTACGCGTTTATCTTTAGTTGAATATCCGTCAGTTTACCTTTCTTTTTGAGTTCAAACTCATCGTCTAAGTAAATGTGCTTCGAAACACTTGCATATTTACTACGATAGGATTGCAGTCTTTTAAGCAATAATGTATACTTTAAATTATTTCACTAAAGCATTAAACGATATTCTATTCAAGTTGAAACTCAGTCAGCACTTACTCTACTTCCGCGTCAGAGGTTTATAAATAGTAAGTTTTAGAGTAAGAAAGAACGGGTATTACTTGATATTAATAAGAGTTAGATTTAGAACTGAAATCAGTTGTTAAATTGCAAATCCACTAGTACCACCTGTGGGAAAATTATCCTCATGTTCAGAGAATAAATATTGTTGCGTGCGTACGGGTTCGTTATGAAATGAATGCAGAAGTCCGATGAAAAATGATCAAAAATTTATTATTATCACAACAGAAATGCTTAAATTTTCTCAAATTATCATGCAGTATCACAATATCTCACAGTAGTTATCTTTTAACTACTTAAATGTACAACAGAACGTAATTCAAAACAGCTAAAGAAAGCTAATCCGCGAATTCGCTACAATCAACAAGAGCAGTTTTCTAAACAACAACAAACTAAGCAGCAACTACTACGAACTGAGATGTTTTCCTCCTTTTATAAGATTTTAAAATCCCGCGCAAGAATTTTCCAGTACTTTCTCGAAATCAAAAAGAGATCTTTATTTATTTAACGCACGCGCTCTTGTATTTTTAATTTTCCGGCTTAGCTTTCTTTTAATATTCGTCACGCGCTGCACTGCGCGAGAAATAAAACCATTTAATTTATAACTGAACTAACATTAGCTTTTTAAATAACAAATTCGTAACACTGCCCCCTTCCCAAGGACTGCACGTCCCGGGCAGTACAATCCCTGGACAGGAAGCTAAACTTACAACTGTGGCATAAATGCATTAATAAGCATTACATTACAATATTAAACAACATGAACTATAAATGCAATAAATAAAACAAATCAAATGCTATCAAATACAAATCAAACACTAAATGCAAATCAAATACTAAATACAAATCAAATCAAATACACATTTAAAAACAAAATGGACCATGGTCTTATACTATTTACAATTATTTACATTACGTACTATGGCCATAGTAATGAGCTAACTTGTCGTAATGAACGACTTTAGGTTTAGAGTTCGAAGACTTACGAATCCGAACCACGACGTCATTCAGCCTTTTTAGGACTGTATACGGGCCATCCCAAGGTGACTGTAATTTCGGACAAAGTCCTTTCCGTCGAGTCGGATTCCACAACCACACCTTGTCTCCTTCGTGGAACTGATGTTCAGTAGCTGTGTCGTAGCGGGTCTTCATCTTCTCCGTCGCCAAGTTGACTCGCTCTCGTGCAAAGCTGTGCATCACTTCAAACCGGGCCTGGAGATCTTGAATATATTCCTCAGACGATGAAGGAGCATCCGGAGGGCGGCCAAACAATAGATCACAAGGCAGACGAAGGTCACGACCGAAGAGCATCTGTGATGGAGAATAGCCGGTAGTCTCGTGGACAGCACTGCGGTAAGCCAGTAAAAAGAGTGGTAATTTCTTGTCCCAGTCCTGCTGGTTTCTGGAAACCAATAATGAGAGGTTATTAAGGATGGTTCGATTGAACCTCTCTACCATGCCGTCCGACTGGGGATGTAATGGCGTCGTTTGGGTCTTGTCAATGCCGAGTAGTTTGCATAGTTCTTTGATTACTACCGAGGTAAAATTCCTTCCCTGATCGGAATGTAACTGAAGAGGCACTCCGAACCTGGAAATCCAGTGCTGTATCATTACCTCAGCTACTGTGACAGCCTCTTGATCAGGAATAGGATAAGCTTCAGGCCACTTGGTGAAGTAATCAATGACAACGAGTATGTATTTGTTGCCATCAGCAGTTCGTGGCAGATGTCCCAGGATGTCAAAGGCGATTCGTTCAAAAGGCGCCCCTACGTTGTAACGTTGCAGCTTGCCTCGGCTGCGTCTCTTAGGTCCTTTCCGACCTGCACAGGCATCGCAAGATCGGCACCACTTTTGCACGTCATCCTTTGCATTATTCCAGTAAAAGCGCTCACGAACTCTCTGTAAGGTCTTCATTATTCCAAAGTGACCTCCCGTAGGGCTGTTATGTAATTCTTTAAGACATCAGGAATGCGGGATCTTGGAAGTATCAGCTGCCATCGGAACGTCTTCCCATCATCCGATTCGAATTTCCGGTATAAGACGCCGTTTCAAATGTGAACTGAATCCCAGAGTGCCCAATATTGTTTGGTTGTAGGACTACAGATGGAAATGTCCTGCCAGGTAGGTTTTCTGTTTGACGACTCCATTAGATCAATTATGGGTTTAATGTCGCGGTCTTCCAGCTGGTCTTTCCTGACTTCATCATCACTCCACGGTTCTCGATCAGCCGATGTTGATGTTGTAATTTGTCTTGCGACCGGAGTCAGCAGCTCGTACTTCGCTTCCACCCTGTAACAATATCGACAGTTTTCTTGGCAAGGTCTTCTAGACAGGGCGTCGGCGTTTCCGTGTGATGATCCCTTACGATGACGGATAGTGATGTCATATTCTTGGAGTCTCTGTATCCACCTGGCTATTTGACCCTCAGGATTCTTGAAATTTAAAAGCCAGGTCAATGATGCATGATCGGTGCGGAGCAGGAATTTTCTGCCGTATAGATAGTTATGGAACTGTTCTACAGCTTTGACTATGGCGAGCAACTCTTTCCTGGTGACACAATAATTCCTCTCCGGTTTAGACAGGCACTTGCTCCAGTACGCCACTACACGTTCTTGGCCGTCTATTTCTTGGGACAAAACAGCACCGACACTTTCATTGCTCGCGTCGGTGTCGAGAATAAATGGTCGGTCGTCCTGAAGATACGTCAGGATTGGAGCAGATGTTAAAGCCTCCTTTAAGTTGTTAAATGCATCGTCGCATTCTTTTGTCCACAAGAACTTTTGGTTGCTCTCTGTCAGCTTGTGAAGGGGTCTTGCGATGGAAGAAAAGTCCTTCACGGATCTCCTATAGTAGGTGCAAAGCCCTAGGAAGCTTCTCAGCTGATGGACATTTTCGGGACGTTTCCAGGATTTAACCGCTGATACCTTTTCAGGATCCGTGCGCACACCTTCTGCAGAGATGACATGTCCCAGGTAAGTCACTTCCTTTCGGAACAATTTGCATTTAGCGGGATTTAGCTTTAGATTGGCTTCTTTCAGTTTCTGAAGCACCTTTCTAAGATTTTCTAGATGCTCTTCAAAACTCTTTCCGACGTTGATGATATCGTCCAGGTATATCAGACAGGCTTCATAGGAAAGTCCTTTCAAAACAGTCTCCATGAGGCGTTCGAATGTTGCCGGCGCATTACACAGTCCAAACGGCATCACCTTGAATTGCCAAAGCCATTGTCCCGTAGTAAATGCCGTCTTTTCTCGGTCATGAGTGTGTATTTCTACCTGCCAATACCCACTCTTTAAATCAAGCGTTGAGAACCACTTGCTTCCAGAAAGAGTGTCTAGAATGTCGTCAATTCTAGGAAGAGGGTAACTGTCTTTCTTCGTAACCTCATTCAACCGGCGATAGTCAACGCAAAATCTTGTTGAACCGTCTTTCTTTCTGACGAGAACGATGGGAGATGCCCATGGACTTGTTGAAGGCTCGATGACATCGCCTTCTTCCATATCTTTTAACAGTGTTCGCACCTCTTCCTGTTTAGCAAACGGCAGACGCCTTGGATGTTGCTTGATCGGGGATGATCGCCGGTATCTATTCTATGTTGTGTCAAACTAGTTCGACCCACGTCAGAAGACGAGCGGGAAAAAACAACTTGAAGATCTTTAATAACGCGATCGGCAGCATTCTTCTCTTCATCGTTTAATTGCGCATTCTGCAATAACTCCGATGTAATTCTCTCTGAGGACACGGATTCTTGGATGTTACTCTTTCTTTCAACGGTGGTTACTGGAGTACATACTGCAACCACTTCACCTTTCTTAATAATTCTCCCCTTCTCAGTTACATTGGCGACTCTCACCGGGATAACCGTTCTGGATAGGTCGACGAGTGTTGAGGCTACTAGTACTCCTTTTGGGCTATTACAGTTATTGGAATATTCTATGATGCCGTAGCGGAAATTTCTGTTTTCGGCTATGGATCCAGGAAGTAAAATTTCTGTTCTTGCCGGTATTGTGATATTGTCTTGTGCTATGATTTTATGGACAGATTTAACTTCATCATTGACTGCAAATAACGCTATGTCCTCAGATGTAGAATGCAATTCGTTATTTTTAAAGTCCAAGGAAAAAGTGTATTTCCTTAGAAAATCCAATCCGAGTATGCAAGAATCAGTGATCTCTGCTACATATGCCGTGTGATGGTAAGCGGCACTTCCAAACGTGATGTTAGCATTTACTTTTCCATCGATGTTGATCTTCTCACCGGACACAGTCTGTAGGGTAACGCAGGGCGGCGTCCAGATAAGTTTGCTTCCCAGTTGTTGAGCCAAATCTTTTCGGATGATGGTAACGTTGGCTCCTGTATCTATCGTCATATTGCAGGGAACTCCATTAATATGTCCTATTATGAAAAGTCCATTACTGCCGCCTCTCACTGCAGAAATCTGAAGCGCTTTAAACTGGGGCTTTTCATGATCTGGCAACCTCCGCCCCGCGAGATGGCCACTAATTAGTTTCCCTGCTGTTTGTTAGGAGCGGTCTTAGCATCCGTGCCCTGGGGTGTTTTGCAGTTTCGTCGGATGTGTCCTTCAGCACCGCAGTTCCAGCACTTTACGGTCGGTTTCTTGTCACCAATATTCTGTCTCAAGGCGTTCAGTTGTCTAGTTAAATCGTCTAGACGAGCAGTGACTTGATCCCCTAACTCCTGGACTTGAGCAGCTCTGACTGGATGGCGGTCTCGACGGGTGGCTTGCTGGGCTGCCTCAAATTTCATGGCATACACTAAAGCGCTTTTCAGATCTTTAACATCCGCCATTCGCAGTGCTTTCTGTATTTCAGGGTCCCGGATGCCATCGATGAAATATTGCAGGGACAGGATTTCCCTTGTTTCTGTCGGGCACTCTGAAAAGGCGTGATGTGACAGCCTTTCAACATCCGTGGCGAGCTCCTGAAGCGTTTCGGTGAGCTTCTGTTGACGAGATTTTAATTGGAGCCTGCTGTAGTCTTTTAAACATTTCTCGCCGAAGCGCAGCTCCAAAGCGCCGGATAGAGCTTCGAAATCTAGCCTTTGATTTTCGGGAAGCGTCTGCAAGATATCCGCTGCGTCTGCTCTCAGAGAAGCGGCGAGATGACAGGCCTTAGCTTGGGAATCCCACCCATTCGCATCCGCAACGATAGAAAATTGTGTCCTATACACCTGCCAGGAGGTCTTCCCATCATATGTAGATAGTTTCAGAACGGAACGAGCAGGCATCGATAAAAATTTGAAACCTTCAGAATTGTTTCCTACCGTCGCTATGCACTTCTTTAGGCTGTCAACTTCTTTGGCGACGGCAGCAGAAACCCTATCATCAATTTGTTTTCGACGGCAGAAACTCTCTCTTCTATATGTCCAACTTTAGTTTCAACCGCGTCTATTCTGCCTTCCATAGCCTCAAATTTATTTTCTATTACGCAGGTAATTTCTCTTTTCATTTCGTCCTGACCTGCTTTCATCTCATTTTTAAGAGATTTCATCTCTTCCTTAACGGATTCCTGGCCCAATTTCATTTCTCCTTTGAGGGATTCCTGGCCCAATTTCATTTCTCCTTTGAGGGATTCCTGGCCCAATTTCATTTCTTCTTTAACGGACCTTTGACCAGCATCCATTTTCTCTTTAATTTCTTCTTTAAAAGATGTTTGGCCAGCTTCCATCTTTTCTTGGAAAGCAGCAAAAGCAGTAATGAGCTGTCTCAATTGTTCTTCCATCCCTCTTGTTATTGGCATTCAAATCCCACTTCTGACACCAAAAACTGTTGCGTGCGTACGGGTTCGTTATGAAATGAATGCACAAGTCCGATGAAAAATGAATAAAAATTTATTATTATCACAACAGAAATGCTTAAATTTTCTCAAATTATCATGCAGTATCACAATATCTCACAGTAGTTATCTTTTAACTACTTAAATGTACAATAGAACGTAATTCAAAACAGCTAAAGAAAGCTAATCCGCGAATTCGCTACAATCAACAAGAGCAGTTTTCTAAACAACAACAAACTAAGCAGCAACTACTACGAACTGAGATGTTTTCCACCTTTTATAAGATTTTAAAATCACGCGCTAGAATTTTTCAGTACTTTCTCGAAATCAAAAAGAGATATTTATTTATTTAACGCACGCGCTCTTTTATTTTTAATTTTTCCGGCTTAGCTTTCTTTTAATATTCGTCACGCGCTGCACTGCGCGAGAAATAAAACCATTTAATTTGTAATTGAACTAACATTAGCTTTTTAAATAGCAAATTCGTAACAATATTTTGTTACAGTGGGGATTTACTTTCCACTCAAATCTTTCCCTATTCTGAGAAATGTGGTACAGAAATTGGTATTATAAATTAGAGTATTTTTAATATGTACAACTTACCATATTCTGTAAATCACTGAGTTTAAAAATTTTACCCCATAGAAACCTTCAGATATTTTCATATATATATGTTGTGTGAGTGTGTAAAATTGTGTGAATAAATGCTTAAATTATTTACTTCGTTTTCATTTGGTAATGAGAAAGAGCCGGTCAAGTTTATCATTGTCCTACAGGTAATATGATAAATTGATAGCTCTAAGAATAATATCGTATATACATTCGAAAGTAAATGTATACCGATACGATAAGCTTGCCTGTTATAACTTACACCAAATAAATGCTAGCTGAGAACCTGTGATACATCTGCCTTACAATATTCGCATATGTTTAAATTTTATATAGATAAATATCCTATATATCGCATTTTAATGTCTTGTGTGGGTGTTTATGATTATGTGTATGTCTTAAAAATGTACTGCATGCAAAAAAAAACCTACATCGAATAAAATTTTAAATAAGGGTTAGGTATTGTTGGGAATAATGTTCAAATAATAAAATTTCAAATCGGAGATATATTACGTGTAAAACGTCGTACATCCAATACAATTTAAATTAAAGGTTAGGTATTGTATGGAGATAATAAAATAAAACGTCTTTTGAGTCTGCAATAAATTGATATAACACAGAAATATATTTGATTTCGTTTCTTACGTATTTTCTTTGCATTAATTTTTTTAACACGTTTGATAGTTTTTTAAACTTGTCTTACAAATAAGTATTCATTAGCTAACATTATGACTTCCTTCATAAATAAATGTAAAAAAATTATGCATTCGATGTTGCAAGTCAGTCATTCTTGGGTAATAAATAATACAGTTTAAACAAACCTCCACAGCTGAAACTACATGGGAACGAAAGTTGTACATGAATGCTAAAGTTCGACATGCTGAAAAAACAAACAAAAAATTGCATTTTCTCCGCTCTTCTGTATTTTTCAGATTTAATGCATTTTATTATTATCTAATGGCAAACAGAGGAAAATCTTGCGAATATATTCTATTCTTTAAGAGATCTTTTCACACTGGATCGAAATAAAGAAAATTTCTTAAAAAAAAAAAAAAAAAAAAAAATAGTGAAGCTGAATAAAGCTTATTTTTATAATTCATTTGGGAGTATTTCTGTTGATTGTATAACGGTAAGAGTGCGCAGAATGTTAGCAATATCTCACTCGACTATATGACATTGACTTAGTTTTAATGAATACTAAAGAGTGGTCTGCAAGTTCCGATTTCTTTTTATATCCTGATTTCCACGTATGGATTGATATTATTCTTATTTGTGGTAATATCTCTTAATATCTATGATTATTTGAGATAGTTATCTGATAATAATTATTATATTATTATCTGAGATTTTTAAATGGCGGTGATTGTATTGATATAATGTTATTTGATTGAACAAAATCATATTTTGTCTTTATTTTCAACGTAATTCGGAGCGTTCTTGAAATCATTTGCATTATAAGGTATTTCTCTCGCCTTCTTAGCATGCTTTCGTGGTGTAATGGTCAGCACACTCGGCGCGTATTCGAGAGGTCCGCGGTTCGAGTCCCGGTGAGGACATTGCTCATTTTTCATCTCTCCTGCTTTCAAAAATTACCTAATGGCTCTACAGCATGTACCTAGAGACTTGCATACATGGTTTTTGTGAACTGAAGGAGAGACAATTTAATGAGTCTTAAAATTTATTTCAAGAATTTTCGTTAATATTAGACTACACTAGAAACATAAGAAAAGAATTCTCTTATTCCAGATCCCAAATGCTTAGGAAAGAGAAGAAACGATAGACACAAAACGCAGTATTTAAATGATGTTGTAATTTACTCCTGATAAATAAATATTTTACCCTGCTTCCTAATTATTTACTAAAATATTTTTTCGTTTTGTGCTTAATGTATATAATACTTATAAAATTAAATGAAAAGTTTAACATGCATGATCAATGTTCCTTGTCAGAAATATAGAGCGTTTTTCCAAAAAGTAACACAGGCTAAATATTTTCTGAATGTTTTATCGTAGATTCATGGTTCGAGTTTAAAAAAGTAATTAAATGAAGTTGAATATGTGACAAGATATTAGAATTTTTCACGGTTTACTATTAATGTATTAATAAAATTATAATTTTTTATTCTTCAGAGATAAGTTTCGAGTCAGTAATTTCCTTCTTATTTTTCTAAATAGAGAAAAAAAATCAAATAAACAAATTTAGCTTCTGTAATAGACAACATTGTCAAAAACAAACTATCGATTTATTCTCAAGTTAAGATCCCGAAAAAAATTGTCAATGTTTTCCAATACACAAATACGTTTTTTTCATTACTTGTAATAGTTTTTAAAAAATTAATTGATGACACCTTGAATAATTGTGACTGCACTAAAATTGATTTTTTTATTTGACTAATTTTTCTATGAGAAGTATTTATCATAGACTTGTGTGGAGTTCTATCTAAGAAATGAAATAGCGTATATTTTTACTAAAACAAGATTTTGCACAGCTGCCACTGTCTAAAAGTGTACTTTTTTAAATTTATTTTCATTGATTATAGAACAACAGTATTTGCAAGAAATATAATTTGGAAATGTTTTGAAATTCAGAAACTAAAATTGATACATTATTTGATGTTTAATGTATTAAGATAACCTCTTTACAAGAAACAGAGTTTTCAAATTACACTTTTCAAATCCGTAAATTGCCATTATCATTTTTAAAAAAAAATCAATCTGAAGAATTGTTTCAGTCAATTCAATCAGTTGTTGGACACTTAGTCATAATTTTGTCAAGTACGAGAATCAAAGCACAGTTTTATCGCCTATACGATTTATAATGTAGACTAGCTGCATGGATATTTTCGTGGCTTTTTCCGAGACTTATTGAAAATATGAGCCAACTACAAGTAGAATGTCTTCCATGAAAGTATATTTTCTAGAACAATTAGCTTTAAATGCTGTTTGTTTTGCCATTTTATGTGCACTTCTGGCCATTAAAATTGCTACACTATGAAGGAGGAATGCAACAACCATCAAACGTATTTTCATGTCTTCTCCAGCTCCATGCATTCAAAAATTCTTTAAAATAGATAAGGAAATGAATGCTGAAATATTTTATGACCAAACGTATGCTAATTTAGTTGAAGAAAAGCCTGTATTACAAGAAATGCCAAAGATCACACTGTGAAGTGAGTTTAGAACTTTTTATGTTTTGTTGATAATTTAGCAAATAATGATGACATTCCTGATAAAGATTTTGAGACAGCTGTTAAGTATTGGAAAGCTTTAATACAGAAAGACAGCGACAGATACAGAAAGACATAAAGATGGTCAGTTTATTTTGGAGCAAATGAAACTGGCGAAAGGAATGAATCTGACAAAGGGAAAAGGTGTAGCAGTTATCTAATGGTATTTGCATACTCTTTATGCAACTTCATGTTATATACTTACTTCATGTTATGAAGCAAATTTTGCAAGTAATGTGGAGATGCCATTTGTAAAAAAAAAAGACATTTGAAAAGATTGACTTCATGTTCAAAATTAAATCAAGCAGTGCATGGCATAAATAATATAGTTTATGTTAACCCGCAAAAGCGCGCGCTAGGTTCAATGGACCCGCCCGATTGAAGAACCTTTCTGAAAACGTTTATTTTTCCCAGATGGTTGTGGTTCAGAGTAATCTTATTCAAGGCCATCCCCTTTATGTTTCCGAAGTTATATTCACCGGAAATTTGATTCGAAGTTTCGTTTTGATCGGATCGGGTCTTTCAGACCCAGCGCGCGTATTCGCATTGCTGTAACGTAGTTCATTTGTGGTAGCACAGAAAGCTGCAAATATGTCGCGTAATTTATCCTATAAGGAAGAAATGTTACGTTTGTAAAAAATATTAGACGATGTATTAATTGTTGAAGACTCATTGAAGAAACTGATTATGAAAATTATAATGAATTTTTTAGTTCTCATGATATTGATTCAGAAATCGAGATGCATTCTGAAAACGAAAATGAGAATAACATTTATTGCTTTTTTGGAAAAGGCAAAAGAGCGAATGGTCGAATGAAAAGCTAAAGGCTGATGTTAGAACTCCTGCTCATAATATTGTTACTAAATTGCCTGGAAACATCAGTAAAATAAAATATGTGCAGACTCTAAATGAATCGTGGGAACTTTTGCTAAGTGAACAAATCTTGCTGAAAGTCGTCAGTTATACAAATATTTACATTGCATGTATTTCCGACAGCTTTCAAAGAGAGAGAGATGCTCGTCATAAAACTGTAATTGAAATTCGTGCTTTTATAGGTCTTTTATATTTTTGTGTGACTCACAAGTCATCTCATGTAAAAACATGTGCGGGATCTGTGGGCAATAGACGGAACCAGCTTGGAAATTTTTCACAAAACTATGTCCTACAAACTTTTTTTTTATTTATTATTATTTTTTTTTTAAATCAAGTGTTCGCATTTTGATGATATAGGAACTCGCGTCGTCAAAAAAAATCAAACAGACTTGAATCTATAAGATAGTTTTTTGAAGATTTTGTAAAAAACTGCCAGAAATATTACACTGTCGGTGAGTTCATAACAATTGATGTAAAACTTGAAGCTTTCCGAGGAAGATGTCCTTTCAAGCAGTATATTTCTAATAAACATTCATAATGATTTCTGAATAACCTGAATAATAATATAATCAATTCCTAAGAAATTCTATGTTAATATAATATGTTTTTCAATTCATTTAAATATTTTTATTTCATAAAAAATATTATAGAAATTAAAATTTTAATTTTTATAATTTGCATATTTAAGTTTAATCATAAATGTAACACAGAAGAAGTAACAGATTTTTCTTCAAAAAACTCGAGCCGGGTCTTTTGGACCCAGAGCGCGCGCTCGTGTAGCTCCAAAGATCGCGCGCGCGCTCCTGGGTTAAAAGTAAGTGCAATGCGCTGGGGAGCGAAGAAGGCACTGTGAAACTTCTCATTAATGAAATTCACATAAAACCCAAAACATGTATACAAAGATCGTTTCTGGATTTACTGAAAATGAATTTAGTGCAGAAACGACAACAAATTAAGCTTTTAAGACATGTTCATCATTTTAAAAATATATAAATTTGTTGGACATGAACTAGTACTTAATATGACTGTTGAATAAGATATCATTTAATGAAGCGAGTTTTGCTATTACTAAATGATTCATGCATTTGTGGATTTGATGAATAAACGAAATCGAAACTCATCAGCCAGAGCATTTCATAAGTGAAATAAATGCTTATTTTGCTCTTAAAAGAAACGGCATATTTATTTTTACAGTTTCCATTCTTGTTTGCAACATGTTACTCATTTTTTACATAAAATATAACAAACTTTTAAGAAATAAAGAGCTTACGCAACGCTTATCAAGGAACTCTGAAAGTAATGACGTGTTTAGCTCGACTCGTTGTTGCCACACGGCGAATCTGAATAACTATTCAAAACATTACATCATGTTGCTACTTAAGAAATCTTAATAATTATATAGAGACATTAAATTATGTTCCACTACATTATTCCCCCTCCAGTAACTGTGTTACGATTTAAGAAATTCTGGTAGTGGAGTAATGTAGCGTAAGCTAATATTAGAATTAAAAATACTAAATACAATAAAGAAATACAATTACAATTAAACATATTCAATAATAGAGGTTAGGAAAAATATTCAACACTGTTACTAAAGCGTAAAAGACGTTTTATTAGTCGTACAGTTCGTGAGACTCGAAGTCGTTCGTCATTGTTCTCAGATTTTAACAAAGTCTCAGTCTTGGGCTTTGCTCACCTGATGTTAAACAATAGGCTGGCTTCAGCCTGTCAATCGAAATGTTTACTTCCTTGCCTTTGATTTGTAACAAGAATTAGTTTTCCATTCTTTTAAGTACTTTGAGAGGTCCTTCATAACTACAAGGGGTGATCAAATGAAAAGGTACGAAACGACGTAAAAACGTAACAGTTAAATATTTGCATATTCCGCCATGGGAGAACGTAGCCAGACATCTCGGGATGCGATTGGAGTCTCTGACTGGGATCGGAGCATGCGCGGGCGTCGCATGTGCAGGAGAGAGAAGAGGCTGTTATCAAAAGCGGCGTCCAAATGATTGCGGTAGTCCGTATGAGCAGTGCTCCGCAACCTTTTCTCACCTGCGACACACAAAAAATCTTTCTGGAATTTCGTGGCACACCAAAGAGTTCCGAGTTATCAAGGAAGTGCCGAAAAAATTCAAATGCTGACACACTTACAATCCCACACACAACCACACAACAGTGAAATATATAAAAACATTTAAAATAGACATTATTAAGGAAAAAAAATGTCATTGTGTATTAAATACATGATAAAAAATTGCAAAATGTCAAATACATGTATTTGATTGCGGCACACCTATATCCTACTCAAGGCACACCGGTTGCGGAGCACTGCGTATGAGGGCAGGATGGCGTTCGCGTTCCAAAATTCGACGACTGAGGAGTAGCGAGGTGTTATCCGATTTCTGACAGCGGAAGGTGAGAAACCGGCAGCTATTCATCGCCGAATGGTGACAGTTTACGGGGAGAAATGTGTCTCTGACCAGTCTCAGAAAATAGAGTGCCCGTTTGCGTGCAGGCCGTGAGAGTGTGGGTGATGACACGAGACCAGGCCAGGCAAGCACTGTCATCACGAGCGATCTCATCGACAAGGTGAACGACCTAGTGAGAAGTGATCGGCGTGTCACATTGCGAATGTTGGCGGTGAAGGTGGATGTCAGCTATTGAACCGTGTGGAGAATTGTTCACGACAAGTTGCGATATCGGAAGGTGTGTGCCGCTTGGGTTCCGAAGCAGCTCATCGAACAGCAAAAGGAACTGCGTATGGGGCTGCACTGCAACATCTGTTTCGGTATCAGGAAGTACCCGCTTTCATGGAGCGGCTCGTCACAGGTGATGAGACCTAGTGCCATCACTACGAGCCACAGACAAAGCGGGACAGCATGCAGTGGAAGCTTGTGTCGTCACCTCCCCCTAAGAAGTTCAAAGCCGTGCCGTCAGCAGGCAAGGTGTTGCTCACCGTCTTTTTCGACGTTCAAGGTCCGTTACTTGTGGAATTCCTCGAGCACAGAAACAGAAAAACCATTAACTCCGATGTGTTTTGTGAGACACTCCGAAGTCTACGCAGGTCCATCAAGAACAAAAGATCGGTCCTGCTCATGGAGGGTGTGGTTCTGCTCCATGGTAACGCGCGTCCACAAGTCTCACACATAGAACTGGCCAAGTTCAAGTGGGAGACGTTGGACCATTCGCCCTACTGTCCGGACATGTTGCCCTGCGGTTTCCATGTGTTTGGTCCGCTGAAGGAACACCTGAAAGAGATGCGCTTTAACTTGGACGACGTACTCAAGGACGTTGAGAAGGACTGGGTCTCGTCACGGCCACAGGAATTCTGGGAATAAGGAATCCTGCGGCTTGTTCATCAGTGGGATTGTTGTGCTCAGGCCTATGGTGTATATTTTGAATAAAGTCTAAATTTGTACCCACCGTGTCGTTTCGTACCTTTTCATTTGATCACCCCTTGTAGGTTATAAGGGTTTCTTCACTCTATCGGTTCTTAGGAAAACATGAGTACACACATTCAAATCTTTATTCAAATCTTTACATTTAATAGCAGCTTTCAAAGTTCGATGAAATCTCTCAATTTTGCCGTTACACTGCGAATGATAAGAAGTTGTGTGTTGAATTTTGACTCCACATATAATTGCCAAGGTTCGAAATAGTTCAGAAGTAAACCGTGCTCCACGATCCGTAATAACTTGGTAAGGAACTCCAAAACGAGTGATCCAAAGTTCATAAAAAGCTCTGGCAACGGTTTCTGCTGTTATGTCACGCAAAGGAATGGCTTCTGTCCAACCAATATAGCGATCAATGCAAGTCAAGCAACACACAAAATTATCAGGTGGTGAATAAACACCTATTAAGTCAATGTGAACTATAGTAAAACTTTCATCAGGCTGCTGATAAGTTCCTAATTCAGACTTTGTATGACGTGAAACCTTATTTTTTTGACAACCAATACAGGCACAACTCCATGTTTGTATATCCTTTTTGATATTTGGCCAAATAAATTTGGACATTATTTCTTTAACGGTTGACTTGATTCCTGGATGAGCGAGGCCATGGATTTGTTGAAATATATCCATTCTAAACTGCTTGGGTATAAATGGTCTAATGTTAGAAGAAGACTTATCACACCACAGATTTTTACCAGATGGAAGTAAATAACTTTTGAAATTTAATGTTTTATTTTGAGCTTGTAAATCTTGTAATTCTTTATAATTAACTTGTTTGTCAGCAATTTTATCATAATCAATGAGGGAAAATCTGAGAGATATATCGGAAGCTGATTTTGCTCTTTTGCGAAAAGTATTTGACATTGAAAGAGATTTAGTTGTAAAAGTATGGTGTAAACTAAATTTTAAAGCTGAGTATCCTGCGAGCAGAGAAAAAAATAAAATGGCAGTTTAGCTTCTGATTGTACACCACCGAGAGCTGCTATAGACTTCTATAGCCGTCAAGATTCATCTTGGTGTACGTCTTGTAAATTGGTCATCTTATAAATGGTTGGAAGACAGAAACTTTTATCAAAGTTATCAAAATGTGATAGGAACATTCCATTTTCATTGCGTAATGTATTTATATGCTTGTGATAACAAATACATTCATGATAAATAAGAAAAAATTATCGTGTGCTATTTAACGAAGAACGTGCTTTAAGGACTATCTTCAATATTACTCATATCCCATCTGTGCAGTACACAGAGGAAGGTTATTGATTATAAAAATGTATGAAATAACTAATAATCGACCATTATCTTAAAATGTAGAAACTAAAAATAAGTACGTATATTTACATTTCAGTAAAAGAAATAGTGTAAAGAAACATCAGCATTACTGCTAAATCTTTTTAATTCGCAATTATTGGACTTTTAACTGCCTAATATTTAAAAAACACTAAATAATTTTTTATTAAAATGTAGTTTTGTTACTTTTCCTTAGGTATTTATACTAATAAACACTGCATAATTCATGTTTTCCTTTAAATATAGCGTTCATCTATGTTGTAATCTTCTTTTAAATATGAATGCTGGAAAGTTTGTTTTGGTTGCCCGAATTAGGTACATTTCTTATATGATATGAAATATTTTAATGATATTTATTAACCGATTTATAGTTTGCCATTTGCATATGTTGGAGATATAATAATTTTCGCTATGAAACATGAATAAATTAAGTACTTCTATTTAAGTAAAACATTGATTATAATCAACATTATCTTAAAAACCGCTTCCTGATTTTTCAAGACAAGAGCAGTGTTCGATTTATGTCAATTGTTACAGAATGTCCATGTTCTTTCAGTTCTGTTTATGCAAAACCCTAATTATGATATCTTTAGAAAGCTTAACAATTGAAAATAATGTATATAAAGCCTCTTTACTAGCTGCTATCTTAATAAACTAAGCAATACAAGTTATATTTCTGGTGAAACTAAGAAAATCGAATGCCAGATGGCTTTCTAAACAGAAAGCGCCTCCATGTTTTTCAAGTGTCATGGTCTTCTTTGTTTACGAAGATGACGGAAAGAAATTAGTTTATCAGGGCTGCGGTTTATCGTTTCACGACATTGCTGCTCGTGTTGCTTGGGATTCCATGTCTTTCAAGCGAATATAGAATACATGGGTCCAAAAGGGCCAGACTGAACGCCATGCAGAATCTCAGCGAACACGGGCCACTAAAGTTCAAGAAGATGGGCACGTTCCCCTCTCTACTTTGCAGGATCGTACGGTAACGCTACCTACAATTAAAAATTTGGCTCGTGCGCAGGACAAAATTTGTCCTCAAGGGCAGTGCGACGGCGTCTGCAGCACAACGGACGGTCATCATAGCAACCATTGTGGCTCACTTGACGCTGCAGCAGTAGTGATAGATAGTCTACAGCAGCGGAACAGGCAACGATACAGGACACCAGAATAGCACCACGTTGTCTTTTCAGACGAATGTCGGTACTGCATACAGCATCGTGATGCACTATCTGTGTATGAAGGCCCGAGGAGAACGAACGTTGACAGCTTGCATTCGGCAGCGTCATGCGGTCTAGCACCTGGTGTGCTGTTTTGAGTGCCATTTTATGCATCCCGGTTACCACTTATTCGCACAGCCGGTAATGTGGACAGTCGTCATTACATTTTTTATATGTTAAGACCCGTGACTGTGCCTGTCTTCGAGACCTGTGTGATTTAATCTTTCAAAAAAATAATGCGCGACCCTTTCTTGCCCATACTGACATGACTTTCCTCGTTATAGAGGATATTCGACTGTACCCTGCTCTTTTCCAGATCTCTCATTCATATTCATGGGCTGCCCAGAGACAGAAACGCCACCACTCTGCAACAACTACGATTGATGAACTCTCAAAGACATAAAGTTGAAGCTGCTTGGAAAGAAGTACCCTTATCTATCATTCAAGCTTGATTCGACTCGATGCCTAGCCAGATAGCGGCCGTTTTTGCTGCCAGAAGTTGCAGTTGTGCATGAAATCTGCATGCAATGTACCCCAAATTACCTACAAATTTAACCACGTCTTACTTTCATTATAATATATATGTGCAAAACGTAAGATTTTGCTATGTGCTTTACTTCGCAGTGTAGCAATCTTAATGGCCACCATGATCGTATTCAAATTTTAATTGTCATATTCTCTAAATAGTAACACTTAATATTTACCTTTCTTTTTCTAATTCTGTAAATTAATATACTGTTACTATTCTGATACGTTATTGCATCATAGTTTCCTAAGGTTTCATCGCTATCACAGATTCTTTATTTTAAATATAAATGCGATATTGATAGAAAAAAACTTTTATCACTGTTTTAAAACATTCATGAAATTATGGTTTTATTTAATAGCAAAGCAGTTATTTAATTTACATATTACTCAAAAAAATTACCAGAAACGTTTTGATATATGTATTGCTGTTTCCATAATACGATCCTTTTGTTTCTCCTATTTAAAATACGTCTATCTCTATGTTGGCCTTCTAAGTAAAAGAAAAAAAGAAAAAAAAAGTTTTGAGCTTTGAATAAAGTAGACCGTCCTTTGATATTCAATTCTATTCATCGGGCTCCTTTTTTCCCTTCTTTCTTGTGTGTGTGTGTGTGTATTTAGAATATGTATAAAAGAGATTAAGGAAACTGCATTTGAAAATAACATGTTCGTAAGTAAAATGGCTTTATGTTGCATAAAAAATATCAAAGAAAATCTGTTTTCAATGGGATCTCGGAAAATCTCTGCCCAATGCCGGATTTTTCACTGACATACTCTCAAGAATTTCGAACAAAAGAATGCAAAGTCATGAAAATTTATTGTAGCAACTTCAAATATGCGACTTTCATTTTATATTCATCTTTTCATTTATTTTTATGAAAACTGTGTAGTAACTGCTCCTAAAGTATACTTCTTCCTTTGTTAAGAATTTTGTACTACTACGTGTAGATATAAATAGAAAGTAAACATTAATTATTAAGGAAAATTACATAGCTGCAAATAATTGGCTCGGTTTATTGTTAGTTTTGTTCAATATGCATTTAGCATTTTTTACTTTCATTCTCTGTATACCACATTCACTGTTAACGTTATTTGTAGCATTTTAAAACATTTCATAATAACATATATTCATGTACATATATACGTAAGAATATGTATATATATATATATATATATATATATGCTTATGCATGTGTTGGGTGATTCAAAAATACTTGGCAAAAATTTAAAGGCAGTTAGAGGTGACTAAATGATTAAAATAAACAGATTTTGCAATGGAATGTGTATTCGGAAATGTCATGTTGAGGTTGTAGAAAATATTTTTATCAGTAGGTGAAAACCATTTGCTGGCATAAATTGATATTAACGATGCGGATTTCGGGTATACATCGCTCTGCTCCACCATGCAGCTCGTCGATCCGCATTTTAGTAATGGAATTGCGAAGAGAAATGAAGCTGTTGCTTAGAGGTTGTATAGAGAACAATTCTCAAATAGACAGCTGCTGAATCTCCAAACGTTAAATATATTAACCGAGAGCTGTACGAGATTAGATCGTTCCGTGTTTTCGCGCGTAATAAGGGAAGGGAAAAATCAGAAATTATTGCAGTTGAATCTGATGGGGTAAACATGCTCATTGGTCACACCATGGTCACTAGGTTTGACATGCTTGTATTTTTTTTTCCTTATGAGGACATGATCCTTATAAGAACATGAACTACAAAAGTAAAGTTAAACGATTACCAGTGGTTAGTCATAATCACGGGCGCCACTGTAGAGACAATAGTTATTTTTTTAAGCAGGAAAGCTGAAAAATGAGCAACGCCTTCGCCGGGAATCAAACCATACACCTCTCGAATACGCGCCGATAGTGCTACCATTACACCACGAAGCGATGAAGAAAGAACGGAGAAAATACTTTATATACTCCCCCTTTAAAGGCCGACTGGGGATTAGGGGACCCCTTAGCCAAATCCTGGTGGTGAAAAAATCATCACCCACCACCTTTTAGTTCGGGCGCCACTGTAGAGTCATTAGGAAGTTTGAAGCAGGAGACATAAAAAGTGAACAATGCCTTCACCGGGACTTGAACCTGGACCTCTCGAATACGCGCCGAGTGAACTAACCTTTCATATATCTATGTTTCTAAATGAAGTGTCCTAAAACAGCGCATGCAGTCATATCAAAATGCCACCGGTTACTGACCTAAAAGAAGTATAAGTTAACTGAAAATTTTTTTAAGTCTCCGGAATCTCTTTAAATCTTCTTACATCACGAGATTTGAACTTGTTCTTGGTAATGTTGAAGGATGAGAAACAAATTCAGGTTGCTATAGTAAGCTGTTACAGTCACATGTCTGCAATAAAAAAAGTGTTTTAATTCCAAGCAAACATTTTATCAACAATATATTTAATGTTAAGAAGTTCTGATTCCTATAAACCTTGAAGAAATAAAAGGATTTGTGTTCGAGTAATGTGATAAAAATGTTTTCTCTAAACAATTTTGAAATAAAATAGAAAGAACTCCCTTAGGATTCTTTTGCTGTCAAATATATTTTATGCTTATTTTAAAAAGACGTTCTCTAGCAAGAAGGCTTTTCAAAGGCTCAATTACTTCAGTAGTTAATATTCTTGAAATTTAATCCTTGAGTGAAAGACTAAGAGATTAAGGGGGGTATAGATGCACGTAAGCAAACAATCTTTAATAATAAAGATTGAGTTTTTTTTTTAAATAATTATTTTTATTCCTCTATGGAATAAGAAAGAAAGAGCTTAATTCTAAAAAATAAGTTATAAAAGCATCTGAGATTACTGAAAACATAGATAATCTTTAATAGCAATATTTAGGCATGTTGTGTTGAGATTGTTTATCCTTCTGATATGATCAAAATCTATATCAAGTTCAGGAATACATTATGTGCAAAGAAGAAGAAAGCTCTTCTGATTGGCCATGACATTGTTACCTGACCCGCTCCATCCTAATTTCAACTCACCAGTACAAAAAAAGGAGTGCAAGAAAATTGCCAATCTTCTTCCTAGAGCTAAGAAGGAACTCAGAACGGAACCAGATATTTTGCCTAAACGATATGTTTAGCTTCAATGTTCGTGTTGAAAAATATAACCCCAGGAAGTGACCAACACAATGTTTCCGTTGCCAGGCCTACGGACATACGCAATACCTGTGCACAACCCTGAAAGGTATGTAAAGTGCGGAGGCTTTTAACGTAGCAACACGTAACCCTAAGAAACCAGAGGAAAAACCTCGCTGTATATTTTGCGCGAGGAACATATCAATAGCTACCGTGGGTGCAAAGCAAAGTTTAAGCAGATGAATTAAGAGAAAGCCCAGCTCCTGATGCCTCACTCGCAAACTTTCCGGAACTTTCCAAAGTCGAAAACCAGCCAACTCAGACACCAAGCAAAATACGTTATAGCAGCAAAGTCAAGGAGAGGCCGAGATCTATCGCCAGCGCCCTCGAGGAAATACTCTCATGGATTTTTGGTCCTAAAATTCAAGAACGTTTTAGAACTATCACCGGAAATTTCGGTTACATTCAGAACGCTAACTTTGTAGATAAAGCACGATCAGGCCTCCAAACTATCCAGAAGTTTATAGAACCTGCAGGAAGGGAATAACTTTGTTTTCGTTATACTACTCACCAGTTCGGCTCCTGGGTCTGCAGTTATTATGCACTTTTCACTTATTTTAAATTTTTTAATTGTTTTTCTAATTTATTAAACTTAAATCCTTTTGTTTAACTTCAATACTTAACGTTTTAATTCAACTTTTTTTGGGGGGGGGCCCACCAGCGGCCGAGCGGTAAAATCGCTGAACACTGGTAGTTCGGTCCGAGGTTCGAATCCTGCGAACGGGCTGGCTGCATGGGCGTTTTCGTGGTTTTCCCCCATGTGTAACGTGTATACGAGCCAGTTTCCCTTAGAAAGTCCTCCACGAAGGCATCCCTCCCCTTAGGCAGATAGCCCTCGAGGCTTTGCCATAATCACACACACACACACACACAACTTTTTTTTAATCACACTTGTTCGAGTTTCTTACTCTGGCTATTTTCATGTCATAATTCGCAATTTCTAAAATGTTCTACAAGGGGTAGTGCCTTTGACACAGACACCCTGGTGTATAAAAACACCGTTCCACTGGAGGTCCATCCTAATTTCGATCGAGAATATCTTAAGAGACTGAAAATAAGCATTATGAGCACCTTAACGTACTACCAACCTCTCGAGATGAATTTTACTTCTTTAGATTTTAACCGCTTTCATGCGCCAGAGACACTATAAATTTACAGATATGTGAAATGTTTGGGATTCGAACTGGGGCATACTTATACAGTTGGCTTCGTTAACCAACATACCATGCAGGGCGGCGATTGTGTTGTAGATTTGGCTTACAGTATAATAAAAAGTTTATGAATATGTAATAAAAGCATATTCATTGACAGTTACATAGCAATCATAGCTTCTAACTAATTTTAATAAAATTCTGTACTAATAAAAATTGTCCTATTTTTACTTCAATTTTATCACATTATTTCATGTTTAACGTCTTAGATAAAAGAATGTCTGTCTTCCAATATCAAGGAAAATTTAGAGTATTTAAAAAAAATATTATGTACAGTTTTTATACTATGTTGTGTCTTTGCATACCTCATTAATAGTATTTTTGTAACATTTGCGTTATTTTTTTAAATTTTCCAAATGCTAAAACCACTTCAGAAATATTTTTCCCGATACCGACAAAATATATAGGGGCATCATAAAATGTGCGAAGACAGTTACAAATATAAAATGCATTCATGTAACAATACCCAAATTATATAGTTTGCAAATTCGTTACAGAAGATAATTTAGTGTTTAAAGTTGAGCTGAATTTAAAATTTAACGATGGGTTCCAAAATTAAATTTTGAAGATTCACATTCATTGGACCAGATTTTCGAAACCATTTATTTACAGGCTCAAACTTGTTAACGTATCTTAATTGTTACCCATTAATAGAAAAAAGAATTTAAAAATAAACAAACGACACTAACTGGAGAAAAAAAGTAGCTTTGGTTAAAATTTTATAAAATGTTTTCGCATTTTGTCAAGAATACTTTATGTACCCTATAAAAGACGGTAAATAACAAAGAGGCTAGCCGAAAATTGGTTAATTTCATATTGCGTATCGTTTGGGTGGAGGGGAAAAAAGTTGTCCACTTTTTGTATTAAATTCAACTGCTTATTTATTGTTCTCAAACTTTGAGATAAGATAAAAGAAAAAGAGAAGAACACAAGCCTCTATTCTAAATCGAATTAAACGCAATTTCTTACAGATATATTAATGAATGTATCAACAATTCCATATCATGTTCAATAAATAAGCAAATTAAGTCATTTTCTGATAATAAACAGTTTTATTTTGTAAACCAAGGAAGACAGAGAAGAGAAAAACATTATGCAGCTTGTTTCCATCAGCGAGAAAGAAAGCACTACTTGTATTCTTAAGATTCAGTGAAAGCAAATAAAAGAAGCTACTCAGAATGCCTTCCATCGCAAATTCGTGGGCAAAATTATGAAAATTTCCAAATTATGTCTATATTTACAGGAAAGTATTGATCTAACTGTACTATTTGTCTCGCCGAATAGAAATGGAAATATTCGAAGACCAAAAAATACATACGCTTGCTTGTCTCTGCGGAGCTGTAATTTGGAGGGAATATAAGCTCACGAGAGATTTGTGTGCTCGTACTTTTTCACGTCATTAGTCACGTCATTTCTCGCAAGAGTTTCATAAATTGTATAATGTGTCAGAAAATAACGAGTAGCTACGAACGTATATATGACTGAATGAGATGGAGAGCTATCGGTAGATTGGAAGGTGGCGAATCATAATCGTACGTGGTTACATCGCTCAAGGCAACGACAAATGTCGTCTGCAATTTGCTGAAACAAATTCAGGAATTGGAACTGAGAACAGGATAAGGTGGCCCAAGATCCAAATCGGTGAATGAGGATTGATATTTCGCCCTTTCAGCGCGGCAACATAGGCTCCACAGCTCTCACATGAGCTCTATGTTGCCACTGGAACCTGAGTATCACGGCCTGAGCGAAGTTCCTCGAAGGCTTTATGAGATTCACCTGTATGCCAGAAGACCCGCTTTTGCATCCCGCTCATACAAGAGAGCGCGTTTAGCATGATGCAGACAACGTACACATTAGACCAGGCTTCAGTAGAGTGCCGAGCGTTTTTATAGATGAGTACGGATTCATCATAGACACTGATTCTAGTCGTACATTTATATGGAGAGTGTCTGGAACACGATACTATCCCTCCCTCATCAGGGAAAAGGATTATAATGGTAGTAGAGGTGTAATGGCTCGAGCAGACATTATGTTGGAGGACCTCACACCCTACATGTGTTTGATAAATGCTTCCCGACTGCAATGAGTTATAAAGAAGTCATGGAGTCCTATATTCCACATTCCAGGGGCGTAGTTGTTCCTGAGCTTCTGTTAATGGAAGACAACCCTCGTCCACGCATGACTCAAATGTTTGATGGTTACTAGAAACTGAGGATATTCGCCGCATGGATTGATCAACCAGATCGCCTGGCTGGAATGCCCTACAGAGCTGCATGCCTAGGACCCTATAGAGTAAATTTGGAACGCTTTTGGGAGGGCAGCTTTATCTCGCCTGAACATCCGATAACCATTCCCGAGTTGAACACTCTTGCTGCAGGAGTGTGATCACCTTCCACAGGGATTCATGAAGTACCTCCTGTCCAGTATGCCGTTACGCTGCGTTGACTTGTCTGGCTGTGAAAAGAAGCCGTGACTATATTAGACTCATTTGCAGTTCTATATCACAATGTGGGTTTTGGATATCTATTCACTATGATGTTTACTGATAATAAGGGTACATAAAATGACTTTTGAATTTCAATTTCTTTCTCTGTTGTAAACGTATTTTCATACCAAATTTCGTTAAAACGTGTCCATTAATTTTTTAAAAATTGTACATAATGGGCAATTTTTTTAAAATTTTGCACACTACTGTATATTCAGCGAAGTGCCTATTTGTAACCTATCTGTAGCCAAGAGAATATCGCTTTGAATACGACTAATTCAATCTGTATCCCATTTGCAACCAAAGGATTTCCTACGTGGACCAAAGGATTTTTCGTAGTTTTCCGGAACAAGAATACAAGCTTTCCCTAAAGCCCTGCTACAATTGATTAAACAAACTAATGTGTGTTATATAAAGTAGTTTGTACTAATATCAAGAAGCGTTTTTCAGAACGTATCAATCATTTATGTTTTTTTTTTTTTTTTTTTTTTTTGCTTAAAAATTTCGAAAAGTACCTTTCTTGGTTCCATGATAATCATCTTTTCCCTTTTTCAAATTCTTTCTTTTAACAGAAGAGGAAAGTTTAATTAGACAAAAGAATGATTGAGTTTTATTTCGAGTATCATAGTGTTAGTGTTCAACTAATTTCAGAAGAACGCTGAAACAAAAGAAGAAATGTTTCAAAAAAATTTTCCCAATTTTTTTTCTCAATAATTTAGCACCTTTCCTAATTTTTTAAAACTTTATTCTAATAATAAAGGTTACTCAAAATCTGTTATGTTCTACATTTAAAGCCAGAAAACAAACTGATTCGACGTAGCTGTATAATCAAACTTTAATTGTGCCATTCGTCATGAAATTATTAGAAATATCATTTTACATTGAAAAATTTGTATTTTTTTGAAGAATTTAAGAAGCAACAAAAATAACTGGATTCGAAAAAATGTTTGAATCTCACTGAACAGCCTGGCCTGCATGGGTAGTTTCATAGTTTTGTACATGGGTCACAAATCGATTTTTATCAGAAAGTTAGGATAGCTCAAAAGTACATGAACAGGCAGAAATATTTTACCATTACTGATACATTTATAGGCTATCGCAGTAATATAGTTTGTTGGAACATTGCGAGGCTTAATGATAAGACATGAAAAATTGAATAGAATACCTGAACTGTACTATTAGTTGTCAGAACCATAATCTATAACTACATTAGAAACGAGTGATAGATTATGGTTCTGATATTTAATAGTACAGTTCAGGTATCCTATTTAATTTTTCATGTCTTAACATTAAGACGTGAAATCTGCTTCGAGTACGTTATAAGAATACATTATAATTCATGGAAATGACGGGAAAGCGTTCTTAAAAGAGTTCGTGATATGTACATATTTGCAAGTTCACGGGAACCTGATGAATTTATACGAATTGCATCGTCATATGGAATGATGCTGGACACATAGTGCGTAATGCATCTTGGGTTCTTGTCGTATTTCGCCACAATACAGGATTTTAGATGCATATCTTTATTAGCATATGCAAAACTTTAGCAGTGTTTGTACTTCCTTGCTGTTACAATTGAAAGCGTGTTAGCTGTCCGCTTGAACTGACAAACCAACTTCATGTATTGGAGAAGACGAATTTAATGCTATGGGTCACTTTAAACTGTAAGCATAACTCTGACGTTAAAAAACCAGTGTTATTTGCTCTCGGGTGTTTAAAAACGTAATTTAGGAAGAACGTTGGAAAGTTATAAAGACTTGTTTTCCTAAAGTATTTCTTTTTTAAATAGTGCTTAAATAGGCTAAAATTTCTAAATAGAATTTTCAAAAAAAAAAAAAAAAGAAATTAAAAGTCCGAATTTCGAACAACACACAGCACCTAAATTTTAGGAAATAGCCAATACTATTGGCGTTATTTAGCAGACTGCTACGCAAAGTAACAGAAATAAGTGATAAACATATTTAAATATAATTTTTGCTTTTGTCCGCGTTTTCAGTGAAAAATATGTTATAATTTCAGGACTACTAGATATGTTCTCACAAAAATATTTATCAGACCTTTATTTTATTCAATTACATTTAATGGATTATAAGTTAAATGTGATCTAAAACCCAAGTGATAAAGTAAAATGTCAAATCATTATACCCATTCGAGTACATGCGCTAGCAATTTTGTGAGAAATATTTCTCTTTTCATTTACAAAATTGTCTGCAAAACTTTTAAATATGCACATAAACCTAAGCTTGTACGTCATTTAATTCACAATATCTCATATTATACTTGTGGAAAATTTCATAAAATTACTGTAGTCAGAATGAAAAGCAAATGTTGCCAAATGTGAAAACTATATTGTAAACTAATCTTGTTCCCGAATACTTATTAACTAACAGAAAGTTTTAAAATCATTTTTTGAATTTCACCAAAAGTATTCAAATGAAAAATCTAAATATCAACTTCGGGTTCTTGTACAGAAACTACCGGTTCACTTCGTAGAACAAGAATATTCATAACTCTGCGTGTAATAAACGGAGAAACAAAATTAAAGTAGCTAAAATTGTGGAAGCTAAAATTATAAGCTTTAAAGCAATAAAAATGTTTGATAAACGTTCATCAAAAATGACGATTATTTATATTTTATTTTATCTTAATCGGAAAGAACTCAGTATGAAGAAAGATGTTGGGATATCTGTATGACATTTAGTAATTTAAGAATTTTGAGTAATTTTATTGCAATTATAAATTTGCATCATGTTTAACTTTAAAAAACAGATTTCGCTTGAAATGTTGTAAAACTTTAATAAAATTTTTCAGGTTAAAAAATTCTAAAATTAAAAAAAGGTTTCACTTACACATTTTTTTTTAAAGTTCAAATTCCGAGATGAACCTGATAGGTAGAAAATCATCAAGCAGTACTTAAACACTAATGTTTATAGAAAACATTTTTATTTTTTATAACTCTTACTACGAACACGAAAACAAACTTAGCTACAAAATGCTGCATATCAACAGATTATACTAAAAGAACTACAGCCGAAGTTTCCTTTTCACTTCCTTGTATGAAGCAAAGAAGTACTGTAATCACGAAAAATTTCGGATACCATATTTCAATGACAATATCCATTTTTACAGCTATCGATTGCAATTTAACGTGGTTTTTGTTTGACGTCTGTACGTAAAGACAGAATAAAGGATTTAGATGAGATTCTTTCGTAGCGTCTGTACAGACGCCACGAAACGAGTAGCCCCAGAACGTTGAAATTTTGTATATAGGATTGCTATAATATGTAGTTGTGCACCTCCTTTTTGGTTACAATCGGTTGCACCAAAAGTATATATATACACTCACTTCCAAAAATTAAGCACGAAGATGTAAAATGCAAAAGAATCAACAAATACTGCTCTGATTGACACAAAATTCGGCAGGAAAGTAGCATATACTATATTTAAGCATAAAACAAAATCGATAATTATATACAGAAAAGAAAAAACAATATTAAATTTTTGTAAGTTCTCAGATAATGACATACTGGAGATTTAAACAGAATTATGTATAAAGGAAAAATTAACAGCATAAAATGAAAAATATATATATATATATATATAGGGGATGGGAATTCCCCTCATCTGTATACAAAGTTTACACCTTGCGACCATGCTTTCAATTAGGTGGTCAACCACCGCAGAATTAAGCAATCGCCATTCTTCTTGTAGAGCAGTTTCCAGCACAATAAGAGTGGCTGGACGTGGGGAAACGTGAAGATACAGCGCGGCCGAGAGCATACCAAAAATTTTCAATGGGATTAAGGTCGATCGAATATGCTGGCCACGCTATACACGCAATCTCTTCACTCTCCAGGTAGTCATCGACGATGTCAGCTCTATGGAGACGTGCGTGTTATTGTCCATTAAAACAAAAGTAGGGTCATCTGCTGCAGCGTGCGATCGCACAATGGGTTCTAGGACTTCATCTCGATACCGGACAGCCGTCAAAAAACCCCGTTCAAAGATGTGCAGGTCGGTACGGTATCCTAATGAAATCCCTGTCCACACCATAATGCTTCCGCCTCGAAATGCGTGATGTTCAGTGATATTTTGGGACTGATTGCGTGTACGTTGTTCAAGCCATATCCTTATACGCTTGTCATCTGGCTCCAGAGCAAATTTTGACTCATTAGTAAACATAATATTGCCCCAGTCAGACACATTCCGATTGACATGTTCCTGGCACCACTGTAATCGTGCCCCTCTTGATTGGACGAATAGAGGAACACAAACTCCATAAACCCTCCCTAAAGCTGGCTTCTTATAAGACTGCCTTTTTTGCATATTTCTTGACATGAAAGCGGGATTGGCTATTACCTAACATATTTGCATACTTCCATCTACATCTGCAGCGAATTGCATCCTCTTCAATTCTGATTGGCTTCCGGAAATTAGCATTTTCCTCTCCGTGCTTAACTTTTGGAAGTGAGTATATATATATATATATATATATATATATTGTTAGGATCTTAAGTTTTACTAACGTTTATTTTTATTTTAAATCTTTACTATCACTTCTTATTTTCTACTTCCGGCCAGAATTAAAAGCTTTAACTTATTTACGCAAATTTGTCTGGCGAACGCCAAGTACTTAAGTTGTGGCTTTTTGCCAAGCGAGAGAGAGGAAGGAGTTAGTCGAAGCAGGCCGCTTGCCTTAGCAGTTTTACTCGGTTGCTGGTTGCCTTCCAGGCCAGGGGTTTAATCCTCTTGATAATTTTAAACGTATTGTAGTGTTAACAGTTCTCTGTACTACATACGGCTTCCTGTTAATATACGGCCAATCTTCCACGTAGGCCCTTGTTTATTATTCCAAAGTTAAGTTAGAGTTTAGTTAATATTTTTATATTCTTACGTTCAGACCACAAGTAGTTGGTCTCTGTATTCCGAAGTACGGAAATTATTGTAAAGAGTGAAAAATAAAGGGTTTCATATACCCTTCCTGTGTATCTTGTCTACTTCCCACATTTATTGAACATAGCTTTAGTAAGCTCCCTGTTCCGAGTCAGGTTCTTCAATGTTCCCCAAGCAAGTAAGGCGGAACACTGAACCTGATAATATATATACCCACTCTGTTAATAGCTCGTTGAGCTCAGTTTTTTTTTTTTTTTTATTCTTATATGTTTGGTAAATTGCACATTTTGTGCTTTAAAAATTATTGAATTGTTATTACTTCCGGTTAAGGTTTTTATGCCTTTGGTTAACCTACATGTAATAATTGTAGAATTATGAACAACTTAAAAGTTGTTTAAGTGCGGCTAAGCCTAATTTTTGTTTATCATAGCAGCCATATTTATTTACATTTGAAACCTAGCAAAATAGTGGATTTGTGCCAATCTAAGCGTCGCAACAACAAAGATAACGTCTTCTTTTTTATTGCGAATTAAATCATGCTTAATTCACTCTGGAACTAATATTTAAGTTATTAAATTATTCCAACTATTGACTTAGCATAGCGTCCACAACAAATTCAGTTTTTACGCCTTCAGTGTCTTTTTGCCGAGTGAGAACAAGAGTAAGCTTTAAGTTTGTGCACCGAAAAATATGCCTTCTTGCCCGTAGGGCGAATTGCTTCTTTTTGCGTAAAAGCTCTAATGTTAATTGTAAAAGTTGTTCTTTAAATTGTTTTAACTGTATTTATGTTTTACATTTTTCTATATTTTTCAGTTTTAAATAAAAAAACATTTTGCTGTTTTATGAATCTTTGCCTTGTCGCGAAGTGAGAACTGAATTAATTGAATGAGAAATATAACTGTAACGAAATTCGAGGAAATAAGTTTAAATGAAATGCAGGAAAAATGTGTATAATCTAATATTACATACAAGGAAGTCATGTGGTGTACACATCAGATTTTTTTTAACTGAACTACTGCTCCTACTGTTTAATAAACAGAAATATCTATTCTGTTTGCTTGTGTTTTTCCTTCTCCGGAGGCTATTTTCGACAAGAACGAAGTATTTTCTTTTGATACAAAAATAATAGTCAATTTTGTGATTTCATTCTTTTTTTAATAAAGTAAGTTTCATCTATCTGTCCGATTACAAATTGTACGAGATTATTTCTGGCAATTTTTAATAACATTGGCCATTGCGGCGAATAACTATCTGGTTACCATCTGATTAGACTTAAAAAATTTCTTCTATCATGCTACTACAAATATTTGCCATCTTCTGTTAAAGGACGCTTTCATCGATTTCCTAAGACTTCTAGAATATGCCATAACGTAAATATTCGCCTGAACCTAGTAAGATGTTAAAACTTTACACAACGCCTTCAGAGTTTCCTGGCAAACACTTTTTTTTTTATGCCAGAGAAATTGAGTGCGTGGGAAGATCTGATCAATATAAAGGGCTTAAATAAAAAGGAAGTGAATAAAGCTTTTGCATACGAATTGACTGCAGAGAATAATTTCTATGATTTTCTTCATATTCCTTTAGATGTGAATATTATTTTTATTATTTTCTTAGTGACCAAACCCCTTTTTTCCCTATATCAACCAAGCCATGATAATCTGTGGAATATGTTTCGTTTTGAAAAGATATTTTCTTGGTTGATTTAACAAAATGCACAGTTACTGAAACTTTCTTCTACAGATTATGGGTATAAGAGATATTGGGATACTGGGATTAGTCTAAAGGAGAAGAATGCTGAACGATATATTTCGACCCGTGTTCAAGTTCTGGAGAATGGGCTTACTGATGTATTTGTGGTTTTACCCATTGCAGTGTAAATACAAAGCAGTTTTTTTAAAGATCCTTCCGAAGGTATACCTTCACTTATACCGGGGATTTACATCGAAGTCTGTAAAATGATGATCGATTAAATTTTAAAGGAGGTCCATGATGATCAAGGGGTCGATTAAGGGTGGTAACTGAATAAGCATCGACAGTTGATCATCAAGATTACATTAATCATAAAAATTATTAACAAAATGTATAATTTATTTTTATCGATATCATTTGTGAGGAAGACATAATATAAAATAAATATTTGGAGAAAATACTCTAAAATTACTAATATATATTTTTAAATGAACATTATCTTTTTAAAATATGCGATATATTTGAATTATATTAAATTAAAAGTATATTATAAAAAATACGAAGAAGGGAAAAGTTAAATGGAAAACAGATAGAATATTTTTGAACGAGATGATTCAAAAATTAAATTAAGCAATTTTATGACAAATATTAGAAACGTTGCATCAATATGTCAAACGCAGTGTCCGCATTCTTAAAATCGAACTTTTGTGCAAGCAGAATTTTTGTTTCTGAAACTTTGTTTATATTTGTAAAATTGAAAGTAATAGTAAGAAAAGGAAATTATTAAACGTAAATCTAATAAACCATTTTTAGAACTTTCGTTCATATTATTAATCTAATTATTATCTTTCAATTATTTATGTGCAATTATTCCTATTATTATGTTGTGTACTGTATATTATAGAGAAAACGTATGGAAAGTCGAAGAAGAAACCTACTCCTTTTAAAGGTGTAAATACAAGAAAAAGTTTGCGAATCCTTGTCTTAGATAGTTCCACAATAAAATCCTGATCTTTTCCTGTAAAATTTAACAACATAACGCGTCTCAGTGTAAGCTAGAATAAGGAGATATATATGAAAATCGTCGATATCTAATGAATCTTAAAAGAGAACATTGAGTTAAACACGTAGAATATAAATAAGCAGCATTGTGAGAAAAATGTTATCTTTTTATATTATGTTAATCATTTTAATGCTTTAGAGACTATTGTAAGTAGGAAAAGCATTAGCAGAATGGTTATTATATTATTTTCTATCAGAAATACTGTCAGCAGTCTAACAAGTTTGATCATGTCACATTGTAAAGGTTTGAAGTTTTTATTCACATTCATTGTGTATGCAAAAGAGCACCTGAATTTCTGCAGTCTCTTTTGAAATTTTTATTTAATAATAACAACTTTCTCTAAAACTTATTTTGTTAATTTCTCGCATATGTTTTTAACTTCCTGAATTTTTAGCATGTTTGCTGTTGATTGAAGAATGAATTCGACTGTTATTAATACTATTTCCACTATTTAGTTTTAAAAGGAATTTCGTATTCAGGCATTGTCTTATTCTGCAAACAAGGGTTTAAGTTTATGCAAATATTTGAATTTAGTATGTGACTTTTAATATGAAAACATATATTGAATTCGATTAATATAATATATAAGTTTTGAAACGGAGAAAAGAATAAATAATTGAAAAAATAATAATGACAATGAATAATATTGAAAAGGTATATTTTTTGCTCGAGTGATGATAAGTTTTATGTCTTGAGGATAAATTCAAGTAAATTATTTCCTACGTCTGCCGGAAAACTATTATAATCATGTAGGAATACCATTTATAAGTCGATGTAATATGTCTGGAGAAGTATGAGCAATTTTCTCATTATTCTTTTCTTTCAAATCTTACTCGTATGTTGCAGTAGGCTGGCTATGATGCATTTTCTCTTTAAGTAAGCGCATAGTAAAAAATATTACCAACAAGCAATCTTGGAGACCATGGCATTTAAGAAGAGAGAAGTTTTGGAGTTGCTGAAACAACGCTGTAAAACTGCCCTTGAGTTGCGATCATTATGGGACGTTGCCGAGTATAGTTTTCTGCAAATGAAGTATTGAAAAGGAAAATTCGTGAGGAAATTGAAAAGGAATTGAAAAGGAAAATTCGTGAGGAAATTGAAAAGGAATTGAAAAGGAAAATTCGCTAGATTCCTGTCGTTAAGTTGTAAAGGTTTTTAAGCTTTTTGGCGAAGGAAACGCGAAATACCAATTGTCTCTCGCCGCAGTCTGAACACTGGAGCTTCCATTTCCCAGCTAAATGCATTAATCTGTAGAGACATTAGGATTTTTGGAAGCCAGACAGATGAAAAATTAACAACGCCTTCGCTGGGAATCGAACCACAAACCTCTGGAATACTGGCCCAGCATGCAGAACCACTACACAACGAAGGCACGTTAGGGAAGTGGGAAAAATATCTTAAAAATCATTTGCACCTCGTGGCCGTTATGGAGAGCTCCATAAATCCTTTTATTCTCCCTTACTCAAAGGCAAATTTTGTTGAAACACGAGACCCCATTAAAGTATCAAATCCACGTTTTAATCGGATGTCACTACATTCTTATATTTATCAAAACCAGGTAACGTGATAGGTCAACTTTTCTTCGCCGGGATTGGAGTCAGAGATCTACAAGCTGCCAGCTGGACATGTTAAACTCTTACAGCATATATACCATAGATGGGAAATGATATAATTCCTAGTAACATTATCTCGAGCTATGTCCCTCAATATTGTAATGTAGCGCCTTTTGCGCAAAAGCAGGGGCCATATAATATAGGTGATATTAAAGATATAAACTCTCTTCCGAGCTCTCTAGCTCTCCATCTCTTCCGAGGTATGAATGAATTTGACAGCACCTGTGTGCTCTGCCTTATCGTTATTAAAGTGTTTTAAACTACTTATTTTCTTCGTTATATTTCCATTTCGAAATTCTTCCCTTTATTATTGAATCGCCATTTAAAAATAGTATAAGTCCCGCTTTGAGAAAACGAATACAGATGCAATGTAGTAGATTTAATTTCTTACTTTAATCTTTATTACCATGCACACCGATCCAAGTTAATACTTAAGGAGGTAGCTACTGAAATTACATGTAACTTTTAGGTAAATATCATTTCGTGCTTAAATAAAATACCTTCAAACTCACGGTTTCCGTATTCATCAGATCCAAATCTTATCTTGAAATTGTATTTTAGGTAAATATCATTTCGTGTTGTTGCCTAGAATGCAACCTTAAAGAACCCTTCTCAACAGCAATTCACCATTAATTCGTTTCGCATTTTAATGTAACTGCAATTGGAAGTTATGAATGAGAATTTCCTTTAGCGTCAGTTATACATGTATATAACATATAAATTTGAGGATGGTTATTATCAGTTATATCGTCTACATTTTCAATTATAATGTTTTTGAAGAATGAAAAGAAATTATTTACAGCAGTTGCCGAGGGACCATTGAACTATTTTTGATTTAAATTAAAAATCTATAACGTGAAACAAATATCGGGGAAGAAAAATCCATACGGTCTTTTTCTGCAAAACACATTTTATCAGATATATGCACCATACTTAAAGAATTATGTTTAAAATGTTACATTTAGTTTAGTTACGTTTGGTGCATTTAAACTCCATAGGAACATAAACCTGCAACAGTTTTTAAAAACTATGCTTTTTCGTTGTAGCAATAACAGGAAATGTCATAAAAGAGAATTTAGACATAGGAAGCAATATGTAATAACCCAGATTTTGAAAAGGATGTGTTCTAAAAATATATAACAAAAATTTAATTCGCACTAGAGAGGATAATGTTTGTGACGAATAACACGTATTTAATTTTTTGCCAAACAGTTAAAATTAGCGTGTTATATTAAGAGTTCAAAAGACGGAGTTCAAAAATATTTGCGAGTATATTCACAATACGAGGTACTCTTATTTTGACAAAAAGAAAGATATTTCTAAGAAAGATTTTAGAAAAATAGTCATTTTCTTATGAAGTATACGATTGTGCTACAATGTTTTTAAAATATGCATCATGTTTGTAATGCTTATAAATTTTATGAAGCTAGAGCTTAGTGTTTTATAAATGTGATAATATATCATTTTATTCCGTAAACTTAAAAATAAAGTACTTTTAAAACCTTTAAAGCCTAGAAAAAAATAATTCATATCCTAAAAGAAAAGATATTGTAATTGACCACACCAAAAAGTAAAACATTCTGCCTTTGTAAAAGATATCCCTGGGTATTTCGTAATAAAATACCCTCAAACTCACGGTTTCCGTATTCATCAGATCCAAATCTTATCTTGAAATTGTATTTTAGGTAAATATCATTTCGTGTTGTTGCCTAGAATGCAACCTTAAAGAACAATCTGCTTTATATTATAATAAAGAAAAAAATTATCTATTTAAACCGAAACTAGCAAAAATGATTTTGTGACATCATTTTTATTCAATAAAAGGATTTTGATCTATCTGAAAGCTAAAAACCTGTTGTTTGCAATGCTGTTATTAATTTAAAATTGTGAACACTACGAATGTATATTGTTAATGACAATGTTGTTTATACAATGAAAAGAAGTTTTATACAAAGCTAGATTAATTCGAACTTGAAAAACGAAATGTTTACTAAAATTCTTATTTCACATTTTTAAATTCTTTTGCGACGTTACTGTTATTTTTTCTTAGACTATGAGAGCCAGTTACATATATGTTAAAAATTAATTTATAAAATTATTGGAGTTTCTCACCTTACATCGGTCTCTTACTGGTGTAAATTTGTAGTTAATTAGATAATTATCTAATTAGTTAATTAGATAATAAGTATTCATATATATAGGACGTGAACTTTCTCATGTATGACTTTTGTGTCATAAATAGAATAGTGTAAATAAAATAGTGTTTGCCATAAATAGAATAAAAAAGTATATATGGGAAGGTTCTTCGCATGTAAAAAAGCAACCTGGGATGCAGCATCACTCCCACCATTTGAATGAATGACATTATGATGAAAACTCTTATTCAACTTTAGTATACATTAATATAAAATATAACTGTTCTTGGAATAACAAATAAATATACGAAGTTACGCAAGAGTAATATTATCTATTAACGTTCAAATAAACCAGAGTTCGCATTCATTTCCATCGAAACCTCACAAGTAATCTAACAGTTCTACCAATTCTAGTAGCTATCACATCTCACCTAGTCGTCGAAATATTTGGAACGAACAGAGTTCCTGATATAGGAGCATCAATAATCAATATATCTGGATCAGAAACAGTCAGAACCTGTTACACTGTCGGCTGTTCTGTATTTGAAGTAATAGTAGTGCCAATATCAGAAGAAAGTAAACTGCATTTCAGAACTTGTTACACTATCGGCTGTTCTGGTTTTGAAGTAATAGTAGTGCCAGTATCAAAAGAATGTGAGCTGCATTTTAACGGTTATATTTTCCGAAGTGGTCGAATTATCTCTACCATTGAAGTTCTCAGGCTTGTAACTCGGATGTTGCCAGAAGGTTTGCTTTTTGAAATCAACTCTCATTAGAAACTATTTCACCACCGTTGATTTAGATATCCACTATCCAACATTGAAAATGCAACACTAAGAAGCAGTGGCCAGAAAGTGATGGAACTCGACAAACAGCAACGAACAGTAAGTCAACTTTATTTTGAATTAATATGCATAATGCAGAGCGAAAACAGCGTCCGCTCAGTAGGTTAGGCTAGGTTAGGTTAGTTATAAGTGCAGAAAGCCACAGAATGAGCAGCAGTTCCGTCTGAAGGACTTTCAGCTTGTTCTGCTCATTTAGAGGCTTTTATTAAAAAAAAATCTTTGAATACAAAATTTTGGTATAGTGTTGTTATAAATGCTATAGAATTTTTTGCACTTTTACAAAGAATATTACACTGTTACATAGAATGTTACATTTTAGAGAGATTTTTCTGTGAAGTATATAATTTTGTTACAGGTATAACATATGTGTTATGAAGGATTTTGACACTGTAAAATTTTTTGCAAATTAAAGAATATTTAACACTGTTATAGAATTTTTTACCAAAGTTAATAGCAAAATTATTAGTGGATACTTTTGACATAAAGTCAGAGATTCTAAGAAGATTTTACATTCTCAGAAAGTAATTTGCAAATTCTGAGAAAATTAAATATTTCAGAGAAATTATTTAACAAAATCAAACAATACTATAAAAATAAAAATAGCAAACTAAATATTGAATAAATAATAAAACTAAAAAAATAAAAGTAATAAAATAATATTACAAAAGTGAAACTGTAAGGTAAAAATCTACTTTTGTGAATCCTACTTACACTAAAAACATTAATAGCTAAATTATTATAGGTAAAAATGAGAATTATACTGCTTTGAGATTGTTGCTGTTTAGAATAAGATAGTTCATTAGAGTCTTAAGCTTCTGGCAAAGAGATTTATTCCTGAGAATCTGCTGAATCCATTCACTTGCGTTGTTTGTGGTATAGGGCCAAAAATGTATATCTTTGGTTATTTGACACTGAAACAAGTAGTGGTCTAATGTACCTAGTAGGCCATAAATGCAACTGTCTCTGTTATTTAACACAAAACGAATTATAGAGGCCACAAAAAGTCCATTAGCTGTTAGAAGATAAAATCACTGAACTGTGTGTAGAAACTAATTTATGTGAAGGGAAGGGTACGAAGGTAAATGTTCTTCTTCCAGTGACTTCTTGTGACTATAATAATTTCCATTGCGTCATAAGATCTTTTTCTAAACGAGATTTTAAGAAAGAAATTGCATTAGCCAAGAAAATAATTGTTGTTAAAATATTGTTTGCAGCCTCTTCTTCTAGTTGATCAGCGATCTCATTGCCGACAGTGCCCGCTTGGGCACGTGTCCAATATAATTGTGTTTTTGTACCTGTTGGAAAGTGAGTTAACATATATTGAATATCTCTCGCTAATGGAAAGCGACTTTGCTCTACTATAGGTTGAGGACTCGAAGCACTGTCAGATATTATTATACTAGTTGTAGAGAACATTTATGCAAATTTAATTGCCTCTCGAATTACCAACCAACAGTTCTGCCTGGAAGATGGAATTTGATTTGCTTAATCTTGCTTTCCAGTTTTTAATTTGCATTCCATTGTAAAAAGCGTATAAGGCACAACTACACTCTGTTTGGATCCATCTGTGAATATTTGTAACTGTAATAAGTTAGTCGGTAGGTTTGTAAGCAAGCTTTCTGGCAATAAATATGCTAGATGAATGTCTTGGTTTTGTCTGAGTTCCTCATAATCTGAGAGATGATAGATAATATAACTGGAACTTAGTTGTCACAGACGTGTTACTTTGGTTTTAACCGCTTCTTTTAGTAGAGTGAGGGTTATTGGAGGAATACCTGCTAAAATTAGTAAATAACGTTTTGGAATTGTCCGGTACGCTTTAGGGATTGGTAAAAGAAATTAATGTTGTAAAGAAAGTAATTGTCTTTGAGCATGTTTATTTAGCGTCATGACCGGCCGCCTATTATTTACCTTGAGTGAGTAGGTATAGGCCTCTTACACTAGTTATGCAGATTAGCAACGCCTTTTTAGGGCCCGCGGTACCATTCTGGAACCGAGGTGCTGCTGTTGTCTGGTGCAACCGACATGGCAAGCTCTGTCACCGCTGGCGATGTCACCGATTGTCCATTCATATTTCCAGATCTATTTTGGGTGGTAGAGTATTTTTTGCATGTTCATCATACTTAGCCATTCATCGCTCATAGTTACAATCCATGTACTTAATTCCTTTACACACTTGGGATATGGTTCATTACTTTGATTTGTATAGCATTTATGATTTACTCATATTGATTCGTTGACTTGCTGGCATGCTTAGGGGCTTCATAACATTTATATGGAAATTGGGAGTGATTTGAAAGGTTTTTAATTTTTGCTGTGATTGCTTTTTCAGCTAGAAATTCAAACAATATTGTTTGCAGCCTCTTCATTCCTCTTCTGTTCATCTTCTGATCAGCGACCTCATTGCCTACAGTTCCCACATGGGCACGTGTCCATTGGGGCCTTTTCTTTGCATACTGAGTTGGCTAGAATCACTATGTGTTGCAAAGTTCTAGAGCTCTTGATGCCATAATATCCATTATCTTGGGAATATCCATTATCCAATATCTTGGAATTTCCAACCGGAATATCCATTATTCAATATCTTGGGTTATGCGCTTACTCATATGGCTATTACTGATTGCGCATTTAACGTACGGATTCACATCTTGTTCTAGCGTTGGTCTTCTCAGGTGCAGACCTGTTGTTATGATATATCTGAATAGGTAATGTTCTGGATCACTCCTCTTCGCACATATGCATATATCTGAATAAGATCCCTCTTGTAGAAATATGAGGGCCTGGGATTGTCGTGGCCTGCGATTAGCCATGATATTTGTCTATTTACGACGTTTGGGACGGAGTTTGTTTTTGGATATAGGTCGTATGTGTGCCTGCTCTGGTAGGCGGAATCCCACCACTGTTGCTATGTTTTTTGAAAAGTATTTTCGAGTTGCATCTTGAGCTTAGCCATGGAAAGGTTAGTTTAGTTGCATTTTTACCACTAACTACTTCTTTTGCTTGGACATCCACTTCCTCGTTGTGAACATGGACTTTCATTCATGATATTATGAAATTCTGCAACAACAAAGAGCAACAAAGAGGCTGCCATACGTAGAAAAGAAACGTTGTTGCCCGTTTAAAACGTAGGAGCGTCATGCACGTGTAAAAAAGCAGCCATGGACGCAAAATCGGTATATTTGATCTGAGTGCAACTGAAATACTATGCATTCGAATATTCATTTCAGCGCAAAGGCTCCCATTGATAATCCTTTATCCTTATTAAAATATTTTTAAATATTTTATTTTCAGGTAAATAACTTAAATTTATATAAATATCAATCTTTTGGCAACAGAGTTGTATTAAAGTTATTCACGACAAGCTGTATTTATGGGTAACATATACTACGTTAATTTGTGCTGTACGTTTCTTGCCCTCCCACCGAGGGTTACGGGTTTAGCCCTGAAATTTCAAAGTTCGTCAAAATTTCATGAATAAGTGGCATTTTCTTAATTTTAATTTAAGGACTACTCTTTCACTTTCTACCTTGATTCCTTTTCTTTCAATATACATCCAAATCGAAAACGAATACATTAAAAGCTAGCAGAAATTTTCATGTGTAATGAATAAAGAAGCCATCCTTCTATACAGAATTTTCCGGCCGTAACGCTGAGAGGGTATCAGAACTTCCGACCATCAAAATGATTTCTAAATGATTAATTAAAGTAAAAGAGCAGATTATTTTAAAGAACAAAGTAATGTACACAAAAGTAGAAATCAATCTTACTAAAAGATTAAAAACCTCCATTTCATCAATAAAAAGAAAGAAAGCACTTCGGTAAGCAAATATTGACAGAGGAAAGTTTCAAAAGTATTCTTGCACAGTTTAAACATGCGTATTTCATGAGGAAGTTTCAGACAAATTACATTGTCAGTCTATGACTAAAGTAAAGAAATGAACACTGTTCTTGCAGAACAGTTTAATTCGAAATGTTTAAGAGGCTTGCATTTTTCATGAATAAATGTATATAATTGACATCATACAATGAGAAGGGTTCATTATTGATTGGTATCCTATAGAAAATCGCAGGAGTTCTTTTCGCTTCCTTTAAATGCTTTTTTTTATAAAATTTAAAAAAAAAATCTTTTTTCTGCAACAAGTAAGGAAAATAAATCTGTTCCAGTAGGTAATTAATTATATTAACATCAATATAAATGGCATAAAAATTAAAATTATCGGATTTTTTTCGCAATACACTAGGCAATACTTCTCTATATTGATCTCATAATCATTAATACTGGTACTTCTTGATTAATTAAATCACGAAAGCTGAAAATTTTCTTTGCCATCGTTTTGAATTAAAATCCGTGCTTCTGAAAGATAATTTAATTCACTATTCGCTTTAGTCCATTTTCATAACTAAAGAAATTTAGTAAAAGTGCATCCCACAATAAACTGGGTATATTTCATTGATTTTGAGTAAAAATAAGCATGTGAGAAGCCTTTGCCAAGGGAGGGATGCCTTCGTGGAGAACGTTAAAAGGGAGACTGACTAGTATTTCTTTGCAGATAAGGAAAAGTAAGAAAAGTCCCACGCAGTCTCATCGCTGTTATTCGAATTCGATTGTGACCACCAGCATTCTGTGGTTCTATCCATTAATTTTCCAGTGGGGTAATAATGAGATATTCATAAAGACTATTAGAACATTTTATTTTCCCCAGCGTATGTTCTAATGGTGTAACCGGTAGCACGTTCAGCTAGCAATCGGATGATTAAAAGTTCAAATTTCTGCGAGGGCATAGCTGATTTTTCGTGCTTCCTGTTTTGAAAAAACTTGGCAGTTCTACTGTGACACCTGACTAAAATGTGGGGCATGATAAACCGCCATCATCTGCATCGGAATGACTGGGCCTCTTTCTGTGCTCCCCAGTAGCTACTTCAGCGGGGAAGAGAATATAAGGAAATTTCCCCTCCCCGCTACGTGGTTTTCTGGTGTAACTGGTAGCTTATTCGGCTGGCAAGCAGAAGATTGGCAGTTCGAATTCCGTCTAGAGCATAGCTGATATTCTTCTTGAAGTAGGAAAAGCTGTCGTCTTCCAGATCGTTAGATAATGTATCAAACCTGCATCCTAACGAATATCTAAGATTGTTTATTTGCCTAATTTTGCTCATAAACGTATTTATTTTTCCTCAAAGTTTATTGATCGTCAGTTTTATGAATTAAAATAACGTGGGAAAATTCTGAACCTACATTTCAAAGGTACAGCACATGTTCTGTTACATAATGCTAATACGAAACAAAGTATTTATTACTCCATGAACGTAAAATGTTAATGAAGAGAAATTGAACGGTTTAAATATTTTTACAAGCATTTACAAGAGCGAATGCTTATAAAAAATGCGTTTTTTTTTTTTTTTTTTTTTCCCCTCCAATTTTTCTGAATCGTTTGTTTTATTCGTATGTTTTCGTCTTAAAAACGTGTGAGAACAATATAAAGACTGCTTTTTGCGTTTCCCTTCGTTAAAATTCTTTAAAATTTAATATAAGTACGAGTCAGTTTTCCTTCAGAGTTCTTCACAAAAGAATCTCTCCCTTCAGGCAGATAGCCCTAGCGTTCTTTCAGATAAACCATATTAAAATCTTTGGCAGGCAGCTGGCCTGTTCTTTGCTTTAATCGATCATCCTAATCTAACATAATCTCATCCAATCTCCATATGACCAGTAATGAGTCGATTGACGTAAAGAAATGTGGCGTGGAGATATATTTTTTTAAATACTGCGAGCTATTTAAAAAAAATGTTTTTCTACCCCTGTTATTTTCTTATTCTTTTTAGTTCAAATATGCTGTGATCAACCGCAATAAACTGGCGTCCAGACATTTCTAATAATTCATATTTCCCACAACAATTGGTAATTTATTATACCTTTCAAAGAAGGTAGTGGTTGAATGGCAAAATATCGAAATACGCTGACACTGTTCTGAGCGAAGAGGTTTTGCAGTGTCAAATACAGAGATTCGTTTTATTCAAGAGAAGAAGGAAAACCGAAAGGACCTATTATACCCCATGAAAATAGTTCAAAGCAAGAAAGGTCTTTTAGCAACGTAAATCCCGGAAGATGCAACCAAACACATAAACCCAATTCGCCATGCAAACGGAAATCCCCGAGACTGATACAAGAAAAAGAGTGTTAGTTCTAGTTGCCACATTATTTCACAGCGGAATTCTGTAAAATTGTGTGCAAAAGTTTAAATGTCCTTTTACAGATATTTTTTTCGTAATGTGAAATTATAATGTGACTTTATTCAAATGCGTAAGAACAGAAAGTTTGTGATCGTGAATACTTCATGCATTGCGATTCCAAAATTCGTATCGCACACGGTTTAAATGCTGCAACATTTACAAAAGATCTGGTTTCTGTTGAAACCATCAGAAAGCACCATCGCTAAAACTTCCATATGGTTGGCTAAGGAATGCCAAATTTGCGAAGGGCGGCATTGTATATTTTTAATAATTATGCGAGAAACTCTTTCCAGTTTATTTCATTTTTTTCCTTGTTTCTCTTGGCCATCCTCAGCTCTCACAATTACGCCTGCAAAAGTGCCCTTGAACTGTCTAACCATCGAAAAATGTAGCGATATCTCTGTGGAATCGAAACATGCAGCTCACATTCGCTGTGTGATGTATCGCAAGAACGTTTGCACGCAATAATTTAGAAATTTTAAATATTTTTTTTTCATGACTTGTTTATCAAGAACGCATTCAGTCGATAATTTTGAAATTACATGCTTTCAAATCCCGATGAATTATTTTTATTAAGCGTAGTATTGTGCTGTATGTTGAATTTATCTAAAACATCAGTATAATTTTCTGGCTTATAAATGTATATTCATATATCTAGTACGTATGTATAGAATCTAATTTTTGTATAGTACCTATTACTTATATGTGCTTTTATATTATTAATAATTGTATAAATTAAGAGCAAAAAAGTCTATTCTCCGTTTCAGAAAAATTTTGATTTATGATTTTAGGAAAAATTTCTGTTCACTGTTTCAGAATACTGTTTACCCATCTATTCTACCCCTTCCCTTCAGCTCCATTTCTGTCTAAACGTCTCAATTTTTCTTTTCAACCATATATAAGGAAACAGATTTCATTCGCCCGAATTCCGCATGACAGTCTTGCGCGCAAGCCATTTTCGCAGGTGGCGTTTGAAGTGTATGTTACTTTAATAAAAAATCGAAAAGAAATTTATGACAAACAGACTGCTGTTCAGCTAAGCCGAAGAGTAAAACAAGTGCGTTATATTCAGGGTGAAATCTTAATTGAGACTGAGCTAGTTTTGGTTGTCAGTGCATTTTGATGGAATAGTTAATGTTGCTGTAAAATTACTATTGGCTGCTTGAGTTTTAGTTTCATTTACATCATCAGAATTTTGTAAGATTGTGCGCATCTTACAAAATTCTAACTTACAAACTCTTAAAAAAAATTTGTAAGATTGGGCGAGTCGTATCACATGGATTAATCTAGAAATAACGCAGTGCAGAAAGAGTTTACTGTTTTTAGAATTGAGAAGGGAAATTTACGTTGCTAATTTAATCTTTGACGTATTCTTTATTTTTCTTACATGCATATTTAATCTTAGCTACATAGGATTTATAAAAGTCATTTTTCCCTCTTAACTATTTTTTTCTCATTCACTATCTTCCGCTATAACGGGTTTCCGTGGATTTCTTCAGAGGTAACAAGGGTGCGACCGAGTTTCTGTTAGAAAATCGTCCACGAAGGTATTTCTCCCTTTAGTGAGATTGCTTTTGTCTGATTTCTCATGCTGAAGTAACCTAACCTAAAGAAGAAAACATATTATACAAGAAAATAAGCGATAAAATTTTTTTTTAGCCCAGAAAGGCTCGAAACGGCATTTTGCGTCGAATGACTAAAACCGTTGAATCACTTTTCAAATTGTTGCCACCAAATGTTAGAAATTAAATAATGAAGAATCTTCATTAATGCATGTATATTTCTCTGACTGTAAAAATTAACGGTACCTAGAGCCATTAAATTTTGAAAAACCTAGTCCTCTACACAAATATAGACACCTGGAAGCCCGAATTTTCAATTTGTTTTCTTATCTATTTCATTTTTTTCATATTTTAATGAATTTTGGATTTAAAACTAAACAGTTTTAAAGCGAGCAGTGTCAACACTGCGCGGAATAAAACACTTTTATCTTCAGCTCGCTAGACTGTCTATCGGAAATTCTAAAGATTATGGTGTTTTTAAATATTTTTAACGCAAAGGAGCGTTTGCCAAAATGCTCTCGAGACGGGTGTCAAAACGTGTATGTATGTGCAGGTTAAAAGTCCCTTTAAGACTTTTATTTAAGTCCCTTTAGACGTGATAAAAATATGAAAGCTTTCAATTTTTTATGAGTATTTCTTTTATTTATTTACTTATTTATTGTTTTTCTTAACTCTGATTTCCACTCCTCGTGTTCCACAAAGTACGCCACTCAGCTTACAGAACTAAATTATAACACTAACAAAGTAAATAAAGAAATGCACAATAACACTGCAAATGAGAAAAGATTATATTAAAAAGTAATAAAATAAAGAGAACTCTAAATAAGGAATGAAATTTCGAAAAGCAGAAATTGCGTCTAGTCCGAAAGAGTTCAGAAAAAATTGGTCGCCGAGATACAATGCACAATACAAGCGATAACAGTTCAAAGATAAAATAATAAATACTGAGATTATAGCAAAGTGTATGCGTTTTTCAACTCATGTTTTTAACAACTATTTTATAATTTATTTTTAACGCGTGAACGTAATTACGTAAAATGTTCTTACCTTATTTTCTTTCTATTGCAGTGACAGGGAACACATTCGCCTTTTTACTGCCATTATTAATGCAACAGAAGAAAAAATAAACAAATATTTTTCAACTACAAAGGTTTTAATTAAATGCATTGTAAAGTAAAAAATAATAATTTTTGATGGTCATAAAATTGCTCACGTAACTAAAAATAAAGTAATGAGGTTCCTATCAATGGAAGGTTTTAAAATCTTTGAATTTGAAACCCTCTGTTTGCAGCTGCATGATAACAAAAGATCAAGAAGTTTTAGAAAACAGCTAAAGCTCACGCAGATTTCTTAAGACGTTCCAAAATGTTCATTTGGAAGCTTAATTTTTGGTCTATAAAATGGGAAAAATCAAAATTCTGCAATTACACTGATGGGATATTTAAACAAGGATTTATGAGAAAAATTCAACATTAATTAATAAAATAGGTATCTATATGAATAATTAAAAGCGATTTCTGTAAAATGTAGTTTTCACATCGGAAAACAAGTAGCAAGAAATAAAAAAAAAAAAAAAAGTCAGAAAAAGTCGAAGAAAGAAAAAAGTCAAAAATTCATTTCAATAAATAAGCTAAGAGGTCAGTCGTGTAAGATGACCCGTGCAAACATTTAAAATTGAGAGGCTATTTTTTAACCATGTAACGAAACCATTGGTCGTGCAATTCCACCGCAGGAACTGCACAGTTCCACGTCAATTTTGAAGGAGAACATTCCAGATCGGTTCGAGGGTCTCCCACCCCAACCTCTCAAAGGACTTTCGGCTCGTGCCTCCTTGCCACACCACTATACGCTTACAAACCTCGTTGCCTACTTAGGCAACAAAACTCGAGTCCATCGGTATAGCAGTTAACGTCACTAACCACTATACCGGTTCAGCAGGTTGCTTATACGGCAGTAGTGTTTAAAAATAACACAAATGTTTCTTAGTAAGTTTAGACAGAGCCTGCGTAAATTGCAATGAAATTAGAGATAAAATATATTCATAGATATTAGGTCAATACATCATTCAATTTTGTAAACTTATTCAAGAGTATAATTTCTATTTATATACATATGCAGTTTTAAAATTTCAATTGTTAATTACCAAAAAGAAGGGCAATTTACTTTCAAATATAAAATTATATATTTTCATTACGAAGCACATAAATGTAGGAATTGTAAAAGAAAACTGAAAATAATATATCTATAGAAAGAGTTTGAATAAAACACCAAAAGATCAATGGTTAGAGTTATGAAAAATTATTTAAAAAGTAAAATATCAGATTTTGAAATTTAATTATTTTAAGCGATTTCGTGGACTAAATACCAAATCATGATGTAATAATAGCAATAAAACTTGAACATTTAAATACCATATATTAAAGTGCATGAGTGGGAAAACACTACAATGAATATGTTTACATTATATAATTTTAGTACAATACAATTTAAATACTCTATAGTTAAGTACAATTACAGCTAAAGGCATAACGATTCAAATATATTTCGTTACTGGAGTAATACCAGTCTATAAAGCTATTTCACAATTTCGTATACTAGATATCAAATCAAAATGCAATGATCTTTGAAATATTAAACTAGAATTTTTAAACTGAATATACTTTCATATGTTAAACACCTGATTAAAATGTAGAAACTTCGAACGTAAAGGGCTGTATTACCGCAGCTAGTTTTGTTTTATGATGCTTTGAGTTAGTAATCTTTCCATCGTATCGTAATAAACAAACTTAACTCCTCCAAATTGCAGTCTGTTAATTCGCAGTTCAACTGATTCTTCTTCTTGATAATCGAGAAACATTCTAATAGGTAGAATAAATTTAATTGGATACTTTTGACTAAATCAAATTAAAAATGTGTATGAATGATTGCACTGATATTATAATTATCTCCCTCCCGCCCCCTCCAAAAGTAGCAATATATAATGCGTACTGCATGGGGACAAAATACTTGATTTAACTTTTTTATACATTTTTCAAGCTCCGCAAATTTAATGAACCTTACTAAGGTTAATAAAATTAATGTATGCTCTAGCATTATTTCTGTCAATTAAAAAAGTGTCTTTAACTTTGATCAGACTTTTTAAATTCTGTGCTAAGCTTTTTGTGTGAATTCCATGCAGAAGGAAAAAAATGCGAAACACACCTCATTATTATGCACATTAGACAAACAAATTGCCTGTAGGATATTTTCAAATAAACATGACAAGAACTTAAATAATATACTTTCAATTTGTCTCGTATATTTTATTCTAATATCGTTTTTAATCTACATTTAAAAAGTTGTTTTTTCTTCTTTTAGTAAAAAAAGGTTTTGAAAGCCATGTTGGTTTTATTGAAAATGATACACGCTAAATAAAGTAGGGAATTTTGGTAAAGAATGTTTAATTTAATGATAGAGGAAATGTTAAAAAAAACTTACTTCATTATTCAACGTGAAGCTGTAATGCATTTCACAAACTATTTTTGGATCTTACTCGCTACTATTTTTAATCTTGCATGCATTTATCAGACAAGAATGGAGACGGAAAAAAATGTTTTATAGTAACATATTTATGCTAAGATAATTTTCTTTTTTGCATGCCAGAGAATAAATTAAATCGTTTCATTTTTGCAAAGACATGTTTGAAAATATCTCTTCGTATACCTAGAAATAAATACTATCAACAATACTTTTCTCTGTTTTTTTTTAAGTAATTCTACTCCTTTTCTTTCATAGGATATTCTCGAAAATGATGACATGAAGTTGGATAATATGTTTATAGCATCACTTGTGTTCGATCTAATAAAGGTAAAATTTTGATATTATCTTTCAGAATTATTAGAATGCTTTTGCTGGAGTTAACACTTAAATTTTCTTGTTATTATAAAATTCTCAGCTCTGTGTAATACTAACCACCTTCCAAAACAAGAGTCTTCTTGCAATTTCCAGCTGTTTTAAATAATTTTAAACCATGAAGGTGCTTTAAACATTGTTTTGATTATTATTTTTTAATTTATCAGTGCGTTGCACGACGATTACCAACTTATGTCTCAAAAACAAATTTTAATCTTAAAAATCTATGATTAGAACTTTTGTTTTAGCTAATATATGAAAACATCTTAATATATTTAATGAAATGCAATACGATTAAGGACAAAATATGCTGTCCAGACGGTATAGTGGTTAGGGGAGTCTGACTGTGATACCGAAGGGCCCTGCTTCGAATCCCGGAAAGGGCATGGATGTAAAAATTTTCTGTCCCTTCATAGGAGGCAATGGTGGCCACCTATTAGGTGCCTCCATAATAAGGAGATACCCCTACATCTTGCCTTAGGAGTGACCGATGCCGGCATAGGCAAGTGCCTACCATTGGAAAAAGGAAAGAAAAAAATTATAATTTAAAACTTTATTCGACATCACTGTAAATTTCGTTGTGTTTTGTGTCTGCAAAGAGCGCACGTACTTGTGAACTGCATGGAGAATTAGTTTGAAAAAAAGAATTATTTAATATTGTTCACTTTTTGATACAGAGATATAAACCTACCAAACGCAAAAATCTGAAGCTGCTTCTTTTCAGATATCACGAGAATTTTCTCAGCGACAAAAAATTTTAAGTAATAAAAATGTTTTCAAGTAGTGAATATGCTGAAAAATCTGTCCTTCCACCCAATCATATCAAAAATTGATAACAGGTGAACACAATAAATGTGTTCAATTTCCATGGCGAAATATTGTACAAAGAAATGTCATCAGTGTGTAATTTTTTAAAAGTACTTAAGCATTTTACTTTTCTCACAAATATAATCAACAGTTTAGGAAAAACATTAGATATTAAGCGCACAAATTCTTAAACAACTTTTTCGAAATATGTGAACTTTATTCTGGTTAGCGACAAAAGAAGCGCAAAGAACAACCTCGAACTTGCTTCTTACTCATTGGTAGTATACGCCAGCTGAATTGCAATAGCACTTGTAATCCATTTGAAGAAGGGTAACATGAATGTTTCAGACACACAATGGCTGTTACTCGCACAGTGGTAATGCGTTTTAATGTCTCACTAAGAGATCCTTTGCATGCATATCATGTGATATGTTAAACAAAGGAATACAGTGGTATCTCAGTATACGCCTATTTGAAAATAAATTCAACGTGGTATAACATCCGGCTTATAAGCAAAATTTTTGAACGGTATACCACACTTGCTTGGATCACGATTCGAGTTCGGATTGCGCACACTATTTTTGCCTTTGTTTACTTCTTTTGAGACAATCCAGGGATCATTTTTGAACAAAAATGCGATAATATATGTACGGCAACTTATCATGTCAGATCTGATGCACAAACATTGCCAAATAAATAGATGTAAAAAATTATGTCAAGATGTACCATCCCAAAGCTCAAAGAAGCCATAACAGCATAACAGCTAGAATGACCAAGCAATGTCACATTTCCGAAAATTCCTGAACAGAAGGCAGAAAAAAAGTTCTCAGGACAACCAGACCTTCAAGTTACATATTGAAGACGGTAACATTGTTACATAAGCAAAATTCCTAGAAATGCTGAGGCCGCTACGGAGTTGTGTGGGGTGTTCAATCTAATAAGTGTTTAAAAGTTCTTAAACAAAATTTTAAAAAAAATTATGCACGATTTAAGGCGAAACTAAATGGAAGATTTAAGAAGCCATTAGATAATAAACGAACTTTTTAGCATTTCCGAGGTTCGGAAAACTTATGTGTAGTTATGGAAATAAAATATAATAATAGTAACTATAGATTCTCAATCTGACTTTCTAATACGTCACAATTTTAATAGGTAGTTTCCCAATTAAATTTTTATTAGGAAATGCAAAAGTAATTCAACATCGGATTTGGCGTACTGAGAAAACAATATTTTTATTTAGTTATTCGATATAATTTCAAACACATCCTGATTTATTAAAAAGTTAAGACCCCGAAAATTTATTTCAGTTCTATTTGGTGTCACTCATTTTCAGATCTAGTAAGACTAATTTTTCCGTTTGATCGTCTTTCAAGATTTTCTGTTTTTTTTTTTTTTTTTTTTTTTTTTTTTATTTTCACTTTTAACGCATAATTTCGTAATAATTAGAGCAGTTCAAAATTCATTAACTGTTGCCATATTTAATCAGTTATCAATTAATTTTAATTAGTAACCAGTTATACATATACTCTACAATATAAACAAGACTTTTATTATCTCAGCTCCCTATGCCAAGACAAGAAAAATTTACTAAATGAAGTTTCTTTTTTTCAGTGTCTTATGGACCCGGCCTGTCGCACACATATTTTTCTTTAGAAATCATAAATTTAAGGATATTAGCTATTGTTTTATATATTTTACATAGGATTGCTATTTAATCTAATTAAGATAGAGGATTTTGCCTTATGGGAACGGACACAACTCATTTAAGGAGTGCATATAATATGTGAACAAATCTTGGTTACAAAATGGAAACTACAATAACGACTTCTAAATTGAAACTAATTTACGAATTTGTCGGAGCAAACAACAGGGAAATTCAACCGTGCCATCGCCGTGATTCGGGCCGTGGCTTCTTCAGCTGCTAACCTGGAGATGTACTAACCACTTTCACCACCGAGAGCGCGAATAAAGAGATGGAACTGTTCTTTACGGCCCTCTTTTGAAGGACTACTAGGGCATATAAATCCATTATCGTACAATACCATATATGATCATTTTAGTTCGGAGGACACTGTAGAGACATACAATTTTTTATTTGAACAGAAAATAGGCAAAAATCATCTAATCCGTTCCTGCGATCTAAGCCACTGATCATTTAGTTGCTAGATAGGCATTTTAACCACTTACATTATGTCAAAACGCACGGGGAAAGCTAATTACTTATTCGCTGACTTCCCTGGTAGTATTTCAGTTATTTTTAATTTCGTATTTATTACATATCCAGGGCTTTTAATACAATTTCTTTTCTTCTGTCGCAGGGTATGATCTTCCTTCACGAGAGTGATCTGAAGTTCCATGGGAATCTGAAATCCTCCAACTGCGTTGTGAGTAGTAGATGGGTGTTGCAAGTGACAGATTTCGGATTGCATGAACTACGCGCTGCAGCTGAAACAGGATCCGTTGCCGAGCACCAGTATTACAGAAGTGAGTATGAAATATTATTTTAATCGTCCAAGTTTTAAATCGTCCGAGGTATGGTTACAGGTGCGTTAAGGTTCGTTTCGGTTAAGAGTTAGGTGAAATTTATTAAGAAGGGGTAAGGATGGTTCTTATTTACCTCTAAGATGATTGAAAGTACTGCAAGTTCACGATAAAATTTAAGAAAATACTAAAATTCGTCAGGAATGAAATGGCCCGTTTTCTATGAAGCATAAATGAAGAAAGTTATAATTTTTTTTAATATTTGGCTAGAAATGGATTTCATCTTTATTTACATCTTTTGCTTGTGTATGCTACGTGGAATTTTTTTAACTAATTCTTAGATTAATAGAAATTAAACAAACTACTTCTAAAATTTTATAGAGTATGTGTTTCGTCAAATATATTAAAGCACATATTTGGAGACCATTATTTTCTGAATTAAGATACAAGAGAAACGAGACCTTTTGAAGTAACGAAAATGCAACTAGTTTTTAAAAATATGAGAGCTTCTTCAGGATAATTAAGGTGGTCTGTGCAATTAATTCTGGTGTGAGAAGTTTGGGGTTTTAGTGTGGAGAAGGATCCCACTTGGTTGGGCGTCAAGTGTTGACGATAATATCGGTTTTCTGGTAACCCGAAATCAGCTTTTTTCCCAATATTATGGCAACCTCTTTTTTTTTTGGAGGAGGTTTATTACCAATGTATTTCTGATGTTTGGCTGAATCTTCTTTGTTTAGTGATTGAGGTCTGCGTAGTTTGTAGTACATGTATCACGTACTACAATCACGTATTTTGAATTATTGAAATTGTTCCCTCACTTCCACAAGTTTGTGTGATAAAACTCGTTCTTTTTTTTTTCGTTGTGGAGGATGCCACGAAAAAATGTTGGAGGTGATATGGCGGAAAATCTTTCTTGGAGCCACTATTATCTTCAACTGTTGGAAAGCTCATGATCGCCTCGGTCATCAAGATTTCAAGTATTTGTCACTGAATCATTCGGTGATGTATGAAGACCCCGAAAATGACGCACATATGAGGGCATATGAAGCCAGATTAAGTATTATTGCTTGATAAAAGAACTTTGCATCGAGGTACAGTCGTTAGAGTCGAAAAACGTGAAAATTAGTTGGAGTTTATAGATCATAGCTGAGAATTATATAGAGATTTCTTCTTGAACTTGTCTTGGTTATACATTAGGTTTAATCCCTTCGCAGTTGCGATATAAGCAATTCTTTCTGTCCAAGTACGCGTGATATCTCTTAGTCGTAAATTTTTACTGGAAGCCAAAGGATGCACACTGTATCCGTTTGCGTAGCTGGAATGCGAGTGAGGTCGTTGGACACCATCGAAAGATTAAATGTTTAATTTTTTTAAATTTCTACTGAGACTTAATGTGTTTTGATATTTCGACTATTCCCTTCTTGGTGATGTGCTAATGACTAAAAAAAGAGAAAGACAGAGATAAAGACTTTCAAATTTCAAAATTTTCCCCGGCTGTGTAGCGTACATTGCATCAGGTTTCTTTACAATTACTACCTTTTATTTCTATTTCAAATGTAGCAAAATTCCTACCCAACTGTTGTGCAAATTATGCCTTCTTTCTATTGTTACGAATTTCGTATTTAGGTGGATAATTTTAGTAGAATTATAATTAAAATTGTTATATTTTCCTGGGTAATGTAGCGCGAGACAAATTTTTAAGAGAAAGCTGTGCCGGAAAAGTAAGAATACTGAGGCACGTGCATTTAACTTTGAATAAATGGGTACCTCGATAATTTGTATTGAAACTGAATAAATGTAATTGATCGCTATGTTAGCTGTATCCATTCTATAGACCGTATTTCGATTTATAGTCCTGCGACAAAAGAATATTGGACTCTCTGGGACTCACTCCATTTTCGAAACGGCGTCTTGTACCAGAAATTCAATTCAGATGATGGAAAGACATTCCGATGACAGCTGATACTTCCAAGATCCCGAATGTCGGACATCATTAAAGTTCTACATAACAGCCCTACAGGAGGCCACTTCAGAATAATGAAATCTTTGCAGAGAGTTCGAGAGCGTTTCTACTGAAGTAATATAAACAATGATGTGCAAAAGTGGTACCATTCTCACGATGCGTGTACGGGTCGGAAAGGACCGAAGAAACTCAATCTAGGGCAGTTATAACACCTTTTGAACGTATCGCCTTTGACATTTTGGGACCTCTGCGATAAACCGCTGATGACAACAAATACATTCTCGTTGTCATTGATTACTTCAACAAGTGGCCTGAAGGGTATAGTATGACCTAAAGGGTATGATCAAGAGGCTGTCACATTATTAGAGATACAGCATTGGATTTCCAGGTTCGGAGAGCCTCTAAAGTTACATTCCGATCAAGGGAGAAACCTCGGCTCTAATTAAGGAACCTTGCAATCTATTCAGTATCGACAAACCCTAAACAATACTTTTACATCCTCAAATCTGTCGGGATAGTAAAGAGATCGAGTCTATTGAACCATCCCTTATAACCTCTCGCTGGTGGTTACTAGAAACCAACAGGACTGGGACAAGAAAATAGCTATTTTTACTGGCTTACCGCATTGCTGTCCACGAGACTACGGGCTAGTCCGCATCTCAGATGCTCTTCGGTCTTGACTTTCGTCTGCCTTGTGATCTCTTGTTTGGTCGCTCTCCGGATGCGCCTTCATCGTCTGAGGAATACAGCCAAGATCTCCAGGCGCGATTTGAAGAGATGCATAATTTTGCACGATAGTGAGTCAGCTTGGCGAGGGAGAGGATGAAGATCCGATACGACACAATAGCTACAGGACATTGATTCAACGAAGGAGACAATCCGATTGTAAAAATTGTTTGTGGAATACAATTTGACGGAAATGACATTTTCCTAAACTACATTCACCTTAGAATGGTCCTTACACAGTTCTAAACAGGCTGAACGACGTCGTAGTTCGGATCTGTAAGTAAGAACATCAATTCAACGAAAGTGACTAGGTGTGGTTTTGGAATTCGAAGTCGTCAAATTCTAAGCCTGGAGTCGTTCATTACGACAGGCTAGCTCTTTACTATGGCCATAGTACGTAGTGTATAAAACCATGTTTCTATTTGCTTCTAAATTTGTAAATATCTGCCCCATTTATTGATTCGCTATTTGATTTGTTTTAAGTTACTTATTGCAATTATTGTTTATATTGTTTGGTATTATATTGTAATGTTTGTTATTGCATTGGTGCCTTAGTCGTAAGTATGGCTTCCTGTCCAGGGACTGTACAGCTCGGGACGTGGAGTTCTTGGGAAGGGGACAATGTTACGAACTTTGTATTTAGATGCGTAAATTTAGTAGAATTATAATAAAAATTGTTGTATTTTTCTGTGTAACGTAGCGCGAGAGGAAGTTTAAGAGAAAGTTATGCCGGAAAAGTAGGAATACAGCATGCGCATTTAACATTGAGCAAAAGGGTGTCTCGGTAATTTGTATTGAAATTGAATAAACGTCATCGATCGCTATATTAACTATAACCGTAATTCCACCCTCGTATTGTTTTCCAGTAATTTCGAGAAGCAGAAAGTACTAGAAAGATCTCGCGGCCGGTTGAAAACTATTTAAAGCCGAAGAGAGAACATCTGCGCTTTGTTGTTTAGTTAGCTGCTGTTGTCTTTGTTGAGAGCTGAGCATGAGATCGAATTAGTTTTCTCTTTAGGTGCGCTCTGTATTGCTTTGCAGTTAACGTTGTTAGTTGTTTGAAGTGTAACTACTGATTATACTGCGTGATATTGTGAACACTTGTACGAATATTTCTGTGGAATTCCAGAGTTCTGAAATATTTCTTTTGATAAAAATCAATCTCTTACAGAGTAACAGTCTGCTGTTACTGCGAAAACAACCATCAATAATTACTGCATATGTCAATCAAAATCAAACATCCATAACATAATGTGGGAATATCATTTAAAAAAGCATAAAAATAATAAAAGTTAACTAAAAACGAAAGAAAGTGTTTTTAAAATAATAAAAATCTAAAAGGGGTTCATCTTTTAATGATAGTCCAAAAGGATCTGCTGCGGTGTTTTTTCATTCTGTCTCTGAAGTCTCAGTATACCAATCCGATGCTGCACTTATTTCTTGTTAACTTTTTTCTTTTTATATTTTTAGCTCTTTTATTCAGCATCCTTTTCTTTACACTTACGCCACATACATTTCGACAGCAAAATAACAAAAATTTAAAAAATAGAAAAGTAACATTTGCTTAGAATTTCCGATGGAGTTTTAAGTATCGGCTTACATTTTTCGATTTTGTTCCGTTATTTCTCAGCTCATAATTTCAAAGTTTTTTTTAAATATTTTTTTTTAATGTGAAGAAATTATTTAGCGTCAACTGTTCAGCAATCAGTTGTCCACAGCAAGACACCGCATCAGTTGTACGTAGTTGTTACCTTTGAACTTCTATCAAAATTTAATTGTTTTGTATAAACTGATCCATAATTTTCGTTGTAGTAGGTAAACTTTTTTTTTTAAATCCTTTGAAATACCTTAGGCTCCTCATCTTCAGAAAAGTTAATTTTGTCATCTTCATGCACTTGCTGTTGGACTATTTTTTTTAAATCATCGGCGGAAAGACTTGTTATAACAGTTGTAACTTGTAATAAATCATCCGTATCCTGCTCATTTTTTATTTTAACCCTATTTTATTAGGTAGCTTGACAATTTCTTCGACATCAACAATGGATTCTCTTTTGTCAATATCCTTGCTTAAGCCAGGCCATACATTCTTCTATACATCTTTCAAATAGATCTGGATCATCTCATTCTAGAAAAGATTGATGTTTCCTACAGCATCCATGATATTGTAGTTTTCCCCAAAATATATCGGTTTTATCACTCTATTGTCGGAATGCCCGTTGCAAATAATGCGATTTAAAATTTGAAATTTCGTCGTGATCATTTGGTTGGATGAACGAAGTTGTGTTTGGAGCCAAGAAAATCGCTTCTACTAGAATGCATAGTGTTAAATCGGATAAATACGTTGGATGGCCTGAAGCATTACCAATCAAAAATAAAGCTTTCGTTTCTAGTTTTTTAAATTCGCAGTTGTGTTTAAAAGATGGATAAAAATGTTTGATAAACCAATTACCAATGCTTGAAAATATTTATAGTGAGCTAAGAACATTTGATTGGAATTTTAAATTACTGGTGAAGCTGATTTTTAAATTCCCTTCAGTGTTTTTAGGTTTTCAAAATGATAAATAACCATTAGTTTCACTTTAAAGTCTCTATTAGCGTCACAACCCAGTGGAAGTGTTAAGGCTTTTGGAGCTTTAAACCTTAAACCAACCCAGCACTGCAGTCAGTTTAAATACCACCGCGTCATTTTGAAATACCGCTAAGCGGGATCTTACTGCATTTTCCAGTCATTTAGTCAGCTCTGAAAATATTTTGAAAATATTAATATCTCAACAGACTTTTGTAATATATTGCGTTGCAATATATTGTGTACTGGAAAAATAAAAAGCTCATTTAGGCTTTCATCTTTAGATTTTCCTTTTAAGTCGTAGTAGTTTTAGAAGTCGTATTTTAGAAATTAATTTATTTCATTTGCTGACCTAATTAGGGCTTCATGATTTGATGTAGCTTTGTATTGCAGAAATTATTGCGTTTGCATGTAATATGAAGCCAATGAAGTGCTTTTGTAACACATGCGAAGCGAATTTCTTCAAATATATCTATTTTTCTCTTTCTCAGATCTTCTGTGGAAAGCTCCCGAATTATTGAGGTTTCCATCAGTCAACCCATTCGGCTCACCGAAAGGAGATGTATACGCATTTGGCATTATTCTTCACGAAATCATTGCCAGACAAGGTCCATTTGGGAGCACAGATCTTACACCTCTTGGTAAGTGTTCTTTTTTTTACTTGAATTATGCCGACGCATTTAAAACTAAGGGAAGGGATTCCTGCATGGAAGCTTTCTTGAAGCAAACTGTCTCGTATTTACGTTACACGTAGAGAAATCCACGAAAATTTCCTTGCAGCCAGCAAATTCTCCAAAATTTGAACTCGCGCCGACTTGCCAGATTCAGCAATTTTACCGATCGGCACTAATAGGCCCTGGTGTGTACATGTAACCATTTCGTATTACATCGAAATTGTTGCAAATTCCAGTGCTACTTAAGAGCCACAAAAATGGGTGTTTTCTGCTCTAACATTCATTTAACTTGTCTGCAATAATCTCTGTAATTTATCAACTTTGAAGCGATTATTCAGGTCAGAAGTTAAATGAGATATAATCAATTATGTCACAATATTATGAGGAGATAACTGTTAGATAACTAATATTATAAAGCGCATCGCAAATAATACTCACTAATAACTAGATCTAGATTAATCTACCGTAAATAAATTAAGGTTGTAAGGTATTTATATTAATTAACAGTTATTTTATGTTCAGAAACTTTACTGTCAGTTCTCCCTTTCCGTTTACCTGCGAGAATGCAAATTTTCGTTCTCGTGTATTTAAGTCAGAGTTTGAGCATATTTAAATCAATGCGTGTTCCGTCTGCTTAAGGTCACTCTGCTATTTGATATACTACGATAGCATTCCTGTCTACGGCTTTGCATTATTCTTGCGGTTTTTGCTGCCACGACGATGTAGATTAGAGCAAGCTTACGCGATAAATATATCTGTATAGTCTTTGGTTAAGTTCAACTTAGATTTAGTTTAAATTTGAATTACTTACTTTTAATTTCTAGCCATAAATGCAGGTTCAGTTTGTAAGCAATAGGAGTGCCTTCTGTTCAGTTTATTTAAATTCTTAATAAAAGAGTCTTTTACACCTTTAGTATGTTTTTGTTTCTTTATTAAGACATAGCGAAGTCGTTTAGATCTACATAGAGTTTTGACTTTTGCTGCCAAAACAAGTGAGATTCTACAAGGTCTAAAAGCTATAAAACTAAACATTACAAAAGTTTGAAAGCAAATGCTAGTATTTGAAAGAAGCCAGTGGCTGCCGGTAGTCGAATATTCAGATAAGTACATAGACAGCAGAATGTTCTGGTGCATTGTGTAATGTAAGGACAAAATAGGCTCCTGAATTAAAATTGCTGTGCATTATTCAGACTGTAAGGGAGATGAAAAGAAGAAAAGATACAATCATTCCTTAGCTGAAATAAGCGTCATTACGCAGAGAGTTAAAATTCTAATCAAATTCATTTAACTAATTAATATCTAATCAAAATATAGAAGAAAAAATGCGGTATATGATTATAACATATTAATATAATTGTATCTGAGGAGGAAAAAGAGTCTGTTGCTCCTTGATTTAAATTTAGAGACATTCGTTGAAACCCCCACATGTTACCATTGCCTGCATTCAAGTTTAATTCAATATCTTGTCTGAGAAATACAATTAATGTTGCTGAGGAGCAAGATTTGTCACCTATACTGGCATCAAAATAAAATAAAGAAGCCTTTTAAATGCATGGCAGCGCATTCTTTTACAGTTACCATCAGTTGAACCTAAAATTAAAAAATTGTGATGGGGAAATAAAAGTAACTGCAAAATATCCCAGTAAACGATTTTTATTATTTTATGTTATGTCTTAACCTAGGTCTATTGTGCACTCGAGTTTCACAGTAATTAGTAAAATCAAATTGAACAGGACTTTTATAATGAATAATAACATATGATGAGCAAGTATATATTTGTATGAATCATATATATATTCACGTTTAACAATATTACGGAATTAAAAAAGAACTGCCTTTGGAAGTTGAAAACGAAAATTTGCGCATAATGTTTAAAAAATTAAAATACATTAATTGATTAATAGTTCGCTTAAGGCAGAAATTTATATCATTGACTGTATTAGTTCAGTTTCTAACGAAAAGTGAGTATCTTATATGAGTAATATTTTTTAGTAGCAGGTATTCTTAATAATAAATATTCTTTTATACGGTTTTACTTATTGCAAATAATTTTTATGCTTAAAAATGTTTAAAATGTATCTAAAATATTTTATTTGTGAAATCTACTGGATCTAATCTTAGTTCTGAATTATACTGCTCATTTATGTTTGACTTTCTACAACTGGAAAGAAGAACTGGTACATAAATTTAATTTTTTCATTAATGCGCAACTTTCTGTAATTTATAGTTATAAATCGTTATTTTGCGGAAAAGGATTTTTATTCTTCTCATTTAACGTAAATTGATTTATGTTCGAAATAAGCATCATAACAACAACATAAATGTAAAAAAGGGACATGTTTCGGGAGAAACGACATGAGGTGTTGTATATAGTGTGTTCAATCTTAGAAAATAAAAGGTAAAAAAGGTTACCTTTTAATCGATCTTCTTTCTAATCCAAAGGGATATCCGGGAATATTTTGTTTTCATTCATCGATGCACTACTCACGGAAAGAGAGAGGCTTCTAAGATAATAAGATATTTAATTTACAATCACATCACTAAACTAAAATATACATATAACACAGAAGAGAAGGATTACATGTTTCATTCAAACGTCCACCACTAGTTCTCAAAGTTCAGTTAAAAAGTTCTGTTTTAGTTTTTGCTACGCGCATGCGCAAATCACGTGGTTGTCGGTGAGAGTTTCAACAGGTGTAGTCGGTGTCACTCACAAAAGAGTTGAGATCTAGCGGATGGCAAGTCCCATAGCAGTTCCTTTAATTTAATCATAGCCCTTTTAGCTTTCTTCAATTCGATTAAAAAACAATTTATTACTTTCTTTGATATCGGATTTTTTAACTTAACAAGTGAATTTCTAATTTAAGAAGGCAAGCTCGTTCGCGGGATTCGAGCCTCGGACCGAACTACCAGTGTTCAGCGACTTTACCGCTCGGCCGCTGGTGGTTGCTGGAACTGCTATGGAACTTGCCATCCGCTAGATCTCAACTCTTTTGTCAGTGACACCGACTACACCTAACGTCGTTTCTCCCCAGTTTGACGGGTTTTTTTTTCACATTTAGGTCTTTGTTATGATTTATGGTTTTTGTTATGATGTTATTAATTTTGAAAAGCTAAATTGTTATGTTTTTGCTGTTATTACGAATACCAGACACAGAATAGGCTACGCGCTCTAAAATTTCCCCCGTTAAGGAAAATATAGAAATTGCTAATAAAAAGAAACCAGTGCAACGTAAACACAACATACGCCTGCCCTTGCTGAATACTGAAAAACCCATATATCGAGCAGGCCGCTCTCCAGGCCTTGTGATTTGTGAAGCAAATATGGAACTGCTTCCACTGAGCATATGCGTTATTCATTATCTGCAACTCAGTCTTCACTCATTCTAACTCGTATGTTATGTTATGGCTAAATTTTATTTTAATACAGTAGGTTACAATTGCCTGTAAACAGAAAGTTTAAACAGCTATTTTTAATTATTAAGCAATATAAATGTTCAGATCTTATTTTAAAGTATACATTCACATTCCTTTTTTTATTATTTTCTATTGTTTTATTTGCATCTGCGATCTGTTTCGTTACTTAAATTTGAGTTACTGTATGACAGCGCTTTTATCGTTTGAATGCTATTTACATTCTTTTCGTGATATCGATGTAGTTAGGCCACTACCAAAATTAAAAAAGAGCCGGTCATGCATTCTATCTCTGCGCTATACACCTCTGTTATAAACAGACTTTTATTTTTCATTTTTGGCAAAGTTTATTAGTATCTGAGTGAGGCGGAAAACGGCGATCAGTGCAACGCCATCTATTATTGGTGACGTTGTCAAATGCTCGTTATGAGTATTATTTGGTTTAACCTCGATAACAATGTAGTTTTTTGAAGTTTTAGATTTGTTTCTTAGTGTATGCCTAAATATCTACCTTGATGCGAAATTTAAAGTACCTAAGTCATTTAAAAGTGGTCTTGGGTTTTGATCAGTCAGTCAGTCAGTGATAAAAATGACCCTTTTCATTTCCATAACTAAACAATTCCATAAATATATGAGTTGTAATTAATGAAATTTAGGATTCTAGGTGTTCAAGAGGGCTCTACTAGGCATACATAATTGCAAGTTTGTACCAGATCTAATATGCTTTGAGTAATGGGTAAGTCGAAAGTAGCTGGTTCCTGCAAGATACACATGGCTGGTGTCTCGTCGTTTTCTTTCCCATGTGTTCTTCAAAACTTAGTGGAGACATTGCCATGTGTCTAAATGCGTTCTGTATTTGAAAATGTTTTTAAAAATTAAAGAGTAGCTCTTATCTTATTTGTTTCGTGCGATAACCAATAATTGAAGTTAAATCAACTAAAGAAGTTACGTCTTCTAAATACAATTTCAAGTGGACTGGCTGACTTCGAGAAAATATCGCATTACTTATTTTTTTTTCCCATGAAAAGATTTCTGTATTAAAAATCTAAGTATTTTAAGAAGGTAAAACTTCAGTCTGATGATCATTGTTTCAAGTGGATGTAAAAATAAGGTAACTTTTTATTACTTTTTAAAGCATGACTGAAGCACTAGTGCTCCTGTTTATATATATATACGATACATATAAAAACGATGCATATATATATATATATGTATCGTTTTTATAATCTTGATCCGCTTCAGACGTTTTCTTAGATGTGAGTGATAGTCAACCGAATCTTCATTTATAAACATTCTTGAAACATGAGTACTTTCCAAATTTTGGAATTTACCTAATGTATTTAAAATATAGGAGGCGTATTCGAAAGCAGAACCGGGAGCGGGAAAGGAAAACTATAAAATTAAATCAAAACCGGTCGCTTTTTTGTTAACAAAATATTTGCCGCATATAACACAGCAAAGAGACGATAATGGTGGAAGCAAAATATATAATTTTAAAAATGCAATGAATGGAGACTTTTAATAAATTGGTATGTAATTGATATTCTGCAATAAAGGAATAAATTTCCGTTTTAGAGACTTTTAGTAGAAAGCTAAAATTTCCATAGAATAAAATGCGATCTTACTACTCAAGAGAAGAAATTATTTATTCAAGCCTACATATAGATAGCTTGTATATCGTAGCGTATGAGCGGAAACCTAGTGTAATGTTTTCAGGTATTTCTAGTCAAACGAGTTCGAGTGCATTCTCTATCCACTTATTCATTTACTTTTTGGTGCCTCCTTAAATGAAGGTCTACATGCATCTTTCCTCTCTTCTTAATTATAGCCGTTAAGAGAAGAATTTAATTAAAAGGGCTGCTTTTGTAAGTATTTTTTGTTAATTTGAGAATTATCTATGTAAGAAGTTTTCACATTCTGTGCTACACCTTATAACATTAAACTATTTCACATCTAGTGTATATCAGCAGGAAACATAAAGCAAGATAGAGGCTATTCTTAACATTTTTTTGGTCGCTTAATGGTGTAATTCGCATGCTTCGAGAAATGCTAGTTTTAGACTTTTTTGAGCGTAATGCGTTGATGTCATCCTGAAGTTTTAGTTATCCTTCTGAGAAAAGTAAAATACATATATTCCTTTGAAAATCGTATACAGGTGACTTTCTTTGTATTATTTCTTGAAAGATGGGTTCTGTAATTGCGGTGTGTTTCATTTATCAGTGTAAGGTTTTTTTTATTTCGCTCGTTGGAACGCTGATGTTCAATATTTTCAGTCTTAACAAAATATTTTTCTTTCTTTATGTTTTTATCGTTTAAGATTTTTTTCCTTTTATTCATTAAAAAAAATCTCTTTTGATTTCTTTAAAAAAACCTTCGGATTTGTGTATTATTGGAAAGCTAAGTTTGACTTTTTTCGTAGTGTTTATATGCCCTTCACGCGGCATAATTATATTCCATCATAAATATAAAAGCACTTGAGTTATTCTTTGCGATCTTGGCTTACCAGCAGCAGAGCGGTAAAGTCACTGAGCACTGATAGTTTCGACCTTGGTTCTAATTCCGGCGGATGGGCTGGCTGCATGGGCGTTTTCGTCGTTCTCCCTATTGAGTCTTAGGGCTCACCAGTGGCTGAGAAGTAAAGTCGCTGAATACTGGTAATTCGGCCCGAGGTTTGAAACCTGGCTGTATGGGCGTTTTTGTGGTTTTCCCCAATGAATAACGTGTTTGCGAGCCAGTTTCCCTTTGTACGTTCTTCACGAAGGCATCCCTTCCCATAGGTAGATAGCCCTCGAAGCTTTGCTGTGATGAAATAAAACCAAAAAAAAAAAAAAAATACATGTGAAACGTGGATGCGAGTCAGTTTCCATTATGAGGTCCTCCACGACGGCATCCCTCCTCTTAGGTAGACGTTTTAGCTATTAGTAAAATGTTACGCTTTATAATCTAACTACATGACTATGCAAATGCGTTTTGAATGCCCTTCCGCGTGTTTTTCTCTCTGATGTCCGTGTTGGTAATGGTAAGTTTACGTATAAAGGCAGTATATATTTCTTGTGGATAGACAGGATCTTCAAGTTATTAAATAATTGTTGTAATGCTGGATTTCATCCATTTCATCTGGATCTGGTAAAAGTTTAAAAACTATTTTACAATCTAATTGTTTCGATTACTAAATGTCATTCCCTGTATGCATATTAAAATATTAAAGTGCGTTCTTTTATCACTTACTTAAGCATTTAGATGATATTCTTCCTTACATTCTGATTAGTGACTACAGAAGGTTTACATTTTGTTATTCCTGTATTAGTGTTCTTATGAAAGCCGTGAAATACCCTATCTTTTTTTTTTAACTTGCGTTTACCTGTTTCTTTAAACAAATACTTTGGAAATAAAAGTTTAATTAAAGATCTAGAATAAATTAATCTCACAGATTCTCATTTATATGCAAATTTTTTTGCGAAAGTAAAAGAAAATGCGCTGCAAAAAAATAAGCCATGCTAGTGTTTCTTTTCATTTTTTTTCTGTGAAGTTTTATTTTACTTTATAGTATGTTTCGGTTTGAAGTAAGGAAAAAAAAAATCAGACTTATCTTCGGTTTGAATTACGTTGGAATTTTCTTTCTATGAATGCTGTAATTAGGAACGATAGGTTTTGTTGGAAGTTAACGCCGCAGAAATATTTTATGGAATGTTAACCTTGAAAAGACATTTAAACTTGGGTATAACGAGAGTTAGTTCAATGAAAGGCAAAAATATAAAAAGGGATCGTTATGACCACAGCATATTTTGCTATGATATATAAGCAGAAAAAAGTAGTTGAAATTTTAATGGAAAACCATGTCCATAAACGTATTAACTAGATTGCATTTTAGGTGTTACTGTAATAGTTTTTTTTATACTTTTTAGCGTAACTAAGTTTAAAATACCCTAAAATAATTTTTTTCAGAATTATTTTTAAATATAACTTACTAGATAAGAAAACACGATAATAGAGACATATCAATTTAACAATTATGGTAATAAAATCAATGGACGCAAATGCTTTGAGAAAACTTCATTTAACTTCATTGAAAGCTTTCTTACTTTTTATTCCAGTTGATTCTTATAGTTCACTTTTTTTTTCACTGACTTAAATTTTGCATGTTGTGAACCAATTAAACTTTTTATGTTAAATATATACAGTTGTTCTTAAAGATAAAAAGCGTAACATCGTAACTTGTTTCAATAGTAAATTCATACCTAGTCAAACGTTTATTTTCTTTAACTTTTGATTTTAAACAAAAAATAATTTTTTAAAAAAATGTATAGGGCAATTACAAACTGAAATTTTTTATTCCCGTTCTCTGACGGTATGTCCGATAAATAATGCAGCATAATGTTTGTAATTATATGGAGATTAACAAGTATTTCACATTTTTTATATTAATCTTTAGATTACTATGTTTAATTTGTATGGGATTAAATACCTGTCTTGGAGTTATTGATCTAAACGTTATAGACAAGAACTAGGGATATTGGAGCAGAGTGAAATGTGCTCAGATTGAAATAAGTATATATAGGCTATAATCTGAGCTTCCCGATTGGGCGTCAGAAATTTGCGAAAACAGATGAATGTGACGACCTGTATGTTGAATACTAGATTGACAACAGAAAGTTGCAGTTGTATGCTTAGGATCATTTTAATTTTTTTAATAAAGCATAAAAGCCTGAAATTTAGATAAAAAACTCAAGACCATTATTCTATAGGAGTTAAAATATATATACTTTAACAGTTATAATTATTTACAGGGATGGATACTGGCTACATAATAACTAAAATTAATTTAGCATCATAGAGAAAAAGTGGATTATTATTAGCTTTTTTCCCTCTATGAATTTATTTCTCAATTTCAATTCCCCCTTCTTATTTCTAATAAGAAATAAGAAATGTCTTGATAAGTACTGCTCGCAAACGAAATTCTGCGTACTTAAAATAATGTTCTGTGAATTTTAGTGTAGGAACACCTTTAGCAGATCAAGCGTTTTCAAAGCTCTTCAAATCTGGCGTTATGTTATATCACATTACAGTGCAATTTATCATTCGTGCGACCTGGTAAACATTCCCATAACATCTTTAATTCATCCTTTACATAACGTGGCAAATAACCAACTGCCATTCGACATCGCGTAACTATTTAACTTTTCAATTTAAATATTATAATTTAACATTTAATTAATATGCGTCTTCATTTCTTAAAATACTGCCTCATGTAAAAGCAGTACGCACTCTTGTTGATAAATGTAAATATTTCTGTTTAATTATATAGTTATATCATAATATTTAAAATACATTTAATTTACAATATAACCTGTTGATAATTAGGAAAGTTTCTGTCATGATGTAAAGTAACAAATAGTATACTTCGGCCTACAGAATCGCAGTCTGTGCGGAATTTTGATTTTTGGTGCATTTATTTTTAATTTAAACGGAATTATTATATCATTTAAATGGACTGCTCTCTGATCTAATTTCAAATAATTGATAAAGATAACATTTTATTGCTTTGGCTTGCACATTAAAATATATTTTTTCATAATATCTTCAAAAATAGGGAAACGAAAATAAGGAATAAATTAAAAGGATTAATTAGTGGGGCAGAAGGATGAAAAAATTAAAACATAAACAGATAAAAGTAATAAAAACCTCATAGTTTCCTCAATGTTCAATATCGGCACCTGCATTTTAGATTTTAAAGAGTCATATCTTTTCAGAAGTCAAACAACAAAAATCAGCGTTATATCTACAAAATTTTCACAGAACTAGTTTCGATGGTTTTACCGAACCACCATCCTTAGCTGCAAAACCGCAAATGAACAAGATAGGAAATAATGATTAGATAAGATAAAAAAGCCTGGACAAGAAGAAGAAAGTGGCGCCATCTATTGGTGAAACCAGAACTAAAACATAATTTCTTTAAAGGCCGAAGGCAAATTTGGATTGGAATTGGGATCGTTAACTAGAACAGAAAGATTTTTATGAATGTGAAATGCCTCTAGAAAATTCAGTTCTCCAATGGAAGATGTTTTTTGAATAATTTTGGCAGCAGGAAAATTGAAAATGTGATTTTCGGACCAACAATGTTGAGCAACAGAAGACTTCTGTGTTTCGTTTTTTCTAACATATGCCTCATGTTCCTTGACTTCCGAAATTTTAAGGCTCTCTTAGTTTGGTCAATGTAAATTAAACCACACTGGCAAGGAATCCTATAAATACCCCAGGAATTCATATCCGGAATGGGGTCCTTGAGTATGGAACTCGGAATTTTATTGATGGGAGAATAAACAACCCGAAAGTTAAATTTCTGCAAAATATGTGCAACTTTATAGCTAATTGATGGAAAGAAGGGAATGACAACAGAAATTTTATAATCTCCTAAAACAAGAGTATGCCTTTGAGTGTGTTGAGATGAGAATTTTTAACTGCTTGATTAATAATGTTGGGTGAAAAGCCCCTGTCAATAGCTATTACTTTTAAATAATTTAGTTCTTCATCAAGAGCTAGTTTGGAAAGCAAACTTGAAGAGCACGGAAAACATAGTAATAAAATGAAGCTAACTTTTGTTTAGTCGGATGACATGATTTAAAGTGTGGTGGAAGGCAAACCGATGAAGGTTTACGGTAAACCGTAGTACTGAAGTTGGATGCGTTACGTGTGACCAGAATGTCGAGAAACGGAAGAGAATTGTAAGTTTCAAGTTCAAAAGTGAACTGAATAGCAGGATCAATAGAATTCATTGTTGAAAGAACTTTATTTAAATCATCTTTATTACCTTCAAACAGGGTAAAAGTATCGTCTACGTAGCGGAACTATGCCGGGAAGTTTAAAGTTTCAAACAATTTTGATTCATAATAATGCATGTAGATATCAGCCAGAATGGGACTGAGGGGCCTTCCATGGCTAATCCCTCAGTTTGCTTGTAATATTTATTTTGGAAAACAAAATGTGTTTGTTTCAAACAGAGTTGAGTGAGAGAAATTAGCTTATCAATTTCGATGCAAGAGAAATGAAATTCGCGAAGTCTGGTTTAAGACATCTTAATGCACTCTTCATTGGAACATTGGTGAATAATGATTTTACATCAAAAGAAACCATGAGTAAATTACGAGGAGAAATGTTTTTAACCTTTTTTACAAACTCTATTGAATTTTTTATGGTGTAAATGTTATTGTCTAATAGAGTTGAAAATCTAGAAACTAAATATTTAGCTAATGGATACGAGGCAGTACCTAAATTTGATACAATAGGGCTTAGAGGAATACCACTTTTATGAATTTTGTTAAGAGCATATAATCTGGCACAATTTGCAAGAGATGGGATAAGCGAATGTTTTAATTTGCTTAGTCATATCTTTACTCGTAATGCAAAGGAAGGAAGGGCCGTTACTTCTGTGAGAAAAGAGGTGATCCTAATTAATATATTTTCTCATTCCACTCATCCCAAGTTCTTCTGCATTGCAGTCTACCGTAGCAAAAGTTATAGCATATAAATATAAGTGATAAGAAAGGGTTTTCTTAGAACAAATGTAGCAAACGGCGTGAGACGAATTACAGGAGCCTGAATTAACCGGGTTTTAATTAAGTTTAAAATTAGGCAGGAAAAGCATCCTTAGTTTTTCTTTGTCTGCTAATTGCTTACGATCTGAAAATGAACCTTCCAATTTAAACCATTAACCGCCAAAACTACAAGGAATGTTTCTTTTCTCATGAAAATAATAACAAATATTAAGTTAAGCATTTATAACATAAATTTACATTGAAAATAAAAAAAAAATGCTCTTACCTGTGGAAAACGCGAATGTGGCGTTCGCGCAACGTGAGCGGAATAAGACTATGGATGTTTAGTGAGTAGGATTGTACTCGTGTGATGTTTCTTTTGAGTGGAGCGCAGGATTACTTTTTAAGTGTATAACGTTTTATAAATCTACAAATCACTTTACTTGTAATTAATTTAATATTAAAATATGCATTGTATTTCTTTTACAAATACAGATTATTTCAATTGAAAGATTCAAGCATGAAAAGCTTGATTACAATCATGATGTAAAGCTACATTACATACTTTGCATCTATAAACAGTCTGGCTATGGTATTCTTTACAACAAAGTATTTTGTTATCAACGGACTTAAATAATAATAATAAAATGTCTACCATCTCCATGCAATGGTCTTTGAATGCTGAATTTACTAGGTTTTCCCGTTGCTGATCTATTTCTGGCTAATTCTACACTCTCAATAGGAGTTTGCAAAAGGAATAATGCATTCTCGCGTGTGAAATCTAAAAGAGACTTTATATTTCCAGTAGTAAAAATTGGTGATATTTAGTAAGTTTAGATACGGTCTCATCTCATATAATTTATCAGTATTGTCAATTTGACTATTGTCAAATGCAAATTCTGCTTCATATTAGTAGTAAGCGCCCGTAACCGCGCGGCGGAAGTGACGTCACAGAAAGGGGTGTGGTCAGTATCCAGAGCGGCCTGGAACCGGAAGTGACGACACCAGCGCCATCTTGTATCACGTGATGGAATGACATCATCAAACTTTCGTTTTTATTCTGTGGCAACGATGTTATGTTTTCAAAGTTTTTATTTTTGTGGCAACAACCCTATTTTTTCAAAGTTTTATTTTTGTGGCAACGACGATATTTTTTATGCTTGTGGCAACGGTCGCTTAAACCACGGGACGTCAACTATTTTTCTTATTTACCAATTTTTTCCTTTATTATTGTAGTTATTTAATCTTTTTTATTCATTATTTTTTAATTATGTTTCATTATTTAATTATGAATCATCCTTTTTAATTATTTAATCCGTCATTATTTTTTATTAGTTTTAATTGATTCGTTTATATTTTAATCCATTTTAATGAATTTTAAAAATAACTCCACCGCCGAGATTAGAACTCGCTATCTCTGGGATGGAAGTCTAGCACTTTACCGCTCTTTACCCGGTCCTCTTATTAGACTTGTTATTTGAAACCCTCTTTGTCCCTTTGACTTTTTGCACCATTGATGACATAAGGCTGAATGTCTGCGCATGCGCTTTGACATGAAAACCGCGTCACACTTTTGTTTTTACACGACGGCTAGGATTTCTTTTGGCTTCTTAATCATTACTTTATTCATTGCTGTTTTAAATGTAAGATTTTCCCACAGTTTAATTTTTTTATTATTAAGATATTTTTAATTGTTTTCATTTTTCATCTCATTCGTACTTTTTTTTAAAGTTATGTTATCAGCCGATAGATGGCTTTGTAGAAAAGCCGCCGATAGGGGGCACACGATAGCAATCGAGAATCGGGAAGCGAGAGAATAGGATTGATGTTAAGAATGTTCCGTAATGATATGTATATATGTATATAATTGTTGTAACAATAAAGCATTTATAAAATGCAAGAGTTATCCCGATTAAATGAAAAGTGAAAGCCCGACTTACCCCTAGCCGTCTTGAGATTGATAACGGAGATTAAAGTTTACATTTCAGAAGTGGGATGATTGATGCAAGCAGGCATTGAATGACTCATGTATCAAGAACTTCGAAGAAGGGGTAAGTTTCGTTTTTAAAGATTTGAATGCATGCGAACTGTAGAATAATTCTAACAGAATTTAGAAGTATAGAATTATATTATTAGGTAATATTATGGATGAGAATACAAAGAAAGCTTTAGATAAAGCAAAAACGAAACGTAAAACGTTAAGAAGGTTAACAACACAAGTAATTAACAGAATATGTGAACTATTAGAACAGGACATTGTAGATACAAAATCATTAGAAGAATGTGATATGAATCTACAAGAAAAAGCGGATCAGATATTTAAGTTAGATCTAGAAATTGAGAATTTAATCCCTGAAATATCTGATCTAGAAACAGAATTCGAGAATAATCAGGAATACAGAGAACGTATCATCTACGCGAAATCGAAAGCTAAGAATTATCTTCAGAATTCAGATAGAGATAAGGCAGATTTTTCGTTGAAGAATAATTCTTCACTTATTTCGAATAGTAAACCAGACAAACCGAGAATAAATTTGCGGAAACTTCATGTAGAACCGCTTGAGGGTAATTTAGAGAAGTTTCAGGAATTTTGGTCACAGTTTGATAATGCGATTCACAGTAACGAACGCTTATCTAAAGTAGATAAATATAATTATCTTAAAGCTTTCTTGAAAGGACCAGCCTTAATTAGTATTCAAGGACTATTGGTATCGGAAAATAATTATGATTTAGCAGTTGAATTGCTTAAAGAAAGATACGGGAAAAAAGAAATTATTGTAAGATCTCATATTAACCATTTGTTAAATTTAAGTGCAGTAAAATCGGCTTCGTATTTGAAACAGTTAAGGGAGTTATACGATACGATAGAAATCCAAGTACGGGGTTTACAAACTCTTGGTGTCGAACTGAATTCATATGGAAGTTTGTTGTTTCCACAACTAACCAAACTTATTCCAGATTCTATTGTGCTAGATTTTTATAGACAGCATGAAAAAGACGATTCTTGGAATGTAACAGAATTATTAAAATTTCTTAGAAGAGAAATAGAAACGCGAGAACGAACATTTTTGTTTCGACAAACGCGGGAAAATAATGAATCAGTTAAAAGAGTAGACTATAAACTGTCAGTTAATAAATTTTCGGAAAAGGGGAATAAATTTCAGAAGTAAGGGAAGCAGCAAGATTCGATTCCTAACGCAACCGCACTGAGCACATTTCAGAAAATTTGCATTTTTTGCAATAATTCTGAGCACAGTTCCGAAAATTGTGATAAGGAACGCGGACAGAAATTAGAAAGTTTAAAACGGAACGCGAGATGTTTTCTATGTTTCCACAAATTTCACGTGGTCCGTTTATGTAAATCAAAAGAGCGCTGCACGACATGTAAGCGTAAACATTCTAGCTTGATTTGTGACGCCAAATGCCTCCCGCGTCAGACAGAGAGTCGCGAAGAAATGAAGAATGACAAAATGAAAGATCAAAATAGTGTCGCGATGAATCATGATGGAATATCTGACGTTTCAAAGTATTTGAAGAAAGCAATAATTAACGACAGTGAACCGATCGAATGTTTGATTGATACTGGAAGCGCTGTCAGTCTATTAAGATTTTCGGTCTTTTCAAAATTACGTTTACCAGTGCAACCGGAAACAAAAAAATTGTTTGGAATCGCGAGCGTAAATCACGCATCTACAACGACCTTGGGAAAAGTTCATGTTTCACTTCGAATCCGCGAAATCCAAACAACCGCGAATTTGTTTATCGTAAATGATGAAGTACAGCCGTATGACCTAATTATTGGGAGAGATATTTTGAACGATCAGATGTTGGCTTATGGGAAAACAGGGGATTCGTTTAATATATGGTATGCTAATAAAATTCCATTCGCGCAATTGATAAACGAAACGGAGCGTAAACGCATTAAGTTATATTCTGAGAAACCAATAGAAATAAAAAGTAACACGATAAACTTTGTGCATTCTGTAGCCTCAGATACAAATAATGGACTGATTTTATATGAAAGCAAGTATGGAAGTCCGGATTCAGTAATGGAGGTTACAAATGGTAAGGTCACAGTCCCAGTTATGAACATAGGACACAATAACATCAGATTAAAAGAAAATCAGTGTATCAGCAGGGTAATAGATATAACAGAAGATGGCGAATTAGAGGAAGTAGACAAGCCCAATATAAACAAAGATGAAGAACAAAACCGTATATTTTCCATTTCTCAAAATATTCACCAAATAAAGATAGGTGATATAAAATTTGATGAGGTAACTACAGATAGTGACAGAACTGATGTCTTAAAATTAGTAAATGAATTTAGGGATTGCTTTGCTCTTAATTTATGTGAATTAGGTTGCACGAACGTAATAAAAATGGACATCAAAGAAATTGACGGGAGTAGGCCCATACAAAACGAATGCAGCTCAATGTAATGCAATAAAAAAAAATTGTTAAGGAATGGAAAGATAATGGGATAGTTTCCGAAACTAGATCGCCTTACGCTAGTCCAGTGTTACTAGTAAAGAAAAAAACAGGGGAATACAGACTAGTAGTTGATTACCGCAGACTTAATAGTCAGACGATAAAGGATAAGTTCCCTTTGCCTCGAATAGATGATCTTTTAGAATGTTTAGGAGGATGCAAAATTTTCACTACTCTAGATTTAGCCCATGGCTATTTGCAAATATCCTTAAGTGAAGAAGCTAAATTGAAGACGGCGTTCATCACTCCAGATGAAACAGGACAGTTCGAAAGGATGACATTTGGGTTAGTAAATGCTCCTGCTGAGTTTCAGCGCCTAATGTCATATGTCTTAGGCCCCTTGTTGAATACTAAGGTGTTGTGTTACATGGATGATATACTTATTCCTGAAAAATCTTGGGAAGAGATGATTTTCAAATTAAAAGAGGTATTAGAATGCCTACGAAAAGCAAATTTAACCTTGAAATTATCTAAATGTGAATTTGGGAAAAGAGAAGTAGATTTCTTAGGTTTTATTATAAACGAAGACGGTATTAGACCGGGATCTAGAAAAATAAAAGCCATAACAGAATTTCCAGAACCAAAGAATGTGCACGAAGTGCGAAGATTTTTGGGCCTGACTGGATTTTTCAGACGATTTGTGCCGAAGTATGCGTTAAAGAGCGAAGCATTGACCAGATTGACAAAGAAGAATCGAGACTTCGAGTGGAAGCAAAAACAAAAGAAGGCGTTCGAACTATTGAAGAAACAACTGACTGATAAGCCCATATTAGCTCACTATCAACCGCATGCAGATACTGAAGTCCATTGTGATGCAAGTGCAGAAGGTTTGAGTGGAATGCTAATGCAACGTGATGAAGATCGAAAATGGCATCTTGTTTATTGCGTCAGTAAGAAAACAACAGAAGCAGAGAGAAAGTATCATTCCAGTAAATTGGAGTTAATGTCCATCGTATAGACGTTGGAGAGGTTAAGACAGTTCTTAATCGGCATAAGATTTACAATTATGACTGACTGTCAAGCTCTAATATATATGAATGCGAAGAAGACCACAAATCCTCAAATAGCCCGTTGTTATAGTTTGATTCAAGAATACGATTTTGAGATAAAGCATAGGTCAGGAAAAAGACTGTCACATATTGATGCTTTGAGCAGAGGTCCTGTATCAGAAGCTGATGATACAATGACGAGAATAGCTGAAAATTTTGAAGTTTGCCAGTCCCTAACCGAAGAAGAGCAAATACTAATAATACAACATGCTGACCAAGACCTGAAAAGAATTATCGAAATTTTCAAAAAGAAACAAGAGGAACGGACTTCTGAGGAGAAAAAAATAATTATGAATTGTGTGTTTAAGAAGAATAGACTGTTTTGGAAAACCGTAGTGGATGGAAAGGAGAAACTACTCTATGTGATTCCGAAAAGCACGAGGAAGACTGTAGTGGTGAAATTCCATGATTTATTTGGTCACTTTTCTGTGGATAGAACAGTTAGCAAAATGAAGGAATTATATTGGTTTCCAAGCATGAAACGATACGTACGAAGACACATATCAGCATGTATTGTGTGCCTTATGAATAAAGCGACAGGTGGCAAGCAACAAGGACTGTTACATCCCATAAAACCTGGTAAAAGACCGTTTGCTATTGTTCACATGGATCACTTGGGTCCTTTCGTAAAGAGTTCGAGAGGTAATCAAGAACTATTAGTGATAATTGATAACATGACTAGGTTCATGAGAATTTTTGCAGTTAAGAATACTAGTGCTAAAAATGTTTTACAGTCTTTGAAGAATTTTGTTAACGATTTTGGACTACTGGAAAGAATAATAAGTGATAGAGGATCTTGTTTTACTTCTCACCAATTTAAGCAGTATTGTACAGATAACGGAATACATCATACTTTGAATTCTACCAAACACCCCCAAGCCAATGGTATGGTAGAGCGCATCAACAGAACAATTTTAGGAACGATAATGACAAGTTTGATGGATAAAAAACACAGAGATTGGGATTCAAAAATAAAAGAGACAGAAAGAAATCTTAACAACATGGTAAACAAAACTACGAATAAGACTCCATTTGAAATGCTACACGGGTATTCTCCCATATTTAATGATGGAATACTTAGGAAGTTAGCAGATGAAGATTCAGATGCATGGAAAGACCCGCGAGAAATCCAAGGGCAAGAGCGAGGTAGAATTGAGGAACAGCAAGTGAAAATGAAAAAGAGATTCGATGGGAAGAGGTGTCGTACATTAATATTCGAGCAAGGAGAAATAGTTGTGATGAGATGTGCTCTTAAGGCTACAGGTCAACCTACCAAAACACAGCCGAAATATCGAGGGCCATTTATAATAACGGAAATATTACCTAACGATACCTACAGAATAATTCAAATGGAAGCGAAGAATCGAGGTCACTACTTCACTACCACTGCTCATGTGAGCCAGCTGAAGCCATGAAGCTGCGATCCCAGCTCTGACGATGATGATGACGACGGCGACGATGAAGATAATGACCAGTTATCAAACTTAATTCCTCGACGGAATCCAATCAGATCTGTTCGTAAGGACTGATGGAAGTGCTCTCCTCTGTGATTAAGGTGAGATCTTTTTGTGTGTGTGTGTGCTTATCTACGTATGTGTGCTGATAGAAAACTTTAGAAACTTTGAATGAACATTAGCTGAAAGACTTTAAGTGCATTTTGAATCATTTTAGGACTGAAAAAAAATTGAGTTATTTCATATACCAGGTGATCAAAAAGTCAGTATAAATTTGAAAACTTAATAAATCACGGAATAATGTAGACAGAGAGGTAAAAATTGACACACATACTTAGAATGACATGGGGTTTTATTAAAAAGGCAATAATCTGATCAGAAAAGCAATAATTAGCATAACAAATTAAAACAAAGCAAAGATGATGTTCTTTAGAGGAAATGCTCAATATGTTCACCATCATTCCTCAACAATAGCTGTAGTCGAGGACTAATGTTGTGAACAGCACTGTAAAGCATGTCCTGAGTTATGGTGAGGCATTGGCGTCGGATGTTGTCTTTCAGCATCCCTAGAGATGTCGGTCGATCACGATACACTTGCGACTTCAGGTAACCCCAAAGCCAATAATCGCACGGACTGAGGTCTGGGGACCTGGGAGGCCAAGCATGACGAAAGTGGCGGCTGAGCACACGATTCATCACCAAACGACGCGCGCAAGAGATCTTTCACGCGTCTGGGTCTAGCAATATGGGTGGAGCGCCATCCTGCATAAAAATCGTACGTTCCAGCAGGTGTTTATCAGCCAGGCTGGGAACGATGCGATTCTGTAAAATATCGGCGTACCTCTCACTCGTCGCGGTAGCAGTTACAAAACCAGAATCACGCATTTCCTCGAAGAAAAAAGGCCCGATAACAGTGGGCATTTTTTTAAAACTTTTTTTGGTTCTAATAAAACCCCATTTCATTCTAAGTATGCGTGTCAATTTTACCTCTCTATCTATATTATTCCGTGATTTATTAAGTTTTCAAATTTATACTGACTTTTTGATCACCCGGTATATCACGTATTTAGTAATGATTTACAGAAAATTTTCGATTATTATGCTAATGTATCAAAAAAATATGTGAATTTGTGTATGTGAAAATATTTTAGTAAGTTTGTCATCATATCAAATTTTAGTATAATGTGTATTCTTTTTAGTGTATTAGTAATATGTATGTTTAGTATTATGTATAAGAGTCGAAGTAGAAAATTGTATTAATTACAAATTGATTTGTACTCTGAACAATCGGGACGAGTGTCAGGTTAGAATGACCGAATGTTATCAGCCAATATGGCATTGTAGAAAAGCCGCCGATAGGGGGCGCACAGTAGCAATCGAGAATCGGGAAGCGAGAGAATAGCATTGATGTTAAGAATGCTCCGTAATGATATGCATATATGTATATAATTGTTGTAACAATAAAGCATTTATAAAATGCAAGAGTTATCCCGATTAAATGAAAAGTGAAAGCCCGACTTATCCCTAGCCGTGCTGAGATTGATAACGGAGATTAAATTTAACAGTTATTAGTTAATTTATTAACTTTTTATTTTATTTTTTTCCCTTTCCCAAACATAAATTTTATTTTTAACTTTCGCAAATTGACGTTTACTTGCACAAAAGTGAATTTAAATTTTCTTTTTACTTTTTATCTTGCAAAGTTTATTTTTTTTATATTTAATTTTCTTTTTGGTTTTACAAAAGTAATATTTATTTTTACGAATTGAATTTTTCCTTTTCACTTTTCTATTTTGCAAAAGTTTTTTTTCTTTCCAAAATTTTTTTCCTTTTCGTATTTATACTTTATTTTTTTTTATATTTAATTTTCTTTTTGGTTTTACAAAAAAAATATTTTTATTTACGAATTGAATTTTTCCTTTCCA